>NC_064626.1:896930360-897546343 GCF_023864275.1 Schistocerca cancellata | reverse complement strand
TGCGGGCGATAAGGGTAGGAATGAGGAGGTTCTACGCAGAATCGGAGAGGAAAGGAATATGTGGAAAACACTGATAAGGAGAAGGGACAGGATGATAGGACATCTGCTAAGACATGAGGGAATGACTTCCATGGTACTAGAGGGAGCTGTAGAGGGCAAAAACTGTAGAGGAAGACAGAGATTGGAATACGTCAAGCAAATAATTGAGGACGTAGATTGCAAGTGCTACTCTGAGATGAAGAAAGGAATTCGCGGCGGGCCGCATCAAACCAGTCAGTAGACAGATGACAAAAAAAAAAAAAAAAAAAAAAAAGTTGTCAGGCAAATCCAACACTTTCCATGAAAACCCTGACATGATAAGCAAATCCAGTAGTATGTCACATAGCTCCGAATAAATCGTGACATTAAATAAACCAAAGTAATACGAGTAACGAGTGAGTAAATGGAATACCACAGACTAATACAAGAATGCCTAAATGCATGTCATACCTTACCACCGTCAGACAGACGCAGTTCCGAGGGGAGAAACGAGAACAGAACCCGAGAGCAGAACCGTGTTAAACTGGAAGGCCCTACGATAAGGGACGGACACCCACGTCGCCAGTTAACCGCTAGGACCACCCCCAGCCCATGTTAAAAGCTAGAGCCCTCCAGAAGAACAGTATAGTTCTTACAACAACACTAAAAGGACCACACCAGCTGCAAGTTCTGGCGTGAAACTTTTTCGCGTCTCTGATACGTTGCAAACTTTAATAACATTGCCCCACCATGAAAAGTATAACGTTTCTCATTGGATACACAGAATTTTTGTAGGCGGAGCTTAAGGTTAACATTCAGACCCTGATTGGTCAGATGAAAACACAGCCAGATAGTTTTTTTTAAACCAACTTCGGTAAATTGTAGTAAGGAGAAGTTAGGAGAGAGTTGCTTCCGAGATGGCGAGGTGAGCGGAGCTGTGCTGTCCACCGCCCCCTGAGGAACACCGACAAGGTAATGAATGCACGCAATGCTGCATAACAGCGCATAAAGCTTCGCTCAGAACTGCAGAAGTCTCATCTGTTACACCCCCTTTTTGCGTAATACTAATGTCGATCGTCAATTAAAGCTCATGGTGTTCACATTTGCCACTTGAAGTAAAAATCTGAAACGCAATGATTTTTCTGTTATATAGTTATTGAGAAGCCACATCAGCCACTGTAATTTACGACAAGTTAGATAAGTAATTAAAGATAATTGAGGGTCACTGTAGACTATTTTGATAGTTTTCTCTTTTGTGAAACTTAATTTAAACCTAGATTATAGATGTGATATGGCATAGGTCATCCTTCGATCCATTGTAGGACTTGGAAACCCATTCAGGGAATATTCGTTCACATTTTTGTTGAACACAGTTGCTTTTTACCATCCTGTATTAAAACATTTCCTTTTATCAATGGTGCAATTTATAAACAATGTTTTGTGAGCAGAATAAAATTTCCCATGGTAACCTTAACTGCTTTTTCGACGTTATTTTACGAGCGAACTAAAAATAGGAAAGCCTTGGACCCCTTCCACTAAATTTAGTTAGTATTAAGATTCATTTACAGGGAGTGCAGTGGAGCTGACGCTGAAATCATTAAGTATTTGGTTATATCATCGCTAGTCCCACTGAACTCTTCTGAGCTCTACATGTCATGTGTGGTCTGACGTCTCCTTATCAGCAACAGGTCCCAGGTTCAAATTAGTCAATTCCCTAAAAAAACACGCTCAGCGCGTCATTGCGCGAAACTGGTAGGGAGACACGATATAGAACAAACAGACACCACGCAAAATGTTAGAAAATGGCGACCCTGCTTGGATGGTAAAATACCATGATTGAAGGTCGACCACATGCCTAACTACTCCAGAAAAATATCGTGTTGAAAAATTTTCGTAGTAAAAAATTTTGTTCTTAAAGTTATACATAGTCGAAAACAGTAGCTGCAGCGGTAGATAGCAAGAAAGTATTCAATAGATAGTGAGACATTCTAGCAGAGACAATAGCATAATTAAGTTATGAATTTTAAAAATTGTTAGAATTAAGTTTTCCCTCCAATGCAAGTGCACAGGTGGCGGATACATCGTTGTTAAGTTGGTTCTGACCCAACAAGTAAGTGAATTGATTGTCAAGTCGTGTGTGCAAAAAGTTTATGAAACGCGTAAGATCGTATGAGCGCATGTTGACTCGAATTATGGCGCGTGAATTGCTTTTAAAATAGAAAATAAAGGATTCGGAAAGATTAGCAATGGCAAATCGAGACCTTGACCGAATTGAGGTAGAGACCCAGCATGAAAATAAACAGAGAATTGAGTACAGTACAACAGACGATGCAGTATCGCGAGAAATAGGACATATAACGCACCATAACGAGGATAATGTACGTTAAGGCATAGAAAACATAAGTCAGCATACGACAGAGGAGCCGGAAAGTAGAGAGACAGTTGATGAGGATTCTAACTTGCGTCTTGAATATGTAGAACCCATAGTACAGGTAATCAGAGCTCCCTCACCACAGAGTACGAGGAACGCGAGCAGAAACGTGTCACAGCACAGTTCAATGCAATCGGTTGCGAACCAACAGTTGGGCGAAAACACAGAGCGTAGGACGTCGCAAGAAAACGCAATAGGACCCACCAATCTAGCAGAATTATTGCAACACATTACGGAAACCTTGACAAGACAACATAAAGAAATAGCGAACCAAATTCAAATTCAGAATGCAGAAACCACGAGACAAATGCGTGCGATTAAAGAACAAAACAAAAAAATTCAGTTACACCTAAATCATATTGAAGACGAGGTAAAAGAATCTCGAGAAGTGATAGGAAACTTAATAACAGGTCACAATCTATTGAGAACAGACATTGACAAGGTACAAGCGGACGTACAAACTTTGCGTAATGACATTCAGGACGAGATCCAAACGTTACGTAACAACACCCATAGAGAAGTCAAGAAACTAGAGAAACAGATAAACGTAATTACTAGACAAGCAGCAGGTACAGCGCGTGAAATTGTTGAAAACAGTGTGCTACACAAACGTATCACAAAAGCAGCGCTGAAAAGATATGATAACCGCTTAGTCAAAATAGAAGCGCAAACGAAGCGACAATTTCAGAAATTGCGAACAGAGTTGTTGCAAACCATTGAAGAGCGTAGTGAACAGGATCGAACAAGCACAGAGTCTGCAACCACATCCGTATCTGTAACAGCACCGGAAAAAACAAGCAATTAACGAAGATATTACGCATTTGCGATTCCAATCACAGGCGGAAAGTAACATACGTGAAATCAGACAGCCTGCACAGCAACAAACACGTTTCGAAATTCTTGGTGAACAAACGTCATCACAAACACATGCGGAACCACAAATGTATGTTTCAAGACAGTTTGGATCGTGCAATGAAGCAGCAAGGTTAGCCAGACAAGATACCGAACCAATACCTGGCAATGGAAAGCCAGGTCGCGAAGAGTACAGTGCAATGCATTCAGCTACACGTTCACAACCGATGGGAAGAAAATTATTGCGTACAACTCCATCGACACTACGCAAGGGTAGGCGAAAGTTCGGGTGGACAATATCCAATGGATCTATCACAACCGGAAAGAACGACGGGAGAAATGACCAGAAACAAAAGTGGCGAAGAATCGCGAATTTCATATGGAACTATGACGAAGTACGACAACGATCATTTCCTCACAGTCAGAAAATTTCAACACTTTCGAGAAGGAAAGTCATTACATCCACGAACTTTTATTTATCAATTCCGAGTAGGATTACCAGAACACTGGACGCTAGCACACAAATTACATTTGTTATGTGCACACATGTCAGGAACAGTCGCAGAAACCATGCAGAATGTTGCACCGACATGCCGATCGTACGAAGATTTCAGAGAGAAGTTTCTCTCACGATATTGGTCCAGCGAAGCTCAGAACAGAGTGAAGTAAGAATTATTACAGAACCCATATTTTGAAAATTCAGGAGAAAGAGTCCCGTGAAATTTTTCGAATTAATGGCAAAGAAAAATCAATGCTTCGATGTACCATACAGTGACGGATAGTTGATTAAATTATGCACGATGAAGCTACCATTGAAATACCAGCAATCATTAGTAGGTCGCGGAGGCAATTACGTCGAAGCATTTAAAGGTATTCTAAGGGAACTAGAGTTCATATTTTCGGAAGATGACACAAGAAAAAGACGGAGCGCACGTGAAAACGAATGCAAAAAGCAGTGGAATCCACAAGACACAGTACGAAGAAACAGTAATTACGAACCATGTGATAACTTCGCACCAAGAAACGACAATAGATTTCAACAAAGAACCGGTTATGGATTTAGAAGAGAATATGGCAATAACTATAATTCACCCAGGAACGGCAACAACTATTACAGAGGGAATAACGACAACCAGAACGAGTACTGGAGAACCAATAAACCAACAAATTATCAACAAAGAAACCAGTATCAACAAGCTGAACAAGAAAAGAGAATACAGATAGAAGAGGTGGAGGTAAGACCACCAAATCCCGATAAACGTTCGAATTGGCAGCTAAGCGCCCATGCCAAAGAGAATGACCCACCGACCCAGGACAATTACAGCACCTTGAACATCATCATCATCATCATCATCATCATCACAGAGAAGTAAAAATCTTATCACGAGAAGAGAAGAAGGAAGAAACAAATCCGCAGGGACCAGATGAAAATGAAGACAAGAAAATAACAATATTGTGTTGCGACGAAATTAATTGGGAGAATACTGACGAGGAAGATGAATTACCAGAGGCATGCACAACGAATGTAGGAGGAAAGGACGAAGTAATGAGTATTGCAGAACTATTTGAGATGGAAACCAGGGAAAGCGAATTCAATGAGGATAATGCACAGTCAACAGAAGTTGAAAATAAGTTACGAGTGGGCACACAACTCAACGTATATAATGAAGGAAGTTATGAAGCGATAATTAGAGCATTTAGATGCGATTATGTGGAAGTAGCGACGAAGAAGGAGAAGATAGACGAGGATGAGGAAAAAGTAGAGGATGTTGAAGAAAGCGTAAATGAAGGAAGAAATAGAGAAGAGGAAATAATAGAGAGAGAAGTAGCAGTCGAAGCTTATCCTACAGAAAGTTCGAATTCACAAGGGAAATTCCTAAAAAGACTCATGTATGATTCAGTGGTGGATTCGTTGATGCAAGAAGAAGAAGAACAGAACCAATCCTTTCAAATTCAACCAATTGTGAAGGCCATGGTAAAGCAATCCCAGTCAATATTGTAATTGATAGCGGAAGTGAACTGACTGCGATCTCAGAAAATTTATTCATGCAGTGTAATGCCAATGAGGAATTGCCAGTTCTGAAAACACTTAAGATTAAAGTAAGAGGTCCTATTAGAAACAATGCTGCGGAAGTTACGAGACAAACAAGGTTAACTCTTTCGTGTCACGGTCAAAAGATCGAAACAAACTTCGTGATTATACCTAAAATAACTGTAGATTTGGTTATAGGTGCAGATTTTTTAAATGAGAGACGAGCGATAATAGATATTGGGAAAGGTGGCGTAACATTCTGGAATGTCACACTTCTCTTTGAGCAAAAGCTAAAATTAGAAGAAATACCAGTTATAAACAAACAATTAAGAATGATAAGAGATAAAGAGGATGAAGAATTAGAATGGTATGCACAAAAGGAGGAATCGCCTCAACTCATGTTAGAAGTCCATAAAGAAATCGACGAAAAATTGCAAGAAGTTCAAGGTATTTCAGAATGCAGTAAAAGAGAATTAGAGGGTATTTTACGAGATAAAGCAGAGGTATTTTTACCTAAGACTGGCAGTATTAAACACTTTCAGTACAAGTTTGAAGATTAATTTTATTACTGGTAAATAATCAGCACAATATTTCAAGATTATGTTGCAGATAGGATCGTCAGGAGAAAGAAGAATGAAGAGAGAGGAAGGTGGGTAAAAGAAAGTAGTTTCAATAAAAACAAAAACAAAAATAGCACCAATAGTACAATAGATTAAGGTGAAGGAATAAAACGTAGATAGTCTAACAGCATGAAATACTAAAATGCTATGCACCACGACACTACACAAAAAATAAAAAAAAAACGAATTTGAGGATTCTTTTAGAAGTTATGACTCAAAATATCTTTGAATTGTAACATGGAAAGGGCGCCGAAATTTGTAAAGCTTTTAAGAAGGCGTAAAACAATGTAGGTACTAGACATATGTTAGATGATTATAAGTAAAACTTTTTGTAAGAACCACTGTAAAAACTCCAGGTAAGACAAGATGCAACGACCCACTAGTTGCAACGAGAGAAGTATCAAGAAAGAAAAGGACGTAATTAGCAAGACACAATTCCTACAAGGCAGAAGCGTCGAGAGAAAGGAAAGGACAGCAAGACCAACAGAAGGCCCTTGTATCGGAAGTGGGCCATAAATCTGCCCACTAATCAGAACCCTGCTGGGACAGGACACGGAACCACACAGTGGCAGAGACACGACAGGACACCGAATGCCAGAAGGGACCGGTGCAGGGAGTGACAAGCAAACACTGGACTTCCACCGCTCCTAAACCCCGGAACGCCCCAACTCAGCGGAGCGAGCAAAAAACGGCCTGACGAGAAGACTGCTTGGGCAAGCCACCACTGGCAAAAAAATATGTGTAAAAGTCACAATACTGCTATTAAATAGCACACTGATGTATGAAACTGAAGAAAACTTCCACAAAGTAAAAATGACACTCCCAAACAATTTATCAAACTGTCACTAAGAGGAGAACTTCAAAGCGACTAGTTATCAATAAATATTTGCATATCCTGCCCAGAGAAGAACCAAGAAGCAAGGAAGAAGCAGAGAAAAAGCAGGAAGAACAGAAATCGAAGATTAGCAAGATTGAAACGAAGAAAGAAGATGGGTGAAGACTTCCACCGCTCCTAAACCCCGGAACGCCCCGACTCAGCGGAGCGAGCAAAAAACGGCCTGACGAGAAGACTGCTTGGGCAAGCCACCACTGGCAAAAAAATATGTGTAAAAGTCACAATACTGCTATTAAATAGCACACTGATGTATGAAACTGAAGAAAACTTCCACAAAGTAAAAATGACACTCCCAAACAATTTATCAAACTGTCACTAAGAGGAGAACTTCAAAGCGACTAGTTATCAATAAATATTTGCATATCCTGCCCAGAGAAGAACCAAGAAGCAAGGAAGAAGCAGAGAAAAAGCAGGAAGAACAGAAATCGAAGATTAGCAAGATTGAAACGAAGAAAGAAGATGGGTGAAGAATCCTATTGTAAACTAGTCGTCTGTGAAGTATTACAACGAAAAATGACCACTTTCAGCGACACATAACGATTACTTTCATGCATACAAAGCCAGTAAACCACGAGATTCTGCACTCAGAGCTCCATTCCATTATGGGACCTCCACAATGGCAACACACACTTGCAAAGCCAACAAGGAATGATGAACGAAGCTGTACATCAAATACTTGCTACATCCATCTCGCTCAAGTCCATCACCTTCGTGCAAAACTCATTCGCCAACCTCATGCTTAAACATTCATAGGATTGTGTGAAATCAAATTATGTGATGTTGGAAATGTGCAAAAGAAATGTGTGAAAAATTAAATAAGTTAAGCACACCAGACAGCTAATAAACTACAAAATAACAGTCATTGACTATGGGCTTAAGTAAAAAATAGACTATAGATAAAAATAAGTCATTAGTTCTGAAATGGACAGTATATAAAGAACAAAAGTAAGGCATAATAAACACTAAAACTATATGCCACTTATTTTCTCCTCATAAAAATAAAACAATAACTATATTTTACTTCTTTTCTCCTTATAAAAACAAAGAATAAAAAATTATCTTCTTGGATGTTTTCCCTTTTTTTAAATATTTGTACCATTTGTTAGGATAATATCTCAATACTTGTGTATGTATATTTCTTTGTCAAAGCATTTCTTGAAAATAATTCTTATTTGTTAGTGTAACAATGTTGAAATGAGTATCTAGAAACAAAAACATTTTACTTGTACATGGTATTTAGAAAATGTGTTAGGAATAGATTTTACTTAATTACTACATTTATAAAAACTATATTTATAAGAAAATCGATGTGAAAGACCCCTCACTTTCGATTACAAACTTCTAAAAAAACAAACTTCACAATTAAATAAAGAAAGAAAATAATTGAAAAATAGTACTTATAATAGAATAAAAATATTCTTACCTTGTCAATATAAACATATTTTTAATAATAATGGGGAAGAATATAAAAATATAAATTAGTAATACAAACTAGCATAGAACAGAATAACGTGGCTGAACAGTAGGCAACAAAATTTAGATAACGGAATAATTTTTGACTGACTTAGACAACGATTCAATCATTGCCTAACTTCAGCACAAAAATTAAGTTCAAAGGGTAGTGATATGTAAGGTGTCAGGCAAATCCAACATCATCCATGAAAACCCTGACATGATAAGCAGTATGGCAATAGAATGTCACATAGCTCCGAATAAATTGTGACATTAAATTAACCAAAGTAATATGAGTAACGAGTGAGCAAATGGAATACAACAGACTAACACAAGAATGCCTAAATGCATGTCATACCTTATCACCGTGAGACAGATGCAGTTCCAAGGGGAGAAACGAGAACAGCACCCGAGAGCAGAACTGTGTTAAACTGGAAGGCCCTACAATAAGGGACGGACACCCACATCGCCAGCTAACCGCTAGGAGCCCCCCCAGCCCATGTTAAAAGCTAGAGCCCTCCAGAAGAACAGTATAGATCTTACTATAACACAAAATGGACCACACCACCCGCAAGTTTTAGCGTGAGACTTTTTCGCGTCTCTGTTACGTCAGGACCACCCCCCAGCACATGTTAAAAGATAGAGCCCTCCAGAAGAACAGTATAGATCTTACGATAACACTAAAAGGACCACACAAGCTGCAAGTTTTAGCGCGAAACTTTTTTGCGTGTCTGTTACGTTGCAAACTTTAATAGCATTGCCCCACCACGAAAAGTATAACGTTTCTCATTGGATACACAGAATTTTTGTAGGTGGAGCTTAAGGTTAACATTGAGACCCTGATTGGTCAGATGAAAACACAGCCAGATAGTTTTTTTAAACCAACTTTGGTAAATTGTAGTAAGGAGAAGTTAGGAGAGAGTTGCTTCCGAGATGGCGAGGTGAGCGGAGCTGTGCTGTCTGCCGCCCCCTGAGGAACACCGACAAGGTAATGAATGCACGCAATGCTGCATAACAGCGCATAAAGCTTCGCTCAGAACTGCAGAAGTCTCATCTGTTACACCCCCTTTTTGCGTAATACTAGTGTCGAACGTCAATTAAAGCTCATGGTGTTCACATTTGCCACTTGAAGTAAAAATCGGAAACGCAATGATTTTTCTGTTATATAGTTATTGAGAAGCCACATCAGCCACTGTAATTTACGACAAGTTAGATAAGTAATTAAAGATAATTGACGGTCACTGTAGACCATTTTGATAGTTTTCTCTTTTGTGAAACTTAATTTAAACCTAGATAATAGATATGATATGGCATAGGTCATCCTTCGATCCAGTGTAGAACTTGGAAACCCAGTCAGGGAATATTCGTTCACATTTTTGTTGAACACAGTTGCTTTTTACCATCCTGTATTAAAACATTTCCTTTTATCAATAGTGCAATTTATAAACAATGTTTTGTGAGCAGAATAAAATTTCCCATGGTAAACTTAACTGGTTTTTCGACGTTATTTTACCAGCTAACTAAAAATAGGAAAGCCTTGAACATCTTCCACTAAATTTAGTTAGTATTAAAATTCTTTTACAGAGAGTGCAGTGGAGCTGACGCTGAAATCATTAAGTATTTGGTTATATCATCGCTAGTCTCAGAGCTCTACATGTCATGTGTGGTCTGACGCCTCCTTACCAGCAACAGGTCCCAGGTTCAAACTAGTCAATTCCCTAAAAAACACGCTCAGAGCGTCGTTGCACGAAAGTGATAGGGAGACACGATATAGAACAAACAGACACCACGCAGAATGTTAGAAAATGCTGACCCTGCCAGGATGGTAAAATACCATGATTGAAGGTCGACCACATGCCTAACTAGGCCAGAAAAATATCGTGTTGAAAAATGTTCGTAGTAAAAAATTTTGTTCTTAAAGTTATACATAGTCGAAAACAGTAGCTGCAGCGATAGATATTAAGGAAGTATTCAATAGATAGTGAGACATTCTAGCAGAGACATTAGCATAATTAAGTTATGAATTTTAAAAATTGTTAGAATTAAGTTTTCTCTCCAATGCAAGCGGACAGGTGGCGAATACATCGTTGTTAAGTTGGTTCTGACCCAACAAGTAAGTCGTGATTATCTCCAAGTTGAAGAAGTTTTGGCCTCTGGTGGACGTCATCTCCGAACTTGTATTCTGTAAGAAGGAGTCGAATGCAAATGAGACCACAACCTCTTCATCTCGGAATAGCATTTTCACCCATATCTTAAATTATTTGTTGGGGTATTCCAATCTCTATCTTCTCCTACAGTTTTTTCCCTTTACAGTTACCTCTAGTACCGTAAAAGTTGTTCCGTGGTATCGTAACTAGAACCGAATCACCCTGCCCCTACTTCTTGTCAGTTTTTTCTGCATATACCTGTCTTCGCCGATTCTACAGAAAACCTCAAATCTAGTGAGCTTTTCTTTTCTTTTTCTTTTGCGTCGACTAATGTAGTCCAGGTGTTATAAACGTTCTTTCTCTTTTCAAAAACAAGTGGCAAGATGCTTCCACATCAGACCTCATTGTATTAGGCGATAGAATCTCCTCCCACCCCCACCCCCCCCAAAAAAAACCTATTATCTTTCGCCAAATTAAATGTTCTGACTTTCGCAACTTTAGGTGTTACTTCTAAGAACTATATAAAAAACGAAAATCGGGATCACGTGGTGACAACTGACATAGGAAGCAAATACAAAATGAAAAGAAATTCTTACAAGCCAATTTCTGTTTTAGCTGAAAGTGTACGTTATGATATAGCAGGATCAACTGTTAACATGAAATAATTTAGGGCAAAGAAACGATAAGTTTTCTGTTGCAAGCAGTTTGATACCGGCAAAGTGCTTGCTAACGATCTTTGACTGCTGAAGAGCGGTGAATATAACAATACTATGTAACTGTACAGACATAACGCAAAAGAAATTTGCATTGTGTAGACACTAGAGGGCAGAAAGAGAGCGAGTACGCGTCTAATGCTGAGTGTTGCATATGATACAAATAGAGGCTCTCTTTTACATCAGTGCTCTACCATCTTCCTTCCTTCTCGCTATGCTTTCGCGAGTGTAACGAGTCTGAGAACGATGGCGTCGCTTTCTGCTCGTCCATTCGTTCTCTCTCATTGCTTCACGTTGGAGTGTAAGGCTAATCGTGAATTACTATGGGATCGGCCTAATCGTCGTCCCTAGTTTCCTACAGACTTAGAGTATGTGCATTGCTTGGCCAGAAATGAAAGTGACAGAAGTGGAGCTCGAGATGATCAAACGTTTCCTTTTTTTAAAGACATTTTTAGTACGAGTAGGCGGGACGTGAGACATTTATGTTAGCGTAGTTTCAAGGCAGCGGTTATCACAGAGGAAAAAGTACAGAACGGTAATACAAAGATCTAGGGGTCGAGTCCATTGTTGGAAAGGATTTTTTATTCACAATTTTTACAATACTTACACTGCAAATAACGCTCATTATATTCTGTTCATTAATATAGTCAAATGGTTGAAATGGCTCTGAGCACTATGGGACTGAACACCTGAGTCCATCAGTCCCCTAGAACGTAGAACTACTTAAACCTAACTAACCTAAGGACATCACACACATCCATGCCCGAGGAGGGATTCGAACCTGCGACCGTAGCAGCAGCACAGTTCCGGACTGAAGCGCCTAGAACAGCTCGACCACAGCGGCTGGCATTAATATAGTCATAAAACATACGAAAAAAGAAGGACAAAAGTAAATTTGGTGTTGCAAACAGTTCCCAAAAAAAGGATTGTACTTACAATGTCCACGGGGTTTCTGCAATTAGCTTTCCAAGTAGGGATTGTAACTAAAACGTACAGGACTTCCATTAGTTTCATTTTGATCTTACAACAACCTTCAGCAGCTGCAAGCGAGCTGTAACCTGCCCTGCTATTACGTTGAATATCACACCAGGATGTGTAAATCATCAAAACAATAAAATAATCTAATTTTATATGTGATATTCAAGTGTGCAGCTTACAGTCACTTCCTGGAAATTTATTTGCAATCCCTGATTTGCCTTTGCCTTTCTTTTTCACGCCTTTTTATTTAAATGTTAAAAAATGCAATATGATGAGTATTATTTCGGTTTATTTGCAGTATAAGAAACATAAAGTTGAAAATAAAAAGAAGTTTCCGTATAGGAACTCGATCCGCACACTCGGACTACCGTTCTCTTTCCGCTGCATCCATTGCTGTTTAAAAGCTGCGCTAACATAAGTGGGACACATGTCGCAGGACCGAAGCCAAAAATGTTATTTTTGTTAAACCCTTGGTGATTTGGAGCGGCCACATCAGTTTCATTTCTGCCCAAGGCCAGCATGTACCATAAATCGATGATGACAAGTACCCATAGTCCCCTTGTTAGCATGGTTGTTAAGCGCACGATCTTCCTGTCGCAAAGTTAGCACTGATAGGGCGAAATGACACTATCACTTTCAAATGACCTGTAACGAATTTGTGTTTTGTGAGACTGTGGAGGGTCTAAGACGAAAAGTAAGTAATGCTAAAGTGCTCCATTAGTTTAAGAGTGGTTTCTGGAACATCTTCTATGTTACATTCTACGCCTCGGAGGAAATGTAAAGAAATTTCTTCAAATGCAACCAAAGCGGTTGTGTTCTTATTTATTCCACCTGCGCTATGAGAATATATATGCGCTCCCACAAACGAAAGCTGGACACAGAACGTCACTGGTATGTCACTGCGACAAAAAAGCACGCTATTTGTGTATTCGTTTGGTCATAGCAACTTCCGTTTACTGGCTAGTAGCGACTAGTGTAACTGATCATTCATTTCTGCAACTTTTTCCAAGACTGTTACAAATTTATTTTTATAATTTATCGCCATTTAGAGACAACACTTCATCCTCATGCCCTGTTTTCTTGTGATTGTAATACGATGAAAGTGTGTGATTGTCAAGGTAATTGTTAAATGGTTCCTAAATAGATATTAAATATTAAAATAAACTGACAGCAGTCTTCAAAAAAGTTTCATACACACGCACATGTACATAGATACATATAAATTTACACACACGTACTGCCAGAAAAAAAATAGTACATCCTTTCAGCGGATTCCAATTCATTCAAGATATAGTATTGCAACAGAGTACGTGAAATGATTACATTTACAGATAAATAGCACAAGTGGTTCTGAGGTACCACGTATTGATCTATGCTGAAATATCCGCATTACTGCGTGGCGTAACGCCCACGGGCTGCAATACTCCGGCATCCTGTCGACTTTACAGATGGCGATGCGGGTCACTACTCCTTCCATCATATGACACACGTGCTCAGCTGGGGACAAGTACGGAGATCGCAATAGCCACGTAAGTTGCCGCACGTCCAGCAGAACACGTTTAGTTTCACGGGAAGTGCGTGGGTAAGCATTATCCTGTTGGAACAACAAATCACCTTTATGCTGCAAGAACGGCGACATAACTGGTCTAATAACATTGCGCACGTATCGTGTGTTTGTGTTTGGAGCTTATGGACACTGAACGTCGAGGTTATCAGCGCCCTTACAATCATTAAAACAAACAAAAGTGAGTAAAATCTCTAAAATTCTTGCACACAATGAGTATGAAATCTATAAAAGGGCACTTATTCAAATACTTCCACCTCACCCCGTTGAGCCACACAGCCATTCTACGTCAAACGCCTGAAGGCAACTGAGAAAGAGGGGAAGGTGCTACACCTGCGAATAAAACAGATATAAAACCATAAAAGAGCTAAAAAGAAACAGGGAAGTGTAACTGGATGATCACTATTTTCGTGATAAGCTTTTAATGATTGAGGTTGCCTTGCTATGCGCCTTGATAGTTCATACATGTTTGCTTATTGTGTCATTGTCAATTACGTGTGCTATTCGTGTTGCCTGTCCTGTTTCCTTCAGGTAATTGCAGTGATGTGGTGTCCTTTGTGCTACTTTGTGGACTAATATGTGATTTATAAGTTGTGTTGACTGCCCCTTTTGTGAAGTTAATCTCAGTTGGGCAAAGTATTTATACTGGATGATATATGCATACATTTTCGTCAATTTTTATGTTATTATATAAATGTCAAACTATTTGGAAAACTGTTCACTAACTCCTGGTTTATTTTGCCTTATGCATGCACTCTAGATGATTAGCTATCCACTCTTCCGCAACCCACAGACAAACTCAAGTGCCAGTCGAAGGTCGGGGCTATAGTTCCAATAAAATGTGTGTTAATAACTGGCTGCATTCCTCCGGCCAATGTGGATGTAGTCTCCAACACTGCGGCTTCCTTTAAAGTAAACCTAATAGCGACAAATTAATAACTGAAGAAGAAGTCAGATAAGGAATTCCCAATTCTTTGCAGCGTTAACGAAGTTTTCTCACATCCTTGGACTGAGATAACGAGGAATGAGTATTTGTTAAGTGAACTCTTCTGAACTAATACTACTTCTCTGAAGTGTAAACAGATTTCAAGAACGGAAGGAGTGGCTCAGTACAGCAAGCCTGAAAGCTGACTTGAAAATCTATTACGACATGGCTAATGCAATTTACGGCCCACATACTGAAAAGAAAGCAGTGAACACTATCAACGGGCTTCAAGAACCAGCTGTTTAGTTTTCACATTCAGGTCAGCTGCAAGCAACGACTTGTAAGCCTCTTATCGAACCGCTGATATCGAAAGTGACGTGCGCGCAGAACAAACGCAAAGGCTGATGAGTGTACCACGGGAAGCCCTGGAGAATGTGTGCAATCCTCACGGTAAGAACGATCCGTGCGCATAAAACAGTGTGAGAGAACGAAAAGTTTCGACAGAACTGTCCGTCTGCTTAGCTGAGTGGTAACGTGTTTGCATACCATGCAGAGGGCGCGAGTTCGATTCCCAGCCGGGTTGGAGGTTTTCTCCGCTCGTGGACTGGCTGTTGGGTTGATCTCATCATCACTGACGAGCAACTCGCCCAGTGTGGCGTCACCTGAAATAAGGCCTCCATCCGGCGGCCGAACTTTCCTGGACGGGGCCTCCCGGCCATCAATGCCTTACGATAATTTTTTTCGACGAAAATAAAGTGCATCGCTCAGAATATTGGTGTAATAAAAGCGCCAGTGTTTAGGTGGTCTCGGACTTTAAAAGAAAAGATGATTATAGAATTTTCTGTAAAATTAAGCTGCGATGAACAAGGTGAGTAATAACGACTCTGTGCACCGTCTGATATTGTTAAAGTGCTTCATAACAAGACCGTATTAATATTTATTGCGAAGCAGTTAAAGTGATCAAACTGGTCATGGTATCATTTCCCACACAACTAGGTCAAACACACTCTGAGACAAAAAGGGACTTATCCCAATGTGATACAAATTGGTAGATGTGACGTACATGTGCATATAAACAAATGATTACAATTCAGAAAAAACTGGGTGATTTTTTCAAGAGACGACGTTGTTTTCGGGGAAGACTATTGAGAAAATTTGGAAACTGGAATTTGAAGCTGACTGCAGAACGATTATGTTGCCTACAACACATCCTGCACGTAAGGACCACGAAGATAAGATACGAGGAATTAGGACTCATACAGAGACATATAGATAGTCGTTTTTTCCTCGTTCCGTTTGCATGTGGAACAACAAAGGAGATGGCTACTACCGGTGCGGGGTACCCTCTGCCAAGCGCCCTATGGTGGACTAAGGATTATCGATGTAGATGTAGACGTAAATAGAGTTTCACAAACTGAACAAGTCAATAACGCGTTGGTCCACCTCTGGCCCTTATAAAAGCACTTATTCGGCTTGGTACTGATTGACAGAGTTGTTCGATTTCGTCCTGAGGGATATTGTGTCAAATTCTGTACAATTGGTGCGTTAGATCAGCTCAAAATCCCGATCTCGTTGGGAGCCCTGCTCATAATGCTCCATACTTTATCAGTTGGGGAGAGATCCGTACGCGGGCCAGCATCATTGCTGAAATGTAAGCCTAGTGTGGCTTACAGTGAAGGACACCAAAACGGGATGTAGAATATCGTCGACGTACTGACGTCCAATATCTCTATCAATCGGTGCCAAACCGAATAAGGGCATAATTACCAGAGGTGGACCAGCGCGTTATTGATCAATTTGTGAAGCTCTTAATCTTGAAGAAGTCACCCAATTTTTCTGAAACTGTAACGATTTGCTCCTCTGTACGTGTATGTCACATCTACCGATTTACCTGCAATTCGGATAATTCCTTGGTGCTTCTTTTTTTGTCTTAGAGTGTTTTAATTAAGGAGTCAGCAGCATATTAACTACGAAAGTTATTGATCATTGGAAAGAATTAGCGTTCCCATACATCAACTCGTAACTGAGTTACCGAATAGGTGGTGGACAACATATGGCATATTTGTGAAATTTTGTTAAAGAACGTACGAGTGATGACGAACCTACCGGAAGGTGCTCAATAGGCGTCCTTCAGAAGAGTCGGCGGAAAACAAGGTTTAAATTTAAAAATATGTCTTATTCGGGAATTAAGTTTGATGCATACCACGCATACGATATCACTGCCTGAAAAATCGGTGCTGAAAGTTGGCTATTGATTATGCTGTGAATTGTTATTGCATCTGTCTCTTTCTGCAATTTCCTCTGGGTTTCCAGAAGCACACTGCAATTCTGAAGCCTCTAAATAAAGTTTTTAACCTGACGACACAAATAAACATCACACGGCTGGCATACAGGTCTGCAGTTTGGTGATATTACTTTTTCCGGACACGTCGTTTGACCCTCGTCATCTATAAACATTAGGGTAATAGTTTGTCCACCCCAGGAATCTAACATTAGACAAAACTTGTTGTTAGCAACGTATTGTTTTAAAACATTCTCAAGAAAAGTTCTGTAAATCGTATTTATCAATTTCCCGGATTTGGAGCAAGTAATGCATACATTTTTCAACGAGTCGGTTAAGCGATTGACCTCTTCTGTAACCCGAGGACCTAATGTAACATTCATTTCTTGTATACACAGGAAAACCTTAGACAACACTTATGAAAAAGCTGTGATGGCGTATTACGCCGTGTACGAATGTGTTAGTTTTTTTAATTTTTATTTTTTACTACCAACTGCGACAAGTGTTCGTTTTCCTTCCTTATGCGATAACGTGCGTCGAATGTTCACCTGATACTCACATCCTGTGTGATGAATGTTGATCATATAATCACGATTAAAACCGGTCGTAAGTGAGGCCGTTTGCGTGCTGAAAAGAGCCGCCACTTTCTGTATATCTTCTATATCTGCAGCTGATAGGCACTTGGTGCAGGGAGTGGCAACTGACCCTTGACATAGACAAATGTAATGTACTGCGAATACATAGAAAGAAGGATCCTTTATTGTACGATTATATAATAGCGTAACAAACACTGGTAGCAGTTACTTCTGTAAAATATCTGCGAGTATGCGTACGGAACGATTTGAAGTGGAATGATCATATAAAATTAATTTTTGGTAAGGTGGGTGCCAGGTTGAGATTCATTGGGAGAGTCCTTAGAAAATGTAGTCCATCAACAAAGGAGGTGGTTTACAATCTCTTTCGACCTATAGATGAGTATTGCTCATCAGTGTGGTATCCGTACCAGGTGGGTTGACAGAGGAGATAGAGAAGATCCAAAGAAGAGCGGCGCGTTGCGTCACGGGGCTATTTGGTAAGCGTGATAGCGTTACGGAGATCTTTAGCAAACTCAAGTGGCAGACTCTGCAAGAGAGGCGCTCTGCATAGCGGTGAAGCTTGCTGTCCAGGTTTCTTAGAGGGTGCGTTTCCGGTTCAAAAATGGTTCAAATGGCTCTGAGCACTATAGGACTTAACATCTGAGGTCATCAGTCCCCTAGAACTTAGAACTACTTAAACCTAACTAACCTAAGGACATCACACACATCCATGCCCGAGGCAGGATTCGAACCTGCAACCGTAGCGGTCGCGCGGTTCCAGACTGAAGCGCCTAGAACCGCTCGGCCACACCGGCCGGCTGCGTTTCCGGATGAGGTATCGAATATATTGCTTCCCCCTACTTATACCTCCCGAGGAGATAACGAATATAAAATTAGATAGATTCGAGCGCGCACAGAGGCTTTCCGGCAGTCGTTCTTCCCGCGAACCATACGCGACTGTAACAGGAGAGGGAGTAATGACAGTGGCACGTAAAGTGCCCTCCGCCACACACCGCTGGGTAGCTTGCGGAGTATAAATGTAGATGTAAATGTAGATGTATATTTTCTATCTCCTTGTGGGACACGTGTATAGTGACGTGCCGTTGATGAATTTTATATTCCGATTTGAAATTCCTTGCCCAAGATAATAGTGCAGCAAATGTAAAATCTTCGTCGGTCATATACTGGAACGCTGCACCTGCAGCTCAATGCTGGACTATTCTTCTTGTTACATTCTCGTTACGACGACGAGATTCGACAAATCGGTCGCATGTCCACTATTTTATCGCCTGGTATTTGTCGTATCTCATCTCTCCTTTAACGATATCATTTTCCCACAGTTTTATGTTCTTCTTCCTTTTCAGGGCTGTTGCTGCTCTATTCTGTGGAAAAATTTGTAAATTTGTGGTAAGGTCTTATGGAACAAAACTGCTGAGGTCATCGGTCCCTTTGCTTACTCTCTACTTAATCTAACTTAAACTAACTTACGCTGAGGACGACACACACACCCATGTCCGAGGGAGGACTCGAACCTCGGACGGAGAACGGGGGGAACCGTGCGGCCTGTGGCAAGACGCCTCAGCCGCGCGGCTACCCCGCGGGTACTCCATTCTATTGCAATGTTTGTAGGTTCCAATTTGGATGATTCCTGGCTAGCGCTACCGCCTCTACTTTTACTTCAAGGGGTATAGCGCCGTAGTTCAATCGTTTAGTAGCAGGTTCGTAATACTCATCGAGAATGGATGAAGGACAGATTGCCTGCAACGTGGACATTTCCAAAGTGATGTGACTATTTTGCGATTCACTTGTCGCGATATCTTCCACTGACTCACCTTCTGCTTCTTCATGGTATTGTTCTTCAGAATCAGCAAAAGTCATTTCGTTCGTCAGCTCCAAAAATCGCTCGACGGTAGCCGCTCCTGTCAACCTGGAACGCCGAGAAGCAGAATTGCCTGCTTCCGGCAGCGCATTGATAATACATCTGTCTTGCAACTCTTTTATAAACCAAAACACTGCATCGGTAACTTTCCGCTTGCTGTCGTATTTGACAGGCTCGAAACTATTATTTCAGCTCTGTTCGAAGGGTGTACATCCTCCATTAATTAGATTATGCAAACTGAAAGATATGACTCAACAAACAATAACCAATTACTGCGGCATAAACAGAAAATCATATTACCACAAACTACATGCAGTAGAAGTCATATGTTATTTACGGAAGATCGCTGTATTCTTTCACGAAACACATTTTATTCGGCGGATTAACGATGAAAAATCATTAAATGTATCCTCGAGGTTTGTGGCAGCCTAACGATCGGCCCTTGTGAGGAATTCGCAGCACTCTTACTCGGAGTTGTTTTCATGTGACAAGGCTTAAAAGTTTAATTCTTAACTAATTCACGTCATTTGGGAAATTAGTTTGCTTACCTTATTATTATTATTATTATTATTCCATGTTGAGTTGCGCATCTTATTAACCCTCCTATCCCTATGAAATCTGACACAAAAAACTACAATTTAAAAAAATGGAAACCATACAGTTTCCTCAAGATTCGAACCCGGGCTCTTCGCTTCCCAGCCAGTTAGCTTCGCCTTTGCGCTATTTTTTTCTGTTTTATTATCAAAATGACTTGGTATTACGATGAAACTTCAGTAGACTATACTGAAATCATCATGTAACATAATCTGCAAATGGGAGAAAAAATTATTTGTGATTACAGAATAATAAATAAAAGGAGAAAGGAAAAAACACCGGGAACGTAGCCGACAAATCACCAACAAGCTCACATGATATGTAAAAAAAAAGCACTCCGTCTTCAGGCCACGAGTGGCCTACCGGGACCATCCGACCGCCGCGTCATCCTCAGTGGAGGATGCGGATAGGAGAGTCGTGGGGTCAGCACACCACTCTCCCAGTCGTTATGATGGTATTCTTGACCGAATCCACTACTGTTCGGTCGAGTAGCTCCTCAATTGGCATCACGAGGCTGAGTGCACCCCGAACAATGGCAACAGCGCATGGCGGCCTGGATGGTCACCCATCCAAGTGCCGACCACGCCCGACAGCGCTTAACTTCGGTGATCTCGCGGGAACCGGTGTATCCACTGCGGCAAGGCCGTTGCCCCACATGATATGTATCAACAAATATTTTTATATCGTTTTTCTAGTCATTTTAATTTTTGTAATATCTTGCGTTTTTTTATATACTTTTATAGCTTGTAATAGAATCTCATGAACCATGGACCTTGCCGTTGGTGGGGAGGCTTGCGTGCCTCAGCGATACAGATGGCCGTACCGTAGGTGCAACCACAACGGAGGGGTATCTGTTCAGAGGCCAGACAAACATGTGGTTCCTGAAGAGGGGCAGCAGCCTTTTCAGTAGTTGCAGGGGCAACAGTCTGGATGATTGACTGATCTGGCCTTGTAACATTAACCAAAACGGCTTTGCTGTGCTGGTACTGCGAACGGCTGAAAGCAAGGGGAAACTACAGCCGTAATTTTTCCCGAGGACATGCAGCTCTACTGTATGATTAAATGATGATGGCGTCCTCTTGGGTAAAATATTCCGGAGGTAAAATAGTCCCCCATTCGGATCTCCGGGCGGGGACTACTCAAGAGGACGTCGTTATCAGGAGAAAGAAAAGTGGCGTTCTACGGATCGGAGCGTGGAATGTCAGATCACTTAATCGGGCAGGTAGGTTAGAAAATTTAAAAAGGGAGATGGATAGGTTAAAGTTAGATATAGTGGGAATTAGTGAAGTTCGGTGGCAGGAGGAACAAGACTTTTGGTCAGGTGATTACAGGGTTATAAATACAAAATCAAATAGGGGTAATGCAGGAGTAGGTTTAATAATGAATAAAAAAATAGGAGTGCGGGTTAGCTAATACAAACAGCATAGTGAACGCATTATTGTGGCCAAGATAGACACAAAGCCCATGCCTACTACAGTAGTACAAGTTTATATGCCAACTAGCTCTGCAGATGATGAAGAAATGGATAAAATGTATGACGAGATAAAAGAAATTATTCAGGTAGTGAAGGGAGACGAAAATTTAATAGTGATGGGTGACTGGAATTCGTCAATAGGAAAAGGGAGAGAAGGAAACATAGTAGGTGAATATGGATTGGGGGGAAGGAATGAAAGAGGAAGCCGCCTTGTAGAATTTTGCACAGAGCATAACTTAATCATAGCTAACACTTGGTTCAAGAATCATGAAAGGAGGCTGTATACATGGAAGAAACCTGGAGATACTGACAGGTTTCAGATAGATTATATAATGGTAAGACAGAGATTTAGGAACCAGGTTTTAAATTGTAAGACATTTCCTGGGGCAGATGTAGATTCTGACCACAATCTATTGGTTATGAACTGCAGATTGAAACTGAAGAAACTGCAAAAAGGTGGGAATTTAAGGAGATGGGACCTGGATAAACTGAAAGAACCAGAGGTTGTAGAGAGTTTCAGGGAGAGCATTAGGGAACAATTGACAGGAATGGGGGAAAGAAATACAGTAGAAGAAGAATGGGTAGCTCTGAGGGATGAAATAGTGAAGGCAGCAGAGGATCAGGTAGGTAAAAAGACAAGGGCTAATAGAAATCCTTGGGTAACAGAAGAAATATTGAATTTAATTGACGAAAGGAGAAAATATAAAAATGCAGTAAATGAAGCAGGCAAAAAGGAATACAAACGTCTCAAAAATGAAATCGACAGGAAGTGCAAAATGGCTAAGCAGGCATGGCTAGAGGACAAATGTAAGGATGTAGAGGCTTGTCTCACTAGGGGTAAGATAGATACTGCATACAGGAAAATTAAAGAGACCTTTGGAGAGAAGAGAACCACTTGTATGAATATCAAGAGCTCAGATGGCAACCCAGTTCTAAGTAAAGAAGGGAAAGCAGAAAGGTGGAAGGAGTATATAGAGGGTTTATACAAGGGCGATGTACTTGAGGACAATATTATGGAAGTGGAAGAGGATGTAGATGAAGATAAAATGGGAGATAAGATACTGCGTGAAGAGTTTGACAGAGCACTGAAAGACCTGAGTCAAAACAAGGCCCCGGGAGTAGACAACATTCCATTAGAACTACTGATGGACTCAGGAGAGCCAGTCATGGTAAAACTCTACCATCTGGTGAGCACGATGTATGAGACAGGCGAAATACCCTCAGACTTTAAGAAGAATATAATAATTCCAATCCCAAAGAAAGCAGGTGTTGACAGATGTGAAAGTTACCGAACTATCAGTTTAATAAGTTACAGCTGCAAAATACTAACGCGAATTCTTTACAGACGAATGGAAAAACTGGTAGAAGCCGACCTCGGGGAAGATCAGTTTGGATTCCGTAGAAATGTTGGAACACGTGAGGCAATACTGACCTTACGACTTATCTTGGAAGAAAGATTAAGAAAAGGCAAACCTACATTTCTAGCATTTGTAGACTTAGAGAAAGCTTTTGACAATGTTGACTGGAATACTCTCTTTCAAATTCTGAAGGTGGCAGGGGTAAAATACAGGGAGCGAAAGGCTATTTACAATTTGTACAGAAACCAGATGGCAGTTATAAGAGTCGAGGGGCATGAAAGGGAAGCAGTGGTTGGGAAAGGAGTGAGACAGGGTTGTAGCCTCTCCCCGATGTTATTCAATCTGTATATTGAGCAAGCAGTAAAGGAAACAAAAGAAAAATTCGGAGTAGGTATTAAAATTCATGGAGAAGAAGTAAAAACTTTGAGGTTCGCCGATGACATTGTAATTCTGTCAGAGACAGCAAAGGACTTGGAAGAGCAGTTGAACGGAATGGACAGTGTCTTGAAAGGAGGATATAAGATGAACATCAACAAAAGCAAAACTAGGATAATGGAATGTAGTCAAATTAAGTCGGGTGATGCTGAGGGAATTAGATTAGGAAATGAGACACTTAAAGTAGTAAAGGAGTTTTGCTATTTAGGGAGTAAAATAACCGATGATGGTCGAAGTAGAGAGGATATAAAATGTAGACTGGCAATGGCAAGGAAAGCGTTTCTCAAGAAGAGAAATTTGTTAACATCGAATATAGATTTAGGTGTCAGGAAGTCGTTTCTGAAAGTATTTGTATGGAGTGTAGCCATGTATGGAAGTGAGACATGGACGATAACTAGTTTGGACAAGAAGAGAATAGAAGCTTTCGAAATGTGGTGCTACAGAAGAATGCTGAAGATAAGGTGGGTAGATCACGTAACTAATGAGGAGGTATTGAATAGGATTGGGGAGAAGAGAAGTTTGTGGCACAACTTGACTAGAAGAAGGGATCGGTTGGTAGGACATGTTCTGAGGCATCGAGGGATCACAAATTTAGCATTGGAGGGCAGCGTGGAGGGTAAAAATCGTAGAGGGAGACCAAGAGATGAATACACTAAGCAGATTCAGAAGGATGTAGGTTGCAGTAGGTACTGGGAGATGAAGAAGCTTGCACAGGATAGAGTAGCATGGAGAGCTGCATCAAGCCAGTCTCAGGACTGAAGACCACAACAACAACAACAATAGAATCTAAAAGCAGAAGGATAAACGAAACCAGATTACATTCGAAATAGCAAACTAAGAAAATTCCAATTCGACTGCAAGGATTGTATACGCTCATATGTATCTATACTTCATCTATACACATTTTAAAATAGAACCGGAGCGATGCTGAGTCAAACCTCAAAAGAAAACGGACAAGGAAACCAGGACAAGCCGAAGCAATCAGATGGGAACATACATAAGAAAGAAAATCAGTTATCATCAGAAAAATTAAATTAACCAACACCTTGCTGACGGAAAACAAGATTCAAGATGTTCGCGAAGAGGTCTCGACATCGAGGCATTCGCAAGCATGTCCAATAGGCAGTGATCATGTACTGCACAAAGTTCATGTGATCTTCCACCTCGTCTTCTACAACATAATGAACGAAATGTCCCTGCAACCACGTAACAATATGGGTTTTCGATCGTGGAGGGAAAGAAGAATCTGGGCGCAATATAATATCCGTAGTATATGCAGTCTCAGAAGATCGATAAGGAAGACCAATTGTGTCCTGATCCAAGACCAGTTTGCCATATGACTCCACAAGTAAAACGATGTCGTGTCGTATCTGGAGATGTACAAAGATTACATAAATCCGTGTCACTAAGCCCAATACGCAAAATTCGCTCGCTGTTGAAATCAAATTACTTACTACCTGATACCACGAGGACGCTACGCGCATCGGCAAAATCGGAAGACTGATATTGAACCAAACTGTTCTCCGGGTCTTTCAACGAGGTTCGGGCAAGGGACTGCTTCCCAACGTGTCTTTAGGAATTTCATGGTGAGGACAGGTCTCCATAAGATGTCAGCCCCTAAATAGCTCACCGCAAGATAGAATTCACGAATGTGTTTTAACTTATAATTTATGCGACCAACATCAATATGAGGTTCAAGACTAGCAGGACGGACACAGAGAAATAAATGAGACGTGAATGTGTGAGTTTCTTGAGTCATCGTCAAAACAGTAAGCTGCACAAATAGCATCTGCGTCTCCCTTTCTATATCAGTCAGGTCCAGCCCCCCAAAGGAACGAGGCTTCGTGATCACCTCATACCCTAAGTGAAATATATGTCTTTTCCATAAGAAACGACCAGACGATTGTTGCAGTTTCTTCGCCATCATCGAGGGAAGCGGATACACTTTGTATGAGAAATATGTATCCAGTATTCGGACTTTCTGGGGCAGAGTAAGAGGATGCTTTTCATGCTCTAGTATCGCTCCCGGAATTTTTCCCATAACCGACTTCCAGTTGAGCGCCACCATATTGAGTGGACAACGACCGATGATGATACCGATAGACGTATGCCCTTGGTACAACCGCGTCATCAAAATCTTCGAGGTATATCAGCAGGACTGCAAATTTGAACCATCACATCATCCCCGTATGCGCGAACAGCTATAGTCCCGCCGGAAAGTGTCCAACCTGTCAGCTGGGATTCTAGCATCCGAAGCTGAGGCTCCAGGGACAACAATAACAAAGTCGTTGACAGCTTGCTTCCTTGAGGCACTCCCCTACGGATATCTACTGGGGACGTCAGTTGGCCATTAACAACCACCGAAGCCGAAATACCCGTAAACAGATTTGAGAGCACTCGCCGTGTGTCAAATGGTTCAAATGGCTCTGAGCACTATGGGACTTAACATCTGAGGTCATCAGACCCCGAGAACTTAGAACTGCTTAAACCTAACTAACCTAAGGACATCACACACATCCATGCCCGAGGAAGGATTCGAACCTGCGACCGTAGCGGTCGCGCGGTTCCAGACTGTAGCGCCTAGAACCGCTCGGCCACACCGGCCCGCGCCGTATGTCAACAGTGAATCCAACTGCCTTCAGAATTTGAAGCAGAAATTCGTGATTAACTCGATCAAGTGGCTTATCGAGGTCTAGAAAAGCATGGGCACAAGGGACGGACGTTATAGCAACAACCGAAAGCACGTCACGGCACGCGCGCTATAGGGGTAAGAATGGTACGACCAGCTTCGATGTTTTGCAACAGTCGACATCCTATTATTAACTGCCCTCGCCACAGTCTTATAATCAAAGTTGAACAGAGTAATTGGGCGAAAGCTATCAGGGGGAGCTAGTCCAGTGGGTATCGGAATTAAAACAATTTTTCCCACTTTTAACGACGTCGGCACTACTCTATCCTGCAACACTTCATTCAAAAAGGGGGGGGTAAAAGTAGCACCCGAAAACGGCCAAAAGCGCAAATAAAATTTCTTGGGAAGGCCGTCTAGACCCGGGGACTTTTGAGAAGGCGATCCCACAATAAGTTTGTTAACTTCCTCAGACTGAAAGGCAGCTAAGAGCGTTGCATTATGTTCATGGGTAATTGTCGTATCAAAGATGCTGACAAGTGAGTAGTAAAAGGTATCAGTAGACTCATCGATGTCATAGATGTCTACATAGTACTGGTGTAAGATACGCGCTGTTATCAGCTTGCGCCGTTACGATACGTCCATCATTTGTCGTGAGTGAATGAATACAAGCGCGTCGGCGACGGGTCTGATGCCAAAGCAAATGATATAAGGAAGTCAGTTCTTCCGTCACCAATGAACGCGGTTTCGATCGGATTTTCAAACCTTCCATTTGTATTCTCTTAAGGTCAACAATTTTGCCTTTACACGCCTAACATCCGTAGTTCGCAGAGGGGCGTGATCCGAAGCAGCATAAAGTTCACGCAGGATGGAATAGTAATTATTCGTAAGTTCTCCGAAAGTCGCGAGTTTTGGCAGCTCAGAAAATTATCAAAGTTTGCCTGAGCCCCGGTTTTGCTAGCTGTGTCCACCATTCAAGGCTGGATGAGTATTTCGCAGTGGACCGTAGAGTACGTTCCCACAGCACTCGCATCACATCATCGAGAGAGGGGTCAGCTGGGTGAGCGACGTTCAACATCCACGGAGGGCGGAACAGTTTGAGTGGTTGCCATTTAAGATTGAGAGTTGTAGTCACAGCACAGTGTCCGTAAACGAAGCTGGAAAAACTTCAAGATTAAGAATACTATCGTTCAGGCAGTCTGATAAGTAAAACCTATCAAATCTGCTACTAGAAGTCGCAGTAAAGTGGGTAAATTTAACAAACGTCGGGTATCTATATATATCCAGACGTCTTTTATGCGTAAGGAGCGGACCAATTCATGTAATTCACGAGAGATATTACAATTAGGAGATTGATCTGTAGGACGCAATACACAGTTATAATCACCACCCAACAGAATATCCGGAGGACTCTTACGAAACAGGTAAACAATATCCTCTTTATAGAAACGCGAACGATCCACTGCGCGACCAGTGCCAGAAGGGGCATATAAGAGAACCAAGGTAAGATTAAAAAGTTGACAAACTATGCCCCTGCCAGAATCCAACATTTTCACGTCAGCAATAGGAATGCCTTCACGAAAGAATAAGTCGGGCCCTGTAGAATATTAGGATCCTACATTAAAGATCACACGAAAACCAGGTAAGGAGAAATTACTAAATAACACCTCCTGTAAGAAGACTATGTCGCACATGAATAATAAATGAAATGACGCAGCGAAGCCAATCGCAATTATTCCACGCGTCATTGATCACAGCTATACACGTTATCGGCTCTCTCCGCGAAAAGCGTTGACCATGTGGATACATAACCGACATCTGTAAAAGCTTCTTTCCTCGATTTCTGGAAAAGTGTGCGTTTGCGGACCCCATACCTGACGATGAAAAACGCTCTATTTACGATTGTCTATAGATCCTGCCAATTTTGAGTCGATTGCCCATCATATCTTACAGTGCTTCGTTTTAGGTTATACACAAGCGACCTGCCAAATTTGAGCCGAATAGGGCAGTGCTCTCTTGAAGTTAAATATTTGCGTCATTGAATAATTTTATGTTTATGGGAACAGTAGGCCTATTTAGTAATTATACTTATAGGTATGTGTGCCTGATGTTGTGTTCAGAGCGGCACATCTTTTTACACTGACATCAGTCGTACCCGGAATTTGTTGGCAATCGATAATACTGGAGGATAAAATGTTTAGTGCTCTGTGACACTGCATCTACAGACCTTTCCTGTATGGCCGTCAACTATGTTTTCGATCAAAAATAAGGTGGAAGACCTCATCGTTTGCAGTTTAGGGGAACATGAAAACAGAGCACGAAATGTTAAAAAGAATACATATAGATTTCTTTCGGAAACATAAACCTGGTTTTATATGCTCTTTCGGAGAGCCTGGAAATTGTCCACTGTGTCTCTCGTGCGCTATTTCCAGTGCTGAACAAGTAGCTAAATATACAGAAGACGACCACCAACACGAATAAGAAACACTGGACGAAGTCCCTAACCATGGAGATAATGAAAGGGGTTTACTTCATCCCTCTTTCATTTTTCGCCATTCATATTTTATTGTAATTACAAATATGCTAGGTTGGCACATAAGATCGATACACATAACCGAGACTTTAGTCGTCAACAACATTTTCTCCTTCACTATTTACAACAGTCTGCCAACCTGTGACATTCGGGTAAGGGGTGAGATAGAAGAGGAAGTGGGAGAATACAAGGTCTACCTGTCAGGAGTCAAAGCAGGAATAGCACAATGGGGTGTAGGGCTTTACATCAGGAAAGAAATGGAACCCAGCGTAGTTGCAATAAGGTATGTAAACGAACGACTGATGTGGATAGATTTGACAGTGTCTAGCAAGAAAATTAGGATTGTGAAGGGACACATCAAGATAAGATGGATAGTTTTTATGAGGCACTCGGTGATGTAGTTGTTAGAGTAAAGGACAAGGACAGTGTTCTGCTCATGGGTGATTTTAACGCCAGTATTGGAAATCGAACAGAAGGGTATGAAAAGGTTATGGGTAAATTTGGAGAGGATACGGAGGCCAACAGGAACGGGCAACAACTCTTGGATTTCTGTGCCAGTATGGGCTTAGTAATCACAAACTCCTTTTTTAAACATAAGGACATTCACCGGTATACTTGGGAAGGCAGGGGAATCAGATCTGTCATTGACTATATAATAACAGATCAGGAATTCAGGAAGGCTGTGAGGGACACACGTGTATTCAGGGGTTTCTTTGATGACACTGATCATTCTTTAATCTGCAGTGAAATTGGGATTCTGAGGCCGAAAGTGCAGGAGGTCAGGTCCATATGTAGGACGATAAGAGTGGAGAAACTTCAGGATAAGGAAATCAGGCACAAGTACATAGCAGCGATCTCAGAAAGGCACCAGTTAGTTGAATGTAGTCAATTACAGTCATCGGAAAAGGAATGGACAAGGTACAGGGACACAGTACTAGAAGTGGCTAAAGAATGTCTTGGAACAGTAGTGTGTAAAAGTAGGATGAAGCAAACAGCTTGGTGGAATGATACAGTCAAGGCAGCCTGTAAAAGGAAAAAGAAGGCGTATCAAAAATGGCTACATACCAGAACCCAGGCAGACAGAGAAAGTTATGTTGAAGAAAGAAACAAAGCCAAACAGGTAATTGCAGCATCCAAGAAGATATCGTGGGAAGATTTTGGAAACAGGTTGGAGACTATGGGTCAAGCTGCTGGAAAACCATTCTGGAGTGTAATTAGCAGTCTTCGAAAGGGAGGTGAGAAGGAAATGACAAGTATTTTGGACAGGTCAGGAAAACTGCTGGTGAATCCTGTGGATGCCTTGGGCAGATGGAGGGAATATTTTGAAGAGTTGCTCAATGTAGGTGAAAATGCGATCAGTAATGTTTCAGATTTCGAGGTAGAATGTGATAGGAATGATGATGGAAATAGGGTCACATTTGAGGAAGTGGAAAAAATGATCAATAGATTGCAGTGCAATAAAGCGGCTGGGGTGGATGAAATTAAGTCGGTACTCATCAAATACAGTGGAATGTCAGGTCTTAAATGGCTACACAGGATAATTGAAATAACCTGGGAGTCGGAACAGGTTCCATCAGACTGGATAAAAACAGTAATCACACCAATCTTTAAACATGGAAACAGAAAAGATTGTAACAACTACAGAGGTATCTCTTTAATCAGCGTTGTGGGTAAAATCTTCTCAGGTATTGTTAAAAGGAAAGTGCGAGTATTAGTTGAGGACCAACTGGATGAAAATCAGTGTTGGTTTAGGCCTCTTAGAGGTTGTCAGGACCAGATCTTTAGCTTACGGCAAATAATGGAGAAGTGTTATGAGTGGAACAGGGAATTGTATCTATGCTTTATAGATCTAGAAAAGGCATATGACCGGGTTCCTAGGAGGAAGTTATTGTCTGTTCTACAAGATTATGGAATAGGAGGCAAACTTTTGCAAGCAATTAAAGGTCTTTACATGGATAGTCAGGCAGCAGTTAGAGTTGACGGTAAATTGAGTTCATGGTTCAGAGTAGTTTCAGGGGTAAGACAAGGCTGCAACCTGTCTCCACTGTTGTTCATATTATTTATGGATCATATGTTGAAAACAATTGACTGGCTGGGTGAGATAAAGATATGTGAACACAAAATAAGCAGTCTTGCTTATGCGGATGACTTAGTTGTGATGGCAGATTCGATTGAAAGTTTGCAAAGTAATATTTCAGAGCTAGATCAGAAACGTAAGGACTATGGTATGAAGATTAGCATCTCCAAAACGAAAGTAATGTCAGTGGGAAATAAATATAAACGGATTGAGTGCCAAATAGGAGGAACAAAGTTAGAACAGGTGGACAGTTTCAAGTACTTAGGATGCATATTCTCACAGGATGGCAACATAGTGAAAGAACTGGAAGCGAGGTGTAGCAAAGCTAATGCAGTGAGCGCTCAGCTACGATCTACTCTCTTCTGCAAGAAGGAAGTCAGTACCAAGACTAAGTTATCTGTGCACCGTTCAATCTTTCGACCAACCTTGTTGTATGGGAGCGAAAGCTGGGTGGATTCAGGTTACCTTATCAACAAGGTTGAGGTTACGGATATGAAAGTAGCTAGGATGATTGCAGGTACTAGTAGATGGGAACAATGGCAGGAGGGTGTCCACAATGAGGAAATCAAAGAAAAACTGGGAATGAACTCTATAGATGTAGCAGTCAGGGCGAACAGGCTTAGATGGTGGGGTCATGTTACACGCATGGGAGAAGCAAGGTTACCCAAGAGACTCATGGATTCAGCAGTAGAGGGTAGGAGGAGTCGGGGCAGACCGAGGAGAAGGTACCTGGATTCGGTTAAGAATGATTTTGAAGTAATAGGTTTAACATCAGAAGAGGCACCAATGTTAGCACTGAATAGGGGTCATGGAGGAACTGTATAAGGGGGGCTATGCTCCAGACTGAACGCTGAAAGGCATAATCAGTCTTAAATGATGATGATGATGATGCCAACCTGTCTGGAGTAACTTTTTGACTGTGCGACTGAAATCGGTCACGTGGTTTTGAGGCGAAGAACTCTCCAAGCCATGTTCGGAGCACATTTTCATCCGGAAATAAAGTGCCTTGAAGGGTACTCAATATAGAGCAATAAAGATGAAAATCTGACGGCGCAAGATCAGATGGAAAAGGTGGGTGCGGAACGATTTCCCGAACCAACTCCTGAATGGTGTTTTCTGTCAGTACGGTAGAATGCGGGCGAGCGTTATCGTGGAATAGCATCACTTCACGTAGTCTTCCTGGCCCTTGTGTTGCAAGCCGTCTGAGTTGTTGACAACAGTTGTCAGCAGTGATGGTGAGACTTCCGTAAAGCAATTCTTGGTACACTGCACAGTCGCGGTTCCACCAGATGCGCCTTTTCTGGATGCACACAGGTCTTTGTGCGGGGAATTTCTGATTTTTTGGGCTCAATCGTTCCTTTCGTTTCGTTATGTTAACATAAAGACTCAATTTCCCATCACCAGTAACGGTACAGGATGGGAACGCTCGGTGTTGTTCAAGATCTAATTGATGAACAAACGGATATGCCCATATTTTTTGATTTTGGCTTAGAGCATGTGGTACCCATATGCTCTATTCTTGATACTTCCCCATTACATGCAAATCTGGCTCGGTGGTCACAGTTCATCACATTTGCCAGTTCTCGAGTACACTGACGAGTATCATTGTGGGTTAGGGCACTTAAATGATCTTCACCAAACCCCGAAGCTCTTCTTCAACGTGTGACACCTTCTTAAAGAAAATCATTATTTTACTATGCTCTGTCTAGTGGCATTATCTCCATACATAGCCTAAATGTATTTGCCTACCTCCGCTTCTGTCATCCATCTACTGAACTCAAACAGAAAAATAAGTAGGAAATGTTCCGATATCTCCACTTGGCACTCCATGATCTCGCGTCCACAGCTCCACTCACTACCTTCAAATAGCTAAATGACAATATATAAAGGCAAATTGCAACAGTAAACTATAAATAAAGATGACAGGTGGTAAATAAACCCATAGGAATCGAAATATCAACATGCGAAACAAAAGCACTATGAGCTTATGCATCAAACGTTCTCTGTGCTACCTCATAAAGTGTCGAGAAACGGAGCACGTGACGAGCGAACATATGCTATGCAAGAATTCAGTACACTACTAGCTTCGCCACCTCCCCTTTTAAGTCCATAAAATATAAACATCCATAAAATAGAAACTTCATGATCATATTGCAAAAAAGTGGATCTACTGAGTTAACGGCAAACTTTATCATTAAAACTGCTGGATGATGTAACCTCAGAAGGAACTAGGAAGTATTTAAGTTGCAGTGTATATTTGGGTTAGTCGAAATAAAAACGTTTAGACCGCAGTTAGTATTATTGTCGACAGCAACTGCAGAACTTGTCACTACTAAAACACCAGTTTGAGAAACAAAGTTCTCTTGTCAGGACGATTAGATAAAGCGTTGTTGACTGTATCTTAAAGTAACTGGGGGAAAAGAAGGACGTAGGGAAACTAGTAAGCGGCCTCGGATGTCTCGTTAATAGAGATGTCCAAGGGTATTACGTCCTCAAGTGGTGACGACGAAAATACCTACTAGGTGACGTCTGTATAGGATAGTATGCTCTATGGCCATCCTTCAAGATTGTCAATGGTTGATCTTTATCTCCTGAATGCACACTAAATGCGGCTAAGTAACTGCTTGCACCGAAAAACACAAAGTAGGCAGCTGCTGATCATCTGCTCCAGGCTCTTTCCCATACATTTAGTACGGGCAAAACTACGAAAGCTACTCGAGCATGTACGGTCCTTCTCAAGTTTCAAGAGGGGGTGAAAGTCGTTTCTCTCCACTAATTCAAAACTGTCCTGTCAGATCAGCTTAAAAAAGGACGAGGAGCATTACTTGATGTAATTTGTGATGTAATGTACTGTTCTGTAATTGATCCTGACTAGATTATCTGTCACATACCACAGACAGTGCCGAGTCCAGCTCGAAGCACGAAAATGGGAGGTTATACGCTTCATTATTCGTGGAACTGAGGTCCAAACCACCGCTCTGTAAGGATGTGTCCTACTCGTAGCGGTGGCGATTATTTTAGTGAAATGTTTCAGCATTGTCTTGGCTATGTCCATTCGTTCGTCTGCAGCCTTCCATTTCTCATCACAACAGTTGTGGGGCTCCTATCTCACCCAGAAGTCCTCTTAACTCATAGAATTCTACTGTTGGCGGAACGGAGTTTAGTATTCAGGAACTGCGGATGAGGCATGGTGGCTCAACTGGTCGATCTTCGACAGTAAAAATTGATCTCTGCCAGATTTTCTCGACCAGTAGACAGGGCGCCTGAGGTGGGAGATTCATGATGTGATGTGGGCAGAGCGGAATGAGGGGAGACCACAGCATGCCCCTGTGTGCAGAGTTGCTCGGCAAGTGGCTGCTTTCGAAGCTTGGCAGCCTCTGCAGTCGTCGTATCCCTGGAACGCGGCCGAGATGAAGAACCGGCCGTGCGGGGCCTCCTTGATGGCAGAAAGTTAATCTTCTTGTGGCATATGCAGTGCAAAGGTTTAAGCCATCTGCTATGTTCCAACGACCTTCTGAACTGTCTGTGCATATAAGACGTAACAGACTTCCACTACTGTTCATTAAAATTGCTACACCAAGAAGAAATGCAGATGATAAACGATTATTCATTGGACAAATATATTATACTAGGACTGACTTGTGATTACATTTTCACGCAATTTGGGTGCATGCATCCTGAGAAATCAGTACCCAGAACCTCTGGCCGTAATAACGGCCTTGATACTCCTGGGCATTGAGTCAAACAGAGCTTGGATGGCGTGTACAGGTACAGCTGCCCATGCAGATTCAACACGATAACACAGTTCATCAAGAGTAATGACTGGCGTATTGTGACGAACCAATTGCTCGGCCACCATTGACCAGACGTTTTGAGTTGGTGAGAGATCTGGAGAACGTGCTGGCCAGGGCAGCAGTCGAACATTTTCTGTATCCAGAAAGGCCTGTACAGGACCTGCAACATGCGGTCGTGCATTATCCTGCTGAAATTTAGGGTTTCACAGGGATCGAATGAAGAGTAGAGCCACGGGTCGTAACACATCTGAAATGTAACGTCCACTGTTTAAAGTGCCGTCATTGCGAACAAGAGGTGACCGAGACGTGTAACTAATGGCACTACATACCACCGCGCCGGGTGATACGCTAGTATGGCGATGACGAATACATGCTCCCAATGTGCGTTTACCGCGATGTCGCCAAACACGGGTGCGACCATCATGATGTTGTAAGCAGAACCTGGATTCATCCGAAAAAAATGACGTTTTGCCATTCGTGCAATTAGGTTCGTCGTTGAGTGCACCATCGCAAGCGCTCCTGTCTGTGATGCAGCGTCAAGGGTAACCGCAGCTATGGTGTCCGAGCTGATAGTCCATGCTGCTGAGACCGTCGTCGAACTGTTGGTGCAGATGGTTGTTGTCTTGCAATCGTCCCCATCTGTTGACTCAGGGATCTAGACGTGGCTGCACGATCCGTTACAGCCATGAGGATAAGATGCCTGTCATCTCGACTGCTAGTGATATGAGGCCGTTGGGATCCAGCACGTCGTTCCATATTACCGTCCTGAACCCACCGATTCCATATTCTGCTAACAGTCATTGGATCTCGACCAACGCGGGCAGAAATGTCGCGATACGATAAACCGCAATCGCGATAGGCTACAATCCGACCTTTATCAAAGTCGGAAACGTGATGGTACGCATTTCTCCTCCTATACGAGGCATCACAACAACATTTCACCAGGCAACGCCGGCAACTGCTCTTTGTGTATGAGAAATCCGTTGGAAACTTTGCTCATGTCAGCACGTTGTAGGTGTCGCCACCGGCACCTACCTTGTGTGAATGCCCTGAAAAACTAATCATTTGCATATCACAGCTTCTTCTTCCTGTCGCGTCTGTAGCTTGTCATCTTCGTGGTGTAGCAATTTTAATGGCCAGTAGTGTAACATTTGAATTGCCTTGGGGTGTGTTCACGTGAATGTGAGCAAGACATTTACAAATCTGGATTGACGGATGAGATTTTAAAACTTGTATTGAATGTTAAGCCACTCTGAATTTAATTTAGTAAAATTTTGCAGGCGTAATGTTATACCTTGTGTAATGTCTTGTTCTAAGTGTTTTAATTATTTTTACAGCTTGGCCCCTATAACGGTATATTGTGGCTTTATATACGGGTTAAAGTGGGCCTGCGTACATGACATCGTACAAGCCGATTGGATGTAGCAACGTAGTTGCATATGACAAATTGCAAATAGAGACTAAAAGTTTGGGTGATGTGTGTCTTAGGCCTTAGCAGGTCCTTATCTTATTTCATTCTCATCCTGTTGCACTTGAACTTAATTTTATAAGCCACTGTAGTCACCTTATTGTGACCATACCAATGTATTATCAGAATTCAAAATACTGTTGTAATTACTAGAAATTTTTGTGTCTCATACTCCTGTGATAAACTGCATTTCAGGATTGCTGTAGAAATCAGTACCACAGGCACGCCACCACCGCTTCTCTATGATTGCACTGTGGTAAATACACTCCTGGAAATTGAAATAAGCCGTGTGGGATTAGCCGAGCGCTCTAAGGCGCTGCAGTCATGGACTGTGCGGCTGGTCCCGGCGGAGGTTCGAGTCCTCCCTCGGGCATGGGTGTGTGTGTTTGTCCTTAGGATAATTTAGGTTAGGTAGTGTGTAAGCTTAGGGACTGATGACCTTAGCAGTTAAGTCCCATAAGATTTCACACGCACCAAATTGAAATAAGAACACCGTGAATTCATTGTCCCAGGAAGGGGAAACTTTATTGACACATTCCTGGGGTCAGATACATCACATGATCACACTGACAGAACCACAGGCACATAGACACAGGCAACAGAGCATGCACAACGTCGGCACTAGTACAGTGTATATCCACCTTTCGCAGCAATGCAGGCTGCTATTCTCCCATGGAGACGATCGTAGAGATGCTGGATGTAGTCCTGTGGAACGGCTTGCCATGCCATTTCCACCTGGCGCCTCAGTTGGACCAGCGTTCGTGCTGGACGTGCAGACCGCGTGAGACGACGCTTCATCCAGTCCCAAACATGCTCAATGGGGGACAGATCCGGAGATCTTGCTGGCCAGGGTAGTTGACTTACACCTTCTAGAGCACGTTGGGTGGCACGGGATACATGCGGACGTGCATTGTCCTGTTGGAACAGCAAGTTCCCTTGCCGGTCTAGGAATGGTAGAACGATGGGTTCGATGACGGTTTGGATGTACCGTGCACTATTCAGTGTCCCCTCGACGATCACCAGTGGTGTACGGCCAGTGTAGGAGATCACTCTCCACACCATGATGCCGGGTGTTGGCCCTGTGTGCCTCGGTCGTATGCAGTCCTGATTGTGGCGCTCACCTGCACGGAGCCAAACACGCATACGACCATCATTGGCACCAAGGCAGAAGCGACTCTCATCGCTGAAGACGACACGTCTCCATTCGTCCCTCCATTCACGCCTGTCGCGACACCACTGGAGGCGGGCTGCACGATGTTGGGGCGTGAGCGGAAGACGGCCTAACGGTGTGCGGGACCGTAGCCCAGCTTCATGGAGACGGTTGCGAATGGTCCTCGCCGATACCCCAGGAGCAACAGTGTCTCTAATTTGCTGGGAAGTGGCGGTGCGGTCCCCTACGGCACTGCGTAGGATCCTACGGTCTTGGCGTGCATCCGTGCGTCGCTGCGGTCCGGTCCCAGGTCGACGGGCACGTGCACCTTCCGCCGACCACTGGTGACAACATCGATGTAGTGTGGAGACCTCACGCCCCACGTGTTGAGCAATTCGGCGGTACGTCCACCCGGCCTCCCGCATGCCCACTATACGCCCTCGCTCAAAGTCCGTCAACTGCACATACGGTTCACGTCCACGCTGTCGCGGCATGCTACCAGTGTTAAAGACTGCGATGGAGCTCCGTATGCCACGGCAAACTGGCTGACACTGACGGCGGCGGTGCACAAATGCTGCGCAGCTAGCGCCATTCGACGGCCAACACCGCGGTTCCTGGTGTGTCCGCTGTGCCGTGCGTGTGATCATTGCTTGTACAGCCCTCTCGCAGTGTCCGGAGCAAGTATGGTGGGTCTGACACACCGGTGTCAATGTGTTCTTTTTTCCATTTCCAGGAGTGTATGTTCTAAATTTGTCGAACGCTGGGACTGCGCCTCGGCCCGTATTTTGGCGGTGCAGTTTCCTCTCGGTAGTCCAGCCGTGTGAGAGCAGTGTGTGATGCGATAGCTTGTGCCCGTAATACTCCTGTTTCCTGCTCGCTGCATTTATGTTGAAGTATCTCGTGTTTCAGTAACCAATATGCACTACTGTGTATTACATTGCTTTTCTCTTTAGTGCCTGCTTAGTTCTTCTATGTTCAAATCATGTTTTGTATTTGAGTGACGTAATTAAATATTGTTTGTCTTTTAGAGTTGTCATGCGTCAGGGGTCTGGGTTTAATTTTAGCTGCTTTGAACTATGCCGGTGGGGTTCCAGTGTATGCAGGAGGTTTCCTAATTCCAAATTAGGTCCTCTGTGTCTGATTATTCAGGGTTGAAAATTTTGTGAACCTGATCGCACTGCATTTTGTTGGGCTTAGCGAGTTATTTGCTTCTGGTTCAAATGGTTCAAATGGCTCTGAGCTCTACGGGACTTAACATCTGACGTCATCAATCCCCTAGAACTTAGAACTACTTAAACCTAACTAACCTAAGGACATCACACACACATCCATGCCCGAGGTAGGATTCGAACCTGCGACCGTGGCAGTCGTGCGGTTCCAGACTGAAGCGCCTAGAACCGCTCGGCCTCACCGGCTGGGTTTGCTTCAAGTTAAATGCCTACCCCGTGAATTCTTACTGTTAATGAGGCGGAATATTCATTATCTTAAACATTCTGCAAAACTTAAATTTACATGTCTGAAAATGTGTAACGAACTTTGTGCCGCAAATTTAACCCAAAGGGCTACTCCCCAAGTTCTCGCAGTTTGATTTTTCTTTTGGCTGATTATTCATTTCTGAAATTTGTAAAACTTAGTTTAACAAATCTTTAACCCTACAAAGGACGTCTTCCGTTTGAAAATTAAACCTGCGTGCCCGTTTTACAGATTCCTTGATTTTACATGGATTGGATTTATGGGGTAATTTTTTATGTTGAACGATCTTACGATTGTCTGAATATATCATATATAACTTGATAAATTGAAAACGATTAAAGTGAATTTGGGGCCCACCTTGGTTTTCCTTAAAGTTGTTTTAAGTGTCTCGTGAGCTGTTTCAGTGACCACAATCTTCCTTTCCTTTCCTTTTCTAATTCGTCGGAATTTGGCCCTCGCTACTCCAAAGACTACGTGGTTTTCGGCAATGGGTAGGTTTTGAACGTACAAAAAGGCTCCCACCTATTTCTGTAACAGTGTGGTCTGTCCAGGTGGCTAATGTGGAGATGACTAACAGAATATGCCGAAGGAGTTATGGAACTCGGTCGGGAAATTTACGAACAAATGGGCAGATAGGCAATGACTAATGCGTGTCTGAGCAAAAATGAGTAAATGACTTGAATGAAAGTACACTAATCCTCAGCCCGCCCTGCTAGCCGCGCGTTATTATGCGCTGCTTCCCGAGCGGGAAGGCGTGCCAGTCTCCGGCATGAATCCGCCCTGCGGATTAGTGTCGAATTCCGGTGTCGGCCAGCCTGTGGATGGTTTTTAAGGTGGTTTTCCATCTGCCTCGCCTGGTTCCCTTTATACCGCCTCAGTTACCCTACATCGGCGATTGCTGCGCAAACACTGTCTCCACGTAGACGTACACCATAATTACAAATTTCTGGTATGAGATATTCCCGGGGGGCAGGGGGTCCACTGGGGGCCGAACTGCACAATAACCATGGGTTCGTTGTGGGGCGGCTGTGAGGTGGATGGATTGCTGTGGTCTGTTGTGGGGTTGTGAACCACTGAGACCTACGGCGGGACGAAGCCTCTCCGTCGTTTTCAGGTCCCCATTTCAATACACACATAGTCACACACTAATTGTCCAAAGTCTCTTGGAGGGCAAATACTACAAGTCCGTCTGCCGGACCTGATGTACACAGATGTCCCTCCAGGATGGCTCTCTTTTCTGATGCCGCTGTATTTTCTTTTATATTGTACACCAGGACAGGTCACCTCTTTCACATTGGCCCTCATATGAGACCATGTGTGGTCATCACCAACTCATTGTCACCCCTTGCGGTTTCTTCAAGTAAGCTATGTAACTTTTCCGATCAATGCTCAAACCAACGCCCTTCCTGTGTCATCTTTTAGAAAACTTATTCGTTCTGGCTTCTGTTGTCTTCTAGGCATTGCATTTTCTAAATAAGCGACGTGTGCATCATTCACATCCCCTTAATGAACACGCATTGTGGCGGTTTACTTCCGGGCACTACTCTGTCAGGCGAATCCAGACAGAAGAGTTGTCACTGGAATACAAATCGTTGCCTACTTTCCAATGTGCAGTACGTGAGAGTGCTGGAGAGAATACTGAAAGATCAGTGACAAAAAGAATGATCCCTCAGCAAATCTGAAATGCGTTTTCTATCCCATATTCGCATGGCGAAGGTGCTTTATCAGTAAGAGGTTCTCAACAGCTCTGCTCTGGGGTAGAGGTGTGTGGGGAGGCAGTGTATCTTATCAGGTGGGGCGGGGGGGGGGGGGAGGAGAGGGGAGGGATGGCAGTGGAGCCCCAGATAATGTTGCATGCTTTCATGTTCTCACACAGAAGGAATGGATGGTGGAGGTGTATGATAAAACTGGTAAGCGCCTCCTGGTGACGGGAGGGGAAGTAGAGTAACTTACGTTGCAGTCACTGTATACTGTAACAGCAACTGCTTGTTCTATAAAATTGTGGGAGAAATGCCGGTGACTTGGGGGTTCGATATTTCGGGACAATTTCGATCCTACACCGGTTTCACCACTACTAGTGGATTTTGTCAGCTACGTCGAAAAGGCCTTGCGATGTCTTACAACAGACGCAACTGAAGAAATTCCTCGGGAGTCTTGCAGTGCGCTGATGAGAGCCTCACCACCGAAGAGCAACATCTCGATTATGGAGAGGACAGTCCTCCGTAACATACGAGCAGACGTGGATACGGTAGTACTCAAGTCGGATAAAGGTCATACTACTGTCCACACTCCACTGGAGGACTTTTTTAATAAGATCCATATTTTACTGTGTGACTCTACGTAGTGCAAGATCGACAAGGATCCTACTAACCGAAAAGCAGCAGGATTTCTATCTAACAGTTCTCTTTCAAAGAACGAGTCCCCTCAGACTTAGTACTTCAGTTCCACCAAGGTTATATAAGTATTTCCCAAGACGATGAAGAATGTGTCCCTTTACGTCCTGTAGTGAGCAATACTGGAGCAGCCACCTATGATTTGGCCAAATATTTGGCATCCTTGTTCAAATCCATTGTAGGCAAGTGTCCACATCATATAAGAAAAGCGAGTAATTTTACGAGCGATTTCCAGTCACTTAATCTGGAAAGCAGCAACTTGTTGCTCAGTTTGAAGTCGTTTCTCTTTTTGCAAATGGTCTTATTACATCTTATTGGTAATAGGTTTGTTACTGAAATTACAGTATTATTTGAGCGTACTCTCTCCTCCAAGTATTTTTTATTCAACAACGAGTTCTCTGAACAATCTGACAGTGTTGCCATGCTGAGTCCTTTGTGGCCGATCTTTTTATGGAAGGTTCTGAGGAGCGAGAACTCGCCTCAGTTATTTTAAAACCAACAGTAGTTTGGCGATACGCTGATGACACATTTATAGTCTGTTCTCATTGTTTGGACAGTCTCCGAGATTTCCTTCAACATCTGAACTCCATATACGAAAAAGTAAAATTTATTATGGAGGTGGAGAAAGATAGTTACTGGCCGTTTTTAGATGGCTTGGTGAAAGGTTAGGGCGATAGCACAATTGACATCCTGATTTCGGGAGGTCACTCACACTGAATTTTATTTGTAATCTACTAGTTGCCATCATCTTGCATATACGATGGGCGTTCTAAAGACCTTGATCCAACGAGCCCATGCCATCTGAGATGTCGGTAACCTGCGAACGATGTTGGAACACTTGAAAACTTCAAAACGACTGCTTGTCTACCATATATTGGAAATATTTCAGCTAAAACAGGGAAAATATCAAGAAGACCTCCTTCCAAATTATTAGTACTTTTGGGATCTGTTAAAGACGACTTGGAGCTGCGCAAATCAGGTCTTTGCAGGATTCCGTGTGGATGCGGAAAATCTTATAAGGGCAAACGACGCGCATGATGCAGGATCTCATTATAAAATAGCAACGCCATACACGCCTTCTCGAAGCAAATAAGTCAGTTATCTGAACGCTGTATTTCCACTCCACTGCTCATTCCATGAAATATAATGGTAAAAAATATGGCCCATACGTCAAATTTCTGGAACTCAGTCATCAATGAATCAGTGAAAATATGACTGGATTTCAGAAAAACTCTGTACTCTAGGTAATCGGCGTCGTCCAGCAATCTTTGCTGCAGAATGCCTATTGCGATGCTGGAATTTGTATAATATTGGCAACCGTGGACTGTTGTGACTGAAGGCAGGAGCTGCAGGTTTTGAGTTATGTGCACCTTTACAACTGGACTTCGAAATTCAGATGTTTGTGCTAACACTGTTTATCTGTCGCTATATTGTCGAAAGTAGAGATTATAAAAACCGTGGTTATAGTTAAATGGTTAGGTTTATAATTTAAAACAGCAATCACGCATAGAAAACAAGATTAACGGTTTATGTTTTATTATAAACCCATCTTCAGATTGCTCTTACAGATATTCTACCTTTCCCGCTGGGTACTCGTTCCGTAATCGTTATTGTGCTTGTACACTAAGATAAAAAAGTGTTTCGTTTAAAAGTTCAGTAAAATTACGAGAGACCTTTTTTTTTCTTTGTAATCTTTACAGAGACATAAATGTAATTATCTTAACGTTATTAAAACGTGGGATGTGAAAACAACATCCCTTGGTGTCTATTTACGTGCGACGAATTCGTCATGTATTTGTGTTATACATTTTAAAGTTAACACATTTTGGCACTTGCGTTGTGTTAATACTTTTAAATTCTCTGGAAACTGCTTCAACACACACCATGTTTGTATTCCATGTACAAACATTATGGCATACATTACATTATAACTGACTGATCAGTAAAAATATTTTAATACAATATAGAGTACACTAGAGACTCGATGTCTATAGTTTGTTTTATCACTGTAACAACACTGTAACAACAAAAGAAAAAGAGAAGAAATACATGTTTTATTTTGCTATTGTACCTTACACATCAAATTCCCATGTTCAGCGATGATTTATTCAATGTAATAACAATTCAAGTGATCGCAATTGAATACACGTAAGATCTGATTAGATAGATCACACCTACAAACCTTGCATTGTTTGTTATATTGAGAAGCCCTTAATTTCATTACCACTAACAAGAGCACCAGCGAAAATGGAATAATGTTATCCTCGCTTAAAGTGAGTGTCTTGAAGAGCAGCGTTGAGTTCATGATTACCAACGTGCGACGACTGAAGGAAGGCGTTTCTTTCCTGTGGCTCTGACGAGCTTTGTGGGATGTGGCAGGCGGGTTTCATCCTTCAAACCTGTCGGCAAATAGTTCTGTTTAAGCCAACTCGTTCAGCCCGGCCCTTATCGTCATTCACGAATTTAAGACCGAGAGAAAGTTTTAATTAAAACTTACTTTCATTTCTGCTGCTGGAGATCCCTTCCAGATTTAAAACGATTATTGCCCTAGTTATCACTTTTGTTGAAGCCAGAAGGCAGATAATTTCGGAATTATTCGCTATTAGATTTTAATTAAATTCTACCTAAGTTACTGCAGAATGTTTCAAAGGCGTGGCTTAAGTCTCCGTTCAACTACCAACCGTATTATCACGGATTTAATTCAAGCACGTAAGGTTACATCTTTCTCCTCACGTCAAATGATGCATGGAATAAATACAAATTTCGAGTTGTGCTTCCGTTTTGTTGCTTTAGAAACCATATCGATAACGTTATCTTCTTTGGAAATATCCTTTAAACTTAAATTATAATTCATTATCTCTACCCTTTACGTCGCTGAACGCTATTATTGTAGCTCTATAGGGAACAGGGATTATTCTGGCATAAACTACATCCCCCTGAATTTATTCTCAGATAAAACAGGTTTCAATGCACTGCAGGCTGGGCATCTTGAAAATGGGTAACTTTGTTTAATGAATGACTGCAGCATTTTTTCTACTTTGGCCGTTATTTATTTATTTAACCTTCCATTCTTTTCAGTAACGGTTTCGGTTTACGAAGCCATTTTCTTGTGATTATCTCTAAATATTCCAAATGTCTAAATTGGTAAAGTCTTCACAATTTGTGTCTCCATTACTACTGATTTATAGATTGCTATTTAAAACAACAGTGTGAATAAAATACGTTCATTCTGAACGTTTTTATCACGCTGGTGATCAATTTTTGCTTCATAGAGGCCATGTCATTCTCGAAAATAGTTTCACATAACATCATTCTGGCATTGAGAAAGTTAACACTAGGCCTGCGCGTGGTTCACATAATAATATTGTGTGAAAACTGTTAACTGGTGTCGAGCTGCCAGTAAACAGGTGAACAAACATTTCAATGACTCTATTGTGAATTAATTCGTTACTGCCAGAATTCTCACGTAAAAATGAATATATTACTCATAAACTCAAACCTAACATTGAGTTATTCGTATGATGTGACCGTATTAATCAGTGAGCGATTGAATCATTCATTACTTTTAGTGGTGTTCCTTGTATGTGTAGTACACAGGTCAGAGCACAGAAACTGAGTTCTCACATGTTATTGTAAAGATAGTTTTTTCACTCAATGTGGTGCAACACATGCGAGTGTATAGTTCGATTTAAAAAACAATACAAGACTAGAAAATGGCCTAATAATCAGTTAATAATCTAATTAAACTGAACTCAACTCCCTAATTAGAATAACTTTATTCAAGCTAATACTGCAGGGATTAGTGACAATTTGGTGGCTGATGAGTTACATTTATATAAACAGAATGAAATTAAACGAATAAATAAGTCTTCTCTATACTGCCTTATGTACAATATTTTCACTCCCATCAGTTATACTATAAAAATGGGTAAGTAAACCATTAGCACGTGTATCCGCCATTTGTAGATGGTATTGTCCTGTTCGAAGGTATCCTGTAATGCCATTAACAATAATGAATAATATTAACATCTCGTCATATTTGATTAGAAAATCGAATCATCTAAGATTGAATCACCTTCATCGTATGGACCTTACACACTGACGTGGTTAATGAGTGCCTCATACACTAACGGTTTTTTTCTTATTACAAGTAGAGTGAAGTCACCTGGGGGAAGGGAGAAGCCCTGTTGGCATTCGGGATTTCGCCAGTGAAGGGGTATGTACATGATTGTGCGCCCTCAAGTGTGAATCTAACGGGCCGTAAGGCAGAAGAAGGTCGTTTGGTAACGTGACTAAAAACAGAGATCAATCATCCGCTCTCTGGACGTTCTGCAACAGCAATAGCCTAATGGAGGATGGGTACTGTAAAAGCAATTAATGATGAAGACGTGTATCACATTTGTCGACATCTAAAATTCCCCAGATGGTGGGACGAATCAATGCTCAATTTGACAGATATGAGGCAAGTGTTCGTCGTTTCCGACTGATTTTTTTCTTTTTTTTTAGCACTTTTCATTCCTTCCCATAGGGGGAAGGCGGGCCTCTCTAGAGCTTGCTTTGCTCTTTATAGGCCGAAGGGGTATAGGGGTTATTATTTGGTTATTTTATTTTATTTGTTTGCATATGTGCTACTGGAAATTGGGAGGGGGGGGAGAATTTATATCTCTCAGTTGGGAATTTATTTGCAGGAAGTTCGGGGGACAGCTCCGGTATTCACCTTACGGCCTAAGGAAAACCTGAAAAACGCGGCCAGAGCTGTCCGACTGATTGACATAGGCGGCGAATGATGTAGCCTAGATCTACGGTCGAAAAACTCATTGGAGGTGTAATAGAGAAGTTCACGTCATAATGACGGGAGAAACAACTTGATGTGGCCTGTATGCAAACAAATCCAGATAAAATTCTTCTGTTCGTTGGTAATCAGTGAAAGCTCACCTATCAAAATGATAAGAAATCCCAGCTGTGTGAATAAAATCATTGACATCAGTTATCGTCATCTCCTAGTACTCCACTGTTACGCACGATTTCGAGCAGCAGCGTGATCTGTCGACTTGGAAATGGTATAACCTTGTCGTGATCACCACTGTCGTGAGACAGTTTACTTTGTGACTTCTCACAGCAAGAGCACTTTGTTTATGATCGTGGTTCGGTGCCTGGTTGTTGCAGAGCAAGATGTATTAAGTTACGAGGCTCCATAATATGTGCATTTCAAGAACTCTCTGTGTAATGCCAATTTCTGAGTGAAACTTTTATTTTAGAATTTTTGCCTGCGTGTGATGAAACATATATAAAATTGAATTTGTACTAGAACAATAAATAATTTTGTTGGATAATAATTAATTATGTAATGTTTGTATAACCGTACTTCTAACATGTACGGTACATGTAGCGTCGACATTACAAATTTCGATATACATTAAATAACGGCTGAGTCGTGGCGGCTTCCTTCTTTCAAATCTCCCGCCGTGAGTACCAGAGAATTAGCGATTCCTCGCCACAGAGAGTACTTTCCAATTAGGGTGCGCGGCCGTACCGCCGCGAACAGCCGGCAGATTGCTTTTTTTTTTGTCTCATTTTGTTCGTTTTAGTTCGTTGTATCTGCTCGGTGCGGACGTCGCAAGACACCCGTTTCAGTTCGTAGTTGATCCATTATCTCAGTTTTTTTTATTACAGAGGGCAACTAACCCTCTGAGCGAACACGCTGAGTTACCGTGCCGGCAGTTGAAACGGCGGTTCTCTGACGTTATTCACGAGGACGCGTTATTGTAAGCGATCTTCGCCTTTTGTGTTACTTGAGCACCAAAATTTATTCCATTTGTACGTTCAAGTCATTTTCCTCCCATTTGGGGATTCAGTTTGTATGAACTAAGGTATGGATAGTCTGATGTTTCGGAGACTCATTATGTGCTAGATCTTTGAATTACGGGGTTACTGTGCTGCCGGCCGGTGTGGCCGAGCGGTTCTAGGCGCTTCAGTGTGGAACCGCGCGACCGCTACTGTCGCAGGTTCGAATCCTGCTCGGGCATGGATGTGTCCTTAGGTTAGTTAGGTTTAAGTAGTTGTAAGTTCAAGGGGACTGATGACCTCAGATGTTAAGTCCCGTAGTGCTCAGAGCCATTTGAACCATTTTTGAACCTGATTACGGGAGACTGAGAAAGAGGCTACTGGTGCATTAACTTAGACGCTCTCTCAGTTTGTTCCAGTCTTACGGCTGTCGTGGCACACGCAGAGGACAGGAACTGTCGGCCCCACAGCTCTGTTATGGGCCAGACGACCGCGTACATACACTGCCGACCATCGTCTTCGCCGAGCCAGCCGCCTCTTGCGTCACCTCACGCCACAAATAATTAAGTTACGTAGTCTTATTGTGGGCTTCTGTCGCAGTAATTGTAATATTTTGTTTCATTTTCCTCTTTTAAAAGATATATTGTTGTATTTGGTGCTTTAATTAATGCAGTTTAAGAGTTTCACTCTGTTGGGTTATGTTGTACAGTACTGTGAACGGCCATTTCCCTGGTTGTTAAATTACCTTAAATTTTACTGTCTGGCACCTGCCAGGTTTAAATTTTTGAACAGCTATCATCGTCCGTCTCTTAATTTGTTAATTTTTTAAAGGTTTTATTATGTGGCACTGGCCAAGTTTCATTAATTAAAGGGGATTTAGATGTAGAAGCAGGATGTTAATAGCATGCATTTATAAGTAACTCTCATCATTATCTCTCATCTTCTTGGTTTCACATTAGTTGGGATACAGTTTGTAGATATAAATTGTGGTATGAGTTTCTAAAAGGCCAGCTGGTACTATTTATCAGAATAATTACGTCGCATGTTGGCGTTGATGATTCTTCCTTTTTTTCCTAAATTTATAAATTCAAAATTACAGTGAATTCCTTTATTTCTTGCTGAAGTTTTATTTAAGTGCCTTGTGGGCTGGTTCTTAAAGAATTTTTTTGGATTAGGTCCATTTTAAATTGATTAAGAGGAAACAGCCGTAGGGTATATTCAGAAAGTTTGCCTATGTAAAACTGGAAGTTCGCGGTCTATAATCTTTTATAAGTAAAAGTTTAACAAATGGTGAATCATGTTTACTTGAACCCCTATCCATTCCTTCCACGTAATTTATCCTGAGCACCTGGGCGCCATTTGAACAGCCATTTATACAGTAGTGTCAGCCAAAAAACATTTCAGTACTTGATGAAATAAATATACACGTGAACATCGATCATTTCAAAAATTAAGGTAAAAAGTATCACTTACGGTAACAACCACAGAAAGTGATAATATTCCTGGAGTTGTTACTATTCTAGTAACGTACGGACTGTCGCCAATTATCTGTTTTCCGTTAATCCATTCGGAAGGCGAACTACCAATATCGTACAATGTAGATGTAAATGTAAGTGTTTAAAACACGTGCTACGGATGAGGAGAAAATTGAGCCGTGTTTTAAAACGCAAAAACTACGGTTGATTTTGTGATCATCAAAGCTATGGCATCACATTTGAACTATTGTAAATCTAGATTAATTCTCGGTAGGTTAAGGTAAAATATATGTTTAAGGAAGCGCTACTGGAAGGAAACAAATTTGGAAGAAAAAAGACTGCAGCAGTATACGTTAATGCTAATAGCTTGTGAACAAGCGCAACTTCATACTGGAATTGTTAGAACGAATGAAGATATATATAATAAATTGCCTACCTGATTAGAAATGTTCATATGAGATACATTAAACAAATTACTTTGAAGAATGAATATAAACGAAAATTAGGTATGTTTTCACGAAAACTCTATGGCTGATTTTCAATAAATTATTTATCCAGTAATTAAAAACTTTTGTCTCATCTCTCGTATTTGGTTTGAGCCATTCTGGAAAGAACTGAACTTCTTTCTCCATTACACGCCATTACATACGTAAAGTAAAATCCACATCCCTAGCCACTGGGTGCATGAAACCTGAAACCCTCTGATTAATGGTGACGTGGTTTCTTGAGATGACTAACCGAGCCTGTTACAAACACTACTCAGCTGTAGTCCTGGCTAGAAAATGTCCTTATCACTGTCCGCTATATGCATTACTGTTTGGAGTACTGACTACTGATAACATACGAAATATATCTGAATGTTCTGCTTGTAATTTAATTAGACGGAAACCGTCATTCATATTGACTGCTACACTTGTGCAAAGCCAATTATAATTTTGGTTTTGTATGTAAATTCACCTTCGAAGTAACGCATTTTTTACATTTGTCATAATGTAATTGCGTGAAACAAAAACTAATTATTTACTTTACTGCCACTGCATTCTCAATGCATAAGAAGCAATCAATACAACATTTTCCGTGCGTTGCAGTTCCTCAGCTTTGCTGTATAGGAACTGAAGCAATCAGTGAATCACGAAGAGGGAAAGAAACGGTCGGTGAGAAGAGGAAATGAGATGCCACGCGTAATTCAGCAGAGGCTTGCTGTTACGAGTGCTTCCACAGAGACTATGAGATAAATTGGGCTAGAGGGCTCGCAGAAATTTCAGTCGTCTTAAGGTAGTGTGTTCGGGAACCTTGGGAGTTCAGAAATAATAACAGGAGGTCACAACAACACATTTTCTGAAGCATAGGAATATTTCCGTCACTACCAAAATCCTACTGTAAGTAAGGCCTAAACTAGAGAATAGGAAGAATGCTGCCTGCAGATTTCTGCAGGTATCAGAAACACGTACGTCAGTCTTATAGGTTACTTTTAATAATTGCGAGTCAGCCAATTGGGTGGTTTTACAGTGAGGAGTAACAAGCGGGTGTCTGTTCAGGGATGGAGGAAAAGTATCGAGAGGGATGGGAGGGACTGCAGCAGCAGAGGAAAAGTGACTCTCCTTCAGAGTGAGAATGCCAGACCATACAAGAGCGTTGCGATATCGGCAACAATCCGAAGCCTTAGTTTCGCTATAATAGATCATTCTCCATAAGGCTCCAGTATATTAGGACACGTTTTTATAAAACAGATCTCAAGATGATAGACAAAAAATTAGTGACCACAGACGTGAACTAAAGGAAGTTTATTCTCCATACAGTCCACGTGCCCTAATCGCATTTTCATCTGTTTCCAAAACTTAAAGAACATCTTCGAACAAAGGCAAACATTCTGCACTGACGGTATCGACAAACTGTTCTCTCATTGGGAGAAATGTGTTGGTCGCCAGGGTGACTACGAGGAATAAATATGCCGATATAAAGAATAAAGATACAGAGTGTTAAGAACGTCTGTTTTACACAACGATCTTATAGAGTGGCCTGCTAATGAACTAACGACACGGCCTTCCATAACGCAGCGGCTAGTCGGTAATGAAAGACCCGACAGCGCCCGTATATGGAACCTTAGCTTTAACTTTACATAACTCAGTGTTAAGTGGTTCTCTCTATAGATCGAATACATCTTAGATTAACCATTGGAATGTGGATGAATACGTATTTCCGAACTGTTCTCGTGTCTAACAAACGTTTAGCTATGCACATCTTCCTGCCATATTCTCCCGATTGTCTTTACATTTCAGTAAGCCGGCCGTGGTGGCCGAGAGGTTCTAGGCGCTTCATTCCGGAACCGCGCGACTGCTACGGTCGCAGGTTCGAATCCTGCCTCGGGCATGGATGTGTGTGATGTGTTTAGGTTCGTTAGGGTTAAGTAGTTCTAAGATCTAGGGGACTGATGACCTCAAATGTTAAGTCCCATAGTGCTCATAGCCATTTTTTTAACATTTCAGTAAACATTTGACTATTAAGAATTGTTTCACTGATCTACGTTTCGAATGGTTTCAGGTTCTTCTTATCTTTTCACATTGTCCTAGTTCCATTTCGATACTTTGCTGTCTTGGAAACATTCGGAAACCTGACTTAATTCTTGTGTTATGTAAATGAGTGACACTAATAGATTTATGGTGATACATAGTTCTTCCTGCAACAGTGGTAATTATCTTCTGTAGCGGTAACCTTTCGGGTACCGAGTGGTAGGATAATTATTAGTTGTTGTAGTACATTCACTTCTCGAACTGCGTTTTATGCAATTTTGATGAGAAAATGTTGTAATACTTATCATCCTTATCGTATTTTTTGTTGTTTAGTACATTTACTTTCTAAGTAAAGACAGTACGTTCCGTTTATCAGTTCTTGTATGACATCGGCTTCATCACATAGTTGCGTTTCATAATTATTGCAGTCAAAGGTTAGTTCACTTTTATGTTTGCTGAAGTGCACAACATTACACTTTTCTCCATTAGGTGTTAACTGTGAGCTTTTGCCAAAGCTCTGATATTTGAATTTCTTGGCTACCGATTGCCCCCCCCCCCCCACTTCATACCCCTCAGTTACCTTTTTTATGTCTTCAGGCCACTAAAAGATGTCTTGGAAGGAAGGACGTTAGAGTCAATGAAAATGTACCTTACGAGTTGTCTCAGTCGTACACAAATGAGTTTATTTCATGAAGTATGGTGGTCCTTCCAAAACACTTTGGTGCAAGGTTACATATCATGAATCTTATTCTGAAACTTCGTTTCTGACTTATCACAAGGGTGCAGTTTGATATTGCAATCTCATTTTTAAGAAGATGTACTGCAGTAGATGTGAGACTGCAGATACGCCTCCTGGTCGACACAGGTGCCGTCGCCACAGTTTCTATGGAAAACAGCTGTGGTGATTTTTCCCGAAAGTGGACATTATGAAGCCACCCATTGACGCGGCGGGCGGGCCGTTCCAGGTGACGCTCCGGAGTCTGCATGCAACTAACCGCATCGGATGCGGAAAGCAGGCGGACTTGCGGTCGCGGGAAATTGCGTTGGCAACTCGATTTCCGGTCGCAGTGAGCAATCGCGTCCGCGAGTAATCAACCCAGCGGCTACAGTAAACGGCGACAGCAGCAGTTCCCGGGGAGGGGATGGGGGTCCCACTGTTTGGTAGCACTGGAGTATAGTGTGCTCTATAGCTGCTGTTTGCGCTAATGCTGCGCTGCTCCGGGGGCTGCTAAGTGAAAGTGTCATCTGTTTATGGACAGGTTTTAGTTAACAAGGGAGAAGTACGCATTTTACCTTACTAGTTATGCTAATGATGGAAAAGAAAAGTGGCGAACTGTTAGAAGACGATCAGTTTGGTTTTCGGAAAGGTGAGTAATCAGTCAGTTTTAGAGCTGCGACTGATAAAGAAACATCAAAACAAGTTTCTAAAAACAATGATAACAGAAGAGTAAGAACAAAATTCTCAGTTAAAAAAGGGTTTAAGACAGGGCTTTAATCTTTCGTCCCCACTGGATAATCTAAACATCGAAGTAGTAATGACGAAAAGAAAAGAAAGGTTCATGGTTATGATTCAGGGAACATAAACTAGAAAGGTAGCCAATTCCGGCGAGTACGCTCTCATTGGTCAATTACGTAACTTGGCAGCCAGCGCTGGCGCAGTCGAGCACTGGCTAATAGGAATCACAGACTAAAATATTTTTTACTGTTCTTTCCTTTCGATTTTGAGGATCTCATTGATGGGCTTCAAGATGATGCGAAATAATTAATTTTTGAATTATTTTAAAGCAAATATAAAGCGGAAAAAGCATTGATGACAACAATTTTCAATATCGAATGATAGCTGTAGATGCTCGTCACTAATACTTCCAGCTTAAGAGCGTGACTACGCAGAATATTTTACAGTTTTAAGTGCAACTTTAGTTCAAACTTATTTTGAGAATATATGGCGAAGGTGACGAGAATTACCTCATGATGTTGACCGGAAGATTTAACTCAAAGTTGCTGAACGCGATGCAGTCTATAGAACATTTCTTTTCGTCGAAGACCTCTTCATTGCATCCCATTTGGCTCTTTTATTCAAAAATCTAATGAGGATGAAAGTTCTCGTTCTTACAAACGAATCAATGACTTTCTTTACGATTTCGGGAAATCTTGATTGTACCAGTACTGTTAATCATCACGCGTTTGCTACTTGAAATATTTGTTCCATGAAGACATGCAAAAATAAGTTCGAAATCTGTCAACTGTAGAAAACCACTCAGGTGGTGGGAAAACAAGTGTACCTTCCGAAAGCACACTTATCCAGTCTTGTTTCGCCATTAATTTTGCATCGACATGGCATTTTGCAGTTGTAGTACCTAATGAACTGTCGATGTTTATGCACATGAATGCAATGTATACTGCCCAGTATTTTAAGGCATCATGGGTAACGTCTCCACTGGAGCTCTCTGAATCTCTAAGACCGCAATCACAAAGAAAATATTCATCTGGAGTATTGTGATTTGATGTGTCAGCCACTTTGTTGCAGAACTCATTAGACATAAAAAATCTCGAATTCTCCCACTTTTCTTCTGCAGAATTATGGTCTTCGTCCTCTGCAGTGGAAGCACCAAAGGACAAAGGCAATTTGTCGCATTGCCAGTCGGTATTAGTAGGCGTCTTCCATTTTTCATCTCAAAGGGTGTGCTATTATTATAAAATGAGTCAAGACCACGAAATTTTTAAAATAAGTTTTCTAGACGATGTTGATTCAGTCTGACAATCAAGATGTATGTTACCCCTTCATTTTTCATATCTGCGAAAAGTCCAAAAAGTGAATTTATTGATGCAACAAATCCTATTTCTTTTCCCTGTTAGCATATTCGAGCAAATTTACAAAAACCTTCTAAGGGAATTTGCCTGAATTCTGAGGTCGAAACAATAACCACTTCTAAGAGGTGCTTTCTAGTCTTGATTGTACCTCGAGCTCAACACGTCGAAAACGTCATTTATCAGTTCGATCAAGCTCTCTACATGATCTTTGTGGAAGTTTCTCACAGCTTGGCAGTGTGTCATGAAAATAGCTGAGCAGCAATTCTAACGTTTTGACACGTACGTCCACTCACATTCAAGTGAGCTTCTGATATGTGATCGAAGTATCATTTGTACGGTGCTGAAGATGCCCTCCTATTACAGTATTTGTAAATACGGTATTGTCAGGCAAGGTGATTCCATTGCCAACGAAGTGATTGAAGAATAATTTTAACAAATGTGGTACGTCCTAATAAAATCATACTTTTCTTGTATCATCCACAGGTTCATCTTAGTTATAGCTACAGTAAGTCATTTCCTCACTTTTGAATTTTTCGCTCCCATATCGCATGTAACCGCTACAACAGGAACCCCAACACCCTCAAGTTGTGTAATGATTGTCTGCAACAAAATGTCAGTGTTACAACAAAATCGTAATATACTGGCTGCTTCCACTTTGAAAATAAGCTGCTTATCGTGGCTTCTTGAACGTTCTTGTGTGCTCCAAGTATGACATCCTCGGATGAATCGTAGCTCACATGATTGCCAATGTTCATTTCATCAAAGCTTAGGAAATTCATAGCTTCAAATGGTATAAACATTACTCAACTGGCCTTAATTAAATCTAGTACTTCCTGGTTGACACTTAAACTGCTTGATCCATTTTTGACAGGGCAAAGGACAGTTCTTTCTTCTTAAGTATGCAGATGTTTTTGTAGAGAAAGCTCTCAGAGTATGGGCATTTCGAATGTCCTCCGAACTCCACTTTACAAGTTTATTTTCCTTCATCAGGCACCGAATCTGTCCTTGTGTGAAACACAGAGACTGTATAGACTTAACCTCCTTACTTACTATTTCTGTAACATGTTCCGAAAGGTATACCATGTTTTCTAGCTTTCTTCATAGTTGCAATTTTTTGCTCCACTAATGCCGTTTCTGCTCTTTACAATATTTCTGCTCTTTACAATAGCCAATTCTTTCTTCAAGTCCTTAATTCCTTGTTCTTTGATTATGAGGATCGGATTAAAGGAATATTCTGTGTTAATTGACTTGTCCACTTTTGTTTGCTTGGGAGACAAAACTTCGAATGTTTTGAGAGCCATTTTCCGCGTTGCTCTGATGTTACTTCGACTTTGTCTTTGTGTTACGTCGTCTTCGGCGTGGGCAGAATGAGCACCAGGTTTATTTCGAAGCGAGTTTGGTACTTCCTGATATGAAGCTGCATCTGAATTCTGCAACTTTCTTGTAGGTAAACTCATTTTGCATGTCCCGTTTATAATCATGTTGACGAAAATGCTCGGAACAAATCCTTGCATTTTTAATAATGATCTTGTGTTCACGTTTACAACGAGACAACCATTCACATTGGGAGTTATAAGTCTTTCGGAAACCGATGGTAAACGGCGCCCTCGGTTCTACGCCCAGAGATACTAGGGTTAGCAACAGCACAGTACGAAATGCATTTACTCATTTCACTCGGAAAATGCTGCGACCAACTGACAAGATTAGAAAAGATATAAGTTTGTACTGGAATGCGCTGCAAATGACGAACTACGCTCAACGAAATGAGTTCATAGCACTTCCAACAAAGTGGAGAGTGCCGTGAACACTGTTCAGTAGCTGCCCAGTGGCAGCACGCCTCGCCAGGCCGGGCGGTCGGCGAACACGCGGGAAGCCGGAATACAATACAACCCCTGACTCGGATTAAAATTCAGGGTGAAAAGATACCAAAGATTAGATTCGTGATGGCAATGTGGTCCTCACTGAAAGCGGGGAAGAATTACATGACATTTGTATGGTCTGAACAGGCCAGTGAGTAAGACTTTTTTTATTTGTTTATTTATTTATTGTGTCGTAAGTGAAACTGAAGAAAAAATACAGGGTCTGCTAAATGTGATGAATATTCTAACAAATACAGAATATGGGCTGAGAGCAAATTAAAGAAAGATGAAAGTAATGAGAAGCAGCAGAAATGAGAACAGGGAGAAACTTAAAATCATAATTCACGATCACGAAGCAGATGTTTAGGAATTCTGCCACCTAGGCAGCATGACGGATGGAGCAAGAAACTCAAAAACGGCAAACTGGCTCTGGCAGAAGGGGTATTCCTATCAAACATAGGCCTTAATGTGAAGAAGCAATTTCTGAGAATGTACATTTGGAACACGGTGTTGAATGATAGTGAGACATGGACTGTATGTATGTATGAAAAACGCTCACAAGAAGAAGGAAAAGGACAATATGACATGTGTTGAGATATGAAAGACTAACGTCCCTTGTACCAGGGGGAACCGTAGAGGATAAAAACTGGAAGCCAAGACAGTGTCAAATAGATTCAACATACAGTTGAGGACGTAGGATGCAAGTGCTGCTCTGAGATGAAGAACGTGGAACAAGAGAGGAATTCGTTCTGGGCCGCATAGAACCAATCAGAAGGGTCGCGCTTGTAGGATCTGACACTATCTGTCATAAAAATGTGATCACTACCTACCTTGTTTTTACATGGTCGTCTAGTCTTTGAAGGGATAGTGAGTGTGAAACTGAAAGCATTATCAAAATTATATCTCACGCTTTCCAGATACACGCCATTCAAGGTAATTCGGGTTTCTTCGGTCAACATCCCTGAGGTCGGTTTGTTGCTGCATACTGGTCTTTTTGAGCTTGCCAGGTATGGCCTTCCTTCCAGCATAACTCCTGCATCGTACATCGTCGACAATCTGCCTTATATCTCCCTGTCCACCAGGCTTGACCCAAGCGATTCATTCCTTCCACCATTCTTTCAGTGAAACTTTCTGCAGTGAATAATAACATAAAGTGTCCCCAGCCACTCAGTTGCTTCGATTCATTAGGTCCTTCTACGACAGCTACCAATATTAACTGCGTAATACCGAACAAGCATACGTTATTCTGTTTGCAGCTTAGAATATAAGAAACAAGGGAAGAAGAGATACCGAAAAATGTATTAATTTCCTATAATAACCAGCTGTACAATTCATTTTCTTAAATATGCGGCACTGAACCTCTTTTAGGCTTATATTATTCTACTATTCTGAAGCAGGTGAAAACTTGTCAAATACTCGTACACTACTCTACAAAACTTAAGGACGCGACAGAAAAAGTAACGTAACATATCACTACACGTTGGAAACGAATGAACGTGTAGTATCACGTGGCGGGAGGTCTGGACGTCACATGGTGAGTGGTCAATGTGACTTGTAGGGCTGGTTTTCCGTGATTTCCCTAAATCGCTCCAGTCAAATGCCGGAATGGTTCCTTTGAAAGGGCACGGCCGACTTCCTTCCCCGGTGAGACCGATGACCTCGCTGTTTGGTCTCTTCCCCCCAAACAACCCCAACTTGTAGGGCTAAATAGGGCTAGCCCCACAACACGAGGCAGTTGGAGGAACGGAAAAAGACAGTGTGTGTCGAACCAGCAAGCAGCTATCATGCACTGTGGTAATTTTCTTAACTACATGGCCCAGAGGGCAGAATCGGATGACTTCACACGGGGAAGAATCGTGGAGAAACTGGAAGAAGGGCGAAGTGTGAAGAGTGTAGCCTGTTTGGTATTGCTCAAAGCACTTTTCACGTGAATGGGGAGGGTTTCGAACTAGAGAAACTACTGCCATAAGATGGGACGTTTCTCCAGCAAGACCAGTTATAGAAGAATATGACCGCTACATTTTGCAATTGGAAAGAAGGGAGCAATTTCAAGCAGCGGGTGCAACTGTAACCACATGTAACAGGTTAGTCTGCATGGGGACGGCCTCTTTAGCCGACGGCCAGTACGTTGCGTTCTGTTGACACCAGCACATTGGCGGCAGCGTTTCCGATAGTGTCAAGAAAATAGGGACGTAAAATGTGATTTGAGACTTTCTCGGCGTATTCCATTCGTGAAATCTTCTCGGGTGATCAGCCGAGTAAAGGCGTCGTCTTCTCGCAACGTTTCGAAGGGTTTCGTACCCATCATCTTCAAGCGCTTGAAGATGATGGGTACGAAACCCTTCGAAACGTTGCGAGAATACGACGCCTTTACTCGGCTGATCACCCGAGAAGATTTCACGAAAAATAGGGACGTGCTCTTTTCGGATGAGAGCAGATTCAGTCTGAACGTATCCTCATGTCGCGAGAGGTGGGAACACATAATGCCCCCAGGAATAGTGTCGACACGATCGTCTTGGAGGTCCAGGTGTTATAGTGTGGGGAGGCATAATGTTGCGTGGGCATACTGAGCTCCATATCTTTGAACACGAGACACTCAAGAATCATTATGTCACTCTTCTCCTTTCCTATTTCTAGGGTGCATTCGTCCCTGACTTCATTGCTGTGTCTGGCAGCGTGCGACCGGAACCATAGGGCTGGTAAATGAACACTTGGAGCGAAAGAATATTCGGCGAATAGACGGGCCTGCTCGTTCTCCTGACTTAAATCCCACTGACCACGTGTGGGATGTGTTGGTAAGGTGTATTGCAGCATGTCCATCCACCAGCTGTCAACCGTGTTGGTGGAGGAATGGATTGCCCTACCAAATAAACTCCTTACCAATCTTTGGCCATCTTGGCCGGCCGTTGTGGCCGAGCGCTTCTAGGCGATTCAGTCCGGAACCGCGCTGCTGCTACGGTCGCAGGTTCGAATCCTGCCTCGGGCATGGATGTGTGTGATGTCCTTAGATTGGTTAGGTTTAAGTTGTTCTAAGTCTAGGGGACTGATGACCTCAGATGCTAAGTCCCATAGTGCTCAGAGCCATTGCAACCATTTGGCCATCTTGGGAGTACATCGCGGAGCACGCTTTGCGCTTCTTGGTGATCACACATACTGTTAATAAGAATCGTGCCTCCATTTTTTAATGTCCAGTGGACCGTCATAGATCGTGGTATCTTCTCTAAAAGTGTCTTTTCTGTTTCTCCGCTTGCGTATTTCTTTCTCTCTCTCTCTGTACTGTACTGCTTTGTGCTGTAGCAGTTCTTTTTTTGTATCGTCCAAGTTTTCCAGAGCTGTTCTTGGCAATGAAACATCAAGTGAAAGTTAATTTCGTGACTGAGTTTTGCGCACCAGTATAATTCCAGAACAATGAAATAAGAACTTGTGGATGTTTTGTGTTGCTAGATACAGCAAAAAATATTTTCTGAAAACTGTACGGCATGATTTGAAGAAGATTATGTGTACTAAAATATGTCGAACGTCTTCAAAGAGTCCCCTTAAACCATATTAGCAATATAGACATCGTGTATAAGCGGACGAAAATAGCCTGCTTAGTAACGACGTTGTCGCAGGAATTTGTCAATACTGCATCGATCTATGAATGCTAGCGGAGAATTAATGTATTTAAATTGCTACAGAGACTATAATGTAACACGACATAGAGACAAACATATTTTCGTAATTTGTTTCGCTGATAATTTATTTTTGCGACCTAGTTATCGTTTCTCTAGCCAACTGTCTGACATTAATGGCAGAAATGTTGCTGTTCAAGCATAAACACAACAAAGATTTTGCAATAATCAAAGGAATTAACTGCTAGCACGAAATATGTAAAATAATACATTCATAATTTAACAAAAATGAACTGGTCATTCATTCATATTTGGCAGTATCAAGGAGTAAACCTTAACTGAAGCCCGTTTGCTCGTTCAGTAGCTGTTCAGGATGGTTCTTGTTGTACTTCCTGATCCCAAGTATTTTGAAAGAAACAATTTACTTCCACTGTGCCGCAGCACATTATTTTTACAGCCACTTTCCAGGCAATGCAAATCACAGATGGAGTCTGTTTCCTACAGCTCCGATCTCTAGAGTACTTTTAAGTCTGGTGCACACAAATCTATTTCATTTTCTTCTCTACTGGATTGGTACGTAAGTTCGTAGCAGAGACTTAAGTCATCAGTAATATAGTCTCCTTCATTGTTTACAATTGTCTGCAAAACTTTTGTATTCTGTGACTGTAGAAATAACGCGGTTATGGGGCGAAGAAATCGTTGAGCTGTGTTCGGAAGCGCATTTTCACCCGTAAAAGAAGTTTCTTTAAGGTTGTTCGACAGAGAGCGGAAAAGGCGAAAATATGAGGACCCGATATCACGTGAATGAGCTGGGTGCGGAATGACTTCTCAATTAATTTCCTGTATAGCGTTTTTTCTCAGTCTAGCAGAACGTGTTCGGGTGTTATCGTGAAGTATCATCACTTCAAGCAGTCTTCCTGGTCGTTGTTCCTGAATTGTGTCTGCAAAACTTCTCAGTTGCTGACAGTAAATGTCAGCAGCGATTGTTATACCTCGGGGAAGCAATTCCTAGTACACCACGTCGTCGCTGTTTTCCCAGTTGCATAAAATTATCTTTAGCGGATGCACGCAGTTCTTTGTACGAGGAGTTGCTGCTTTGTTTGGTCTTAACCATTCGTTTCTTTTCCTTAAGTTAGCATAAAGGCACCACTTCTCGTCACCAGTGCCGGTAAAGCATTGGAATGGTCGGTGTTGTTCACAAGCTAACTGATAACGAGCAAGCAGAGATCCACATATGGCCACGCGGTGACTTTCGTGATTTCAGCTTAGAGCATGTTGCACTCATACACGCTATTTCTGTACCTTCCCCATTACATGGTGGAGTGGTCACAGGCGATCGCATTTTATTTCTACATGACAAAATGACAATATATTAACCCAAATAGCAATAGTCAGGCACAAACTAAAAATGACTGTCAATAAATAAACCCAAAGCAACTGGAATATCAACATGCAAACCAAGCGCTACAAACTTATGAACCAATGTAACAGTATGTTAGGCACTGCCAGTATATTAAACGGAAATACACATCATATTATGATATTACAGAATGCAACCTCTATATTCCACAGCAGCAACAAAGTGTAGATGCAGAAACAGGAGAAACTAACACGACATTCGAATTAAATCCTTTGAGGGCAATAAATTCATATCAAAACAGCTGGATTGGATTTTCAAACGACGTTAATCCCAATCCGATTTGCGTAAATAATTAATTCAGTATTATATTGCCTGTAAAGCTGGGACATGAAATCCAGTAATATTCCCTAGAGATCACTGGGACTCACATTTGCGATAGATACGAAACAGATTCGAGAAATGTCTTTATGTTTCAGCATATCTTGCCTGATTCAAATATTAATTTGAAAATGATTGTGAACCTAACCAAAACTCAAGCAGACATGTTTTATCATCACCTTCTGCAGATGTAAAATGCAAAAATTCACATTGAATGAGAAATTAGCGAAAGGCGGTACCTTCTATTTAATCAAGTGTTATAAATTCAAAAGTACTGTCTTTAAGAAAATGCGAGTTTGATATTCTACACTGCACCATCTCTGTCAGTAGATGCAGCACGAACCCGGATTGCCCTTTTCAAAGAAACGATTCCAACATTCGCATTTATTGATTTCAGACGTAAACCTTTGGAGACGAGAATCGATCCTCCATCCTCCCGAATGCGAGTGATATCCATAATCATGTATTTTACAAAGGACAGTACTTTAAAGAACTGACCCATTCCAATTTTCCTTACTTTCTTTTATCTTATCTCCCAAATAAGCAGAGGCCTACTCCAACAGCTGTGGTAGTGTAGAGGTGAAATGGTTCTGAATATTGTGATAACGAAATCCCCAAAGTGGTTACAATAATCATGTAAAATACACATTGAAAGAATACAGTGCTCCGAATCTGTCTGAAACATTATGCGTACAAAAATGAATCATTATCGCACTAGGCCATAAAAAGACCCGAAGAAGCTTTCTTGTGTGATTACTCGATTTCCGAAGTGTCACTGCAAGCCGTCAGTTACATTAAACATCTGGGAGTATACGTATGGAGCGATTTAGTGTGTAACAGCAACACAAACGTATCTTAGGAAGCGCAGAATCCTCTGGAGCTGTAGTCCGTTCAACTGACGAGGTAGCTTAAGAAATCCTCGTCCGTTCGACACTTGAGTACTGCTCGTCAGTCTGTAAACCTTAGCAGATAAGATTCAATAGATGACCCAAAGAAGAACAGCGCGTTTCATCACAGGTTCGCGTAGGAAGCACGAAATCTGGAGTGCCCCAGGGAAGTGCGGTAGGTCCGCTGTTGTTTTCTATCTACATAAATGATCCTTTGGGTAGGGTGGATAGCAATGTGCGGATGTTTGCTGATGATGCTGTGGTGTACGGAAAGGTGTCGTCGTCGAGTGACTGTAAGAGGATACATGATGACTTGGACAGGATTTGTGATTGGTGTAAAGAATGGCAGCTAACTCTAAATATAGATAAATGTAAATTAATGCAGATGAATAGGAAAAAGAATCCCGTAATGTTTGAATACTCCATTGGTAGTGTAGCGCTTGACGCAGTCACGTCGATTAAATATTTGGGCGTAACATTGCAGAGCGATATGGAGTGGGACAAGCATGTAATGGCAGTTGTGGGGAAGGCGGATAGTCGTCTTCGGTTCATTGGAAGAATTTTGGGAAGATGTGTTTCATCTGTAAAGGAGACCGCTTATACAACACTAATACGACCTATTCTTGAGTACTGCTGGAGCGTTTGGGATCCCTATCAGATCGTATTGAGGGAGGACATAGAAGCAATTCCGAGTCGGGCTGCTAGATTTGTTGCTGGTAGGTTTGATCATCACGCGATTGTTACGGAAATGCTTCAGGGACTCGGGTGGGAGTCTCTGGAGGAAAGGAGGCGGTCTTTTCGTGAACCGCTGCTGAGGAAATTTAGAGAAGCAGCGTTTGAGGCTGACTGCAGTACAATTTTACTGACGCCAACTTATATTTCGCGGAAAGACCAGAACGATAAGAGAGATTAGGGCTCGTACAGAGGCATATGGGCAGTCATTTTTCCCTCCTTCTGTTTGGGAGTGGAATAGGGAGAGAAGATGCTAGTTGTGGTACGAGGCACTCTCCGTCACGCATCGTATGGTGGATTGCGGAGTATGTAAGTAGTAGTAGATGTAGAAATCTTTTTGAAGATACCCATCTCCAGTGCAGACGCTACCCGAGAAGTTTGTTTCTCGGTGTGGTGTGCTCCTAAAATTCCGAGAGATTACGTTTCTTGTAGAATCGAAGACTATATTGTCTCCTCCTACACATGTTTCGTAAAAAGACCATGAGGGCAAAACTGTAGAGATCCGAACTCGCACAGAGACTTTGCGACATTTGTTTTTCCCTCGCAAAATTCGCGACTTGAAGAGGGAAAGGGTAAGTGATAGTACTATACGAAATACCCTCCGCCACACACCAAATAGTGGCTTGCTGAGTATGGATGCACATGTAGATGGAAGTGTATTGCAAGACAGTGATGAGGCACCGTGAGATGCGCCCCAATAAAACGGGTAGAAACTCATGCAAACGCTTCGAGAAGAAAATTAATCACCAGTGAGAGGTTAGCAGCCGGCCGTGCCGGTGTCTAGTTGCAGCTTGCGAGTTGGTTGCCCGGAGGTGGTCTGAATGTTAGCGAGGGAGCGGCCGCGATTTATGGCGGGCCGTTTGGTCAGTGTCCAGAGCCGTGTCGGCAGCCATTGGCCGACCTGGGAGCCGGCCATCGGCATCCATCTGGGCCCTTTGTGCGCCGCCTCTGCCAGGGGGAGGCGGGCGGCTCGCGGCCACTCTGCTCATTCAGGGGCCGCCTGGCCGATAAGGGCGAGACGGCGGGCCCAGCTGCCGGCTGCCGGCGGGGTGGCTTCGGTCGTCCGGTCACGTCGCGTCCTTGCTGCGAAACCGTCATATTTCTTTTCGGCGCACGTCTAAAGGACGTTCAAGTCTCTAAGGCTTGTCAAAAACTTGGAATTCTTCGGAATACGAATGAGGAGGACTGCTCTCTCTCTCTCTCTCTCTCTCTCTTTCCGTGCATGTATGTGTGTGTGTGTGTGTGTGTGTGTGTGTGTGTTGAGGAGGGAGGTGCACTTTCAAGTTCTACGGATATATGAGTGCGTATCAGAAACACTGTTCGACAGCACTAATAAAATCAACCACTGTCAAACACATGGGTATCGGTGCAGAGCACAAATCGTTCCCTACATCTAGATCTAAATCTGTATGATTCCTCTGCAATTCACAATTAAGTGCCTCGCAGAGGGTTCACCGAAAAGTCTTAAAGCTATTTCGCTACCGTTCCACTTTCGAACAGCGAGCGGAATAAAGAACACTTAATTTTTTCCGTGCGTGCTGCCAAGTTTGAAAATTCATAAGAAGATCCTGTCGCAACGGAAAACGCCTGTATTTTAATGGTGACCATCCCACTATTTCGCGTTGGTACAAAACGAGTCGTCCTTCTTTGAACTTTTTCGATCTCCTATGTCATGCAGATCCCATACCACACAACAATACTTCAGAAGATGGCCGACAAACATAGTACAAGAAGCCTCTCTAGTTCCCAGTCACTTCCAGAGATTTTTCCTTCAAATTCCTGATAGAGTGCCGCTAGGTTAATATCAGACATCGAGGCACAGAAACGTTCGACCTTATCCAAATGCCAAGCGGTAACAGAACGTATGAACTTCCCAGTCAGAGGGCGACCAACAAGCACCGTCTAACCAGTCCCAAGAAAATGCTGATATAGTCGAAGCAATCATCAAATGAAACCGGAAGAATTCATTTAGATTAAAATCAAACTGTACCCAGTTATACTGGCCTCTTGTTGAACAACAGCTAGACCAGCCCGCTGATTGATGCCATTAGAACCGGGAGACTTAACGTGGGGCACAGCTTTGACAAACTTTGGATTACCATATAGTCACGACACCGTAGCAAAACCAAAATTACACATTGGAGGTTGAGAAGGATGAATACATTTTCCGCGCTTAATTCGCTGGTGAGGAGGAAGACTGATGGGTAAGTACGGACGTGCCATTTGTAGTAAGCCGACTCGCACTGATATGCTGATAGTTGTCACCATTCTACTCACAGTGAGGGGGATATTTCGTACCTGGGTTCATAGGACCTTGGAACAAAATACAGCAGCTATCCTGGCTGTCACAGACTCGATAAATCCTTGGTAGGTTTCTCAAAGTATATGGCACCAGAAACCTGCATACAGTTCACACAATTCCTGTAAATGGCTGTCTGGTGATCAGTGGGACCAGATCTGGCACACAGTAGCCCCCCACATTAGTTCATTCAGCTGCAAATTACGTAAATTTGGCGGATAAGACATCAATATGAGTTCACTAACATAGTCACATGGACAGTTACCCAGGTGGACGGTGACATTGCCGTCAGAGAAGTTATCAAGGATGAAGTGAGACGCTGGTAGTCCGCAATAATATTCACGTAATTCACAGCTGTAGTGATGTCTAGTCTTGTATTGTTTTATATGTTAACCGGGAACCTAGAAACGACGGAGAGGCTCCGTCCCCGCCGCAGGCGCAGTGTTCCACAACCCCAACAACCCCACGGCGACTACCGCAGTCCACTTCACCCCTCCGCCGCCCCACACCGAACCCAAAGTTATTGCGCGGTTCGGCCTCCGGTGGACCCCCCAGGGAACCTTTCACACCAGACGAGTGTAACCCCTATGTTTACGTGGTAGAGTAATGGTGGTGTACGCGTACGTGGAGAACTTGTTTGCGCAGCAATCGCCGACATAGTGTAACTGAAGTGGAATAAGGGGAACCAGCCCGCATTCGCCAAGGCAGATGGAAAACCGCCTAAAAACCGTCCACAGACTGGCCAGTTCACCGGACCTCGACACACATCCGCCGGGCGGATTCGTACCGGGGACCAGGCGCTCCTTCCCGCCCAAAAAGCCGTGCGTTAAATCGCACGGCCAATCGGGCGGGCGATGTCTAGTCTTACTACCAACAGGTCACAGAATATCCAAGTCAGTGTCCGTAATATCATAATACTGGACCCCTGGCTTCCGAGCGTGGCGTAGTGTTCGTTTGGAGCAGCTGTTCACCAGTATGATGGCGTATCCGGATTCGACCACGAACCTGGTGTATGAAATACCCAATTCCTTTCACCAGGCATTTCCACGGACCAACTGTCCAATCTCGAGAATCCCGTATAAACAGTAATTGTATTTGAAGATGTCGTTGTGTCGGGTAGTAGCACCATGGGTTCGTTTGCTGCAAAGCCTCATGTTCAACAATGTATGCTGACCGGTGTGCTACTAAACACATGAACTGCACCAGTAACGTACTCTGTCGTCGGATCTGCAACAGATCATCTATATCTCAAAGCTGGATGGTTTCTCTGAACTCCACGCACAGGAATGGACGCCCAACATCTTATCGTCTATTCGTGCTTTCTTTAAGGATGTCGAGGTCCCTACAACATGCAAAATGTCCAAATCATTATTGATAGGGGCAACAAAGCTAATTGCGCGGAATATGAATTTTATGGTTTTAGTTTTAAGTTGAAAGTGAGAGCGAGGTGCATTTGTTTTTGCAATTATAAAGAATATGGCACTAAATGCCGCACTATGGGTAAAATTCTATGACGATGTCTCTGTAATGCCAGACAGAGATGGTGAATGGAAATGACAACGTCTGTAACTGTACATGCAGGATGAGCCAATTTCGATGCTAGAATCTGAGATGCATCCACATTCCTTTTATGTTTAGTAATTTTATTTATGAAAAAACGTACATAGGCGCGATATGAAACACCGTCGATCCCTCTCTTTCTTGATACTGAACTTAGACTTCTCTTCACTACCAACAAAAATTGATATCAGATGAGAATTTGTGCACAGTTACATTGTGATTTTTTAATGAAAATGTGTTGATGGATTAGTAAGTTATTTTAATTTCTAATTAAGTACTCAAATATCATTATTCTAAAGATAAATATGTGTCAATAAACGGAAAATATCTGTAGCTAGCTTAGACTGTATGAGCAGCATAGAAATATTTTCTATTCTTTTCTTTTATTTTTCGGTGATCGAATTTGTATGCCCATTGCTCATGTGAAAATCTAGATACTGTGAAAAGTATATCTAGTCTGTTCAAACTAAGCTGCAGCCTGGGATTAATATTTGACATAGCAATTCTTCCTATGAGATTTCCACATAAAAAAAAATATTGACTTTACATGTTGTTACCTACATTGTTCATGTACAAATCTACTATCTAGAAACAGTATACCCAGTCGTTTCAGACAGTTATTTCTGCACTTGGAATGGCATTTGAACGTGTTATCTATTTTGTTTTCAGTGACGATTAGTTTCCTTCATACTTACAGCAAAAATAATGTTTAAATATATGTTAGGCCAACTAAAATTTAATGTATTAAAGATCCATTTGTTTTTCTATGCATTTCTGACAAAACTGGTTTGTTGTGGAGACTGTTCAACAGCTTTCTTTGATTTACTTCACAAATTTCAAAACGTTTTAACATTTATTAAGCCATATAAATATAGTATTTTCCAAAAGTACTTCTGAGCAAACAGCTATGTTGGTAGCTGCAGTTGATAGTTTTTGTTAAACCTACCTTCTGAGTTCTTTAGAAATGTCACCGCAATTCAATACATTACAATAAAATATTTTCATAAAAATTTTTATCTCATATTTCACTCCCTTACGTGTTGAATTTCCAGAAACATTGACAAAAGAGTAGGATCATTCAGTACGTTCTAGCTCGCTTAGCTCTGTCCTGGCTCATGCCTACTCTAGTCCACAATTTCAGGCTACATCACTTAATTACATTAAAAAAAACGCCTGTTTTATAAAATGTTACTTAGAAAATTAATAAAAATGATTATTTTTTCTTATCAAGCTCGCTTATTATAAAATAATTATTTTTTTCACACAAAAGTTGAAGGTAAGAAAAGAAATTTAATATCTTCTTTAAAATAAAAGCTGTATGTAAGAAAAAACAATTTAATTCATTCTCACAAAGAATAATTCATATTAAAATTTTACTGCCTCTCCAGTTCAGTGTATTTTATTATTTAACTGGGCAGTTCCAATTAATTTGAACAAAAAATTCATATTCAAAAAGTCCAAAAGTCTGTATGAAGGAAGCCCAATGGCCTTTTCGTGAGGTTACTCTCTTTATTTCATTTTACTCTCTGATGTATTCGAGGTCCATCTTGACGTTCAGGTAGCTGTCCTTCTTGCATCTGATCCCATCATTTTTAATTGAAAGGGCAGAGCTCGAACAGCAGCGACTTGATGAATAAGGATCCTCATTGCTTGGGTGGTCAGCTCACTCCCAGCCCAGAGACTCCAGAAGTTAATGCATTTCATTGTAGTTCCTATACAGAGTCCGCCAGGAAAATGTATACACACTTTAAGGAACGAAAAGTATCATGAGGGTAAGTCAATTATTATCTGCAGTTTTGTTATATTTTTGTTTGTTTTGGTAGTAATGTCGTTTCACTTGTGGTCCAGTGTTCTCGGAAAGATTCTGCAAGTCAACTGCAGTTTTAAGATCCCGAAAGAGATATTCGCTAACTTCAAAACGCCAATTTCCTTAAAGAAACAATAATGGCCTCTAATCATATGCGAAAAAAAGCGTTGGTGACCTCTTCCACATATGGGACAGCCGCGCGGGATTAGCCGAGCGGTCTGGGGCGCTGCAGTCGTGGACTGTGCGGCTGGTCCCGGCGGAGGTTCGAGTCCTCCTTCGGGCATGGGTGTGCGTGTTTGTCCTTAGGACAATTTAGGTTAAGTAGTGTGTAAGCTTAGGGACTGATGACCTCAGCAGTTAAGTCCCATAAGATTTCACACAGATTTGAACATTTTGAACATATCGGACGATTCCGGCAGGATACAACACCGAGTGCACATTTGCCTGATACCCATTTCCTTAACAAGGATCATCACGCAACAAACATTCGAAGAGAGACAAGGCCCGCTGGTGCAGTTTCGTTACCAGCTGGAGGTAATAACTCAAACATTATACGCATGTGGCTAGCTAGAATTAGGGCCCCTCAACATGCAAGTAACTCCAAGACACGGGCCTGACGTACCAGCCACCACTGGGAGAAAGCTTAACGCTAAATATATTAACTTATTATACACTCATTAGAAAATCCTAGCACCACTGGTCAACCTCAGGATCAAATTGGTACTTAATACATCAATAAGACGGAATAAAGTTGCCAGTAAAACGAGCAAAAAATTTTCTGCATCACTGCTGTGGCATACCACAAGATGTACTTGCGTCTAAATGGGGATATAATTATGCATGTAGGTCAGGAGATTAGCATTGCGGGAGTAGGAAGAGTTAGATGACCGTCCGCCGCACTCCGCTTCGAAGCCCACCCCCGCACCGCACCGAGCTGCGCTCCGGGGATTTGGCGGGACAGAATGCGCCCACCATTCCAGCGCGGCCAGTGTTTCGCTAATCTGGCTGGCCTGCAACTCATTACGCGCGCAGCTTCCCAGCTCGCTGTACGCATCAGAACCGCTAACTAGAACGTGCCACCCGCTCCAGGGGATCCCGAAGCAATGCAGTTTTCATGTAATATTGCAAACTAGTTCCTCGCCCAGTGCCTGAAGCACGGAAGTCGGTCTGCAGCGTTCGCGAAGTACCATCCGTAACTGTCGCGTCGTAGGCAGTCCGCTGTATACAGGGTGTTTCACAAAAATGACCGGTATATTTGAAACGGCAATAAAAACTAAACGAGCAGCGATAGAAATACACCGTTTGTTGCAATATGCTTGGGACAATAGTACATTTTCAGGCGGACAGACTTTCGAAATTACAGTAGTTACAATTTTCAACAACAGATGGCGCTGCAAGTAATGTGAAAGATATAGAAGACAACGCAGTCTGTGGGTGTGCCATTCTGTACGTCGTCTTTCTGCTGTAAGCGTGTGCTGTTCACAACGTGCAAGTGTGCTGTGGACAACATGGTTTATTCCTTAGAACAGAGGATTTTTCTGGTGTTGGAATTCCACCGCCTAGAATACAGTGTTGTTGCAACAAGACGAAGTTTTTCAACGGAGGTTTAATGTAACCAAAGGACCGAAAAGCGATAAAATAAAGGATCTGTTTGAAAAATTTCAATGGACTGGGAACGTGACGGATGAACGTGCTGGAAAGGTAGGGCGACCGCGTACGGCAACCACAGAGGGCAACGCGCAGCTAATGCAGCAGGTGATCCAACAGCGGCTTCGGGTTTCCGTTCGCCGTGTTGCAGCTGCGGTCCAAATGACGCCAACGTCCACGTATCGTCTCATGCGCCAGAGTTTACACCTCTATCCATACAAAATTCAAATGCGGCAACCCCTCAGCGCCGCTACCATTGCTGCACGAGAGACATTCGCTAACGATATAGTGCACAGGATTGATGACGGCGATATGCACGTGGTCAGCATTTGGTTTACTGACGAAGCTTATTTTTACCTGGACGGCTTCGTCAATAAATAGAACTGGCGCATATGGGGAACCGAAAACCCCATGTTGCAGTCCCATCGTCCCTGCATCCTCAAAAAGTACTGGTCTGGGCCGCCATTTCTTCCAAAGGAATCATTGGCCCATTTTTCAGATCCGAAACGATTACTGCATCACGCTATCTGGACATTCTTCGTTAATTTGTGGCGGTACAAACTGCCTTAGACGACACTGCGAACACCTCGTGGTTTATGCAAGATGGTGCGCGGCCACATCGCACGGCCGACGTCTTTAATTTGCTGAATGAATATTTCGATGATCGTGTGATTGCTTTGGGCTATCCGAAACATACAGGAGGCGGCGTGGATTGGCCTCCCTATTCGGCAGACATGAACCCCTGTGACTTCTTTCTGTGGGGACACTTGAAAGACCAGGTGTACCGCCAGAATCCAGAAACAATTGAACAGCTGAAGCAGTACATCTCATCTGCATGTGAAGCCATTCCGCCAGACACGTTGTCAAAGGTTTCGGGTAATTTCATTCAGAGACTACGCCATATTATTGCTACGCATGGTGGATATGTGGAAAATATCGTACTATAGAGTTTCCCAGACCGCAGCGTCATCTGTTGTTGACAATTGTAACTACTGTAATTTCGAAAGTTTGTCTGCCTGAAAATGTACTGTTGTCTCAAGCATATTGCAACAAAGGGTGTATTTCTATCGCTGCTCGTTTAGTTTGTATTGCCGTTTCAAATATACCGGTCATTTTTGAAACACCCTGTAGTTGCGCATAGTCCCCCCGTGAACACGGCGAAAATGAGACGTTTCGTCCATATCCGGAAAGGGAGGACGTCTCCTTCGTGGAATTACATCATTACTACAAGGCTCACTGTGCATATCTGTACATGGCAGTTCTTTAGCAGCGGCTGGTTTTGTTGGCAGTTCCGGTATGGCAGTTGAGAAAGCGACGAAACTAAAGCACAAAACTTGCATTGTTAAACACCACGTACTAAAGACTATCTTCGAGAACGCTACGAGCGTATCACACAGCTCTCTTTGAAGCAATAGTATGCTTTGCAGCAGGTGCACCGGCGCATCGCCTGTCTGTAGTGACGTATAGAAGCACAGTGAGGTCAGGACAGAGGAAATACCACTCAGAATTTCGGACGCTTTTGGCACCATGTCAGTAGAAGCCTTGTGAGTAGTTCTGGGCACTTGCCCTATTAAAGTCACTATGCGCCACAGAGTCAAATGCCCTCCCACAGTGGTTACACAGGTTCCCGTCAGATCGCCGAAGTGAAGCGCTGTCGGGCTTGATTAGCACTTGGATGGGTTACCGTCCCAGTGTGCCGAGCGTCTTGGCAAGCGGGGTGGACTCAGCCATTATCAGGTCAATTCATTGAGGAGCTACTTGACTGAGAGGTAATGGCTCCGGTCACGAAGACTTACAACGGACAGGAGAGCGGTGTGCTGATCACATGACCCTCTATGTCCTCATCCTGTGATGCCTAAGGGCGGTCGGTCGGTACCGTTGGGCCTTTTGAGACCTGCTTGGAAGGCGGGGGGTTATCCCCCATAGTGACATATTGACTTAAGAGGGGCAGACACGACAAGGTGACTTAACAGGGGACGCAGTTGAACAGCTGGTGCTTTGGCACACGTCAGCGGGGGTGGGAGACGACCGACAGAGGCAGTTGCGTTTACTCCTTCTTCATTCATGTACGAGAGCGAATGATGATAGATGATGCGGGTCCTCATCGTGGCGTGATTCGCTTTTTGACCGGCTACGGGCCACACCCAGCATATCTGGACTGCGTAGCCCACAGCCAGTGCGCTACATGCACATGTGGGGCATGTAAACACATTACATCGTCGCCGTCCGCCGCTCGTGGTCTCGCGGTAGCGTTCTCGCTTCCCGAGCACGGGGTCCCGGGTTCGATTCCCGGCGGGGTCAGGGATTTTCACCTGCCTCGAGATGACTGGGTGTTTGTGTTGTCCTCATCATTTCATCATCATCCAGGAAAGTGGCGAAATTGGACTGGTTGGGAAATTGTACGGGCGCTGATAACCGCGCAGTTGAGCGCCCCACAAACCAAACATCATCATCATCATCACATTACATCGTCACACATGTAAGATCTGTAAGAGAATACGATACCTTCAAAGAAACATTTCGAGACCCAGACAAGTGTTGAACTTCGCCGATTAGGTCTGAAGAACACTGCAGGCAAGAAAATCCATACAGCAGACCTGAACCAAGTGCAAACGGACTTCCCACAGTGGTCACATCAGTTCTCGTCAGATCGTCGCAGTTAAGAGCAGTCGGACTGGGCTAGCACTTGGATGCGTGACCATCCGGTCTTCCGAGCGCTGTTGGCAAGCGAGTGGGTGTCAGCTCTTATGAAGCAAACTGGGGAGCTAATTGATTGAGAAGTGGCGGCTCTGGTCTCGTAAATTGATTAGCGGGCGGGAAAGCGTTGTACTGACCTCATGCGCCTCCACATCCGCATCCGTAGACGCCTGTGGGCTGAGGATAACACGGCGGCTGGTAAGTACCTTTGATTCTTCATGGCCTGTTCAGGCGGAGTTTAGTTTTTTAGATCTCGAACAAATATACAACAAAAACGACAACAGGACCCTTGGGAGGACACAAACTCAAACGCAGCCAAAGTAAGTGACGCAGAAGGAGACACAGAAAATGACACAAAGCACAACATCATACACAGGTGATAATGAGCATAACACCTAAAATACATAAATAAAATAATTGTAAGAAAGCCAGACATAGCACGTTATTGGACCAGGTATTTAAACTGCACGTTAAACATGATAACTAAACCATGTAGAGGAAAATAACTAATGTAAACAATGAGATAACTATTACACCTAAGAAATACGCCATATGGGCAGCTGCAGCTCGAAATTTAGTTCCGAGGCTTCGCTTCCGCTGTGTCACTGGTTAATACAAAAAGACAGCGTTACAGTACACATAAAACATGAAGAAATAAGTAGTGCAGTGGGTTTTCCCTACGCAAACACCTAAAACCAGTAGGACCAGTACTAGTTCTGTGTCAGTACAAATACACATAGAGTCATTCATGATGTTTATCGTTCAGTAGTATAAGAAGACATCATTCTGGACACGATTTCAGGTGAGATGGGCTCGATGTGTCTGCTGAGGCCGTCGTACCAGGAAAAATAACAACAATCGAAATTTATGTTATATTTAGTTTTAAGAGTAAAAGAAAATCTGCAGATCGTCCCTTACCTATCTTTCTATTATTTTCTTCTATATTATTAAAATTTGTTATTTTAACACTCCGTTTTCTTCAAATAATTCAACTTTCTTTGTAACTCACCGTTATTACTCTTGGAATTATTGCTCAAAACAATTTTTGTTAGTAGTGTGGAACAATGTACGGTTACATGTAAAATTGTAAATTGTACGACCTGGTTTTAAAATTCCAGACAATAGGTCTTTAAATATGCACTAAATGAAATGAAATAAATGTCATTACTGAGCTCCGACATAAAATCGCGATGTCCGAAATAAATTAATCAGTAAATAAATAAATAACATAGGAAGTAGGACTTTCATATTACACAGAGGAAAAATAAGAAGAATCAAATTAAGTCTGTGGGCTACGTTTTTGATGCTCTATGGTATTGTAACTCAATAATATAGAGAAGAATCCAACAGGTCTTAACTAAAAAATTCCTCCATTGATATTCATTCTCATAATTAGTTGCCAAAAATAAGATACCTACATCTACGTCTACATTTATACTCCGCAAGCCATCCAACGGTGTGTGGCGGAGGGCACATTACGTGCCACTGTCATTACCTCCCTTTCCTGTCCCAGTCGCGTATGGTTCGCGGGAAGAACGACTGTCGGAACGCCTTCGTGCGCGGTCGAATCTCTCTAATCTTAGATTCGTGATCTCCTCGGGAGGTATAAATAGGGGGAAGCAATATATTCGATACCTCATCCAGAAACGCACCCTCTCGAAACCTGGACAGCAAGCTACACCGCGATGCAGAGCTCCTCTCTTGCAGAATCTGCCACTTGAGTTTGCTAAACATCTCGGTAACGCTATCACGGTTACCAAATAACCCTGTGACGAAACGCGCCGCTCTTCCCTGGATCTTCTCTATCCCCTCCGTCAATCCTATCTGGCACGGATCCCACACTTATGAGCAATACTCAAGTATAGGTCGAACGAGTGCTTTGTAAGCCACCTCCTTCGTTGATGGACTGCATTTTCTAAGGACTCTCCCAATGAATCTCAACCTGGCACCCGCCTTACCAACAATTAATTTTATATGATCATTCCACTTCAAATCGTTCCGTACGCATACTCCCAGGAATTTTACAGAAGTAACTGCTACCAGTGTTTGTTCCGCTATCATATAATCATACAATAAAGGATCCTTCTTTCAATGTATTCGCAATACATTACATTTGTCTATGTTAAGAGTCAGTTGCCACTCCCTGCACCAAGTGGCTATCTGCTGCAGATCTTCCTGCATTTCACTACAATTTTCTAATGCTGCAACTTCTCTGTATACTACAGCATCATCCGCGAAAAGCCGCATGGAACTTGTAAACTTAAATAAACTTAAATAATAATAAACGCAATAAACAGCGAGTTAAATATCAAATATCCCAATTAATTTGCCTCTCCAGTTTTATACAATGCGTGACCATCCACTCTTTTCGAGCCGTGCTCCTGCTTTGGCGAAACCATGAAATTCTAGATGGCCGTACCTCGTACGGCTCGGAAGATGGTCTCGTAGTGAAACGGTAATCGTTTCTTTTCAGTGTCTTTTGAGAGATGATGGAATCCCGCCTAGCAAAAATGTATATACTCTGTTTTAAATAAATATACGCGATATTTACATCCTTTCGTGGGTGTTAACCTGCATTGGTAAAGTATGTATTTTTTGCAACTTTTTGTTATTATTTTAATAGATTATTTGATTACCGCAACACAGAGTAACGAAGTGCCTGCAACCATATTATTGCTCTTCGTCCCAGAGATCTTATAATTTTATGACAGATGACCATTCCGGAAGAGTGTAATTTAAAAATGGAATTATATTACTAAATAGCTCGAAGGTTCATAGATAACACTTAATACCTACGTTGAAGAGCTTCGTCTTCACGGGTTATCTAAATTGAAGTTGCCGCTGGTGCTGATACGACATTGAGAGGTGATTTAGGTCATATTGGTATCTGTGACGTAAAGTCCTATTGCAAGTGAGAATGAATGGGGAAATGTATGCTAGCATTCGATGGACAGTGTTCTGTGTAGTTGTTAAGATAATTATATTTCTGACAATTCAGCATCATTTGAGATGAGGACTAGGGGTGAAGGTAAAATATCAGGTATCAGGTTCAAATGGCTCTGAGCACTATGGGACTCAACATCAGGTATCAGGAATACACTTTGATGTGGATTTTTGAATCAGTGAAACTGAGTACTTGGAAATGGCTGAGTTATCTGTGCACTGAAGATGAAGGGAAGAATGGGTTTATCGGTGTAATTGCGACAGACAGTTATCCTCGATAATACTGGGATGGTGATAATATTCTGTTATTCAACACTGGGAAAGATTAGTATTTTTGTAGATTTTTTGGGGATTTAACTACAGTAGTTGACCAAACATGTTAACTGGAAGACACGTTTTGGAGAGCGTAAACTTAATCATAAGGCCTTTGGTAGCTCGAACTAATATCCATACAATGCATGATGAAAAAAGGAACTCAGATAACGGGATTGTAAATGTTAAGGATGGATGTGATGCCCATATCTGGGTAGCCATCTTCAATAGTGGACTCCGAATGTGCTGTCAGTGATTACTAAATCTGCTTCAGCGCGTAATCAAAAGACCTATAAGTGTTAATCCCCCCAGGGGCTCAGAATTCATTTGCTGAGTACGGGCTTGGAGACCCCGGTGTCCTGAGCTGGGGACTGGTCAGCGCCGCCAGTCTCCTGTCACCGTAACCCCCGGACATGCTTCAGCGACCACCGCATGGCGCGGCGGTGGAATGTTGTGTGCTGCGGGGAATGGTAATCTTGGCTTGACCGCCTGGATTGCGAGAAAGGTAAACCTCTATAAAAACCCCTCAATCTTACGGTGTGCTGCGCGCCTATAAGATGCATGGCTGTTGGGGTGGAACAGTCGCAAGCGGGCAACCTCTGGGGCACCTGCCGCACCCCAGTTGTATAAGGTTTACCTAGGCACGCGGGGCTCTGTCTAGGTGGACTTCTAGTTCCCTAGCTGCTCGTGGGACAGAGATGGAACCCTCGAACTTTTATTCTTCTCCTGCCAGCGGAAAGGGTGGACCGCTGGTGGGTTCTAACACCCAATCCAACAAAAGGGTTCGTGTAGCCAGTCCTCCTGATTCAGGTAGTAGTAACAGAACGCATGCTGCTTCGCAGAATGTGTTTTTCATAATTAAAAGAAAAGATGGGAGTTTTGAAAAAGTTTCGTCATTTTATATACAGAAGGGCTTAGAAGGTATTGCTGGCACATTAAAATCTGTAAAGCGCTTGCGAAATGGCACCTTGTTGGTTGAAACATCTAGCTTCCAGCAAGTCCAGAACCTTCAGAAGGCACAATTTCTTGGGGAGTTTGCGATAGAGACTGAATTTCACAACACCTTGAACTACAGCAAGGGTGTTGTGACTTGCAGAGATCTTGTTGGCATTCCCCAAGACGAACTGAAGGCTGAATGGTCCCGGGAAGAACTGTCGACGTGCAACACATTATGAAACGGGTGGATGGTGTTCTCATAAAGACTGACTCATTTATCCTTACATTTAACAGTACCAAATTGCCAGAGCATGTGAAGGCAGGTTTCCTACGTCTCAGTGTACGGCCTTATTACCCCAACCCCATGCGGTGTTTTAAATGCCAACACTTTGGACACACTACTCTCGGCTGTAAAGGGGAAGCCACTTGCGGGAATTGTGGTAAAACCGCCCATGAGGGAGTTGGTTGCTCCTCTCCTCCCAAGTGTGTCAACTGCTCTGGGGATCACCCTGTGTGGAGTAGGGAATGCAGAGTTTTCCTTGAGGAACGGAAGATCCAGGAACTAAAAGCTACAAAACGCATCCCGTATGGCGAGGCGAAGAAAATTTACAATTCCATGCAGCCGCCCACGTTCGCTGCTTCCTTTTCTTCCGTTCTCAAACAACCAGTCTTGAAAACCGATGCCGCTACACAAACGGAGGTTGCTACTGTCAGCACTAGCACCTGCGCTTGTCAATGTACGTGTGCTGCTGCCGTTCCTGTGACGCCTGCTGCTCCCCTCCGGCCTTCTGACCAGGCCGTGGTAGCTGACATCATGGAACTTCCTGCCCCTTCCCAGGTCCAGTCTTGTGCACTGCCCAGCGCTGCTACACCCCCTACTGCTTCTGAGGTTTTGGCTCCAATGCCACCTCAGGCCAGAACATCGAAGCCAAAGACAAAGGTGAAGACTCGCCCACTAAAGGAGACTGCAGTTATACAGTGTCCTGATGTGGATGTCATTCTCTCTGACGTCTCTCTCGACTCCTCTTCTGAGGCGATGGAGGTTGATGTCTGACTGGGGCAATCATCTCGCCCCAAAACTGAACCTCCACCTGTTGTGGGCTCTCCTCCCCGACAGAAAGTGAGGATGAAGGTACTCCCACCCTGATAGATGACTCCCATTATACAGTGGAACATGAATGGATTCTGGGTACATGTGGAGGAACTGAACCTCCTAGCACGGCAACGCCCCCTGTGCTTGTGTTTACAGGAAACGCATTTAAAACCATCTGATGTTCCTGCACTAAGGGACTATACGTCATATCGCAAAGATGACCTAACTGGAGAAAGGGCCAAAGGCGGAGTCGCTGTGTTTGTCAATAATGACCATCACTCCTCTGCTCTCCCCCTGGATACTGACCTGCAAGCAGTTGCAGTTGAAATTCATTCACCTCGGAGGCTTACCGTTTGCTCCCTTTATTTACCCCCTCTGGATGCAATGACCTTAGACGCTCTCACAGATCTTATCGACCAACTCCCCCGCCCATTTCTCCTCCTGGGAGACTTCAATGCCCATCATGTCCTGTGGGGCTCCACTTCTCTTTGCACTCGAGGTCGAATTTTGGAGAGCCTCCTAACATCTCAAGTGTTGTGCATCCTCAACACAGGTACTCCGACTCATTTCTCTACTGCTACAGGGTCATTCTCAGCCATTGACCTATCTTTCTGCTCTCCAACCCTCACCGACTCTGTTCACTGGGAGGTCATTGACGACCTTCATTCCAGCGATCACTTCCCTATCCGCATTCGTCTCCTGGATGGTGTATTGCTGGAGCAGCGGCCACCATCGTGGATGATTGGCAGGGCTAACTGGGCACTGTTCACTCGGTTGGCTGTCTTTGACCGCCACAATAACGTACAGGAATGGGTGGATCACATCACGCTTGTGGTCCATCATGCTGCTGACCTGTCCATACCACAGTCTTCTGGCACTCGTAAGCGGCGCCTTGTGCCTTGGTGGACAGAAGAGTGCCGTTCAGCCATCCGGGACAGGCGTGCGGCTCTTCGCCGATTTAAATGTCGCCCAACAGCGGTCAATCTTACCGCCTTTCGAATCGCGAGAGCCAGGGCACGCCGTGTCATTAAAGAGAGCAAGAAAAGGTCATGGCAGGTGTTCCTGGACTCCATCAACCGTTCCACTTGTTCCACAAAAGTATGGGAAGCCATCCGGAGGATTTCCGGTAAACATAGACGTTTACCGATAGCTGCTGTCCTGAACCAGGGATGCCTCCAAACAACACCCAGAGCCATTGCTCAGACGCTGGCAGAGCATTTTGCACAAAGTACTGCCACTGCAAATCAGGATCCAGCGTTTCGTCGCTATCGTGCGACTGTCGAAAGAGCGACCTTGGACTTTCGGTCGAACAGTTCTGAGGCCTACAATTCCCCTTTCTCCATGTGGGAACTTGAATCGGCACTTACTGAGACTTCTGACACTACACCAGGTTACGACCGCATCCAGTACTCCATGCTTCGACATCTGCCAGCGGCGTCAAAGGAAATCCTCCTCGAATGTTTTAATCTCATATGGCAGACAGGAGTGTTCCCCACCTCTCCTCAAACCAGGAAAGGACCGCACATGTCCCGGTAGTTATCGTAGTATCGCCTTGACAAGCTGTGTCGGAAAGACCCTGGAACGGATGGTTAACCGGCGTCTGGTCTGGCTGTTAGAGACCAGACAGCTCCTTAACCGCTTTCAGTGTGGATTCCGAAAATTTCGGTCCACGGTCGACAACCTGACCCTCCTAGAGGCGGCTATTCAGCAGGCTTTTCTCCGTCAGCATCACTGTATCGGTATCTTCTTTGATATCAGTAAGGCATATGATACTACTTGAAGACACTGTATTCTTGCACAAATGCATCAATGGGGCTTTCGTGGCCACCTCCCCATTTTCATTCGGTCTTTCCTGTCTCAGCGGTTTTTTCGGACCCGCGTTGGTAACACACTGTCTGATCGCTTTGAGCAAGAGAACGGTGTCCCTCAGGGCAGTGTTTTAAGTGTTACCCTCTTTGCCATAGGCATCAACAGTATAACGTCTACAGCGAGGAGTCCAGTACAGTGCTCTTTATTTGTGGACAACTTTGCTGTTTTCTGTTCCTCCTCCAGTGTTGCAACCGTGAGCCGTCAGTTGCAGCTAACAGTGCGGCGGTTAGAGGAGTGGGCTGCAAAGACGGGTTTTCTGTTTTCTGCCGATAAGTGTGTTTGTGTTCATTTTAATCGTTCTCGTCATCTTTTTACTTTGCCTGCCTTGCATATGGGGGATACTGTCCTACATTTTAGAGACACAGTGCGGTTTCTAGGCCTAATTTTTGACTCCAGGTTGTCGTGGCTGCCACGTGACTTGAAAGCCAGAACGCTGAAGGCACTGAACATTCTCAAGTGCCTCAGCCATAGGTCTTGGGGTGCGGACAGGGCGCGTCTCCTTCAGTTTTATGGAGCTTTTGTGCGTTCACGGCTGGACTATGGCTGCACAGTATATGGGTCAGCGAGGCCATCTTATTTGCGGATCCTTGATGCTGTTCACCATGCTGGGATCCGACTGGCCAGCAGCTCCTGCTGGTGCGCCAGGCTTGTAAGTGTCTTGCAGCTCCCAGCTCGCCTGCTCACCGTCTTGTTGCCCATCCACCTCTGGACCGCCTTTTTTCCCGCCGTCCCCGGGCTACGTTGCCATTTGGGATCCGTGTGCAACGTGTACTAGAGTCCCTCGGTGTGGAGTCTGTACAACCCCAAATCCAAGGTTTTAACCGCCTGCCACCCTGGTTACTGAAGAGGCCCAGAGTGATTTTAGATTTATTGCAGTACAAGAGAGATTGCACTCCTGCCACCGTTTTTAATGCAGCATTTTCTGCCATTTTATCTGAGCACCACGACTATGTAGCTGTTTTTACGGATGGGTCGAAACAAGGGGATTCTGTTGGTTGCTCAGTTGTTTTTCCATATCGTGTCAAGGTCCGACTGCCTCAGACTTTTACTGTCTTTGATGCAGAATTGTCTGCGATCTTGCGGGCACTGGAGCACATGAGACATTCTTCCTCTCCTAAATTTCTTGTCTGTTCCGATTCACTCAGTGCCCTTCACTCATTGCAACATTTTTATTCGGCAGACAAAATTGTCCAGACCATCCAGGATGCCCTCCTCCGACTACAGCGACTGGGGAAGGTTGTAGCTTTTTGCTGGTTCCGGGGCATGTCGGCATTGCTGGGAATGAAAGGGCACATCTCGCAGCCAAGGAGACGTGTCTCGATCCACAAGTATCTCAGTGTGCTATCCCCTTGCACGCACTCACCTCGCTGTTGAGCTCACGGGTCATGCGTCGGTGGGAGGATGAGTGGCTGGAAGTGACTGACAATAAACTCCGTATAGTCAAGCCCACAACGCGTGTGTGGTGTACTTCCTTTCAGCCCCATCGACGGGACGAGGTTCTCCTCACTCGTCTTCGAATAGGCCACAGCCCTATGACGCATGGCTTCCTTCTCCGGCGAGAGGACCCTCCAATGTGTGGTGCTTGTGGCGTCCAGGTCACTGTGCACCACGTTTTATTGGATTGCGTTTTATTTTCCGACCAGCGGGTCGCGGCTGACTTGCCAGCGGATCTGCCATCTCTTTTAGGCAATACTCGGACGAATGTGGTTAAAGTTTTAAAGTTCTGTGCCCTTTCAAATGTTTTTACAAAGATTTTAGGGAGAGGATTTTAATTTGCTCACTGTGTGACAAGCTTGCCCATATTTTATGTAAGTGGCCAGCCGATAACAATTTCCTGTGACATTTTTGTTGCTATGTTTCCCCTTTCCTTAGGTTTTACTTTCTTATGTAGCATTTTCATTCTTTTCCTGCTTTCTTTGAGTGTGTGCTTTAGTTTTCTTAGGTCTGTCCACATTCGTTCCTTTTAATGTGTGTCAGGGCGCTGATGACCTCGATGTTGAGCGCCCATAAGCCCCAACACACCACCACCACCATATAAGTGTTAATCGAGTCTGCTAGAAAACTATGGTCTTCTGGAGCGAAAGAGAATAGAGATATGGTGTCTCTCAGTATCATTACAAAAGAAGCGACCGAAAATCCCTTTCATGTAGTTATATGTTCAGAAATAGTAAATTCAATATTCCATTGTTCTGTCGGCAGTTCAGTGTCACTGTCGTGGGACGGTGGTTTGCTTTCCTATGTCCTCACTTCGTTGTAACTACGCCACAAGAGCTTGTAGATTACTTCGATAAACGTCCAGAAAATCGCCTGAAACCTGATAATCGTATCCTAAATTCCCTTCATCCACATTTCAGCTCGCCTGGACTTAAAAAGTCATACTCTGAACTTTGCAACTTTGAAAGAGTACGGAAACTATCTAGATAAATTTAAAGTTTAGTGTAAAAGAAGTCAGATGTATTCAAAAAATCTCGTGTTTCACAAGCACAGTATCATTTATAAAACAAGCTAATTTGTACTACACTGACCAGCACTTGGCAAAAATGTGAGCCTCAAAATTCTATTTGCTGCTAATTACTATTCTGAAGCCAATAATTCAAAGTACTGCTTATTGCTTACCTAAAGGTGGTCAATTTCTACTCCACTTGGCACGTGGATTGATAATACTATGGGCAGCGTACAAACCATGTTAGACCGAAACGAAAGAGGCTTTTCAAACACTGAAGTTCAATTGAAAGTTCACTTCTACCAGTTCTACAAACGAGCGGTCTTAAAGTCTATCGAGCTCACTCAAATGAATGCGTACACATCCATCCGACGGCTCGCGTTCCCGGTTGCATATTATATAGCGGGGTTCAGCGCTGACGGTGACACACAATGTCACCAGAAGACGTTGAGCGAACGAACCACGGGGCAGCTTTGAGGTTCCTTATATATCATCAGTGTCGTCCGGAGCGAAGCGCGAAACGGAAGACTCGCCGCTAAAAAGCTAGCGCTTTTGCCTCATCGCTTAAAAAGCATCATCTCTGCACAATACATTATTAACTTCTTCTATTGCGATCGTATCGCCTCTAATTTTTCCTATGGTAAATATATACTAGATTTCTCTTCAATTTCACTTTCATATTTATTTAATGAAAATAAAATTAATTTTTTTAATCGCTGTGCCTTTGCAAAATTCAGTAAATGCACTGTAATTTGGTCCATCATCCTTACTTCTGATGTAGAATGAAGTGTCGCATTTTCGATACTCTGGTTTATGTTTAAGATAATTAAGGATTTCTCTAGCTTTTTTTTTTATTTTGAGTTCGGTATTCACATTCTTTTAAAATCTCGAAACCTTTTCACGTTAAAAAGTTTCATACCAGCGCACACTGCTGCAGAATGAAAGTCTTATTCTGGTATTCAAGTCACTCCGTCAAAAGTTCTATAATTCTTACATAAAACACGCATAATCTCCAAATTTCTGCGTTTTATCTCTTTTCCCTACCATCTGTAAAAATTACGAAAAATTCCGAATTTTGTGGAGACCACTTATTCGATTTGGCTCACAATTAGTATTTATTAGATCTTAATGATTCTACACTACTCTATGAACAAACTATAAAATCCTAACGGTATTTAATTTCTGTGTTACTCAGCAGTTAGTGCCTTGTTTGTGACGAGTGCATTCTCAGGGCGAACTAGATTTTTATCTTGAGGTTGGATAAACGTTCTGGAAGAAACCATCTCTGTGTCTCTCTGGCTCATCACTGTTGCTGTACAGCAAAAGTGTTTGTTCTCTACATCGTGTGTCACGTGACTGCAACTGTCCGTATCACACAGGTTGATGAATATGCTGTACCAAACGACGATCACACAGTGTGAAACCGTCCCCATAAGATCTTACACGCTGACATGAGTACATTACCGATTTCGATGGAGGAGGGTGTAATGCACACTGTTCTATACGTATTATCACACCCACGAGTAACACAGAAATACGTATGTGGCATGTTAGGGTGTGTGATCTACATGCGTGGAAATTTTGCGGACATCAGTAAGTACCACAGAATCCCAGAAACATTCAGTGGGTAATCTGCCGTATTGGGCCTGTAGTGGATGAGACTAAATTTTTAATTTTGACAATAAGATTACAGCCCTTGTAAAACCACGGTTTTATCCTTCAACAAATGACCGTAAAAGTGATTTCGGTAATTGCGGTAGGCACTTTATTTCTTGCATATCACATGGGATAAGAGACTTTATTCATCCGAATAGGAGTCACACTTCACACTGACGTTGATGATTTCCACCGTAAATGCACTAGTATGAAACATAGGCCTTAATTTAAGGAAGAAATTTATGAGAGTGTATATTTGGATGCAGCTTTGTGTAGGAGTGAATCATGGACTGTGAGAGACCCGGCACAGAAGTCGAAGCGTTTGAGATCTTGTGCTACGGACGAATGTTGAAAATTAGGTAGACTGATAAAGAATGAGGTGGTTCTCTGCAGAATCATTGAAGAAAGAAACATATGGAGACACTGAAAAGAAGGGATAGAATGATAGAACATATGTGAAAACAACAGCGAATAGCTTCCGTGATACTAGAAAAATCTGTAGAGGGTAAAAACTGTTGTGTAATTCAGAGACTGAAGTATATCCAACAAATAATTGAGGTCGTGGGTTTCAGTTGCTACCATACTCTAGAGAAAGAGACAGGCACATGAGAAATTCGTGGCAGGCCGCATCAAACCAGTCAGAAGATTGATTTAAGAAAATGGTAATCAGTTCCGTATAGAACCAAAGTCCAATCACGTAATACCCGTTGTGTGAGGAACATTTCCAAAACGCGCTTCGTGATGTAACATTTTCCATTTGAGCCAGTGTCATCAATCTGTAAATTCACTCAGACACTTGTAATTTTTCTTCCGTCGTAGCTACAATTTCAGAGCATTTGTCTGAGCGACGGAAAAGCTTGAGGATTGAATCGAGATATTAGTAAGTGGCTCGGGTTTACAATTGGGCTCTGCACCTACCCTACTCCTGAATATTTTATGAAACTGAAATTGCACAGGTCAACTTGAGGGCACGTAGAAATTGGCACTTCATATTTTCACTTAAATATCAAAAAGTCTCCTTAACTGGCATTGGAGCAAGAAGAAGAGTTCTCAGGGAGGCACAGAGATTTTTTTTTCTGGAATTCATTCGCCACCGTCGCAGTCCTCTGTAGTCATATTTACTTCTGCGGCACTAATTCGCCCGACATTAAACATCTGAAGGAGTGCAGATGGAGATAAAAGCAGGGCAGCGGGCATTTCATTCGTTCCCCGGCCTGCGGGCGCTGTCCCACGGAATATATTCCGAAAGCAAATGAGTGCAATTTCCTTAATGGGCACATCGATATTCGGCGCGAAACCCCGGCCGTCCCTTTGTGCCGACAGCTTGCAGTAGGCAGCGGTGCGGACAGCCGGGGGCGGGAGGCGCGCTCCTCGGGATTAAAGCACCCCTGGCGGGGGTGGGGGGCGGGGTGGAGGCGGCCGTTTGTTGGATGTCTCTGGGCCCCAGTGTCGTCTACGTGGTGCGAATGGCCAGTGATAGCCACCAGCACGTTAAATGACGTATGACGAACCCTTCCCTCTGCTGACCAAGTGAGATGTAATTCCACTATTTAAAAAGCGTATCCTGGTGCCACATAAAATATATACCATATTGACAGAAAAGTGGGAGTGTCACATGAGGAAAGGCACTACAGGTACCTTTTTCTCCAAGAACGTATCCTGTCTATATGGTTTGGTGTCTTCATATTTTGGCAAATTTCTTTTATTGGAAAACTGTGGTCAGGTACCCTTCCTGTCGCCAGAAACGTCAGTCGACCTAACGACTGAAGTCGTGCATCATCTGGCTGTAAATGATGTAGACATGGTTCTGTGTGTTATCGAAATTAAGGTATTTCGATGGAGGTACCGACGTCAGCTGCAATTGGCCACTGAAATAATTAAATAGCGAAAATTGAAAACTCGTGCAGGACCAGGACTCAAACCCAGATTTCCCACTTTATACGAGCAGTCGACTTAACTGCTTTCCTATTCGAGAATGCTTACCAGCATCCCTAAGTTCTCGGCTGACTGCACACTACTAAGTGGCGTCCCTGTCTATTCATGACCAATTTGTCAAAAACAGTCATGTCTCTTATGTCAGACGGAGCAGACACCACACATATAGAGTATACGTGTAAGCTTAACTACTATGATATTCTCAATGCGGATGCACAATAGGGTCCAATGTACTACGAGAATTCACGAAACTCTGTGAGCGAATGAGGTAAATCGTCAGTTGCGTGCAGTTAGTTGAGAAATTGGGTCAGCTGGTAAGCGTGCTCAGATAGCTGAAGCGGTTTAAGGCGACCACTCACGTTATGTGGCAAATCCGGGTTCAATTTCAATACAGCAGAAATTTTCAACTTCCGCCAATTGAATTATTTCAGTCCCCAGTTACGGCTGCCGTTGGTAACTTCCTTGAAATATTGATATTTATGGTTGCTGTATCAAAAACAGTACTGTCTCATCTGTGAGTCATGTCTAACAGAATAGACAACACGCATATGTCGAATTTTGTTTCTCGCATTTTCAGAGGTGGGATTGGGGACCAGCAGGATATTTGCCTAAACGAGTGTGGAAAACTCCTAAAAACTATTCTCAGGCTTGCCAGTGTACCACACTATTCGTCGATCCGGGTTTGGGTCAGCTTCTCTTTCTGGCAAACTGGTGCACTGTACGTCAGGTATACTGGCTATTGGCATTTCAGTGCAACATAGCATCACACTGAAGATCTGACTTCTCATCCGAGCACTGCAAGAATTTTTGCTCAATCTGAAGATTGGAATAGGCACGTGCACTACAGTGAGAAGAACAGAAGAGCGATATGATGGACAATAAGCTCCATTCTTGGGAGATGATATTAACTAGGAAGGAGAGACAAAGGGGGAAGGGTAAGTGGGGATGTCTCTCCGCTGCTGCTTTAGGCAACAGCTGGAGTGCAGTAGTGCACAGTATAGTGGGTGGTCTGCAAAGTATGTTACCAGTTACACATCTTAAAGCAACAACAGCAAAAAATACCTATGAAAACTATAAATTTGGTTATTCAGATAGTAAGTAATTCTGCAGTAATAAATATAAAAATTATTTATTCGTTCTTCCGGGTTTTACATATTAATGTTGTCATCCTATATTGAAGGTATACAGGCGAACAAATGTTTGTACCCTGACAGCAATCATTTTAACTCGTAAACCTTCTACTTGTCTACCTAACCATGTGTCTGCTAAACTGATTCTGCCCTTTGACAGTGGTTGTTGTTGCTGGCCTGGATTTGAGGTTATCACTTTTATCAGAATCTTATACAAAACTTAAATTCTGAAATAATTTAATGAAATGGTGGACCTGCCATTATGGTAGAGTATTGATCAGAGAGTAATGCATCAACATGGGACTGTTCTTTTATAAAAATTATGGCAAAACTTTATTGAACATAAAATAGGACAACAGCACAAGGTAAACGTGATGACAAATAAATCGTGAACTATTGGCAACACAAATGAATGCAACAAATAGTTAGCACTCCACTGGGTGGTGACTAGTTGGCAGAGACTGGGGTTTATCTGTTTAATCTTTTTACTTTGGCTCCAAACATGGATAATGCCAATTGAAATTATCTTCGCTGTGCAGACTTTGATGGATTTATTGTACACAGGAGTTATACTACGTTGGTGCGGTTGAGATTCTGTTTGCCCTAACAAGCCGGAGCACCAATACTACACCCCTTTCTCGATCTGTTAGATGTATCACAATTGCCCTCTGATGGAGTCCGGAAATCTCGGCAGATTCCAGGTTGTGACACTCCCGTTCACCATTAATACCATGGATCAATTTGACTCACTTATACACTAGTGTAAACAAGGAAATCTAACGTTAAGGAGGCAGACATGATGTGAATGAGATTGTCCTAGGCACAGTGAGTTGTCTCAGATGAATTAGGTCTAAACTGTCAGTACAGCTAACACTTCACTGCAGTCTCCCCAGTGAAGACAAATGCCAGTGCAAAGTCACGTTTAGGATGAGTGTCCCAAGATCAGAATCTTCTCTCCATACTGGAGTATGAATCGGATGACCCATTTCTCCATTCCTACCTTCCCATCAAACTCGAAAAAACCACTCAAGGATTTTGTGCCAATCAGAAGACTCCCCAAGCTCCAAATCTCCTCCCTACCTCGTCAGCTCTACCCTTCGGCCAACCCTAGCCAAAGTTAATAATATTATTTTCCCAGCTGGAAAAGCAGCCAATACCTGACATAAATTCCAGCGCAGGGAGGAGAAGATGTTACGCTCCCGAATTTTTTTCCCATGGCTACTTTAGGCTTCATGTTTTGAGTTTGCATCTAGGCCTAAAGTGAATAACACATTTATCACAGAGATCATCATCTGAGCGGATCAAACGTTGCAGCATGTCCGACCAGGGGCCTCCGCTAAACTAAGAAATGTGCTTTTGTGTCCCAACATAGAACGTTTGAGAGCCACCTTCAGTCTGCGTTCCATTCTAAAATTCTTTCGAAGACCTGAGGCTTCTCAAAAAATTTGGAATACAGAGGCATGATACCACATGACGGCACCCCTGAGAGCGTCCAGTCCAAGGTGAACATGGACACTCGTGAGTTTTTATGGCCGCCATCCCTTTACACAATGGCGGTTTGTGGCACTGTGGAAACGCCTTGGTTGGACGACCTACTTCTCTCTTGTATCCCCGTCCCTGCTACTGTCAGAGGCGCCTAACAGGTAGATCCTTGTATGCAGTTTTTTCGCCTCTTCTGTCCCCAGTAAGCGATTCGAGATGTTCCCATCCCTAATAGCTGCACATGGCTTCCAAGCCCCAAACGTCCACTGCAGAATTTACTGTTAAATAACCCAACTGAATGCTTGTTTTCAACTCCAGAAAATATTATTCGAAGGAGAGCCATTATAAAGATCCCTCGTGCATTAACAATGTACATGCTCCCATCAGTGTCTGTCATGTTGATAACTTCCTGTCGTCTCACAAAAATTATGCCTAAGGTGCAATAACAACATTAAAGAGATCCTTGAATATGAAAATAAGTGAGAGAATGACTCGTCCGCTCTCATTGTTTGCCAAAACAAAATATTAACGAACTGATATTTTAATTTATGAACTGGAGAGCCTGCAGCATAGAAGGTATCTCTTAGTGACATTACGTAATAAAACCCAGATTGTTGGTATGCTAGTTTAGTGGTATATTTATTGTGGTGGATCCATTTCAAAGCATCTACAAAAGTTACTAATATATTTTAGTTTATTATAACCTTGGTAAATCGTATTTTCGAATGTACAAATTTGGCACCTGCGTCCTGATATCATCAGTGGTTCCTGTCGCTCTGTATTGTATTAGAACGTAGTGTAGATCTGGGACTCGTGTCCTATAAGATGGCTTGTGGTTTTATGCTGTTAGTAACGGTCCTTTCTTGTAATATTTATGAACCGATGCTTTGTCGTCAGATTTGGCAGACTGACAATCGTGACAGATGGCAAAGATGTTACATGGTTACAGTTGCTATGGGTTGCTAATGTTATCGTTTCCGGCTATGTGTACGATCATTTCAATCGATATGTCTGTGGATAGTTGTTTGTGTCTATCCATTACCTTTAGTTAGGAATGAAAGGAAATTTTGTTCGATTAATATGTCATCAGGGAATTGTATTGCATGTATGCCGATTTCTACCTCTTCAAGTACGTTAATTGTTAAACCTTTAGGCAATATGCCTAATATTTCCATTACTGCGTCCATTCGTTCCGCGTTGTGGTTATCGTTATTTAAGTTGGTGAGGAATGTAGATAGGTTATTTTCGCTAATTCTCATGTGCTCTCGATATCTTATAATGAAGTTGTACCCTGTGTAAGTTGGTAATTTTGTGTTTCCTTAGTGAAGTCCTTGCCAAATATTTTAATGTTTTTCAAGTATTACAACGTTGATTTTTAGCTCACTGGTACTGTGAATGATCTGAACTATTTTGTGGATATTCACCCCAAAAGCTTGTGTACGACTGAAACTTACAAATATGAAAAATTTGCTTCCTTCTAGTGACTATTCTTCTTGAAATTTCGTGGCAGATTTAAACTGTGAGACATTGCGATTCAAACCTGCGACCTTTGGAAGGTATGACATGACCTACAGGCAGAAGTAAAGCTATGAAGGCTAGCTCAGTCGATATAATACTTGTCCGCAGAATGCAAAGCTCCTGTGTTCGATTACCGATCCAGTACACAGTTTCAATCTGCAAGGAAGTTTAAAATCAGCTTATACTCTGCTGCAGAGTGGAAGTCCATTCTGGATTATTCCAAATAAGTATTGTCATTCGTTAAAAGCTGTCTGCTTCTAAAAACGAACCTTCTTGGAAAGAAGATTGTAGTTTAAAACTCAATAATAATGTATGGCAGCAGGTAAACAGCTTACTAGTTGTAAGCAACAAAAAGCAGTAATGCTGTATCTTTGTCGAGTAAAATAATTTGAAATACATGTTTAGTGACACACGAACGAAGGGAGTTGGGGAATAAGCATAACTGCATAGGGGAAAGTAGTGTGAGGTGGCGGCTCCGTCTTTTACGATAGCCTGAAGAGTATATTTGCGGTCAGCCAGAAAGCGATGGAGAACATACTGACCGTAGTTTGCAGTCTGCAAGTCCACGTTCTTCTTGTGGTCACTGAAAGAAATGTTTCTACTCTCCATTTACCCACCGTGGTCAGGAACTACGACTACAAATAAAAGTTTAGAATTCCAACTGATACAATTATATCAGAGGTGACCTCTACAGTAAGTTCCAATTAAACGGTCTTTCGCGCTGATTCTAATAATCAAAGTTAATCGCTCGCCACAAAAGTATAAAATAATATCAATGCTTCCCACGCAGTTATGTTAACACTATGGGTACAGACAAACAGTTACTTCCACGAAATCTAAGTGATCCAGAACTATCTACAGACCTCGCGAGTTCACTTTCTATTATTACTTAAAACATGCGTTTACTAGCGGCTTGATTGTGACGCAGCGGACAGAATGATAGCTCGGTGCGAAGTATGTCTACCTACTGCTTTTCTGGCCGTATTTGTATATGGGCGCAGCGGACGACCGAAGGGAATTTTAGCTTCCACAATTTTCCGCCATTTTACGATTTAAGTCACCGTTTTTATCGCCTGCGTTTATTGTTTATTATCTTCTTCTTCTGGTTTAAAATTTTTTAGGACGGAACCGACAGTAGAACGTTACCTCTGAACTACATCTTTACGATACCTTGTATTGATTGGCATTTGCATCAAAGTCTTGAAACTTGTTTAGCTCTATTATTTAATGGATTTAATCAAGAGCTGTAATCAGCACTTTCTATCAATAATATAAATCTATTACAAATAAGAACTTTTTAGTTCCAAATTTAATTTTCAGTAAATTACTCGAAAACTATTACAGGTAGGTTAACGGGATCACGTAGTTAAGGTTTTTATATCAAACTGACGCTTCATACCAATTTTCACTTTTCTAATATTTAGCGGCTTTAATTTTTCGTAAAAACACCGATTTTGACCAAATTATTGCTCCAATGAAGTTGAAACTTGTAACAGTAGATCTTGACATACATTTGCACATTCTGAACAATTTTTGGTCTTCTAGATTTGTTATTTAGTGCCACTTACCTTTTCTTAAAACGATGTATTGAGGGAAACACATTCATCTGATCACTCTGAGATTTAACGATTTAAACATTAATATACTCAAGCATGCACTGACAAAGTGTGGAAAAGCTACTTTACAATTTGATGCTTAGATTATGGCGCAATACTTCGTATGCTACGCATAGGCGAGTTTTGATTACGTGGCGCTTGTAGCAGTGAACTGGTGTTAAGTCCTTGCACACTCTCTCGCCTCCGTATCTCTCTCATCATACAGCGGTTGTTTCGCTGTATTAGTTTAGTCTGCCTTCAGTGGGGGCCCGAAGAGTACATCCGTACTCATGCCTGCGGAGCGTGTGAGCCCGAGTTCATTTATATTGTGACTCAGGCTGCACACAGGTTTCGCGCTTTATGATCATGGCGAAAAAGTTCAGAAAATCATCACTACTTTTGTCCGGAACACGCACGGCGGAAAGCCTTACATGCCCGCCAGCCCCTTAAATGTGATTTGCATTCATGTAGATGTAGATGGTCCACCTCCTCGACCACGAGATTAAGATCCCGCCATCGGAGCTTCTGGGTATCCTTCTCGCGATTCTCAGCAACACCGTTTACGTTAAAATGATCGCTGGCGCTGCGGGCAAGTGCATTTCTATCGCGACCATATAGGAACTCCGTTTCCGTCATGATGACGGTAACGTCGACTTGGTCAAAGTCGAGCATGCGGGATTAGGCATTACAATTATTCGTGTGTTCGAATTGCCGTTCGAGGTACCTGCAGAGGACGTCGTAGTGGCTTTTCGACCATTCATGGTCAAAAAGTAGAACACTGAGCCCACTTCCGCACATACTCTGCTCTCTGTGCATCAGATCACAATTGATCTAGGCAACCACTTTCCGTCTTATCCGACCATCGCGGATGTCGGACAACCGCGTACTTGTTCTGGGTGTGTAAAAGAGGGCCACATCAGATCTGTAGCTAAGGATAACACGACCGAAGAAATGGTACTTCCCTTGTCGTCTACGATGCCTCTGACCACATATGCGACCGCACTTAGTGGAACTGAGTAAGGTGGCGCATGGTTAGCACACTGGACTCACATTCGGAAGGACGACGGAGCTATCCCGCCACCGGCCAACCTGATTTAGATATTTTATTGTAAAAATACAGCAACCAGCCACTTTTTAATGCGTTTTATTTATGCCAATATGCATTTCAGGTTTGCACCCATCTTCAGCTGGCAAATTACATGGATCTTCAGTAACTACAGTAGTACAATCTCGACAGCAGTTTGGATGCTGCAGCAGGCCTGTGCAAAAGCAACGATTGCAATAATTTACTTCAATTTCGCGAGTTTAAAGTTACGCACTATCAGTTGTTCACTTTACTTACATTCTCCTCTCCTTGTTTTTTCTTGGCTTTTCTTCTTTCTTTCAACAACACAAACACTTTTTCTCACGTATTTTACACAGGCGCACTGCGTTATCCGCCATGTTGTCGACTGACAGTTTTTGTTTACATACAAATGGTTTATCTATGGACATAACATTAAAAATAATACCAAACTGTACAATCAATCAGGAATATACAAACTTAACTGCAACTCTTGTCCAAAAACATACATAGGCCAAACAGGGAGAAACTTCAGCATACGGTTTCGAGAACACATGGATGCTCTTCGTTTAAAAAACTTAAATAAATCCACATTCGCCCAACATGTAGCAGGAGAAGAGCATCAAGTAACAGACATATCCCATAACTTACAAGTTCTCCACCTAGCCAACAAAGGAAAAAGAATGAACCTCCTAGAAGAAATCGAAATTTATTCACATAAACATGCATCCCCTTCTGACATACTTAACGACCAAACAGAGCTACCAAACCGAATATTTCTGAAAAACTTCCACACTCTACTTATCCAACCACTAACTAAGCACAATCAAGTAATAACATAATCTAATATAAACCTAACAAATGCATGTAATAGTATAAAACATAAAAATCTTAATTGTATCTTTGTTATATTCTAAATGTATGAATTACTGCGTTGTATAAATGTGTTATGTTACTTTAGTATCTTCAATACTACAAAAAAAAAATAAAAATAAAAATTGTGTGCATTGTACTTAGAATACGTCTGTCACCAAAGTCAATGTTTAGAAAACAGTAGCTTATCTTATAACCTCGAAACTTTCGAGAAAAAAAAATATAACTCTGTCCATAGATAAACCATTTGTATGTAAACAAAAACTGTCAGTCGACAACATGGCGGATAACGCAGTGCGCCTGTGTAAAATACGTGAGAAAAAGTGTTTGTGTTGTTGCAAGAAAGAAGAAAAGCCAAGAAAAAACAAGGAGAGGAGAATGTAAGTAAAGTAAACAACTGATAGTGCGTAACTTTAAACTCGCGAAATTGAAGTAAATTATTGCAATCGTTGCTTTTGCACAGGCCTGCTGCAGCATCCAAACTGCTGTCGAGATTGTACTACTGTAGTTACTGAAGATCCATGTAATTTGCCAGCTGAAGATGGGTGCAAACCCGAAATGCATATTGGCATAAATAAAACGCATTAAAAAGTGGCTGGTTGCTGTATTTTTACAATAAAATATCATTATCCACAGCCACGGAGCTCAACAGTCCAAATATAATGGACAAATTGTTATTGAACCTGATTTAGGTTTTCTGTGATTTCCCTAACTTGGTTCAGGCAAATGCCGGGATGGTTCCATTGAAAAGGCACGGCCGACTTCCTTCCCCATCCTTTCCTAATCCGATTAGACCAATGACCTCGCTGTTTGGTCTCCTCCACCTAATCAACCCAACTTAAGTGGCCACCGTTGTCCCAGCGGCTCTCGGAATCATGTGAACAGTCGATGGATAGTGTTCCAACAGCTCCTGAAACGGTTGTGGACGAGGTGACTGACAGTGTCCTCCGTTTCAGTGGTGCGTCCGGCTGCACACGTGGCCGACGTTGACGTCGAACGCGACTCATTGGACGATACACGACCTGCCGATCAAACCAATGCTTCAGCGACTGAGGCCGTGGCTTTCACATTTACTGAACGGAATGTTCTTGCCTCTGAAGACCCTACCGAAGAAGGGACGATACCAAACGGTCTGACGGTGTCGGCAGGCATTGAACATATGGATACCACGGCGCCGGTGTCACTGCTGGCATGAAACGAGGATTTTGAAGAAACAGCAGATCCCGTACAGGAGTCTCCGCTGTTAGATGAGGCAACCTGCTGATGTTAATTTCTGCACCGTGGGAGGGGCACCGGCAGGGCCTGCTGCCAGGTGACACCGCATCTTCACTGCAGCGACGTTCAAGTGCCCAGCTCCAAGCAAACCCTGCTGCGACATGGAATGTCAACGGCATTCGAGCGCCCGCCATGATACAGACAGAAATGATGAGGGCTTCGGAACTATACGTTGCACAGTTACACGAAGTACATTTAGCAGCGCTACCGCGGACAGCAGGATACAACTTCAGTGCCTCTCATGACGGTCAGCTTGGCCCTAGAGAGGTGGTTTTAGTACCCGAAGGCTTCCTGATTAACGACATCCTGTATTTCTCATATGCCAAGGGTATGGCGTTTACGATTCACTTCACGCGTGTTATTAATGTCTAAGCTCCTCTTAGTACCTAGCGCCGCCATGAAAGAGTGCGAGTTCATGCAGAGGAGATTGTTCCACTGTTATTAGGTCGATATAAATAGTTTCTCCTAGGAGGGTACTTCAACTGCATACTCACCCAGGAAGATCAATACCCGAATTTTACGACGTGCCAAGAAAATTTGGAAAATATGGGAAGTTCCTATGGAACTAAACTGCTAAGGTCATCGGTCCCTAGGCTTACACACTACTTAATCTAACTTAAATTAACTTAGGCTAAGGACAACACACACACACCCATGTCCGAGGGAGGACTCGAACTTCAGACGGGGGAAGCCGCGCGAGCCATACCAAGGCGCCCCAGACCGCACGGCTACCCTGCGCGACGTGCCAAGAGCTGCATCTCATTGTTCGCGATCTATCCTTGCGTGATACCTGGGAGGTAGGGCGCGCAGACGGCCCAGGATTCACGTTTCACACAAGCCATTCGGCAAGTTGGTCAGATCGCATTTTCCTTTTTTTAAAATTCTTTATTCAATATCACTAATATCAATACATCATAAATCCACCAATTTATACTTTAGTGGGTCGTAATATTTACAATACAGTTTTTAGCAGCATTTTATTATTATAATAGCGTTAGATTCTCTACTTTTTACAAGAGATGAGTTACTCTAAGGGCAACTGCATTCTAAATACTGGTTTACTACACTAACTGTCCTACCAAGCTACACTCCTGCAAAAAAATGGTTCAAATGGCTCTGAGCACTATGCGACTTAACTTCTGAGGTCATCAGTCGCCTAGAACTTAGAACTAATTAAACCTAACTAACGTAAGGACATCTCACACACCCATGCCCGAGGCAGGATTCGAACCTACTTGTTATTAAAAGGTCAATTGGTCAGGAATCTGACGGTACGAATCGAGGTCTCACCAGTTATTCGGCGCCGAGAGGCCCGATATTAGGTTGTTGTCATAGATTAAAAATGGAGTTTTGCCCAACACATCGATACAGTGACGCAGAGGTCACTAGAAGTATTAAATAACTTAATTGCGATCGGGCATAAAAGGGTTACTGGTCAGGAGTCTGCACACACAGGCTCATGAGGGTCACGCCTGCCATGGCCGTGAAGAGGGTTTAGCGTAACATACTGTTTCATTCAGTTGGTGCTTACAGAACATCTCCCAGGGGGGGGGGGGGGAGGGCGATGCTGGTGCTCATGGGGCTTTGTCCCTTACACATAAAAATAAGGGCAGCTTGCTATTTGGTTAAGAAAGGGAAATTCGAAAAAACTGAACAAATTTTGGGGGTTCGAGTAGGGGATCAATTTGCGATTAAAAGAAAGGGGAGGGGGGGAGATCTATGGCAATAGTATTGGGATAACGAAGATACTGGACTTAGGACTTACCAGCTGCTGCCTAATATCAAAGAGTGATTAGGACTCGCATGAGAGCAAAGCAAATAAAGGGTTAATGCACTTCCTCACGGGGCTTGGGCCGTACCCGGCATATGTTTGTCGTTTCTGGAAGAGTGCTACCCCCTCGTGTGACTGTGTCGCCGAAGAAAGCACTCCGGACCACGTGGTCTACGAGTGTTCCTTGTTTGACGATGCAGCCGCCGAACTGAAGACAAATGTGATAAAGAAATTGAAATCATAAAACAATCAGCTACTGAAAATGGTTATAACAGCTCCATAGTAGACACCCCAAAACACTCAATAATGGCAAAGGAATCACAACACAAAAAACAAAAAGAAAATAATATCTTTCATACAATTCCCTTTCTAGATAATATTTCAGATCAGATTGCCAATGTCTTCAAACGAAAAGGCATAAGCATATCCTATACAACAGACAACAAGATTGGACAGAAATTACCACACAACATCGGCAGACGAAACCCACTTCATCACACAGGTGTGTACAAAATTGAATGGTTGGACTGTGACTGCTTCTACATAGGCCAGACAGGCAGATCATCTGAAATTAGCTTCAAGGAACACATGGCAGCACTAAAAAACAAACAATACCATGCATCAGCAATAGCCTCCCATCTGCATGAAACAAAACACCATGTTAACAACACAAGTATCAGCATCCTACACATCCAACCAACAGGCAGAAAACTAGACATCCTGGAAACACTCCAAATATACAAACACCAAACAAAACAACCTGAATCCATCTTAAATGACAAAAATGACAATATTTACAATAGAATCACCTCTGTTTTCAGCAAGTGCCTACATCATTAAAAATGCACACACACACACACACACACACACACACACACACACACAAACACTCACACATAAATTTTTACCATAAATATTGACAGCCGCCAAGAGTACAAGTGTTTGACCTCATTTACAGATAATTCATCGCAGCAACAGATTCTACCCCTTGTCAGCTTGAAACTATATGTACATCAACTACTGGCACAAATTGTTTATCCATCTGCATAATTTAAAGCATTAACCAATGTATTACCCAAACCTTTAGGCAGCTATTATATGTAACATGTCATCTTAAGACCATTGCCACGTAAAATTTGCTCTCATACAATCACTCTTTCCACACTCTCTCTCTCACTTTCTCTCTCTCACTCTTCCTCTCCTCCTGCCTCCAGTCTCTCACATCTGTCAATTAATTCCAATCAAATATTGTTATTTATGTATAATTTTACTGCTGTAGCCAATATGATTATTGTACTTAAAGTCTGTAACATTTCACCTGATTGTTATTAACAAGTATGAAGTTTAAGCCATTTTAACATTTCACCAGATTGTATAAACGAGTATGAAGTTTAATCTGTTTTAACTTGTCAAAATCGGATTTGTATGCCACCTGAAGTACACACACATGTATTCGACACATCAAAACAAGCACCTCCAAATCCTTTAAATAATTATTCTGTAGTAATGTTGTTACGATGTATATTCTTTGTGCTTTGCGATAATGTACTCTCTTCTACTATACTAACATTGTGCACAGCAGACGCCATATTTGTTTACAAATATGAGAATATACATGTGATGCGTTACATACAGCGAAAGGAACCTTTGAGCACTGGAGGTACTCTATTTTACTTATTTTATGTTTACCGTTAGATATCAGTTTAATTTTTTGTCAGAAGAAACCCAAAACCATTTTCTGAAATACTGTCGTGTTTCTCCACTAGACAGTGCCACAAGTTCCTCCAAAAAATCGAAACACAACACACACGCACAAATTTCATACTAACTAATGTAAATCCACCCGATGATGGAGGTTTAAACCTTTAAAACGCGTCGTGGAAATAAATAAAACGGTGACTGGTAACAGTAAACTTGTTGTTTCATTCATTAGGAAATTATAAATTTATGGTATAATTTAAGAAGAGAATGAAAGAAGACAGAACAAAATAGATATAGGTATATCGATACCAACACTACCTGGGGAAGGGAACTTGGTATTAAACTTCCAGCGTCCACATGTGGTGCTACCCATTTTAGTAACTCTTCGGGAAAACTGGTTTAGGTTAGTCCATGTGGATCTAATCCGCGTCGCTGTTGTTTGTTAAAATGCTGTGTGAGTTGATGTTTGTTACGTTACGTAACAACAACTACTACTACTTGGTTAGTTAGTAAAGAAATTCTGCATAGCTTCGAGACAATATCATGCTTCAATGTAATTTAATTATGTTATATGCTATTCCTAAATAGTTGTAGGAGAAATAAACAAGCCACCACAAACTTATTATTAATCCTGAAAAATAATTGTTGTGGAATAAAACTAGAACTTTGTTAAGTAGTGGATCCACTAATTTTGTGTAATTGTGTAATATGCATTATCTGTTCCTGTTTTGTGTTTACACTGTTTGATTTGGCTTGATTACTTTATACAAAATTTATACTACATTCATATTATTTCATTTACAAAAGATGTGTTCATTGATGTAATTACTTAAGAATGTTGGGAATGATTAAATGTGGGTTTTAGAACAATATCTATCCACGGGCTATTCTAATTATTCCTACTTTTTACTACAGTCATGCTCATAAATTAAGAATAATGCTGATACACGGTGCAACAACGTTCTGGTGGGCGGTTTGCGGGTTTAAATCACGTCAGGGTGTGACCATGTGGTGCTTTTGACCTGCGGTCGCCGCACGGTGGCGCTGGCAGCACTGTACATATGCAGAGGTGTGTTGGTGCATGTCAGAGTACGGTGCAGTTAGTAGGTGTGCAGACGTTTTCAGACCTGATAATGGTGACCGTGTGTTGAAAATGGCTGAAAGAACACATATTGATGTTATGAGGGCGACTGGAGGCTGGTCCAACACAGCAGGTCGTAGCACGGGCCCTCCATGTGCCACAAAGTGTGATCTCAAGATTATGGCAACGAATGCAGCAGACTGGAAACGTGTCTAGGTATTACAGTATGGGAGGTCCACAGTGTATAACACCACAAGAAGACCGATATCTCACCATCAGTGCCTGCAGACGGCGACAGAGTACTGCAAGTAGCCTTGCTCGGGACCTTACCGCAGCGACTGGAACAGTTGTCTCCAGACACACAGTCTACAGACGACTGAACAGACATGGTTTATTCGCCCGGAGACGTGCAAGGTGCATTCCACTGACACTTGGCCACAGGAGAGCCCGTAGAGCCTGGCGTCAAGAACACAGTACATGGTCATTGGAACAGTGGTCCAGGTTATGTTCACGGAGGAGTCCAGGTGTAGTCTGAACAGTGATTCTCGACGGTTTTCATCTGGCGTGAACCAGGAAACAGATACCAACCCCTTAATGTCCTTGAAAGGAACCTGTATGGACGTCGTGGTTTGATGGTATGGGGTGGGATTATGATTGGTGCACGTACACCCCAGAATGTCTTTGACAGAAGAACTGTAACAGGTCAGGTGTATCGTGACGTCATTATGCACTAGTATGTCCACCTTTTCAGGGGTGCAGTGGGTCCAACCTTCCTCCTGATGGATGATAACGCACGGCCCCACCGAGCTGCCATCGTGGAGGAGTACCTTGAAACAGAAGATATCAGGCGAATGGAGTGGCCTGCCTGTTCTGCAGACCTAAACCCCATCGAGCACGTCTGGGATGCTCTCGGTCACTTCAGGAGCTCCGAGGGGCACTGTTGCAAGAATGGGATACTATACCCCAGCAGCTTCTCGACCACCTGATCCAGTGTATGCCAACCCGTCGCGCGGTCTGTGTAAGTGTGCATTGTTATCATATCCCATACTGATGTCGGGGTACATGTGCAGGAAACTGTGGCGTTTTGTAGCACATGTGCTTCGGTGTTTCGTGACGGTTTTCTCAACTTATCACCAATACCGTGGACGTACAGAGCTGTGTCATGTGTGTTCCCTATGTGCCTATGCTACTAGCGCCAGTTTTGTGAACCCGTAGTGCAATGTTGTGTGGCACCACATTCTGCAATTATCCTTAGTTTATGAGCATGAGTGTAGATTCTTTCATAATTAGATAATATTTTGCAATCTTTGATTAATGTTCACGTGAATAGTTGTGCATGTTTTACGTACTTTATGTTATGTTGATTTTGTGTGTCACTGTCACTCGTATCATCATCAGTACTGGAGCTACTAGAGCTATCTATGTTGGCTTTCTTTGTCTTCTGCGTCTTCTGATTAATGAGTCCGTTTGTATACCTCATTTTCTGCTCTTTAGATGTTGTTGGCGACTGCGCTCAACTGTGTCCATGTATCTGGTCTCGTCAGTGCATCGTTTTATGTTGTTTCCATTATGTGTTCTGTGTTATTACGTAAGTGTCTGTATCTGATCCATTTCATAAGAAAGTGTTCTTGGGAACCAATTTCCCCGGGTGTGCCACTATTGCTTCCTGAAAGCGACACCCGCTGAAGGCACAAAATGAACCTTGCCTCGGCTGGAATTAACATGGGGCAACCGTAACCGTTGCCTGATATTGGGGAAAAATGAATGGACCCTACGGCCTTTATCACTCTCATCCCATTACGCAACAACTACACAATGGAAGAGGTGATGATCATCGTCGACGGCGCAGAGTCCGCCAGTCCTATGCGTCGAAAAGAAATTGTGATGAATGTTCCGCAAAATCACAGTCCACCGCAACATTGGCGACTTGAGTTCTACGACACTGCAGGTGTCACTACGCAAAAAAGGACACAGAAATCCTTTCCCCGCGGCCAGCGACTTCGTGGTTGTTCGGCGCAAACATAACTGACTTCCACAATGAATGTTGCGATGTGTGCAAGCGCGGACATGATGCTACCGACCGGGACCTGCGGGGAGAGGAACACAGGCACAGGAACCGCAAGTGAACGATGCCTAATAGAGGCCTCCACACCGAGCAACTGTTTATACAACGTGGCCGTGTAAAGTGCCGCCGCACGATAGCGTCGGTTCGTAAGACCAAGCACTCCTGCACGCGGAGGCCGAGTAAGTATGTTACAGTGTACCTTGAAGATGGGCCCATCCGTCAGCAGATATCCTAATGCCACTTGAATACAACGTCATTCAGGTAGGCAATATGCTGCAAAGGTTGGACGCTGTTTCTGGAGTCGTGACTGATCATCACACGGGTAATCCTCAAAACCTGACGAAAGCTGACCACTGCTGCACGACTCGTTGAAGGCGTAAAGGTTATCGCAAGACAGCGGAGAATCTGGACATAGGGCACGGATGAGGTGTCTTCCGCGGGTAGCCCGCCAACAATAGACAGCACCATGGATTTGCGCACATTGATCACACTTCCAGCCGCCCACATAACTTGGTACTGGAAGCAATCATAATCAACCAAAATAAATATTACTACCAAACTGACGTATAGAATTTGCATGGACGGAAAGATCCGTCACAATACCTCTGATAGCCAATGGATGGGTTAATGTTGTAGCAAAAATGGCTCTGAGCACTATGCAACTTATCTTCTGAGGGCACCAGTCGCCTAGAACTTAGAACTAATTAAACCTAACTAACCTAAGGACATCACACACATCCAAGCCCGAGGCAGGATTCGAACCTGCGACCGTAGCGAATGTTGTAGCACTACGAAAGGCAAGAGGAAAGAATAAGGCTTAATTTCTCGCCATCGATGAGATCCTTAGAACAAGTATGTAGAAGAAATCAGCCATCTCCTTCGCAAAGTAGCCAACCAGTTATCTGATGAGTGAGCCAGCGAAACCACGTAAATTCTAAACCTGGATTGCCATACGGAGATTGAGTCTCGTCGGTGGAACGGTGAACTATCGGCGAACGAGGTGGGAGAAAGGTACAGAGGCTGACAATTCGGCGAGCGATCTGGCAACGCTGTGTTCTTCTACTTGTGTAGATCCGCGTTTTCATGCCTTACAGATGCTCCGTCCGAGTTTCAGCTCCGTACAGCCATCACGCGATTTTCGAGAGCGCCATCTGTGAAGTTTCGTTTTTGTTGTGTGTTATGAAAATGGAGCCGGAATTTAGAGTAGTTTTATACCATCAACTTTGTGTTAAACTTAGAGAATTCGCGAATGTGACCTTTGAAAAGTTGTAACAGATCTGTGGGGAGCGCTCCTTATCAAGAACACAAGTTTTACACTGACACAAATCATTTCTTGAAGGCTGAGAACACGTTGAAGATTGCTCAGGGAGACCTTCAACTTCAAAAACCGACGAGGACGCCAGACGTGAACGTGCTCTTGTGAGATCAGATAGATTTTTAACAATAAGGATGATGGGTAACCTGTAAAACTTTAACACTTCCACTTTCCGTCAAATTTTGACCAAAGATTTGCATTTGCGGATGGGTTTTGCCAAAATGGTCCTGAAAAACCACACAACTGAACAGAAGGGTAATCGAAGAAATATGTCCGTTGATCTTTGGATGGCTTCCAGTGACCACTAGGGGTTCAGTAGTGTGATAACAGGTGATAAATTCTGGATATCTAAGATCCTGAGACGAAGCGGCAAAGTGAGGAGTGGCACACAGACTTCTCCTCTAGTGGAAAAAGCTTACATGCGCATGAGATCAAAACAACGTTCATTTTTTTTTTGACAGTAGGAGTATCGTGGATAAAGGATTTGTTCCTCCAGGACAAACCGTCAACCAAGTGTTTTACAAAGATGTCCTTGAAAGGCTCAGTAAAAGAGTGAATCCAGTGAGACCACACATTGGAGGGAAATGGATGCTGCATCATGACCACGCCTCATGTAACAAATTCCATCACGGAATTATGGACCCTAAAACGCATTCCTATTTTTGCACAGCCTCTCCTGTTCACCTGTGACATTTTTGTATCTCAGAAATTCTTAAAAAGACGTTATTTTGAGACTTTGCAGAGCATTCAAGGGATTGTGACCGACACGTTAAAGACCCTATCAGTCGAATCCTTCAGCGCCGCTACGAAGGCTGGGAACAATGATCCACCAGTATATGGGTGCGGGAGGGGAACTACTTCGAAAGGGACAATACTGTTGTTTAAAAAAGAGAAACATTTGTAGAAAAAAAAACCATCTCATTACTTTTCTCACACACCTGGTACATACTGAGGCAGACGACCATCATCTTGAAACTACATATTATCAGCTACAACTAATTTACTACGATAATTTCGTAGCACACTACAGGTATTCGATGCACAAGATTTTCGTATAATGTTGCACCATCAGAAGCAAACTTAAAGAAAAGAAACAAGGTTCACCTATATCCTTACATTTAATGAAATAACGTTGGAAAATGAATTACTTTGGGAGAACAAATTCCTGTATTATCAGCTCACCAGTAAAGCTAAATTCTGTCGAACGTTAATGTGGAGTGCAGCAAAGTATACGTTGAACCATCCATGCTGGTGCTTGCTTACATTTGCTACTTCCAGTTTCATTTATATTAAAGTCCCAATATAAAAATGTCACCCAGTTTTCTCTTCAATAATGTAGTTACCATTACACAGCAGAGTTCACTCACTCCACATACGAGCCGGATCAATTAATGACGTTTCGTTGTCAGGGTTTCCGGCCAGATGAACGCATATTGTTCACGATATGTTGCATAGCCATCTGTTGCAGACACTGTAATTAAAACAAATCACTTTTCTGCAGACGCTGTAATTAAAACAGATGATAGTTTTCACAGAAATATTAAACTTGATACCGGTACCGAAATGATTAGATGTTTAATAGGCAAAGGCACTGTTCTCGCGTCCTCTCGGAGAAACAACAGCTCTTCTTCGTTTACTTTACTTGCACTTCGTTGTAACGAATGAAATAGAGCAATTTTGCATAAAATAATTTTGGGTATTGCGCCGCGTCGTTGTAAACTACTAAAGCAACGAAATTGCTGACCTTTCGATCGGCTTACGACGGTCTTCTTCAGGGTGCTGAAGAGGACCACAGCAAATTCGTCGAAAAGCCAGCAGTTTGGTTGTCTTACTAGTTCACAACGATGCAGCCCAGTGCCCAAAATTATTTTATCCATAATGACATCGGCAGTGAAAGCCAACGAAAATAGAGTGACGTTCGCATAATATGTCTTATTACATTGGATTATATGCAAGTGTGATCAGAGCTTTAGGGCACATCCTGGGATGAAAAAAAATTAATTTGGACCAAGCGTCAGAGCCGAATTATAATAATTATACAATTTAATATTTTTCCGTATGGAAGAGCATATATTATTTTCTGTTTTCTAAAGACAACCGCAATCCAGTAACATACAGAATCTACAATTTAGTATAGCTTGTGATAGTACCCCTCCCTTCCCATCCTCTTTGGTCTTATCTTCATATCAATTACTTACTCGTTACTGGATCAAATGACATCAGTACTTGCTGAGTTCAACAGAAATGTCACCAAAGTTAGGTTCTAGAGCTGATAGATGGGTGAGAGTTGCAACACACAATGAAATACTTGGACTATATTCCGTTTAAAATTACTTGGTAATTGACATCTCTCACTTGCCGCTACGGTGTTGCCACATCGGCCGCCGGCTACCGCTCGGTTATAAGGGACATACAAACATGTCAAGTCACTTCACAAATGCAGTTAATGCGTAACGCGGAGAATTTTGGAAGCGGCCACCGCGAGGCATGTCGGAAATGCGAGATTCTCTGTCGACAGTTGATTTTAGGTGACCCGTGACTGAACTGAGCAGGAGAGGCGTTTTTAGACCTGAATTTAAACTAAGCTAAACACAACGTCGTGATGTATCCGAGAAAGCAGTGGTCAAACATCTACGACAGAACAAAAATCACGGTCGCTTTGTTCACGGTTGTTGAAGCTAACCTCTTGAACAAACTCAACATAGAAAAAGTTCAGTGTCAGCGCTAAAAGCAAACAAATTTTTGTATTATTTGTTACCTGAAACTATCCTCTCACTGGCTACGTGAGCTGTTGCGTTACCAACCTATGAGCAATCTTCGTTGGCGCTTGGTTGCAGGTTATAGATGGCACAGGCAGATTCCAGACGAAACAGGAATGCTAGGTAGAAAAATAAAAGTATAATCAAACGCTTTTGAACAGCTTTAGAAATAAAAAAAAATTCGCATGAGCAGACACGGTTCGAACCTACAACTTTCGTCACGGCAGTGTGACGCGGTAACTATTACGCTAATGTGTAACACCGATACAACTACTTTAATTTTTGACTGTAATCACCCAGTTGCAACGATGAATTACAACATTCAAAAACCCGATTTCAGGAAAAAGAAATGGTTCAAATGGCTCTGAGCACTATGGGACTTAACATCTATGTTCATCAGTCCCGTAGAACTTAGAACTACTTAAACCTAACTGACGTAAGGACGTCACACAACACCCAGTCATCACGAGGCAGAGAAAATCCCTGACCACGCCGGGAATCGAACCCGGGAACCCGGGCGTGGGAAGCGAGAACGCTATCGCACGACCACGAGCTGCGGACGATTTCACGAAATTTCTTGAGAAGCTTATCTAATGGAAGCCGATCTCTGTGATTATGATAACCACATATGTGACGATGAATCGCACTTTTGCTGTCTTATCCAGTAGTGTTTCGTTACTGCTGTGCACGAAACGTGTGTATTTCAGTAGTATCATTATATGTGTGACATTGTTTGTGGCGTCGTTATCTTGTATGATGAGATATAAAATAAATGTGTCAGATCCATGACTCGGGTTTCAGACGCAACCATAATGAATGCCAGACAAGGAACTGGAGATGAACTGACCAACTCTTGTGGCAGTTTGGCAGCGGAGAACGGTTCGGGCGTGACGTCGAGCGCTCTGATTCTCCAAAGTGTGAAGTGTTAACTATCAAGTTATGTTAATAAGACTATAGTCATTCAAAAGAATTTACTATAAAAACTGCATATTTTCTTAATGAATTTCAATACACTAACTATAACGTAGGTCTAGTACTCTGAGGGCTGTGCACAAAATTATGTATGTAGCTAATGATAATTCTTGGCTCAGTCACCTGGTGCAAGTCTTTCTATTGGGGGCTACTTTGGCTGCCTGCGTGTCCTTAGTTCATCCCAGTTATCCAACCGGGGAAAGAGGACCTACACTTTAAGGGGGAATGATTCACGAATTACTTCTGGCGACTCCTCACATCGTTGAGAGGTGGAGGCTTGGTTAAGACTGAAAAATCCGTGGTCCGGCCAGGACTCGGTCTTAAGACCTCTCGCTTTCCAGACATGCGCTTTTCCGGTAAAGGATCACGCTCGACATGCATGCATATAGTTCATCTATAGGGTTTGATGAGTGACTTTGCGAGTGTATATATATGAGACATATGTTTCTTATCTTCTGATATCACTGACTTAGAAACTTAAATTTTTTTTTACCGACAATGACCTGTACACCTTAGTATTTTACGTAAATTTCAACTTTGTGTATAGACGCATTCCTCGGCAACGCGGGTACTGGCCGACTAACAGACAGACAGACAGACGGGCAACTAAGTGTTCCATGTTTGTGGGCATATTTTCGTTGTATTTCACAATGAATTTAGTATTTGTTGCATGGAATTTTCCCTACGAAAGACAAGTAGCACAAACAGTGCAATGCAATCAGAGAAACTAAGGTTGTTCAAATTGGTCCGTAAACGCGTATCCGTCGTAGTTTAACCTTAAGGTCTGACACTTTCCGTGTCCAGAGAATAGTTTGGTTACTCTTAAATTAGTTCTTTTTCAAATTTGAATTTCTGTCGGGTTTGATAAATTGTAATGAAAGATGGAGCATTCGCGTAGATTTTCTTTAATATCCTAGTGTATTTGAAATGTAAGTCATACATCTTATACTCCAGGAAAAAAAACGGTACAAATTTGGTTGAAGTTTCGTAAAAAGTTCTCAAGACCTTAAAACGACAGACAAAATTATTATTCATATGTACTGCTCAGTTCTACAATTTCACTCACGATTAGCAAGTTTAGCAAAGTAATTTATTCCGTCTCACGAAAAATAAAATGAAAAGAGAAAATGTACCCATCTGGTTCTCTGTTAAGGACAAAATGAAATTAAATATACATGCAGAACTACTTAAAAGCCTCCGTTAAATAATTAACTCTATATCAGTGAAATGAAATACAGACTTATCTAGAAGTTCCAGCAATTGAATAACGTGTCCAGCAAACTTCTTTAATAGTATAATCAAAACCACTCTATGGGCGTAAGTGAATTAGTCAAACTTTCGCTGCGCTGAGTGTCTCGAGACCATCAATTAAATTGCGGAAACAATTTTGCCAGCGAAAGAGAGGACTGGAAAACACTAAACATGTTACATTGCCTGCAGGGCCGCATTGTGTCAAAGAATGAACTGCATATTTGTTTGTGAGGCTCATTCTTTCTATAAAATATACAGAATATATTCTGCTGACACAGACGTTTAATGACAGACAATGTAGCTACCTATATACTTAGGTGTCATGATGGAGGAATACTGTTTCACAGATTAAATATGGCATTGCAAATAATGTTATGTCATCATCTTTCACGAGTGTGTTACTCTGTTTCCGTCGGTACTACCACTTGTTCTTCTATAACCGAAGGATGTGATTGTAAGTTAGGTTAACAGCAAAGCTAGCGTGAATGTTAATCTTCTACAGTCCAAAAGAAAATCCTCAACGGGGAAACAGGAAGGATGGGGGAATCAAAGGTAAGAGTACCCTTCCGATGGTTGCATAACCATGCAGACAAACTTAATATTTAAGTCGAAACCACTATTGTTTAAGCCACAGAGAGGGATGGGTGTGTGTGATTAAACGTGACAGAGAAGGATTTCAAAATGGGAACTGTTTGTCTCCAAAAAAATGTATATCAATGGTGATATGACCGTCAGCATTTCCTTTTGGAAAATTAATGGGGCTCCAATTGATTTCACGCTCTCTGTCGTGCGAGACATGTGTACTGCTGTTGGCAGTAAATCGTAAGTCTGACTATTGCTACTCTATAGAAGATTGGTGTACCGATATCTGAAAATAATTGAAATCGCAAACCGCACACAGCACCGTAAGTATTCAAATTGCCGTGAGTAGCAGTCGTACAACAGCGAATCGTTTACCCAGACTCTTGTTGACAGCTCCTTGTCACAGCAGGTAACTGAAGTTATCAAACCATCCACAGGAAATTTATTCTTCCCATAGTACACAGAGTGATTCTGGGAGTAAACCACGGTTCGCTTTAAGACAAACGATATTCACTTTGAATAGGGAGCACTTCCACTTAAAATCGTCATGCATCTGATTAATTGTAGCTATGGTGCGTTATACACAATTTTTGCAGTATATCTCCTGATGCACCAACAATCGCCTCACCGATGAACGGCACAGAAATCCGCTAATCGATCGTGTGGTTTCGTCAAATTCCCTACAGCACCTCACATGCAACGCGGTCTAAGACTCTATACCAATCCAGGGCTGCCTAATAATGTCAGAATGTACAATTTTTCTGAAACTCCAAACATAAAATTATCGGTCCGCATCTGAGAAATCTAGACAATACACTGGTGTATAAAAGTAACTTTCGCTTAATATGTCACTACCGGCTAAAGTACACTGTGTGATCTAGAGTATCCGGACACCTGCATCAAAATGACTTACAAGTTCGTGGCGCCATCCATCGGTAATGTTGGAACTCAATATGATGTTGGCCCAGCCTTAGCCTTGATAACAGCTTCCGCTCTTGCAGGCATACGTTCAACCAGGTTCTGGAAGGTTTCTTGGGGAATGGCAGCCCATTCTTCACGGAGTGCTGCACCGAGGAAAGGTATCGACGTCAGTCGGTGAGGCCTGGTACGAAGTCAGCGTACCAAAACATCCCAGAGGTGTTCTATAGGGTTCAGGTCAGGACTCTGTGCAGGCCTGTCCATTACGGGAATGTTATTGTCGTGTAACCACTTCGCCACGGGCCGTGCATTATGAACAGATGCACTCGCCATCCCCGAGTTGCTCTTCAACAGTGGGAAGCAATAACGTGCCGTGATAGTGCCACTCTAAACAACAAGGGGTGCAAGCCCCCTCCGTGAAAAAACACGACCACATCGTAACACCACCTCCTCCGAATGTTACTGTTGGCACAACATACGCTGGCAGATGACGTCCACCGGGCATTTGCCAAACCCAGACCCTGCCACCGGATCGCCACATTGTGTACCGTGATTCGTCACTCCACACAACGTTATTCCACTGTTCAATCGTCCTTACACCAAGGGAGGCGTCGTTTGGCATTTACCGTCTTTATGTGTGACTTATGGCCAGCCACTCGTCCATGATATCCAAGTTTTCTCACCCCTCGTCTAGCTGTCATAGTACTTGCAGTGTATCCTGACGCAGTTTGGAATTCCTGTGTGATGGTCTGCATAGATGGCTGCCTATTACAGGTTACGACCCTCTTCAACTGTCGGTGGTCTCTGTTAGTCAACAGACGAGGTCAGTCTGTTCGGTTTTGTGCTGTACGTGTCCCTTCACTTTTCCACTTCACTTTCACATCGGAAACAGTGGACCTTGGGATGTTTAGGGGTGTGGAAATCTCGCGTACAGCCGTATGACTCAAGTGACACCCAGTCACCTGACCACGTTCGAAGTTCGTGAGTTTCGTGGAGCGCCCCATTCTGCTCTCTCACGATGTCTAATGTCTATTGCAGTCGCTGATATGGAGTAGCTGGCAGTAGGTGGCAGCACAATGCACCTAATATGAAAAACGTATGGTTTTGCGGGTGTCCGGATACTTTTGATCACATAGTATAGATGGCATAGTAAAGAAGGCAGTTGAAAGAAATACGCAGTGGTTCGTCTCATTGCGTATTTCTTTCAACTACCTACCAACTGCGAACCATATCTTCATATGGCGAAAGACAAGGAACATTGTTGAATATGATCAGTTACGTATTCCATGTACGTGTTCCTTATGTACGTCTCTTCAAGAGTGCACTCCACCATGACTTCATTTTTGTGGATGACAGTGCGCAATTGCATCGAACAGCTCAAGTGGAGGAGCTGTTCCAAAGAGAATATATTCGGTGAATGGACTGGGCTGCACTTTCTCTCAAACTGATAACAGGTCGAACTCGTGCGGGATGCGTTGGGGAGAGGTACTGCAGTCAGTCCACATGCACCAGCGACCATCCAGCAGCTGTCAAGGGCGCTGGTGGAGGAATGGAACGCTCTACTGCAAGAACTCCTGATTAACGTTGGGAGCACCTTGCACGGCTTGCACTGGTTTCCGCTGTGATCATATGTCTTATTAAAAATCGTTTCCCGCCATTTGTAATGTCCAGGGTACCATCACGAACCGCGCTGACTTCAGTGTAATTATTGCCCTTGAATAAAAGCGTCATTTTTGTTTGTCTCGTTGCAAATTTCTTATAGTTGCCTTGCTTTCTAATCTGTAGCCGATTTTTCTACGTTTGGTTCAAGTGTCATCGAACTATGTTACTTGGCAATAACAAATCATGCGAAAGTTACTTTCCTTATGGCTTTCACACCAGTGTATATTTTGTTTAAATTTACTTCTTCCTTTTCTTCAGGTGTTATAACTTATTTTTCTACGTTTCTTCTTGCTTCATAATGTTCGAATCTTCTTATAGTAATCCAACCGTAGTCAATTACATATCGATTCGATCTTCATATTAAATTTTTTAGTCTTACTTACGCGATTTTATATGCAAATTCTTGTCTTCAGTGAATATAGCTTCTTACTTCCGAAATGAATCTGTCATATCTCTCCTTCTTACCTGATCTGCAGTGTTGTTTCACTTCTGTTTATGTACCTTCTATTCATCTTTACTCTGTGTTGTTTTATTATGTACCCATTTAAGGCATGCACTTTTTTCTGTTTGGTCAGCCTCTCTATATCATTAATCCAGAACTTTAATTTGTATTTTCTTCCTTTTACTTTTGTATCAAATGGCTTCTCCGGGGCCATTTTTCTATTATTGTTCTTCCATTCTTGTTGACAATTTTTACGCTCTTTATTACGTTATTATATTCAGTTGATTCTTGTAGGATTTTCTAATGAGAGGTAATTTTTCCTTTTCATTTTGTGACTATCTTTATCAGACATAATTTTCAAACTTTTAGATTTAATGTTAACTTTTGCCATTAACATATATGCTGAAGTGACAGAGTAATGGGATAGCGATTTCCACATATACAGATGGTGGTAGTATCGGGTGCACAATGTGTAGAAAGCGTTGAGAGAGCAGTAATTTGTAACCAGGTGACTTACTTGAAAAGGTTTTCGTCATGACTATGGCCGCACGAAGGAAATTAACAGACTCCGAGCGCGGGATGGTTGTTGGAGCTAGACGCATAGGACATTCCATTTCGAAAATCGTTTGTGAATTCAATATTCCGAGATCCACAGTGCCAAGTGTGTGCTGAGAACACCAGATCTCAGTCATTACCTCTCACCACTGACAATGCAGTGGCCGACATCCTTCGCTTAACGACCGAGAGCAGCGGCGTTTGCGTAGAGATGTCAGTGCTAAGAGAAAAGCTACATGGCATTAAATAACCGCAAGGATCAATGTTGATCGTACGACAAGTGTATCCATTAGGGCAGTGCACGAAATGTAGCAGTAATGGGCTATGGCAGCAGACGACCGAAGCGAGTGACTTCGCTAACAGCACGACATGGTCTGCAGCGGCTCTCCTGGGTTCATGACCGTATCGGTTGGGCCCTCGACGGCTGGAAAGCCGTGGCGTGGTTATTTGAGTCCCGATTTCCGCTGGTAAGAGCTGATGGTAGGGTACAAGTTTGGCGTAGTCCCCTCGAAGTCATGGATCCAAGTTGCGAACAAGACACTGTGCAAGCTGATGGTGGCAGTGTTTACTGGAACGGACTGTATCCTCTGATCCAACTGAACCGATCATTGACTCGAAATCGTTGTGTTCGGCTGTTTGCAGACCATTCCCTGCCATTCAATGACTGAATTTTTTTGGATGACAATACGCCATATCACAGTTGTTCGCGATTGTTTTGAGGAATACACGGGACAATTTGAGCGAATGCTTTTGCCACCCACATGGGTCGACACGAATCATATCGAACATTTATGAGACAACCCAACTATGGACAGATAAAGAGGCAGCAGGGCTCAGTATTTGTGAAGGAGACTTCCAGCAACTTATTGACTCCATGACACCTCGAGTTGATGCACCAAGCAGGGCAAAAAGGGATCCGACACGATATTAAGAAGAATCCCATGACTTTTTTCACCTCAGTCCAACGATCTGTGTTTAGTTCTGTTCTTCCGTATACTCTTACGCCTGTAAATATCAAGCTGGTCATGTGATTGACCACAAAGTATTATAGATTGTCATCTTCTGGCTGCGAAGGCCCTTTTGTGTATTTATTTATGCTTCAAATATATATTCGTAGTATGGAAGTTATTGAACCATATGAAATCTCGCATAGGTTTCACGTTGTTGTTTACAACATTTTCTCCACTGTCTCCTAATATTGCAATACTTCACACTCTTCCATTCTTGTGAGCACCAACGGTGATAAGATCGTTCTTGTTTATAGCGTTTAGTGTTCCTTGCAACATTTCATAAAGCAGTTGTTGCTCAATTCCTTCCTTATTCTTGGTAGGAGGTGCATAACACACTTAGATATCCTTTTTGTACTTATGGACACTGTGTTTCCCTTGACCCATATGTACAACTGCTCTTTAATTGTTCAAATAGCTCTGAGCACTATGGGACTTAGCATCTGAGGTCATCAGTCCCATAGAACTTAGAACTACTTAAACCGAAGTAACCTAAGGACATCACACATACCCATGCCCGAGGCAGGATTGGAACCTGCGACCGTAGCGGTCGCTCGGTTCCAGACTGAAGCGCCTAGAACCGCTCGGCTACGACAGCCGGCGTGCTCTTTAATTTTCAGTGTTTTACGAGGGGACTTCAGAAAGTAAGTTAGATATGTCATCCCACACAAAGATGATAGCGCAAGAAGAGTGGGGCATTGTCAGAAGAGAGCATATGTTCTGGATTGCTGCAGAGACAGTTCTACTGCGGTACGGATAATTGAGAGAGTTGAAACTGCGCGGAAACTGGTAGCGTGCGCCAAAGTTGAAGTACTCGGGAGAATAAGATTCTTCTGTGCAGAACATCTGCATTGCACACAGATTCACCATGAAATTGTGGTTCTGTGTGGTACAAACGAAATGTCGTTTTCAGCCCCGTCCTGAAATGGTGTCAACAAATTGTCTGCGACCACACAGAACTCAGTGGTGCGGATTGAGAGGGAGGGCCATCGACGTTGATCACGAGCGGCAGTCTCCAGGCAATCGAGTACCTGAATCGCAGCAACCACATAATTTCCGACGATGTTCGCAGTGGGGTCCTCGAACGATTCCATCACCAAGGATAGGATTTCTGTCGTTAAGGAACTGAACTATTGGCATAACGTTTCGACCGTAATTCACAGAGGCTTGGCGACTATGTTATAAAATGGAGGCATGTATCAGTGTTACTCTGAAGTGTAGTGCAACATTCAACAGAAGTTACTTGACCTGCCATAACAACGTGTAATTTACTTTCTGCAGACCTCACTATTAAGGTTGCTGCACTATGTGACCAAAAGTATCCGGACACTCCAAAAACATTTATTTTTCGTATTAGGTGCACTGTCCTGCCACCTACTGCCAGGTACTCCACATCAGCGACCTCAGTAGTCATTAGACATCGCGAGAGAGCAGACTGGGGCGCTCCGTCGATTCTCACGGACTTCGAAGGTAGTCTGGTGATTGGGTGTCACTTATATAATATGTCTGTACGCGAGATTTCCACACTCCTAAACATCTATTTGTCCACTGTTTCCCATATGATATTAAAGTGGAAAAGTGGAAGGACACATACAGCACAAATGTGTACAGGCCGACCTCGTCTGTTGACTGATAGAGGCCGCCGACAGTTGAAGAGGGTCATAATGTGTAATAGGCAGACATCTATCCAGACCATCACACAGAAATTCCAAACTGCATCAGGATGCACTGCAAATACGATGACAGTTAGGAGGGAGGTGAGAAAACTTGGATTTCATGGTCGAGCGGCTGCTCATAAGCCACACCTCACGCTGGTAAATGCCAAACAATGCCTTTCTTGGTATTAGGAGGGTAAACATTGGACGACTGAACAGTGGAATAACGTTGTGTGGAGTGACGAATTACGATACAAAATGTGGTGATCAGGTGGCAGGCGTGGGTACGGCGAATGCCCGGTGAACATCTGCCAGTGGTGTTATGGTGTGATCGCATTTTTCGTGGAGGGGGCTTGCACCCTTTGTCGTTTTGCGTGGCACTATCGCAGCACAGGTCTACATTGATGTTTTAAGCACCTTGTTGCTTCCCACTATTGAATAGCAGTTCGGGGATGGCAATTGCATCTTTCAACACGATCGAGCACCTTTTCGTAAAAAAGAATGGTTCAAATGGCTCTGAGAACTATGGAACTTAACATCTATGGTCATCAGTTCCCTAGAACTTTGAACTGCTTAAACCTAACTAACCTAAGGACATCACACAACACCCAGTCATCACGAGGCAGAGAAAATCCCTCACCCCGCCGGGAATCGAACCCGGGCGCGGGAAGCGAGAACTCTACCGCACGACCACGAGCTGCGGACCCTTTCCGTAATGCACGTTCTGTGGCGGAGTGGCTACACGACAATAACACCGCTGTAATGGGCTGGTCTGCTTAGGGTCCTGATCTGAATCCTATAGAACACCTTTGGGATGTTTTGGAACACCGACTTCATGTCGGGCCTCACCGACCTATATCGATACCTCTCCTCAGTGCAGCAATCCGCGAAGAATGGGCTGCCATTCCCCAAGAAACCTTCCATCACCTTATTAAGCATATAAGTGCGAGAGTTGAAGTTGTCATCAAGGCTAAGGGTGGGCCTACACCATACTGAATTCCGCATTACTGATTGTATCGAGGACGCCACGAACTTGTAAGTCATTTTCAGCCATGTGGCCGGATACTTTTGATTACATAGTGTACATCTGTTGAGACTGTAACTTCTACATCTACATCTTCGTCTACATAGATACACTGCAAGCCACAGAACGGCGCACTGCGGAAGGTGCCCTGTACCGCTACTAGTCATTTCCCTTCCTGTCCCACTTCACGTTCGGCAGTCACCTTCAAATGTCGGTTCTCTTTATTTTATCAATAGTGTTTCTCGAAAAGTTCGTTGCCTTACCTCCAGGGATACCAATATGAGTTCGCGAAGCATCTCCGTAATACTTTTCATCTTGTTCGAACCTCCTGTTAACAGTTCTAGCAGCCCGCCTCTGAATTACTTCAGTGTCTTCCTTCATCTGACCTGGTACGCATCCCAAACACTCGAGCAGTACTCAAGCGTAGGTCGCATAAGCGTCCTATATGTGGTCTCCTTTACAGGTGAACCACTCTTTCCTAAAGTTCTCCCAATAAATCAAAGTTGACCGTCCGCCTTCCCTACCTCACTACTCAGCTCCCTCTAATACCATGGAAGTCATTCCCTCATGTCTTAACAGATGTCATTTCATATCGCTTTGCAGATATTTACGACGTGATTGTGTCAACAGGACACAAGTAATACTAAAATGGGACCAGGCAGACAGGTTTTTTTAGTCCAGACAGATAACAATTAAGATAAATATAATAAAATAAGCTTAAGTACACTAAATACTAAGGGTAGTATCAATTTACTTCATCAGAATATCGGGGTAATAAAAAAAAAAACAAAGTAGATGAGCTGTTAGTGTGTTTAGATGATCTCAAAAATAAGTATGAGTTTGATATACTTTGTCTGTCTGAACACCAGGTAACTGTGGGAATGGAAAGTGTCAGTGTAAATGGGTATTATTTAGCATCTTATACTCGCAGATCTAGCACAGATAAAGAAGGAGTTACCATTTATACAAAACAAGGGTATAAGTACAAAATTTTAGAAGTAAGCAAATTTTGTGTCGATCAGCACTGTGAAGTTTGTGCATGTGAACTACACCTAGATAATGTAGTGTTGATATAGCGACAGCGTACAGGTCCCATTAGGATATTGGGAGCCATTCGTAGAAAAGTTTGATTACCTATTATACTGTCTGCCAGACAAAAAGAAGTTAATAATTTATGGTGATTTCAATGTAAACTTTCTAAGCAATTCTGAAAAGTGAAATATAAGTGTTGTTAATGACATACAACTTAGAATCAGTGATCAACTTTGCTACACGAATAACTCAAGACAGTAGCACTTTAATACATAATGCATTTGTACAGCAAGATGATGTAAAACTGACACATGTTTTCCTTGCGATAAATGGATTATCAGACCATGGTGCACAATTGATTAACTTTCAAAACCTAGCGGGGTGTACAGTTCAGCAACAATAAAATAAAAGTGTAAGGCTGGTCACTCTGGTATCTACAGAGCACTTCAGAAAAAGTTTAAGAAATGTTAATTGGGGAGACCTATATAATGAGCCAAATGCTAATGATAAATGCAACATATTTCTTGATAAATTTATATCACTTTATGAGCATTTTTGACCCAAAAATATTGCAAGTGTAACACCAAACTGTTTCCAAATAAACATTGGATTAGTACAGCTATGAAAGTGTCTTCAGAGAAAAAGAATATCCTAAAGACCCAGAAGTGCTTTTACACAATAAAAATTACTGTAACATACTGAGAAAAGTTGTCTGAAAATCAAAAAATATTTATATTAAAGATGGAATGTTGTTAGAAGGGAGGCAGGATTAGTAACCACTGGGGTAAGTAGTATTACTATTAAAGAGAACGAGACCATCTTAACCAACAGTACAAAAGTAGTTAATGTATTTAACAAGCAATTCATAAGTATAGGTGAAAAACTTGGTGAAAACAGTTTTAAAAAAAGCCAAGCAGTACATGGAAGAGACAATTTTCAGAAACCCTTCTCAGATTAATTTTCATCTAACAACGCTGTGTGAAATAAGGAAAATCATTAAATCTCTGTTGGAGCAGATGACATCTCTAACAAGATAGTAAAACAATGTGGAGCAGTTATAGGTGACGTTCTGAGTCACATCTGTAACGCATCACTAACTCCAGGTATTTTCCCAGACAGGTTAAAATATGCCATTGTCAAGCCTATTTACAAAAAAAAGGGGACACCACAGATGCCAATAATTAGCAACTAGTATCCTTGCTTACAGCATTTTCAAAAATCATCGAGAAAGTAATGTACTTAAGAGTTGTTAGACATTTCAACACTAGTAGTTGGTAAATCACAGTTTGGATTTCAAAAATGCTGTTTTACTGAAACAGCAACACACAGTTTCCATACCCACATACTACAGTCTTTCAATACTAAAATGTCACCAATAGGAATTTTCTGTGACTTATCCAAAACATTTGATTGTGTGAAATTATGATTCTACGGTATAAATGGAACAGTATGTGAGTGGTTTAAGACGTATCTGCAGATCAGGAAAAGTTTCTTTATACGGATTAAATTATTTAAGGAAGTTTCCCATTTCATCTACCTGGGGTGAAATTGCAGTAGGTATTCTACAGGGTTCGATCATGCGGTCCCCTTATGTTCTTGATATATCTTCCCTTCTTATCTGAAACAAGAAGGTAAACTGGCACTGTTTGCTGATGTTACAAGCATAATTATTAATCCAGTAAAAGAAAATCCAATAGAAAATGATACAAATAAAGTATTTCGAAAAGCTATTGATTGGTTTCCAGAATGAGATTTTCACTCTCGAGTTCGAGTCTCGGTCTGGCGCACAGTTTTAATCTGCCAGGAAGTTTCATATTGATTGGTTTTCTGCGAATGGACTTGCTCTAAACTTTCAAAATTTTCTATTGCAAGGAGTACTGTTCCTTCAATAAATACAAAATCAACAGCAGTCAGTACTCAGGGTAGAGCATACTAAGTTCTTGGTTATACATATAGATGAGAATCTTATTTGGAAAACTCATATTTTGGATCGCCTAAAGCTACTAGGTACAGCAACATTAGTAATCAGAATAACTGATAATTGTGAAGATATACAAATTAGCGAGCTAACATACCTCGCTTACTTTCACTCTCTCATGTCATGCGGAGTAATATTTTGGGGTAACTCAACACTTAGGCAAAAAGTATTCACTGCTCAAAAGAAAGTGGACAAAGTAACGCGTGGGGCTCATAGTCGCACGTCTTGTAGGCATCTGTTTAAAAGGTTAGGAATTCTTACAACAGCGTCACAGTGCATTTACCCAGTAATGAAATTAGTTCTCGACAACAGGGACCAGTTTAAAAACAACAGTGGCATTAATGATTATAATACCAGAAGAAAGAAAGACTTACTCTCTTCTCTGCTTAACCTGTCTTTGGCAGAGAAATGGGTAAAATACGCTACTGTAAAACTTTTCGATAAATTACCGGATAAAATAAAATGTCTAACAGGCAGCAGTAACAGTTTCAAAAATAACCTGAAATCATATCTCCATAACAACTCCTTCTGTACTATAGATGAATTCTTGAATAGGAATAAATAAATCAATAGGTACAATATATGTATCTTCTGCCATTTAAGGGAATGGGGTAGGTAATAAAAGAAAGTCTTGATTTATGTGTGCATTTCTTAAGCACTTGACCCGTTTCACATGAAAACGATTTCCGTGAGACTGATCAGTGGATCACGTAACTAACTAAATGTAAACGAACATTAAAGGTCTGTTCTTTCTACTCACCAGCATTAACTTACATTTTTCCACATTTGGAGCTATCTGCCATTCATCACACCGACTGGAAGTGTTATCTAAGTCGTCTTGTATCTTCCTTTTTTTCAGGTCGTCAGCCTTCTGACTGGTCTGATGCTGCCCGCCACGATTTCCTTTCCTGTGCTAACCTCTTCATCTCTGAGTAGCACTTGCAACCTACGTCCTCAATTATTTGCTGGACGTATTCCGATCTCTGTCTTCCTCTACAGTTTTTGCCTTCAACAGCTCCCTCTAATACCATGGAAGTCATTCCCTCATGTCTTAACAGATGTCCTATCATCCTGTCCGTTCTTCTTGTCAGTGTTTTCCAAGTATTCCTTTCCCCTTTTATTCTGCACAGAACCTCTTCATTCCTTACCTTATCAGCCAACTTACTTTTCAACATTCGTTTTCCCCACAGTCCATGTTTCACTACCATACAATGCTGTACTCTAGACATACATTTTCAGAAATATTGGTTGATATTGGTAGTCCTCTCTTGGCCAGGAATGCCCTTTTTGCCGTGCTAGTCCGCTTTTGATGTCCTCGTCTCTCAGTCCATCATTGGTTATTTTACTGTCTAGGTGGCAGAATTCCTTAACCTGATCTACTTCGTGACCATCAATCCTGATGTTAAGTTTCTCGCTGTTCTCATTTCTACTACTTCTCATTACCTTCGTCTTTCTTCGATTAATTCTCAACCCATAGTCTGTACTCGTTAGGCTGTTCATTCCGTTCAGCAGATCATGTAATTCTTCTTCACTTTCACTCAGGATAGCAATGTCATCAGCGAATCTATCACTGATATTTTTTCACATGGAATTTTAATTCTACTCCTGAACCTTTCTTTTATTTGCATCATTGCTTCTTCGGTGCACAGATTGAACAGTAGGGGCGAAAGGCTACACCCTAGTCTTACACTTGTAAGTAGGCTGTTTAGGTTCTTATGTTGGTAACGCCATGTGGCGCTCTATATGAAAATCACTGCCTGTGCTGTGTGCAATCTGTGGCTGGTTTGCATTGTTGGAATTTGCTTTTGTAGTGTTGGCCAGTTGGCTAACAGCGCGTAGCGTTGCGCAGTTGGAGGTGAGCCGCCAGCAGTGGTGGATGTGGGGAGAGAGATGGCAGAATTTTAAGAACGGACGATCTGGACGTGTGTCCGCCAGAAACAGTAAATTTGTGATACTGGAAATCATGAACTGATATATATATATATATATATATATATATATATATATATATACAAATTTACTGTTTCTGGCGGACACACGTCCAGATCGTCCGCTCTTAAAATTCTGCCATCTCTCTCCCCACATCCACCACTGCTGGCGGCTATTGACCATCAATATATATATATATATATATATATTATGACTTTTGAACACTATTAAGATAAATACATTGTTTGTTCTTTATCAAAATCTTTCATTTGCTAACTATGCCTATCAGTAGTTAGTCCCTTCAGTAGTTAGAATCTTTTATTTAGCTGGCAGTAGTGGCGCTCGCTGTATTGCAGTAGTTCGAGTAACGAAGATTTTTGTTAGGTAAGTGATTCATGAAAGGTATAGGTTATTGTTAGTCAGGGCCATTCTTTTGTAGGGATTTTTTAAAGTCAGATTGCGTTGCGCTAAAAATATTGTGTGTCAGTTTAGTGATGATCAGAATAATTAAAGGGAGAAATGTCTAAGTACGTTCAGTTTTGCTCAGCTGTTTGAAAATCAAATAACGTAAGGGGTTTATCAGCACAGTAATTCATTAATTTTTCTAAGGGGAATTTTCCACACTCTTTTTTATAAGAGCACTTCGTTCTTGGTCGTCCACTCTTATAACTGCCTCTTGGTTGTTGTACACGTTGTATATGACCCGTCTCTCCCTACAGCTTATCCCTACTTTTCTCAGAATTTCGAACCTCTTTCACCATTTTACATAGTCGAACGCTTCTTCCAGGTCTACAAATACTTCGAAAGTGTCTAGATTTTTATTTAGTTTTCCTTCCATTATTAACCGTAACGTCAGAATTGCCTCTCTCGTGTCTTTACCTCTCCTAAAACCAAACTGATCGTCATCTAGTGTATCCTCAATTTTCTTTTCCAACCTTCTGTATATTATTATTGCAAGCAACTTGGATGCATGAGCTGTTAAGCTGATTGTGCGAGAATTCTCCTCGGAATCGTGTAGATGATGCTTTTCCGAAAGTCAGATGGTATGTCGCCAGATTCATACATTCTACACACCAACGTGAATAGTCGTTTTGTTGCCACTTGATTTTAGAATGTCTGATGGAATGTTATCTATCCCTTCTGCCTTATTTGATCTTGTCCTCCAGAGCGTTTTTAAATTCTGATTCTAATAATGGATCCCATATCTCTTCTAAATCGACTGCTGTTTCTTTTTCTATCACATGGGACAAATCTTCCTCCTCATAGAGGCTTTCAGTGTATTCTTTCCACCGATCCGCTTTCTCCTCTGTATTTAACAGTGGAATTTCGTTGCACTCTTAATGCTATCAGCCTTGCTTTTAATGTCATCGAAAGCTGTTTTGACTTTCCTGTATGCTGAGTTTGTCCTTCTGACAATCATTTCTTTTTCAATGTCTTCACATTTTTCCTGCAGCATTTCGTCTTAGTTTCCCTGCACTTTATTTCATTCCCCAGCGACTTGCATTTCTGTATTCCTGAGTTCCCCGGAAAATTTTTTACTTCCTCCTTTCATCGATCAGTTTTTCTTCGTTACCCATGGTTTCTTCGCAGTTACCATCTTTGTACCTATGTTTTCTGTCTCAAATTCTGTGATGGCCCTTTTTAGAAATTCCATTCCTCTTCAACTGTACTGCCTACTGAGGTATTTCTTATTGCTGTGTCTATGGCATTAGAGAACTTCAACCGTAGCACGTCATTCCTTAGCACTTCCGTATCCCACTTCTTTGCGTATTGATTCTTCCTGACTACTGTCTTAAACTTCAGACAACTCTTGATCACAACTATATTGTGACCTGAGTCTATATCTTCTCCTGGGTATGCCTTACAATCCAATATCTGATTACGGAATCTCTGTCTGATCATGATGTAATCCAACTGAAATCTTCCAGTATCACCGGACCTTTTCCAAGTATACGTCCTCCTCTTGTAATTCTTGAACTGAGTATTCGCTATTAGTAGCTGAAAGTTGTTGCAGAACTCAATCAGTCTTTCTCCTCTCTTATTCCTTGTCCCAGGCCCATATTCTCCTGTAACCTTTTCTTCTACTCCTTCACCTACAACTGCATTCCAATCCCCTATGACTATTAGATTTTCCTTTCTTTTTACGTGCTGCATTATCCTTTCAGTAACCTCATACACGTCGTCGGTGTTGGTTTGCTGACGATTATGATAAGAAGAACCCTGTCACTGAACTGTGCACAGTAACATACTCTCTGCCCTACCTTCCCAGTCAGAACGAATCCTACTCCCGTTATACCATTTCCTGCTGCTGTTGATATTACCCTATACTCATCTGACCCGAAATCCTTGTCTTCTTTACACTTCACTTCACTGACCCCTACTATATCTGGATTGAGCCTTTACATTTCCCTTTTTAGATTTTCTAATTTCTCTATGACATTCAAGCTTCTAACATTCCGCTCCCCGACTCACAGAACTTTATCGTTTCGTTGATTATTCAATCTTTTTCTCATGGTAACCTCCCACTTGGCAGTCCGCTCCCGGAGATCCGAATCTTTTGTCTAAGGAGAGATCATCATGACACTTCTTCAATTACAGGCCACATGTCCTGTGGACACACGTTACGTGTCTTTAATGCAGTGGTTTCTATTGCCTTCTGCATCCTCATGTCGTTGATCATTGCTGATCCTTCCGCCTTCAGGGGCAATTTCCCACCCCTAGGACAAGAGAGTGCCCTGAACCTCTGTCCGCTCCTCTGCCCTCTTTGACAAGGCCGTAGGCAGAACTGGGGTGATTCTTATGCAGGAAGTCTTCGGCCGCCAATGCTGATTATTAATCAAAGTTTAAGCAGCGATTTGATCCGTACCCGCGACCGATGACGTTTTGATTATGAATCAAAGAGGCTACCTATAGACCATGGGTGCTTCCTTCAGTCACTGAAATTCGACACCTTGTCATACATCAAACCATCATCAACAAACAATCGCAGATCTCTGCCCACCCTGCTTGTCAAATCATTTATGTATATAGAGAATAACAGCGTCCTATCACACTTCCCCGGGCAATCCTTGTCTCCAATGAACATTCAGCATGGAGGACAACGTATTGGGTCCTGTTCCGTAAAAAGTTTTCAATCCAGGAAACGTATTAGATATGCTCGTACCATACCAGCGTTCAACGGGGCATCGTGTCAAATGCTTTCCGGAAATCTAGAAATATGGGCTCTGCCTGTTGCCCTTTATCCATAGTTCGCAGTATGTGAGAAAAGGGCAAGCTGAGTTTCACACTAGAGATGCTTTGTAAGACCATACTGATTCTCAGTGTCAAGATAGTTTAATGTATTCGAACTGAGAATATCTTCAAGGCTTCTGCAGCAAACCGAAGTTAGGGATATTGGTCTATAATTTTGCAAGTTCATTCTTTTACCCTTCTTATATACTGGCGTCACCTACGCTTTTCTCCAGTCGCTTGAGACTTTTTGCTGGGTGAGGGATTCACGATAAACGCAAGTAAGATAAGGGGCCAAAGCCGTAGAGTTCTCTCTGTAAAACCGAATTGGAATTCCATTCAGATCTGGTGATTTATTTGCTTTCAAATATTTGAGTTGTTTTACTACTCAAGGGACGCTTATTAATATGTCGTCCATAGGGAATCTCTCCAATAGTGAAATTATGGCATGTTTGTACGGTTCTTCTGTGTGAACGATTTGTTTAAATTTGTAACTCCGGCTTTCGTTTTGCCCTCTTCAACTGCCACGGACTGGTCAACAAAGGACTAAATGGAAGCCTTATACCCTCTTAGCGATTTTACATAGGACCTGAATTTTGCCGGGTTCTCTATCAGATCTTATGCTAAGGTGTGATGATGGTAGTTGCTGTATGCTCCACGCATGTATCTTGTCACAAACACACGAATCTCTACTAACCTTTGCCTGTCGTTCTTCTGGGACGCTACTAAATGTGATGGAATCGTCTACATCTTAGATCGCTTCATTTTCTGTTTTGTCTTTGCTATTAAAGCAATATCCATCGTTCTTTCATTTAGTGCAAATGGCTCTGAGCTCTATGGGACTTAACATCCGAGATCATCAGTCTCCTAGAACTTAGAACAACTTAACTAACGTAAGGACATCACACACATCCACGCCCGATGCAGGATCCGAACCTGCGACCGTAGCAGTCGTGCGGTTCCGGACTGAAGCGCCTAGAACCACTCGGCCATTTCATTTAGTATTCTTGGTACATCCTTTATTTGCCACCCTCCTTACATCCCACATCACAATTTTATTTTTATAATAGAAACCTTGTCCGTTCATGTCGTCATTGTTGTTAGTGGTCTTGTTATTTGAGGTCTTATTGTGAGGACTGCCGATAGGCAGATGTTATCCGGGAGCGTTACAGGCGCTCGAGGGATAAGCCTCGTGTGGCTACCACTTGTATGCCTCCACATTGTCATGATTTATGTCAGGGTCTTACTCCGTTACCCGTCGATGGTCCCTGTTCTCCGTAAGGCTGCGGTGAAGGTGAACCCCGGCAACTCCACTGGTCCGAAGGCAGTTTTCCCGGTTGTTGCTGACGTCTAAATCTTCACCAGAGTCCCATTAGGCGCCACATTTCGGGACCGTTTACGGCCTTCACGGATTCATTGTGACACACACACACACACACACACACACACACCTTGTGCTTCGCTCTTATAGGTCATCCCTTACTTCCTGCCATTATGAGTCTCCCATGATATTCGTGATGTGATTGGACTTCTACATCTACATCCATACTCCGCAAGCCACCTGACGGTGTGTGGCGGAGGGTACCCTGAGTACCTCTATCGGTTCTCCATTCTATTCCAGTCTCGCATTGTTCGTGGAAAGAAGGTTTGTCGGTATGCTTCTGTGTGGGCTCTAATCTCTCTGATTTCATCCTCATGGTCTCTTCGCGAGATATACGTAGGAGGGAGCAATATACTGCTTGACTCTTCGGTGAAGGTATGTTCTCGAAACTTTAACAAAAGCCCGTACCGAGCTACTGAGCGTCTCTCCTGCAGAGTCTTCCACTGGAGTTTATCTATCATCTCCGTAACGCTTTCGCGATAACTAAATGATCCTGTAACGAAGCGCGCTGCACTCCGTTGGATCTTCTCTATCTCTTCTATCAACCCTATCTGGTACGGATCCCACGCTGCTGAGTAGTATTCAAGCAGGGGGCGAACAAGCGTACTGTAACCTACTTCCTTTGTTTTCGGATTGCATTTCTTTAGGATTCTTCCAATGAATCTCAGTCTGGCATCTGCTTTACCGACGATCAACTTTATATGATCATTCCATTTTAAATCACTCCTAATGCGTACTCCCAGATAATTTATGGAATTAACTGCTTCCAATTGCTGACCTGCTATTTTGTAGCTAATGATAAGGGATCTATCTTTCTATGTATTCGCAGCACTTTTCACTTGTCTGCATTGAGATTGAATTGCCATTTCCTGCACCACGCGTCAATTCGCTGCAGATCGTCCTGCATTTCAGTACAATTTTCCATTGTTACAACCTCTCGATACACCACAGCATCATCTGCAAAAAGCCTCAGTGAACTTCCGATGTCATCCACAAGGTCATTTATGTATATTGTGAATAGCGACGGTCCTATGACACTCCCCTGCGGCACACCTGAAATCACTCTTACTTCGGAAGACTTCTCTCCATTGAGAATGACATGCACGTTCTGTTATCTAGGAACTCTTCAATCCAATCACACAATTGGTCTGATAGTCCATATGCTCTTACTTTTTTCATTAAACGACTGTGGGGAACTGTATCGAACGCCTTGCGGAAGTCAAGAAACGGCATCTACCTGTGAACCAGTGTCTATGGCCCTCTGAATCTCGTGGGCGAATACCGCGAGCTGGGTTTCACACGACCGTCTTTTTCGAAACCCAGGAGACCGAGACTAATTTACGTTACATTAGTGTCTTGGGACCTTTACCGTGTTAGTGGATCGTTAAGAAATATGATAATTACCAGAAATCACTAAATTACTATCATTCTTTCAGTGGGAGTGTGCTGTACTATTTTCTACTAAATTGTTTCTACATGTCATAATTTCAGAGAAAAGTTTGAGCCATGCGTGGCTCGTGTTCCCACCATCATGTATTTTACACCCTGTTTTTAATGTACTTACACCTCACTACGTTCATTTAAATTACGACTGTCACTGAGTTGCTGCTTTGCCTGACCGTCAGCGGCGTTAGCGACCCACTCGTAGTATCTTTGCTCGACTGCTACTAATTCCCGGTAGTTGTCTGTTGTAGGGGAGTTCGGGTCGCGAGTTTGGGTCTGCCAGTCAGTTGGAACGCGTCTGGAGCGCAGTCCGGACGTGCAAGTCGGAAAGTTGCAATGCGGCACTAATGCTGTCGGGTTGGAGCAGCAGTGAGGCCTGCGTCGACATGGCTCGCCCGACCATTGCCACCACGCATCACTTGAGCCGGGCCACGGTCTTGGTGGATCGTCGGTCGGTCGTCCTAACGGACGACGCGTTTTGGCTCGCCGACCGTTCGTGAGTCGGCTGTGTGTGTGTGCATCGACTCTCGATTTGTCTTCTTGCGTGCTTAGTTACTGTTGGGTATCGTTCAGGTCTTCGTGCAAGTGTCTGTCATGTTGTGTGTGTAGCTGGCGTTACTTCCTTTGCCGAGTTATTTTAAATGTTGTCGGCGTACTGCCTCTGAGAGGTCGGTCGTCTCATCGGCTGACGTGTGACTGGTTCTCTGAGCGCTTCTTGGCCCCTTCAATTACAATCCTGTGGAACTTGGATCGGTCCTTTCCTGGTGCAGGGATGTCGTTTAGCCAATGGGCGTGTTTCTTCTTTATGATTGGGTCCGAGCCAGTATTTCTGCCATCGTGTGTCTAGAAGTGAGTGGGAGACGCACCAGCAGTGCAGTCGCGACAGAGCAGCAGTCGCGGACGGACGAGCAGGCAGTCCGTCGGCTGCTGCGGACCAGGGAAGTATCTCCGCGCGGTGCAGTCGGCTGGGTCCGCTGGCGGCCCCTGCTCATTGTCGGAGCGTGTGTGGAGCTGTCCGATCGCTACGAGCTTCGTGGTTCACCGACCCAGGAGGTCAAAGTTGAGTAGTGGTTTCAACTACGCAAGCCACGTCCATTTATGTTGTGTGGTTAGTATCGGTGGTTCGCTGTTGTGGAGGTTTTCCTGTGAGCAACACTGAGTGTTTCTGTTGCTGAAATTTAGCCGCCATGCGATGCAATTAACTATATTGGTGACTAGAATTCAAGTGCACCAGCGGAAGTTTCTGCCTTGTGGCCGTTAGTGTTCCGATTACCTGCCTTGGCCACTAACGTAATTTCAGGCAGCGTCCTTTCCTCAACCATTGTCGCTGTCCAACATGGTGTGTAGTTTTGACAGCTAATACATATTTCATTGTCGATAATCACGTTAGTAACTTTTTGTCTTTAAGTTCTCACGTAGTACCGATTGGTGGCAAGCAAGTCGTTTTGTCGTCCGGTCCGTGGCTGTCCCCTGGTTGGGTTCCGACGGATCAAGTGCAGTAGGGCTCACCACCTACCTAAGTGAACGAGGGCAGACCGAACTCTCTGAAGGCTTCTGAGTGCGGTTTTCTTTATTTCCCTTCTCACCGGTGTTTAACTGTCTGTTTATAATCTATCATAGTCAATGATTTAAAAAATTCTTCCTTTTACTGGATTTTATGTATTTTTGAATTTTGGAAAACCAGTTGTGGGCCTTCACCTACTTAAACGCTTATTCTAAAAAAAAAGCCTTGATTATCTTGTTGCTTTAAGATTTCTTGTTCGTCGGCCTTCAGCTGTCAAATAATTGCCTTTTGAAACTTGTAGTTCTAAAGGTTCGGCTATGTGCATTTTTGATTTAAGGTGTTATTCAATTACAATAAATTACAATTTTGAGTGAACCTGACCGACACCTTATTTGGTTCTTTCCACACTCCTAATCAGCTGTTCTGCCCAGCGGGTTTAGCGGGCGTATCAGAGTTCCTTTGATTGTGGCACCATACACAATCATTAACCTGGCTCCAGGGAGGTAGGGTGCCCTTCCCTATTCCTCCACTGGGGTAATTCCTGTCTGGCGCGTCCACGTCGCGGGGGTGGGCATCCTACACTTCAGTAGGCCGGAGTGCTAGGATGGCTGAGTTCAGGCAGGGACCCAATCCCGTGGGGTATAACACGGAACCCATGCCCATGGTTACGGGTGAAGACCTTAATGGCAGCGACGGCGGAGAAGGAAGACTTCCGAACGGCGTAGCTGGCAGATGAGGCAACCCTCCTTTCTGGGGATTAAATGAGAAGGGAACCACTGCCTTGTGGTGGAGGAGAAACTCCAAAGGCTAAGGGAGACAACCCCAACAGAAAATCCTTCCTTGCGTTAGGCCTAGCAAGCCAGTAGGAAAGTGTTCATATTTTGCTTTCAAAACACAGACGAGCCTCGGAACGAACCACTCAGGATTTGACCCCACTGCTTCTTCAAATACTGGTGCAAATGACGGGAGACCTGATGTTACTCATCAGTACAAGAAGAAGAAACCAACTGGACTAAAAAATAACCTAAATATTGGCACCCTTAATATATTAACCCTCAATGGAAAAATGGAAGAAATGACAGATGTACTGACAGAGAGGAAGTTAGATATATTGGGATTAAGCGAAACAAAGTGGAAGGGAAAAGGTGAGAAGAATTTGAGAGGAGGAGGAAAACTGTACTGGAGTGGGAATAACAGGTCTGGAAGAAATGGTGTGGCAGCGATGGTGAATAAGAATGTACAAAGCTGTATTGAAAATGTGAGATATATATCAGACAGGATCATAATCTTAAACCTGAGATTCCAAAAAGAAACACTAAAAGTAATCCAGATTTATGCACCTCAAGTGGGATGTAGCGAAGAAGAGAAGATGGACTTTGAAAATGTGTTAGAAAACCATATAGAGCGTGCTAATATAGTGATGGGAGATTTTAATGCACAGGTAAGCAAAGACAGAAAGGGATTTGAGCAAGTATTGGGATGTTTTGGATATGGAGGTAGAAATGAAGAAGGGGAAAGACTCCTGGATTTGTGCCAGAGAAATGGAGTGAAAATAGCAAACAGCTGGTTTATGAAGAGAGAAAGTCATGTTATCACCAGATACACTTGGGATGGAAGAACGAAGAGTGTGATTGATTATATTCTAGTAGATAGGGAATGGGGAGAGAAAGTAACAAATGTGAAGGTAATTCCAAGTGTGAGTGCTGATGGAGACCATAGATTACTGGTGGGACAATGGAAAATGAATCAGTGTGTGAAAAATAGAAAACAGAAGAAAGTGACGAGGATACGGGATTGGAAATTGAAGGAGAGTGAATGTGCTGAGAAGTACAGAGAATTAATAATACAAAAATTTCCAAAAGAAGTTTTCTGCGATGTAGAAAAAGAATGGAATTTATTCAAAGACACTTTGGTCGAAGCAGCACAAAAAGTATGTGGCAGAACATCTGGAAAGGAAAAAATAAGACAGACAAGTTGGTGGGATGATACCACAATCCAAGCAGTTAGAAGAAAAAATGGAGCATGGAGAAAATGGTGGAAAACTAAAAATGACGAAGGCCATAAAAGATATATAGAGGAAAAGAAGAAGTGCAAAGAAATAGTGGAAACAGCAAAGAAAAAGGCATGGGAAGAGTTTACAAAAAAACTTGAAGAAGATGTGAAGAGCAATAAGAAAATGTTCTATAAAATGATGAAAAATAAAAGGAAGGCTTCTGAAGTACCAGTAAAGATGGAAACAGAGGACGGTACCATTATTGAAGATCCAGGGAATATAAAAGATCTCTGGAAAGAACATTTTAAGAAGCTGTTAAACGCTGAGGACCAGGTACATGAGGAAACAACAAATAATGGAGAAATTGAGAGAAGTTGGGAAGCAGAATTAGGACAAATTACACAGGAAGAAATGGAAAAAGCTGTGAAGAAGATGAATGGGGGGAAAGCCCCAGGACCTGATGAAGTATCAGTGGACATGATAAGAGCAGCAGGTCCAGTGGGAATGCAGTGGCTGTATAGAGTACTATCAAGCGTGTGGAGAAATAGTAAAATACCTGGCGACTGGAGAACAGGAGACATTGTTCCCATCTTCAAGAAAGGCAATAAACGACTTTGTAAAAACTACAGAGGAATAACCCTCATGAGTCATACAGCCAAGATTTTTGAAAGAATTTTACTAAATCGAATAAGTGAAAAGATAGAAAAGGAGCTGAGTGAAGAACAGCATGGGTTTAGGAAAGGAAGGAGCACAATCGACCTGATATTTTCTATCCGTCAACTGATGAAAAAAAGTTGGGAGTATAACAAAAGGATGATAATGGTTTTTATAGACATAGAAAAGGCATATGACTCAGTTGACAGGGAAAGACTCTGGGAAGAACTGAAGAAGATAGATATAGAAGATGGATACATTAATGTTATAAAGACAATGTACAGAGGCCACAATTGTAGAATTAGAACACCATTGGGGAACTCTGAATACTTCGAAATAAGACAAGGACTTGAGCAAGGAAGTATTCTATCTCCTGCGCTTTTTAATGTTGTGATGGAGGGAATGAATAGGGCAGTTAAAGATATAGTAAAAGAAAAAGACAAAAAGATGATTTTTGCAGATGATATGGTAATATGGGGTGATAAAGAGGTAGATGTACAGTTACAGCATGAAGCGTGGAAGGAAATAATGAAAAGGTATGGATTAAGAATAAATAAAGATAAGAGTGAAGTAATGGTATTTGGAAGAGAGAAGGGAATCAATGGAAATATTACCTTGAATGGAGAACCCCTCAAAGTGGTAGAAAGTTTCACTTATTTAGGGAGTGAAATATCTAGGGATGGAAGAATAACTAACGAAATTAATAGGAGGTTACAGAAGGGAGGCAATTTCTACCAAACAATAAAACATCTGATTTGGAATAATGAAGTTTCAGAAAGAGCAAAACTCCTGATGTATAAGAATTATTACTTCCCTATTGTCACCTATGGTGGAGAAACATGGACAATGAAAGAAAGGGACTGGAGCAGACTGCAAGCAGGGGAAATGAAATTTCTCAGAGCAGTTAAGGGAAAAACAAGAATGGACAGAGTAAGGTATGTAGAGATTAGAAAGGACCTCAAACAAGAAAGTATGAGAGAAGAAATTGAAAGAAAGAGATTAAGATGGTATGGGCATGTTAAGAGGATGCATGGGCAGAGACTCCCCAAAATTATGGAAGAACTAAAGATGGATGGGAAACGACCTAGAGGGCGCCCAAGAACACGGTGGAAAATGGGAGTGAGAATATCTGTTGAAAGGAGAGGTGTGACCTGGCAGCAAGTGGAGGAAGAAAAGTGGTGGGAGGACCGAGCCAAATGGAGAGGACTCGTCAACACCCAGACCCGGCAGTAGCTGGAGCGGGATTCGGATATAGAATCAGAGTTCCCGTGGGCTTTGAAGGTAATACCTATTCAGTACTTCACGTAGCTCCTCCTCAAGCTGTGCATCTGTTCGCTGAAACACGCTCTGCGTGTCGGTAATTAGAGATGAAGCAAGAATAGCAATGATAACCGTTGATACAAGTAGGTCTGTATGCTTTTCAGTAGAATTCAGACCGTAATGAGGCGAATTTCGCAGGTTATCACCTATAGCGTCTAGGCTAATTCCTTTCTGATTTAAGGACAGCAATAGGATACACACAAACTGCAACCCATTACACGTGATAAAATTGCTGCATACGCCACGAGACAGACGTTGGTGAAAGAACCGATAGCGCTATGCCTACAGAACCTGTGATCCCGTTTCTTGCCACTCGTCGCGCTAACATGACCGATAGGCAAACGAAATACCGTAACTTTACTGAATGACAGAGCTCCAAAGGAGAAAGACAGTCGTGGCTCGTTCACTATGGATGTTTTACTAACGGGGTGAAGGGTCAACTTTGAAATACAGCTTAGAGAGACAAAGATGTTATTCTCACTGTTGTCAGTAAGAGACTGAAAACACTGTTACAGCAGTTCGTCTGGAATCTACATAACTCGAATATAAAACGCTAGTCTTCCACATCTACTGCTGCATTTTCTCGTTGATGACAACTGAAGTTATCGTGGCATGTCCCTCACCATGGGCTGATCCTCTGCTTCTGCTGAATCCACCACGTGGCTACTGGCGAAATCGCTGGAGAATTTGCGTGATGTATCCTGAACTACGCAGTTAAATACTGCATCCTCACAGACACTATGTATCGAAATGCTTACCAACAATTTACGTAAACGTGTGGTGTTTGCTGTTGGTTAGCTACGTGTTCGTTCTGTCTCCAAGCAAGGCCAAATTACCCTGTTTTAATGGCCGAATCGCCTGTTCCGATGTGTATGAGACTCTAGAACGTACTGTGACGCAAACGAGTTACATGTTATGCTACAATTTTGTCCTTACAGTAAGTGATACTAATTTTAATAATGTAGAGTGTAGTCTATACTCAAGATAAAACTGGGTACCTGCGAGTAAATTAAGCTTCGACAGTTTCCAGACGTGTACTTTATTACCAAACATTGCACATGCAAAAAGAATTTAAAATCTAGCTGGAACCGCGAGAAGACAGCAGAACCTTGCATCATCAAAATTGTGCGGCTGTTATGAAACAACAATCGCAGTGTACACAAATTATTTTGTACACATCTGTTCATGAAGCACAGAGGGAATTCACAACACAACGTCGAAGAAAACGGAGGAGGTCCTAGTGCTTTCTGAAGTGGTTTTGTCATATTGAAGATGCTTGATATTTGTGTAAACGCTAAAGCACTTAGCGTTCAAACTTGTCTAACAAAATGGCGTTGAGAGTGAGACAAACATTTCAGCAAAGTCAACAAGGATAAACATTCGCTGAAATCAGATTTTAAACCGGACAGTAGACGCAGATATTATAGTGTCCGACCGGAAATAGCTAAGTCTGACGATATCTGATCATTGGTTAGAGATCCAGGATGTAACGGAGTACGAGATATTTTCAGCAGTTTCACATTTATACCTAACGAGACGTTCCAATAGCATGCATTGGTACTTGAAGTTTGCATTCATCATGAGATTCATAGAGATCACTTAGAACGTCACAGAAAGAGTGTTACGAATCGTTTTCCTGCTTCTAGATAGTCATATTGAGTGGGAAACAGTTGTTTTCAACTAAATAATTGAATCCAGAGCAAATGAATTTGGCAGCTCTCTGAAGTCTAACGATCAGTGGCTTTCCGTGTCGTTCAATTTGCGAGTGTTTGTCAGGATAACTTCCCTCCCCTTCCCTGCCTCCCTATTCCTCTTCTTCCCTCCCGTCCCATCCCCTTAATTTTTAGTTTTATATTTTTATGCAGTCTATCCCCATGTCAGTCCGGTTCAGCCAATGTACTATAAACTTGACTTGTATACAAACTGAGCCGACCAGCTATAAAGCTTCCCGAATGCTATTCTGATGTCTTAAATCTTGATTAAAATTGACCTTCTACCTTGGAATTATTTTTATCAGTAATATGCTGTTTCCTTTCACAACATTTTATTTTTCTGTTTTAACCTGGTACTTTTAGGTGCTAGAGGCCCATTTTAAGTGACTAGATAGACTGTTTTGGTCGCTGCATTTGCTTCAGTTTATCAACCCTCATTTTTCCATAAATTCTTGATATCGATGCATCGGTAAAAACTTCCACATTTGCACTTACACTTCAAATAATGGAACACGTAACACCTTTAGTGTAATTTAAGACTTAGTAAACGACGATGTTATGAAAATTGTTTGTTGGTAGCCGTAGAAATGACGCCACAAGTCGCTATTTAGAAAAACAAAACAAAAAGCCGCCACACGAGAGATTGGCAGCTGCTTACTGGCAGACTGATGGTAGCGACAACTGGTGGTTGGAACGAGAGCTCCAAATGTCACTGTATTTTCGTATCTAGTTAGGAAACCTCTCCAACTTCATCTCGTATTTTAAGCAGAAAAAAGCGCACTTGCAAGATATTAGTCCCGGAAATGGATCGCGCGCCAAAAATTGGTCCATAATTCTGACAGTACGCAGTTATGAACTTCTGAAAATACGGGTTTTAAAACAAGCTCCGCCCCACTGCAGCTGCTTAATGTCCGAGCGCGGAGTTCTGTGGAGTGAAGTGAGTTAGAGGTTTGTGAATTATTGTTTCGACATGGGCAACATGCTTCGCTCATTGCGTCTATGTGCGCGATCTCTAACCCGTAGCTGTTGCTTAATTTGATTTTACTGTACTTTTATGTGGCGATAAACAAATCTAGTGTAAATGAATGAAACGTATGAGTGTCTCATTAAAGAAGCAGCGTGGCGGTCCTCACTTATTAGCTGTTCTGCAATATTTTCTTTGGCTTTTAAAGGTGGCATTGTTAAAGTGAAGTGCATTTGCAGTAGACGCGCTATTCTTCAACGCGATTGACGTGGTTAAATTGTTCAGTGAAAATCATTAACCTCATTTCATAAGAATTCTTGAGTTGGTTAGATTTATTCATTTTGATTTCAAGAGGTATATATAGTTACAGAATACCGACACGAGAATATCGTTAAAATAACTGTTACGCCTCAGGACAATACCATTGGCGGACACTAATAACTGGTTCAAATTCTTCCTTGGAAGCTCTCAGATGCCCAGCAGCCAGTTTCAATGACTAGTAGACGGCCAGCTAGGAGAGTACGCTGAGCCAGACACGGAAGCTATCGCTGCAAGCGGAAATGACCGATCGCCCAAGTGAAGCGTAATAACATCGTGAACGCCGAGAGATACCCTCATGCTAGTGACAAAGAAAACTGTCGTAAACAAGACTACAAGACTATGTACAACGCAACTACTCAGGTGTCGAGCCAGCAGATAAGACCCTCTGAAATGTGATTCGCTGAAAGTCTGGCCACTAGGAGAAATGACAGATGCCCCACCGCCGCAGAGCGAACGGGAAGCTCCGATATAAATACCCCGCCCTTCGTTAAAAAAGTCTGCTGACTGCCGATTGCCGACTGCCTAGTGCGTAATCTCATCCCTTGTGTCAGTTGCAGCTATCCAGTGAGAGGGGAGGCTATGGACGTCGACCCTCGGAACGCCCCTAGCTTTATTCGCCTGGAAGGACACTGCTACTGCCAGCTGTACTGAAATATTCCGAGGCTACACTGATGGGGAATGGAGGCCTGATCTGCGTGACCTGGACGCTGCTCGTCATCTGCCTTCGAGAGCAGCCAACGATGCTGCCGGCGCCTGTCTGAGCTGAGAGCCGCCTACTGCGAGCCAGCGACTTATTTATTTATTTATTTATTTAGCGTATGGCTCATAACATCATAGTAAAAATTACAGAAACAACACGATTTAAAAAAAAAATCACATGTATAAACAGTGCAATAAATAACAATTTGTATATAAGGACACTGCCAATTGTAAATTTACACTCACAGAAGAGCAATCACAAGCAGACGTCCAGCTTAGATAATAAATAGACGATTGCCTCTTGGGTAGCCATTAGGAAATCCTGTGGGTCACCCTCGTATGCCCTTAGTGGGCATTCCTGCACGATGTGTTTGACCGTCTGTCTCTCAGCGCCACAGTCGCAAGCGGCCGAAGGAAGTTTACCCCATCTGTGTAAGGAGTCGGCGCATCTCCCACAGACCGAACGAAGAATTCCTGCCCCACATCAAAGTGAAACAGAACGACGGACAAAGCCAGCGACTGCATCAGCTGGACTCGAGGCCCGACACCTAAGTGCAAATCTGCGATGTCAGCGAGTGAACTTTGGAGATCGACACGTAGGGTCGCAGTCTGCGGGTCGACAGCCACCCCTTGACGTAACAGCTGCCACCCGGCGCTTCGCTGGTCTGGTGGTGCTGCAGGACGAGCGCATGCCGCCGGCCTCCGCTGTTAGAGGTGCTGCTCTACCGTCCCGGCTTTGGAAGATAATCCTGTGTACGGCCTAATAAATGTGTTGTTGTCAATGATGTTTTCTTTGCGCTCTTGAACGTATCTAGGTCCTAAACACCGCATCTCGCCTGGCTCTCTACTGAGGACTGTAAGATTCTGGGACTGGACTCTTATATTACATGTGCGTGAGGTTGGCATATTATACACTCTTATAACATCTTATTTATTGGAGTAAAGTAACACTTTTTCTCAAGTAAGATTTCAAATCACGTTGGGCAGGTTTCCACTTCTCCTCTCGTCTTCCCTAGTCTTTAGCTAGTTGTTACCCTGCGCTTCGCGGGAATTAAACAGCTGCAGTGAAGTGGAGCGAGTGACAAACAACTGGTTCACACAAAGTTTAAAGGCTGTACATTCCGGAGGACATAGCTCCGTTCTGTCAGAATTACGGCCCGAAATTTTGTGCGGTTTTCTGAGGATGATACCTTGCATCTCCACTTTTCCCTATTTAAAATATGAGGTCAAGCTGCTCATACTTCCTTACATACTGAGGTAACAAAAGTCATGGGACACCTCCTAATACCGTGCCAGACCACTTCTTGCCCGGCGTAGTACAGCACTTCGTTGTGTCGTGTGGACTGAACAGATCGTTGGATGTCCGTTGCAGAAAATGTTGCTAGTGCAGGGTGTTACGCACGAACTGACTTCTTGATTATGTGCAACAAATGTTCGACGGGATTCATTTCATGCGACCTGGGGACCCAAGTCATTCGCTCGAATTGCCCAGAATGTTATTTAAACTATCCCCGAACAATTGTGGTCTGCTAATATGGCCCATTGTCATCCTTAAAAGAGGCATCGTTGTCTGGAAATATGAAGTCCATGAATGGTTTCAAATGGTCTCCAGGTAGCCGATCACTATTGTGAGATCAGAGGACCCAGTCCATTCCGTGTAATCACAGACCACACCGTGGAGCCACGGCTTCATGAGGTCTGCGCCACACTCAAAATGCATCATCAGGTCTTACCAAATGAAATTGTGAGTCATCTGACCAGGCCACGGTTTTCCTGTAGTCTAGGGTCCAACCGTTTCGGTTGCGTACTCAGGGAAGGCGCTGAAGGTGATGTCGTGCTGTTTGCAAAAGCTATCGTGTCGGTCGTCTGCTGTCATAGCTTATTAACGCCAAATTTCGTCGTATTCTCCTAACACACACCTTTGACGTAAATCTCTCTTTGATTTCTGCAATCAACTTCACGCTAACGCCGTTGCTCTGTTGGTAAGTGAAGACCGTCTGCCAATGAGTCGTCCATGGTAATGCCTGAAATGTGGTACCCTCGGCACATTTTTGACGCTGTGGATGTCGGAGTATTGAATTCCCGAACGATTTCCCAAATGAAATGTCCCATGCGTCTAGCTCCAAGTATCATTCCGCGTCAGAATCTATTAATTCTCGTCGTGCGCTCATAATCACATCAGAGACCTTTTCACACGAATCACATAAGTACAAATTACAGCTCCGCTAATGAACTGCACTTTTATACCTTGTGCAAGCGATACTACTGCCACTTGTATATGTGCATATGGCTATCCCATGCCTTTTGTCACCTCAGTGTATGCAACAATTGGTAAATTTGATGGCGTTTGTTTTAAAGAGCATCCTGGTATGGTTTACTAGCCCTAGAGGCTCATAATACACTTAATATCACATCAGACATTGTATGAGGCAGTAGATCCGCAATTTGGCTGAGATAAGTATATCTGCTGCAGTTGTTGATTTGATTATCTAGGCCGGCCGGAGTGGCCGTGCGGTTCTAGGCGCTACAGTCTGGAACCGAGCGATCGCTACGGTCGCAGGTTCGAATCTGCCTCGGGCATAGATGTGTGTGATGTCCTTAGGTTAGTTTGGTTTAATTAGTTCTAAGTTCTAGGCGACTGATGACCTCAGAAGTTAAGTCGCATTGTGCTCAGAGCCGTTTGAACCATTTGATTATCTACTGATAGAAGATAGATTATGTTACAGACAGTAAGCATTAGAAGGTGCCATTAGCAAACTTGGTGGAGAGAAATAACCTCCTGATGACGTTGTTTGCCAAACAGAAGTGCACTGTTTCGGAGCTATGTCCATTAAACAAAAGCCAGTGAGCTACACGCACTCGAATGTTGATACATCCCCTTAGAAAAATTTATGAATTACTGTGCTGATAAACCTATTACATTATTTGATTTTCAAACAGCTGAGCAAAACAGAACGTACTTAGACATTCCGCTCTTTACGTATTCTGATCAACACTAAACTAACACACAATAATTTTAGCGCAACGCAATCTGACTTTCAATAATCCCTACAAAGGAATGGCCCTGACTAACAATAACCTACACCTTTCATGAATCACTTACCTCACAAAAATCTTCGTTACTCGAACTACTGCAATACAGCGAGCGCCACTACTGCCAGCTAAATAAAAGATTCAAACTACTGAAGCTACTAACTACTGATAGGCATACTTAGCAAATGAAAGATTTTGATAGAGAACAAACAATGTATTTACCTTAATAGTGTCCAAAAGTCATTACACACACACACACACACACACACACACACACACACACACACACACACACACACATATATATATATATATATATATATATATATATATATATATATATATTCATGAGATCCAGTCTTACATATTTACTCTTTCTGATGGCACACCATCCGCTCTCAAAACTCCGCCATCTCTCTCCCCACATCCACCACTGCTGGCGGCTCACTTCCAACTGCGCAACGCCATGCGCTGTTCACATCCAACTGCCCAACACTACAATAGCGAATATTCCAACAATGTCAACCAGCCACAGACTGCACACAGCACAGCCAGTGATTTTCATACAGAGCGCTAGGTGACATTACGAACATAAAAACCTAAACAGCCTACTTACAAAGTGCGTGCATTTTAACGAATTTGTGTAGCTAACGCTTGTAATGCTAAGCAACGTAGTTACTAATTAAAATAGCTGAAGACATCAGTTTGCCTGAACAGGCCAAATGTAGGCAAACTTTGAATGTCCATCAAACTAGACACGGATTTACATTGACGTTTACTGAATAATACATGACTAAAATCAACTGCGATAAAAGTTCCGTAATGCTAGTAATTTATAAGGATAATATGCTGTACTGCAGAAACAACATCGTAGTAAGTGTTATAATTTTTGTTAATGTACAGACAGCCTGAATGAACTTTTACTCTAAAAAGCACGGTACATCAGTAAGTGTAAACTAAGACAGTGATGAAAAAGAAAACAGAAATAAACTTTTCAATAGTTTGTTTTCCTTCACGCAGAGTGTTCTACAGCAAATTCTCGATATTCTTGGTTCCGACATCGCTAGAAAGTTGATATCATCGAAGAAATGAGTGGCACATACTCTTGAAAATTCCCGGTATGTGGAGAATGGCCATCACAAAACACTTTCACTTTTTTTTCAGTCATCAGTCATCTGACAGTTTAGATACGGCCCGACATGAATTTCTCTCCTGTACCAAACTCTTCATCTCAGAGTAGCACTTGTGACCCACGTCCTCAATTATCTGCTGGATGTATTCCAACCTCTGTCTTCCTCTACTGTTTTGTCGTCTACAGCTCCCTGTAGTACCACTGAAGTAATTCCATGATGTCTTAACAGATGTCCTATCGTCCTGTCCCTTCTCCTTGTCAGTTTTTTCCACATATTCCTTTCCTTTCCTCTCGATACTGCACAGAATCTACTCATTCCTTACCTTTTCAGCGTTCTTCCGCAGTACCAAATCTCAAATACTTCGATTATCATTAGTTCCGGTTTCCCCACAGTCCTTGTTTCATTCCCATACAATGCTGTACTCCAAATGCACGTTGACAGAAATTTCTTCCTCAAATTAAGGATTGGATTGGATTGTTTGGGGGAGGATGCCAGACAGCGAGGTCATCGGTCTCGTCGGATTAGGGAAGGACGGGGAAGGAAGCCGGCCGTGCCCCTTCAAAGGAACCATCCCGGAATTTACCTGGAGAGATTTAGGGAAATCACGGAAAACCTAAATCACGATGGCCGGACGGAGGATTGATCAAATTAAGGCTCAAATTAAGGCTTATGTTTGATACTAGTGGACTTCTCTTGGCCCGGACTGCCCTATCTTGCCAGTGCTACTCTACTTTTGATATCCTCCTTATTCCGTGCGTCACTGGTTCTTTTGCTGCCTAGGTAGCAGAATTTCTTAACTTCATCTACATCTACTTCTACATCTACATCTACATGACTACTCTGCAATTCACATTTAAGTGCTTGGCAGAGGGTTCATCGAACCACAATCATACTATCTCTCTACCATTCCACTCCCGAACAGCGCGCGGGAAAAACGAACACCTAAACCTTTCTGTTCGAGCTCTGATTTCTCTTATTTTATTTTGATGATCATTCCTACCTATGTAGGTTGGGCTCAACAAAATATTTTCGCATTAGGAAGAGAAAGTTGTTGACTGAAATTTCGTAAATAGATCTCGCCGCGACGAAAAACGTCTTTGCTTTAATGACTTCCATCCCAATTCGCGTATCATATCTGCCACACTCTCTCCCCTATTACGTGATAAGACAAAACGAGCTTCCCTTTTTTGCACCATTTCGATCTCCTCCGTCAATCCCACCTGGTAAGGATCCCACACCACGCAGCAATATTCTAACAGAGGACGAACGAGTGTAGTGTAAGCTGTCTCTTTAGTGGACTTGTAGTATCTTCTAAGTGTCCTGCCAATGAAACGCAACCTTTGGCTCGCCTTCCCCACAATATTATCTATGTGGTCTTTCCAACTGAAGTTGTTCGTAATTTTTACACCCAGATACTTAGTTGAATTGACAGCCTTGAGAATTGTACTATTTATCGAGTAATCGAATTCCAACGGATTTCTTTTGGAACTGATGTGGATCACCTCACACTTTTCGTTACTTAGCGTCAACTGCCACCTGCCACACCATACAGCAATCTTTTCTAAATCGCTTTGCAACTGATACTGGTCTTCGGATGACCTTACTAGACGGTAAATTACAGCATCATCTGCGAATAACCTAAGAGAACTGGTCAGATTGTCACCCAGGTCATTTATATAGATCAGGTACAGCAGGGGTCCCAGGACGCTTCCCTGGGGAACACCTGATATCACTTCAGTTTTACTCGATGGTTTGCCGTCTATTACTACGAACTGCGACCTTTCTGACAGGAAATCACGAATCCAGTCGCACAACTGAGACGATACCCCATAGGCCCGCAGCTTGATTAGAAGTCGCTTGTGAGGTACGGTGTCAAAAGCTTTCCGGAAATCTAGAAATACGGAATCAACTTGAGATACCCTGTCGATAGCGGCCATTACTTCGTGCGAATAAAGAGCTAGCTGTATTGCACAAGAACGATGTTTTCTGACACCATGCTGATTACGTATCAATAGATCGTTCCCTTCGAGGTGATTCATAATTTTTGAATACAGTATATGCTCCAGAACCCTACTGCAAACCGACGTCAATGATATAGGTCTGTAGTTCGATGGATTACTCCTACTACCCTTCTTAAACACTGGTGCAACCTGCGCAATTTTCCAATCTGTAGGTACAGATCTATCGGTGAGCGAGCGGTTGTATATGATTGCTAAGTAGGGAGCTATTGTATCAGCGTAATCTGAAAGGAACCTTATCGGCATACAATCTGGGCCTGAAGACTTGCCCGTGTCAAGCGATTTGAGTTGCTTCGCAACGCCTAAGGTATCTACTACTAAGAAACTCTTGCTAGCAGCTGTTCGTGTTTCAAATTCTGGAATATTCCATTCGTCTTCCCTGGTGAAGGAATTTCGGAAAACTGCGTTCAATAACTCCGCTTTAGCGGCACAGTCGTCGGTAACAGTACCATCGGCACTGCGCAGCGAAGGTATTGACTGCGTCTTGCCGCTTGTGTACTTTACATACGACCAGAATTTCTTCGGATTTTCTACCAAATTTCGAGACAATGTTTCGTTGTGGAACGTATTAAAGGCATCTCGCATTGAAGTCCGTGCCAAATTTCGCACGTCTGAAAATTTTAGCCAATCTTCGGGATTTCGCGTTCTTCTGAACTCGGACCTGTTTTGTGTACCACGGGGAATCAGTTCCATCTCTTACCAATTTATGAGGTATGAATCTCTCAATTGCTGTTGCTACTATATCTTTGAATTTGAGCCACATCTCGTCTACATTTGCATAGTCAGTTCGGAAGGAATGGATATTGTCTCTCAGGAAGGCTTCTAGTGACACTTTATCCGCTTTTTGAAATAAAATTATTTTGCGTTCGTTTCTGGCGGATGTGAGAGAAACGGTATTGAACCTAGCTACAACGACCTTGTGATCACTACTCCCTGTATCAGTCATGATGCTCTCTATCAGCTCTGGATTGTTTGTGGCTAAGAGGTCAAGTGTGTGACTATTAATCCTGATGTCAAGTTTTCCGCTGTTCTCATTTCTGCTACTTCTCATTACTATCGTCTCTCTTCGATTTGCTCTCAATCCATATACTGTGATCTTTAGGCTGTCCATTCCATTCAGCAGATCATGTAATTCTTCGTCACTTTAACTTAGGATAGCAAAGTCATCAGCGAATCATATCACGGATATCTTTTCACCTTGAATTTTAATTCCACTCATGAACCTTTTCTTTTATTTCCATCATTGCTTCTTCGAGGTACAGATTGAATAGTAGAGGTGAAAGACTGCATCCCTGCTTAACAGCCTTTTTAATCCGAGCATTTCTTTCCTGGTCGTCCACTCTTATTATTACTTATTGGCTCTTGTACGTATTGTATATTACCCGTCTTTCTCCATAGCTTACCCCTATTTCTCTCAGAATTTCAAACATCTTACATCATTTTACATTATCGAACGCCTTTTCCAGGTAGGCAAATCCTATCAACGTGTCTTGAGATTTTTCTTTAGTTTAGCTTCCATTATCAACCACAACGTCAGAATTGCCTCTCTGGTGCTTTTAGTTTTCCTAAAGCCAAACTGATCATCGCCTAACACCTCCGCAATTTTCTTCACCATCCGTCTATATATTATTCTTGTCAGCACCTTGGATGCATGAGCTGTTAAGCTGATTGTACGATAATTCTCGCGCTCATCAGCTCTTGCAGTCTTCGGAATTGTCTGGATGATATTCTTCGGAAAGTCAGAGGGTATGTCGCAAAACTCATACAGTCTACACACCAACTTGAATAGTCGTTTCGTTATCAATTCCCCCAATGATTTTAGAAATTCTGATGGAATGTTATCCATCCCTTCCCCCTTATTTGATCTTAAGTTCTCCAAAGGTCTCTTAAATTCTGATTCTAATACTGGATCCCCTGTCTCTTCCAATTCGAATTTCTTCTTCTATCAAATCAGACCAATCTTCCCTCTGATACAGGCCTTCAGTGTACTCTTTCCACCTATCCGCTCTCCCCTCTGCATATAGCCCGTTACGCTTTTAGTGTTACCACCCTTGCTTTCAATTTCACCGAAGCTTGTTTGGACTTTCCTGTATGCTGAGTCAGTCCTTCCAACAATCAATTTTTTCGCTTTCTTCATAATTTTCATGCAGCCATTTTGTCTTAGATTTCCTGCACTTCCTATCTATTTCATTCCTCAGTGACATGTATTTCTATATTTCTGAATTTCCCTGATCATTTTTGTCCTTTCATCGATCAGATGAGGTATTACTTTTGTTAAACTCCCGTTGCTTCATAGTTACCTTCATTGTACCCAAGTTATTCTTTCCAACTTCTGTGATCGCTATTTTTAGATATATCCATTCCTCTTAAACTGTACTATCTACTAAGCTATTCCTTATTTCCGTATCTATAGCCTTAGAGAACTTCAAGCGTATCTCGTCATTCCTTAGTACTTCCATTTCCCACGTATTTGCGTATTGATTCTTCCTGACTAATGTCTTAAACTTCAGACTACTTTTCATCACTACTATATTGTGATCTGAGTCTATATCTGCTCCTTGGTACGCCTTAAAATCCAGTAGCTGATTCCGGAATCTCTGTCTCACCATGACGTAATCTGATATTTTCCCGTATCACCTGGCCTTTTCCAAGTATACCTCCTCCTCTTTTATTCTTGAACAGAGTATTCGCTATAACTGGTTGAAACTTATTGGAGAACTCAATTAGTCTTTCTCCTCTCTCATTCCTGGTCCCAAGCCCATATTCTCCTATAACCTTTTCTTCTACTCCTTCCCCTACAACTGCATTCCAGTTCCCCATGACTATTAGATTTTTATCTCTCTTTACATACTGTATTACCATTTCAGTATCCTCTTATACTTTCTTTATATCTTCACGTTTGCTTGCGGCATCGGCATGTGTACGCGAACCATCGTTGTTGATGTTGGTTTGTTGTCGATTCTGCTAAGAACAACCCGATCACTGAACTGTTCACAGTAACGCACTCTCTATTCAAAAATGGCTCCAAGCGCTATGGGACTTAACATCTAAGGTCATCAGTCCCCTATACTTAGAACTAGTTAAACCTAACTAACCTGAGGACATCACACACATCCACGCGCGAGGCAGGATTCGAACCAGCGACCGTAGCAGCCGCGCTGTTCCGGACTGAAACGCCTAGAACCGCTCGGCTAGCACTCTTTGTCCTGCCTTCCTATTCACAATAAGTCTACTCCCGTTATATCATTTTCTGCTACTGCTGATATTACCCTGTACTCAGCTGACCAGAAATCCTTGTCTTCTTTCCATTTCACTTCACTGACTCGTACTATATTTAAATTGAGCCTTTGTATTTCCCTTTTCAGATTTTCTAGCAATTTTACCATACTCAGGGTTCTGACATTCCACATCCATACTCATAGAACGTTATACTTTGTTTGGTTATTCGAGTTCTTTCTCATGGTCACCTCCATCTTGGCAATCCCTTCCGGAGATCCGAATGCGGCACTATTCGGGAATCTTTTGCCAATGTAGAGATCGTCATGTCATTTTGTCAGTTACAGGCTGCATGTCCTGTATACCCGTTATGTGTCTTTAATGCAGTGGTTTTCATTGACCTCTGAATCCTCATGCCGTTGATCATTGATGATTCTTCCGCCTTCAGCTTACCGGACTAATTTTCTCGCCAGTCGCTGATTGGCTACCTTTTTATGGCCGTTGCTCCAAAGTGGTGCATTTTCGACCGGTGGTTATCTGGGAAGTTTTGCCTGATTCCAGGTATCCTTCTCGCTATTACCCTATTTTCAGGTTGATAAGCTTTTTCAGTGCATCCAGCCGCCTTAAATAGTTAAAATTCAACGAGCATTTGGCTGAGACCACACTCATCACTGCCAAGAGTTTACTGTCGTGTGTTTGCTGCTGATACCGTTACATAACCGCACTACTGCATGTGTCTTTACCAGTGCCCAGTCAAGTGCCATTGAAGATATTTTTTTGGTTTCAAGACGGACGCGCCCCCTTCATCCTCCCGATGAGCCGATCCCAAGCTGCAGACCGTTGTCTTTATTGATGGTGTCACTAGAAATTTTTATTTCGGTATCTTCTTCTCTAATGTTATTAAATAAACCATTTCTCAGTTTAGTAATACATGTCTCATTGAAAGCAATTTGGTGTCGGACTTCTAGAGAATGCTTTGCTTCCACTGATTCCTCATCATACTAAAAGGGGGAACACCTCTCCTGTTTCACATGGCACTGTTCAACACTGCCACTGGTGGTCCCACTTAAAACACACAACACGCACACGGTATTTTGTATATCCCTGACAACAGGTCAGGTAGGGAAGCTTTCGCTCGCCGATCCTGTTTAATATTTATTTGGAGGAAATCGTGAGAAGTGATTTGGATGGGAAACAAGACGTCAGAATAGATGGACAAAACATAGAAATCATAAGATTCGCAGATGACATTGTGATTCTTCCAGAAAATGAAGAGACCTTGATTCAAATGCTAAATGACTTGAATGAAGACTGTGTAGCATTCGGTAGAGAAATAAAAAGAAAACGGAAGGCATGGTTATAGACTTGAAGGAAAGAAGAGTGAATTAGAAGTTAAGGTCTTAAAACAGATGATAGTATTCATGTAATTGGGAAGTTGGATTAGGGAACATACGCATTTAGAACAGGGCATCAGAGTCAAGATGGAGCTGGCGAAAGAGGTACTTCAAAAGCAGAAAAGACTGTTAGCTAGTGGTTTGAATACGAAATTAAGAAAGCAGCCAGTGAAATGCCTGGTACGGAGCGTGGACTTGTAAGGAGCATAAACATGGAAATTGGGTAAGCGGAGCGAGAGAAGAACCGAAGCTTGTGATTTGGCGGAGAATGGAGAAGATGAGCTTGATTGACAAAGTCAGGAATGAGGAGGTATTGAGAAGAGCTCGAGAAGCTCGGAGTATGTTGCCGACACTGAAGAACAGGAAGGACATTAGACAGGACGTAATTTGTACGAGAATGTCTTATAGTACAGACAGTTGAAGGTTTTATTCCGTTGAGGAGGGGAAAGGGCAGAAGAAGATCAGAAACTGGATGAGATCAGTAGAGCGCAAGGAGTGTACCAACGAATGAAGAGGAAAGTAGAGGACGGAGAAGCATGGAGTGCTGTTAAGTCTAAACCTGCCGCAACGCAGATAACGAAATGATGGCTTTCTGAGGTCTGCATCGTCTTTCACAGACCTCACGAGTTATCGAATTGCTAGAGGCCTGAAGAATTGAACAGATTTCATCTGGCTAATTTTTCCTGTTATTGAGCTACAGAAAGGCGGAATCGCAAGGTTCTTCGTGTCCTCCTGGAGACCTTCTGCTTATGACTCTTCAGTGAAATTTGTCGTTTCATGTTGTCGTTTTCTTTGACAATCTTAGTATGTGGCTCAATTCGTTCGGCAGGTTTTTCACAGTCTCAAACAGTTTCCGCCACATCTATCCTCATGACAGTGAGCCGCGCGTGGCTCGTGTTCGTGCCATATCTCATTTGACATCCTCTTTTTACTGTACTACCACCTCTTTATGTTAATTTCAATTACTGGTGTCACTGAGCTGCCGCCTTGTCTGCTCGTGAGCGGCAGCAGCGGCGCTTGTCGATATAATCCCTGGCGTAATATCTTTGCTGACAGCTATTACTTCCCGCTTGTCGTTTGTTTGGAGGTAGTTCGGATCTGACAGTGAGTTGGGAGGCCCTAGCAGTGCAGTAAGGACCTGTGGCGGAAACTTAGGACGCGGCAGAAGTTCAGTCGGGGCGCCGCTGCAGTGAGGTCCGGACAGCGATGACTCGCCCGACAGTTGCCGATACATATCACTTGAGTGCTGACCATCTTGGCTGGTCACTGGTCGATCGTCATGTCGGACGACGTGTATGTTGGCCGGCGTTCGCTTATGGATTGCCTGCGTGTGCCGACTCGTGATTTGTCCTTGTTATAGTACAGTCGCTGCCGTTAGTATAGTCTAGTCCTTCGTGCAGTTTCGTGAAACTGTGAGTAGCTTGTGATGTCGACTGCTCAGTTATTTTAGTGCTGTCTCCGTGCTGATGTGTCGCAGTCGGTCGGTTGGCGTGGAGCAGCGAGGAAATCTCCGCGGGGCGTAGTTTGGCCAGACCCGCTGTCGGTCTCTACGCAGTGTCGAAGTGTGTGGGGCTGTTCCCATCACTACGAGGTCCGTGGCTCACCGACCCTGGACACGAAAGTTGAGTGTGGATTTAACTTATTAGCAAGTCAAGACTGTTCACATTGTGCCGTCTGGTTCTCGTTGTCGGCTGTTGGGACTTTCCCGCGAGCAACAACGTGTGTGTTCGAGTTGGCTAAGGTTTGGCCACCTTCTGGTGAAGTCTAAATGTATTTCGTTATTTGCCATTGAAGTGCGCCAGCGGAATTTTCTGCTTTGTGGCCGTTAACGTTCCGGTTACATGTCCTGGCTGTTGACGTAAATTTAGGCAATGTCCTTTCCTCACCATGCTGTCACTGTACAGCACGGTGTGTAGTTCGACAGCTTAATGTATGCTTGGTTGTGGGTGTCCATGCCTTTACGTTTGCATTGAACTCCGGGTTGTGTGCTGGTCGAGTGGAGCGCAAGTTACCTTGTCGGTGAGTCCGTTGACTGTCTGTTGGTTGGGTTGTCGTCGGATCGAGAATGGTTTGGCCGACTGCCTGTCTCACCTAAGTGAACGTTAGTATTTCAACTGCTGGCCGACTCCCGAAACTTCTGAGCACCGTTAGCTGCACTGTCTTTTCTTATTTCCTGTTGTCTGTATTTGTATGCCTCATAGCCGATGGTTTTGAATCAAAGTTGAATTGTTTTTAGTGGTGTGTTAGGTCATGGGCCTTGAGCCGTTTTAAACTTAAACTTCCTTGCTTGTCAATTGTTAGATTGTTTGGGTCCTTCAGCCTAATTTAAGGTAAGGCTTTGTTTACACTTATTTTACCTTGAGTTTTAAGTCATGGGGCCTTCAGTCGTTTTTAAACTAAGGATTTTTGTCTTTCGAGCATCAGACTTTTGGGGCCTTCAGCCTAATTGAAGATGAGGCCTTCTTCCTTGTGTTTCTTTTAATTTAATTTAACCTTGAGTCTTAAATCATCGGCCTTCTGCCGTTTTTATATTAAGGTTGTTGCTTTTCAAGTGTTAGATTTTTGGGCCTTCAGCCAAATTATACAACTTACTTACCGTGATGCCTTCTGCCTTCTAAATATTCTTTTTCGCGTCTGAATTTTGAGTTAATGGCTTTTAGTTTTTTTTTTTTAAAGTAAAGTGGTTGTATCCTTAAGGCATAAGATAGTGTGGCGTATTCAACCGATAACTAAGTTTAAGAATTTGTACTGCAATGTTTGGTCAAATAAATAAAGTTATTCGTGTTCGAGTGTAACTGACAGCCGCTCATTTTGGCCCCTTTCCACAATTCCAACTACCTGTCCTGCCCTGCGGGTTTAACCAGGCGTTTCAGACAGGTTGATTTTTACGACGGGCTTTCAGTAAAGCAACACTTTTTTTATGAAAGCAGGTTGGTTTTATTCAAGATTCTAGTACACCACAATCTTCCCCACTCTTTTGCCTAGAAAACCTCATGTTTCAACACAGTCTCCGTTCAATGTGCTGGGTGTTGTGTGCTGTCCTTAGGTTAGTTAGGTTTAAGTAGTTCTAAGTTCTAGGGGACTGATGACCATAGATGTTAAGTCCCATAGTGCTCGGAGCCATTTTTTTCGTTCAATGTGACGTCCGTACGCCAGTTTACTGGGAGGCCTGTCTGCCTGCATTGTACCATTCTACTGATCGGCCTTGGAGCCAACGTGCTGCTGCATCAATAATCTCCCCATCACCCACGTACTGCTTCCCTCTGAGTGCATCCCTCATTAGGCCAATCTGATGGATGTCGGAAAGTGCGAGATCCGGGTTGTAAGGTGGATGGGAAAGAACAGTCCAATGGAGTTTTGTGATTGCGTCTCGGGTGTGCAGGCTTGTGTGAGGCCTTGCCTTCTCAAGGAGAAGGAGAAGTTCGTTTGCATTTATGTGGAGAGGAACACGCTGAAGCCCAACACTGCAGGACTCACAGCTGCGTGCGGCGTGCCGTCACGCGGGACATCAGACATGTTTGCGCGCCCTTGTAGCGATGACGAGAGACAGCTCGCCCAACAATTCATCGTGCTTTTGTTCACTACCAGGTCTCCGTAGATAGTCTGCAGAAATCTACGAATATCTGCGATGCTCTGGTTTTCCACGAAAAGGAACTCAATGACAGCTCTCTGTTAGGGACGCACCTCCATTACAGACGCCATCTTGGAGGCTACTAGAGCGCCATCACCTATTGGAACATCATGAATCTATAGGGGCTAAAGCGGGAATGTTCCACGATGTACCATACGAATTCGGCGTTTTATCAACCGGAAAATGTATTCCATTGTTTATTGAATGTTCTTGTATATACACACTCTTTGAAATGAATACAATGAGTATAATCAGAAATGAGTATTCGAAACGGAAAATGGTTTTTCAATGAAAAGAAAGTGCCCACGGGTATCATAAGTTTGAGGAAGTTCGCCGTCGGAGCTGGCTTTTGGCCTGTGGAGCTGGTGAGGTGGGCGCCTGTGCTCTAGAGCGCACCTGGTTGCGTGTTGGAGCGGCGCCAGCGACCAGGGAGCAGCCAGCAGACACAGCGCGCCACCGGGGAGCCCGCGAATGTGTGCTCGCGCCCACACGCGCGCTCGCATGGTCCGGGCTGCCAGCGCACGAGCATTGATTCTCGTTAATTACGGCCCGCTGTGCCGCAGCACACTGAACCACAGCACGCCGCGGCCGTGGTCTCGTCTGGGCGGCTCAGCACTGCGCCCGCGACGGCCAGTCTCTCGGTTCAACGCCCACAGCCAATCTAACGCCGCACCGCTCTCTAGACACACCCCAGTACCTCATACAACTCAAATTAATTTTCTCTCTGGGGCGTGCTCGGTGTTTTCGACGATAGTTTTGTATCTATTAGTTAACGAGAACGTGTACTAAAAAGAGAGAAAAAACCGTAAATAATTTTGTTACGGAGAATAAATTCCATGCCCAACATTGGAGCTCCAAATTACCAGTAAACACATGCTGTGTGAATTCCGAGACCTTACAGATCGAGAGCCTTTCTCTGGAATATTGTGAGCGACTGCATATTTTCTCAGTTACGTTTTATCATTCTAATTTATTTACTATCGATATTGAAGCAGCTGCGGCTCCATCTCGGCACTTTAATGCTTTGCTCGACATGACATACCACTAAGAATTCATGCTGTTAATGTACCACATGCATGCTGTGGTGTGATGGGTTTTTGAGTCTTAAGCCGTCGGCACACGGACCGTGCTGTCGAACGTTAACGTTGAGCGTGCCAATTTCAACGTGCTGCTGAACGCTCAGGAACTATGTCACTTGTGCATACGGCACGTGGGCCTCAACGTGATATACTCGATCGCAACGCACTCCAGCGGCAGTTGAGGGATGTTTCCAGTTCGTAAATGACATTGTTTACTCAACGGGCGCGCGTAAAATTCCCACATTAGCTCTATTAAAATGCACATTTCCTCCATCGTCCACGAAAAGGAAAGTACCATGTCCAATCAATAAGGACACAGGCTTATAAAAGTTCCATTACAAACAGTGCGGTACAAATTTGGAATACTTCTACACATAAGATAAACATTATTTCATCATTCCCACATTTTAGTAAAACCCCAAGGACAGTCTTACTTGATCAGTGTTCCAACCCAGTAGCAGAATCTTTGCATCATGTGAATTACGAAGCGTAAAACAAAAAGGAGCAAAATATCTTTATACAAGTAACGCAAGCTGTCCTGTAGATTAAGCCAATCGAAAAAAGTCACCACTCAAAAAAAGATGAACTTGCATTTGCATAACATCAAATATTATACTACATACTTACATTAAACTAATAATAAAGTATCAGAACCCAATAAAAAACGCGAATGTTAGGAAAGAATATTCGGAAGTGGCACGACGCGAACCACCGCCCCATCACACATCTTTCCACCCTGCAATGACGCTAGTCATTACGCTACACCAATACCAGACTGCGAAGGTCTAATCATAGTAAGTGAGCTCCTGCAGAAAACCTTAATCGTAGATATATTACTATTTGAAATTTAATTATAACAAATTGTACCAAGAACAATGCGTTATGGGCGGATCTTCAGTGTGTCGTTGGCTACTCTCATAATACGCAAGTTACAATAATTCTTTTGCCAAGAATATGATGTTCCTCATTATATTATTGGAACGAATCACACAGCTAACAACGGGTTTTCCAGTGATTCTCAATTTGCTGGTACTCAGAAACGGCATATATACATATAGCCTTGAAATTAATGCCAATATGGCGCCTCACAACTCTGTACTGTAGGGAGACGGCGATCGTGTGACGTAGGTGGCGTTGCACCATCTCATTGGTCAAAGCTCAGACGCACGCTCGGAATATCTGGCATGCCAGATATTGCTCTGTACGTTCAGAAAGACCCCTGAACGTGCTCTTCCACGCTATGACGTCAGAAACTCGGCACGCTCAACGCTTAACGTTTGGATGCACAGTCCGTGTGCCGATGGCTTTACAATCAGCACAGTGTCAAGTCCACATACATGAAACTACAGTTACTTCGAAATCGATAAAAAATAAAACAAAAAGAAAAAACATAGCTTAGTGTAAGAAAATTAGTGGGTAAACAACTTTTATTCTCCGACAAATATTTCTCAGTTGACGTCCCTAATTGCCAGCGCTATAAAAGTCAGAAAATTAAAAATAAATTTCCATCGGTGCAATAAGGACGCGGTAGGCTGAAATACCCATGAGAAACGAACATATTTTAACTATAGAAAAATCTAACACAAAATTACAACTATCTGTGATTGCTTCTTTGTACACTATCAACAGAAGACCCATTTTTTTCCCTCACTGTATTACTGCACTAGCTGTGTTCATTTATTTCCTTCATGTTTCTGTATCTTACTTGGAGTATTTTGTGCTGGAAGACCCACTGCAGTAATTACAGATCTCAGTCTATAGCCAGCTTTCGTGACTGCGGGCGTTTCGTTCTGAGTCTGACACTGCTTTTTATAAAAATGGACTTATTTTAAATTTCCTCTGTGCTCTATAATTTAAATTCGTTAATTTCCGTGTATTTGTTTATCTATCAGACACAGTTCCCCATTTATTAGATGCCTGGAGTATATTTTCGCCGTCTTTAGCATGGATGGGGACTGTGACTGCTGCATTAATGTGCGGTCTGAGTTGGTGACCCTTCGCTCACAGCTCCAGGTGGTGTTGGCTTCGGTCACAAACCTAGGAGCTGTTGCCAGTGGGCATCACTGTAGAGGGACGGATGTGGGGATACGACGGACGTCCCACACATCATATATGTCCCACGATCAGTCAACTGCTGTGGCCCTCCTGTGTACTGCCAGTATGAGGTTGACCTCTCACTTGTGGATAAATGGCAGATTGTTCCAAGGTGCAGCACTCAGTGGAAGACTTTCTGAGGGTCGATTGGAGGATATCCCAAGTTCGTCTGACGAAAGGTTCTGACGCCATCTGTGACTGACAAATACCCTCAGCCATATGCAGTCGCTCACAATATTCCAGAGAAAGGCTCTCGATCTGTAAGGTCTCGGAATTCACACAGCATGTGTTTACTGGTAATTTGGAGCTCCAATGTTGGGCATATAATTTTCCCCTTAGGGACATAGCTGCCAAGGAAGAGAAGGAACCCAATGTGAACTCTGTGTGTATACTGGAAGGAGTCATTCCATATGTGGAAAGGGTGCTTCCGCATGCCATGAAGAGCAAAGGATGCAGCCAACTACTGGTAGTGGTTAATATCAGTAACACTGATTTGTGTCACTTTGGATTGGAGGAGTTTCCGACGGCTATCTGCCGTGGCAAGGACTGCTAGTCTTGCTTGTGAGGTGATTGCGGATCTCAACATCTGAACCATCATCGACAAAACCGATAGTGGTCCTTTGGTACAGAAACGAGAGGAGCGACTGAATCAGATGCTTAAGTGGTTCAAAATGGTTCAAATGGCTCTGAGCACTATGGGACTTAACTACTGAGGTCATCAGTCCCCTATAACTTAGAACCACTTACCTAACTAACCTAAGGACATCCCACACATCAATGCCCAAGGCAGGATTCGAACCTGCGACCGTAGTGGTCACGCAGTTCCAGACTGTAGCGCCTGGAACCGATCGGTCAGTCTGGCCGGTCAAACCTAGCAACAATTGCTGTAACACTTTTATATTGTTGTATCTGTGTTGGGAAAGAACTGGAGATCCAATGGCTAACAAAAAACACTGAAGCACAAATCGCGATAGGTACAGAAAGTTACCTAAAGCCGAAAAAAAGTTCAGATGAAATTTTTCAAAGGACCTAACCTTGTTCAGATAGGATAGATTAAACACAGTTGGCAGTAGGGTGATTATTGCTGCCAGAAGTGGTTTACCTTGTAGCGAAATTGTAGTAAATAACTTCTGCGAGTTAGTGTTGGTAGATGTTATACTTGACGTCTTGAATAAATTAATAATTGGTTCGTTTTACCTACCCCTGATTCACATGATACACTTGCTGAAGAATTCAATGAAAACTTGAGTATTATTTCAAATAAGTACCTCACTCATACAGTTTTAGTTTGTGGTGACGTCAATCTACTCTCGGTACGTTGACAAAAATATGTGTTTAATGCCGGCGGTTAGCATAAAACGTCGTCCGAAATTGTACGGGATGCTTTCTAAGAAAATTATTTCGATCAGTTAGTCAGGAACCCAATCGAAGTGTGAATGGTTGCGGAAACATACTTGACCGTTTAACAACAAATAATACTATGGAAACAGGGAGTATAGTGCTGGACATAGGGATTAGTGACAACAAGGCGGTTTTAGCATGACTGAATAACGTAAGGTCCAAAGGCACCAAAAATAAACGCATAGTGCGACTGTTTAAAAAAGCGGATAAAAATTCGTTTGACGAATTTTTAAGAGACAGTTTCCACTCCTCCCGACCTGATTATGTAAGCAAGGACCAGACGTGGTTTAGATTCAAAGAAATAGTATCGACTGCAATTGAAAGACATAAGCCACATAAATTAATAATAGATGGTACTGATCCCTCACGTTCAAAACGCGTCAGAACACTGTTGCAGAAGCAATGAAAAAACCATGTCAAATTTAAAACAAAGCAAAATCCGCAAAATTATCGTAGTTTCACAAAGCTCGATTTAACGTGAACTTCAATGCGAGATAATTTTAATAGCTTGTCTCTAAATCTGGAAGAAAGCCAAAAGAGATTCTGGTCATATGAGCAGTACATCAGCGGCAAGACGCATCCTGTATCTTCACTGTACAATAACAATGTTCCTGATGATAGTGCCCCTAAAGCAGAATTTTCAGTAAGGTTTTCCAAAACTCCTTCACCAAAGAAGATGAAGTAAATATTCCTGAACTGGAATCAAGAAGAGCTTTCTACATGAGTAACGTAAAAGCAGATATCCTCCGGTGTGGCGAAGCAGCTTAAGTCACTTAAAAAGGCAAAGCCTTTGGTCCACATTGTATGCCAGTCAGATTCTTTTCAGAGTACGTTGAGACAGTAACTCCATACTTAGCAATCACATGTAACAGCTCGCCTTTAGAAAGAACCATGTTAAAGACTGGAAAGTTGCACAAGTTTCCGCATGAATGCCCAAGAAAGAAAACAGGAATAATCTGCTGAACTACAGACGCATATCACGAACGTCGATTCCCAGTAGGATTTTGGACCATATACTGTATTGGAACACTATGAATTACCTCAAAGAAAACGATTTTTTGACAGATAGTTAGCAGGGATTCAGAAAATATCGTTCTTGTGAAAGACAAGTAGCCCTTTATTCCAGCGAAGTAATGAGTGAAATCGACAGGAGAAGTAAAATTGATTCCATATTTTTAGATTCTTAGAAGGCTTTCGAGAGCGATCCTCACAAGCATCTTTTAATCAAATTGCGTGTCAATAGAATATCACCTCAGATGTGTGAGTGAATTCAAGATTTCCTATCAGAAAAGTCACAGTTCGAAGTTACTGATGGAAAATTATCGAGTAAAACAGAAGTAATATCTGGCGTTCCCGAAGAAAGTGTTATGGGTCCTCTACTGTTCTTAATCTACATAAACGTCATTGGAGACAATCTGAGCAGATTGTTCGCAGATGATGCTGTCGTTTACCGTTTCGTTAGGTCGTCAGATGATCGAAACGAAGTGTAAAATGATTTATGCAAGATATCTGTAGGGTGCAAAAATAATGAAAAGTGTGAAGTTATCCACATGAGTCTAAAAGAAATCCACTATATATATATATATATATATATATATATAGTTTCAATTGTTTACACACCAATTATTTATATATATATAAATAATTGGTGTGTAAACAATTGAAACTATGGCTTTTTCCGTTGAGGCAGGAGCTTCTTGTGAAATTTTAATCAGCAACTTATTCCTCCAATTACGAAAACATTCCGTTGGCGCCCACCTACGTAGGGAGAAATTGTCATCATGATAAAATATGGGAAATCAGAGCTCACAAAGAAAGATTTAAGAGCTAATTTTTCCCGCATGCCTTCGAGAGCGAAACGTTCGAGAAATAGCTTGAAGGTGGTTCGATGAACCTTCTGCCAGGAACTTAAAAAAAATTGTGAATGGCAGAGCAATCGTGTATATGTATTATACGCGCAAACAAAGTTGACACTCGGCGTGGTGGCATTTCCCATTTACAGTCGCTCCCATCAGCCACGACGCCGAGTGTCAACTTTGTTTGCGCGAGTAACAGATGGTCCTGAACAATGAATCTTGGTTTAACATGTGAAGTTTCCCAGAAACCATCGACACTAGGACTTTTTGGTGGTGTGAATTGCAATTCAATACTACGACGTATTTCATTTTGATGGATCCACTCGCATGCAATTTTTTTTAGAAGGTAATGTAAACTTTATTTACAAACAGACAATACAGCAAACCAGCATAACGTCAGAAAATACAGTGGGGAAAATTGACTTTTCCAGTGAAGCAGATGGAAGATTGCGATGACGGGATTTGAGTACGTGGAGTTCGCCTTTTGCTCGACGGCATGGTAGGGGGAGGGGGGGGAAGCGTGGGGGCGGAGTGACAAGGGGTCGACCACAGGAGGCGTCCCCAGCACCACCAACCAATCGGATGACAACAAGAATGGACAGTCAGGAAAGAAGATATTTAATTGTAACCATGAAATTTCATCGAGTGACACACCAGTGGTAGGTAGAGTAGACAGGAGTGGAAAACAAGGGTAGTGCGATATCAGGCTAGAAATAACGTGAGGAAAGTGTTAATAGTGCACCGCAACAGCAGTCAAGCTAGTCGTGCCAGGCCCTTTCCAGCTGAGTGGGGGTTCGCGAAAAATCCCACGGAGGTAACGCGAAATAGGTGCGGTAGCGTGGACGTCGTTTAGTCACTCCGTGGTCATTCTGTTGGAGGGTCCAAAGGCCAAGCCACGATTTATCCCCAACTCCATGAAGGTTGGTGACTGTCCATACTTTGACCCAGGATATCCCAGGAGCCTTGGCTGCGGGAAACACACGTCCTCTGGGTGAAAGAAAGTCTACTGTTCGACCACGGGTGGAGGGGTGCGGAGGAAACAGGTGACCAATTGCTGCCGCAGTGTCCAGTCTTCACGAACACCTGCGTAGACCGGGCGATGGGGTTCATCGGCTGCCGAGGGACAAGTGGAGCATAAACCAATAGCATGTAAAAGCTGGTTAGTGGCGAATTTTCTACAGACGACGTGATACCATGTCGCTCAGATTGAAGTGCGGCAGATGAAGGTTACACCATACCGCCGTCCACGGTTAATGGATATTTATTTTCAGCGTTATTGGAAGGTACGCCACACAGTAATTGAATGTAGAAATCCGTCGTACGTGGGGAGTGCGTACATGAGAGGCAATAAAAACAGACGGATGGCCAGACGGAGGCGCAACACGTCCCACTGACACCGCCGGAGAGATGGAGGCCGGTGTGAAAATATCCAAGAGTTGTCGCGTGAATGAGTACCCTGTGCCTAATCATTGTCTCTTCATGGTGTTCAGATATAAGGCCGCCGCATGACCCCGGACGCTGATGAGTCCAAGTCCTCTCCCTTTTTTGGGGGAGGGCGAGTGTTTCATATTTGACTTTAAATATGTTACCAGTGCTACCTGTAGGCTGCGAGCAATTGCCGGTGACATCGGAAGGACCTGTGCTTGTGCACCAGCTTGGAACCGACATGCACGTTCAGATATTCCACACGTCGCAAAGCATCAAGGCAACGGAGGCGTTGTTGCCAAACGCTCGTGGGGGCGCCGGAAGTTGATGGTTGCGGTGCGACGGGTAGTGGTCGTAAAGACAATGCTCTGGACGCAAGATGGAGGCGCCAGTTCTTCTCGAGTGAGTCCGTGGCCAACTGGCATCGCCGTGCATTTGGCAACGTTTAAAGCACTGCGTGGCACGTTTCCATGCATAGTGATCAGACCAAGTGCGCTTGTGGTCACTTCCCGTGAATATACCAGTAGCAACAGGTCATCTGCATAGGCACGACAACGGAACGTGCACTGCCGCAGGGTGAATCCTGACAAGTGCGTCACGAAACTCCCAATAAATGGCTCCCGGGCGAGAGCGTAGAGGAGCACTGATTGCGTGCATCCCTGACGTGAGGAACGGCAGATGAGTACCGGCCCGGAGAAACGACAGTTAACCTGGATAAGGGAGTGGGCGCTGGCATAGAAAGATGTCGTAGGGTGCCAGTGAAGGGGGTCGGGAAGCCCATCCGCTCCGTGGCAGTAAAGAAGTAACCATGTCGAACCCGATCAATAGCACTGTCAAAATCGACTGCCACTAAGGCTGTACTGAGACTGCACTTAGCTGAGTCACAACTCGACATTCACCAGTGGCCGTCTGGGCATTGTCGGATCCACCTGGCGCCGTTTGTTCTGTGGATGGTATATTCGGAAGGACCCAATGGCATCGTGTTGTCAAAATTCGTGCAGATATCTCGTAGCCGCCACTGAGTAAAGTAGGGGGGCTGTAGTGGGCTACTGTACTCCCCAGCGGTGGCTTGTGAATTGGGATGATAATGCCTTCAAATACTGACGACGGAATCGTGGTGGCTGTCGTCAACAGTTCACGGAACATCGCAAACAGCTTTGGCGTCACCAAGTCTTGGAGGGATCTGTAAGATTCCACAACTGCTGAAGGGTTCAAATAAAACTTGAGATTAATTTCGAACACTTACCCAACTCATGCAATTATAGATGGTGGTGACTTTGATTTACCCTCGATATATTGGCGAAAATACATATTTAAATCCGGAGGTATGCATAAAAAATCGTCCTAATATGTGCTAAACGCATTCTCTGAAAATTATTTCGGGCAGTTAGCTCATCACCCACTGTTGTGAAAATACGCTTGACCTCGTAGCAGTAAAAAAACCCTGAGCTCAAGTCGAGCATCAAACGCATACAGGGTTTTGTGAACACAAGATTGATGTACTGAGATTGAGTACTGTAACACCCAAATACACAAAAATAAACGATAAATATACCTATTCAAAAAAAGCAGATAAGAATTAACTTGAAGCCCTCATGAGAGATAATCTCTACTCCTACCGAATTAGCAACGTAAGATTAGACCAGATATGGCCTGAATTCAAAGAAACAGAATCGGTAGCTATTGAGAGATTTATACCAAATAAATTAGTAAACGACGGAGATGATCTCTCTTGCTTTCGTAACATGCTGACAGCCATATTTCTTTCCTTCCGTTTTCGAATGAGCTACAACCTTCCTTTCCGCAAACCTCTCTGTGCTGCTTGGAAGCTGATGCCTCCTATCGGTATAAATCCCTTACTTCATGTGCAGGTCGGTAACGTAAAAAGTCCAGAATGGTCGTTGTAACTCTGCATGCGCATCCTAACTTCCATCACGTAGGTACCATCCATTCGCAAAATAGGCAACGAAACGAGTAGAATCCTTTCAATAAACTGTTATGAATATTTGGAACTTTATAATTATCCATTATAGTGTCTTCAAAATCGTCTATTATTATTCCAGACATGGAAATGAGACGTGCCTGTTTATCTTTGTACTGGATGAACCGGAGAATCACACATTGTCGATCTCGACCACATTTCTCCCAGTACCTCCATCCCTGACAACACGTTTTGTATTTAACTCCGATGGAAATGGAAATGCCGTGTGGCTAGGGCCTCCCGTCGGGTAGACCGTTCGCCTAGTGCAAGTCTTTCGAGTTGACGCCACTGCGGCGACTTGCGTGTCGATGGGGATGAAATGATGATAAGGACAACACAACACCCAGTCCTTGAGCGGAGAAAATCTCCGACCCAGCCGGGAATCGAACCCGGGCCGGTAGGTATGACATTCCGTCGCACTGACCAATCAGCTACCAGGGACGGACATTTAACTCCGATCAATAAGTACGTTCTGAATCCAAGCAGCTGTTCTTCCGCAAACCGTTACACAGATACTGAAGAATTATGAAGAAGACCGCTCGCGGTTTAAAGTAAAAATCTTGGTTTTCAGTAACATGGTCCTTGCTGCAAACGGAAAAAGATTTACAGTTGTAAGAGGTCTTGCCAACTCCTCGTTGTATTTCATTGGGGAATAATGAAGTACAGTAATACTGTATAAGGAGCTGAAGCGCACACAAAATGCGAAGTTTAATCAAAATGATTACCTGACAACTCTTGTCCAACATGTAAATAAATGTAGATAAAAATATAGATGCTCCATTTGCATGTAATGTTCGAATAATTCACCCATTGTTCTAGTCTTTTCATGTAATTTTCACAAAATGTCTGAAGGGGTATTTAAGTACAACACTTGTATTATGAGATTGATTGGTTGGTTCGTTGATTCTGGGGAGGAAACCAAACAGCGAGGTCATTGGTCCCATCGGCTGAGGAAAGGACGGGAAAGAAGTCGCCCGTGCTCTTTCACAGGAACCGTCAAGGAATTTACCTGAAGCGAATTAGGGAAATCACGGAAAACGTAAATCAGGATAGCTGGAGGCGTTGTTATGAGATTGCTGTAGGAGAAGCAAGGGCATACAAAAATCCTTCTAAGAGTACACACAAGTTGGTACTTACAAGACTGCGGCTGACAGAAATTCTTTCATAGCTAATAAGAGAAACGAGAAATATTATTTGCTAAACACATACAGTGACACATTTGAAATGTATGCAAAAACGAATAACAGGCAAGTAATGCTCCTCTGAACGTTTGTCCAATGCAACTAATCTCTCTCTCTCTCTGTCACACACACACAAACACACACACACACACACACACACACATACGCGCGTGAGCGACAACGTTCGCGCGAACACAAACATACATACACACAAAAGTGAGAGCACGCACATGAGTTGACAGGTGGACAAAAAACCGGCATTCATAATTTTGTTTTCCCAATGTTGATTTTTCAAATCGCCGCCACATCAGGCCTCTTCAGATATATCAAAAACAGGGTGGTCCATTGATCGTGACCGGACCAAATATCTCACGAAATAGGCATCAAACGAAAAAAACTACAAAGAACGGAACTTTTCCAGCTTGAAGGGGTAACCAGATGGCGCTATGGTTGGCCCGCTAGATGGCGCTGTCATAGGTCAAACGGATATCAACTGCGTTTTTTTTTTAAATAGGAACCCCCATTCATGTAGTACGTAAAAAAGAATCACTGTTTTAGTTGGACCACTTTTTTCGCTTTGTGATATATGGCGCTTTAATAGTCCCAAAAATATGTCTCTCAATTTTAGACAAACAGTTGGTAACAGGTAGGTTTTTTAATTAAATTACAGAACGAAGGTACGTTTGAACATTTTATTTCGGTTGTTCCAATGTTATACATGTACCTTTGTGAACTTATCACTTCTGAGAACGCATGCTGTTACAGCGTGATTACCTGTAAACACCATATTAATGTAATAAATGCTCATAACGATATCTGTCAACCTCAATGCGTTTGGCAATGCGTGTAACGACATTCCTCTCAACAGCGAGTAGTTCGCCTTCCGTAATGTTCGCACATGCACTGACAATGCGCTGACGCATGTTGTCAGGCGTTGTCGGTGGATCACGATAGCAAATATCCTTCAACTTTCCCCACAGAAAGAAATACGGGGACGTCAGATCCGGTGAACGTGCGGGCCATGGTGTGGTGCTTCGACGACCAACTCACCTGTCATGAAATATGCTATTCAATACCGCTTCAACCGCACGTGAGCTGTGTGCCGAACATCCATCACGTTGGAAGTGCATCGCCATTCTGTCACGCAGTGAAACATCTTGTAGTAACATCGGTAGAACATTACGTAGGAAATCAGCATACATTGCACCATTTAGATTGCCATCGATAAAATGGGGAACAATTATCCTTCCTCCCATAATGCCGCACCATACTTAACCCTCCAAGGTCGCTGATGTTCCACTTGTCACAGCCATCGTGGATTTTCCGTTGCCCAACAGTGCAGATTATGCCGGCTTACGTTACCACTATTGGTGAGTGACGCTTCGTCGCTAAATAGGTTGCGTGCAAAAAATCTGTCATCGTCCCGTAATTTTTCTTGTGCCCAGTGGCAGAACTGTACACGACGTTCAAAGTCGTCGCCATGCAATTCTTGGTGCATAGAAATATGATACGGGTGCAATCAATGTTGATGTAGCATTCTCAACACCGACGTTTTTGAGATTCCCGATTCTCGCGCAATTTGTCTGCTACTGATGTGCGCATTAGCTACGACAGCAGCTGAAACACCTACTTGGGCATCATCATTTGTTGCAGGTCGTGGTTGACGTTTCACATGTGGCTGAACACTTCCTGTTTCCTTAAATAACGTAACTATCCGGCGAATGGTCCGGACACTTGGGTGATGTCGTCCAGGATACCGAGCAGCATACATAGCACACGTCCGTTGGGCATTTTGATCACAATAGTCATACATCAACACGATATCGACCTTTTCCGCAATTGGTAAACGGTCTATTTTAACACGGGTAATGTATCACGAAGCAAATACGGTCGGCACGGGCGGAATGTTACGTGATACCACGTATTTATACGTTTGCGACTATTACAGCGCCATCTATCAAAAAGCGAAAAAATTGGTCCAACTAAAACATTCATATTTCTTTACGTACCACTCGACTATGTAATAAAAATGGGGGTTCCTATTTAAGAAAAAGCAGTTTATATCCGTTTGACCTATGACAGCGCCATCTGGCGGCCAACTCTTGAAGCTAGACGAGTAGTTTTTTCGTTTAATGCTTATTTCGTGAGATATTTGGCCCGGTCACTATCAGTTGACCACTCTGTATAATTTCATTTAAATGATTAAAAATGGATTTCACAGATAATGTACTCATCATTAGTTGTAAATCAGTACTCATCATTAGTTGTAAATCAGTCTCCCTTCAAGGTAGACAAGTTTCGTTCTTTGTAGTTTTTTTCGTTTGACGCTTATTTCATGAGATATTTGGCCCGGTCACGATCAATGAACCACCCTGTGTATATCATGTTCATCCTTGCTGTCCTTTATAATAGATCTTTCATCATCTAACAGATACAATCACAACTCCAGACAGCACTTCTGAATATGTCCATCTCCTATAACACTTTAGGTAAGAATGTATCAGAATGGACAGAAGCAAAGGTTGTGCCATAGTAACATCAAAGATTTTTTAACAGTAACGTAAGTTGCTCTCTCTCTGTCTAACGTGCACATCTATAACTTACAGAAATCAAAATGACATGCCAACCTTACACAACGTATTGCTCTGATTACACTGGATATGCTGTGAGCTACTATCCCTGTGCTATGTTATGCGTGCAGCACGTTGCAGTGTAAGGGGATCAAATTAAACCATATCCTAATAAACGTGCAGAAACGCCAATATCAAGAGTTTCATTGTTCCTCCCATTTCCTGCACCCACACCAGATCCTGACGCTTACAGCGCCATATTTTCTCTTTTGGAACATCATGAGCACAGCGATTAATGAACATAGCTACGATGTTTGAGCGTCCTGCAATGTAAACAGCCCTCACTGCAGCATTTAGAACACCACAATCTGTTTGTAACCACCCTGTACTAGGCTGACGAGCTTAATGTGTGGAAATAGTACTATCTGTATCGCTTCCAGACTAAAGAAGTTTTGCTTCTAACAACGTATGGGTGTAACTTTGCTACTACAGTTGTTTTCCAAGATACTATGAGAATTAACTGTGTGAGGCGTACTGCTGTCTGAATGATATTGAATATTTCGGATGAGTCTTCCTTAGAAACTTACATGTTCGTTTCGCACATTTCAGGCAAGGTCAGGACTTCAGCTTGTTAACACAGAAAATGCAAACAGCGTTGCCGAACGACCCACGGATCCAGAGTGTGCAGCGAGAACGAGGTGGCAGGAAAGGCGAGGAGGGCGTCGCCTGGGGCCAGGCCATTGTCACCGCTGCGGGGTCCGGTCTGTAATCCGATAAGCGCCACTACTCGGGGACGGGGACACTGGCCGCTGCCGGCGTCTAACCGGGTTTGCGCGGCCCAGTGGCGCGCGGCGGGCGGAGGGTGCTTCGTTACGGCGGCCATTACGCCTGTGGCCGGCCTGCCCGCACTGCAGCTCCGTGTCCGGCCAGATCTGCGATCGCCAAACACGCCCGCAGCCACTGCGCCTCTGCTCAATAATCCTGCCTTGTGTACCGTAGACCGGGGCAACTGGGTTGAGACCCAAGGTGTACTGACACACACACACACACACACACACACACACACACATACATATACACACACACTCAGAACTTACGTTGGCACACATACAGCCGCAGGAAAAAACAGTTGAAGGCACGACCTGAGAAAGTTGGCAACACTTACAGAAACGAATGACACTATACATGCAGAAAATGGCAGTTAAAGTGCTGTATGTTGAAACGGTGACCAAAAGGAAAAGTGGTAACTTACAGCCCGCATCTCGTGGTCGTGCGGTAGCGTTCTCGCTTCTCACGCCAGGGTTCCCGGGTTCGATTCCCGGCGGGGTCAGGGATTTTCTCTGCCTCGTGACGGCTGGGGGTTGTGTGCTGTCCTTAGGTTAGTTAGGTTTAAGTAGTTCTAAGTTCTAGGGGACTGGTGACCATAGCTGTTAAGTCCCATAGTGCTCAGAGCCATTTGAACCATTTTTTTTTTTTTTTGTAACTTTCAACCAGTTTGGCAACTGACAGAAATCTGTTTGGCTTAAAAATAGTGAACCACACATTGATCCGTAAGTATCTTTCTACTTTATTATAGAAACCTCAACTGAACTGTTTTGAATCTATAATCTGTGTAATATGCAACGAAAAAACTTGTAATATTTATGGCCACCATCTGAAGATGCCTTGTAACTAAGGCGAAATGCGTCTGGAAGCACAAGATAAATAAATGGCTCTGAGCACTATGGGACTTAACTTCTAAGGTGATCAGTCTCCTAGAACTTAGAACTACTTAAACCTAACTAACCTAAGGACCACACACACATCCATGCCCGAGGCAGGATTCGAACCTGCGACCGTAGCGGTCTCGCGGTTCCAGACTGTAGCGCCTAGAACCGCTCGGCCACCCCGGCTGGCTGCACAAGATAAATGCAAAAGGCATGAGACAAGAACATCGTTTTAATTTGCACCTTACAATTGGAAAAAAATGACCCAAGGAGTAAGAAGAGAGGCAGATGTCATCTATGGGGGAAACCGATAAAAGTCTGTAATTTACATACAGCTGCAGCGAAAATGGCCAACACAAGAAAGTTGTTAAAAGGAAACATTTGTTATTTGTTTTACTTTATTTCCTAGTCAAATCTCGAACTACAGTTACTAACTGCAACGAAAATGATTACGACGGACGTTCAATAAGAAATGCAACATATTTTTTTCTGAAGGGAGTGTTCAAATATACCATATTATACCCCACTTTCTGGCTACAAAATCCTAGTTTTCATCATAATTACCTTTGAATGCAACGGCTTTACACCATTTTCACCGAAGGGCCTGTATGCCCGCATGTGACCTCCTCTACTGGTCGACGTAGGAGCTAACGTATTCCTACATCAATAACCTCATCATCCACGTACTGCTTTCTGCGAAGTGCATCCTTCATGCAATGTTTGTATCACAGGTTCCAAAGACAAACAAATGCGTTATTGTGCAAAGTACTCTACACCACAATGCAAAAGTCAGTGATGGCACCAAGAGAAAACTGTTACGGCGTAAATTCAAGCACAGGCACGACAATCGGGAACGACACAGAAGAGAAGGCTCTGAAAAGACGTCAGCCGATCGCACGCTGACCGACTCCTCTCCAGGACGACAACGCAACAGCAGGGCCCCTATGTGAAGAGGACATAAACGTTGCGACCGACTGTTGACGCTCCTGTTGTATAGCAGCTTCGAGATTACCTAGTTCTATAGCAGCTTGAAGATAGATCATTTCACCTGTACTGTATATGTAGCACGGACTTGGGACTCTTTGTACTGAAGAAGATTAAGTATTTTGTATGTCGCCCTTTGCACGCGACAAAAATTAAGTATTGTAATTATCTAATTGTAATAAAACACATTAATATAACTATTTGATTGTTTGTCTAACGAACTGAGTATGCAAACTTCCTAGACAGCACAAAAACCAAAAATTATTTTAGGCCACAACGCTGTGAAAGGGGCTGTGGACACAGTAGACGAGATCGTGGTGAATTATACAGTAAAGAGGAAGACAAAAAATGGCCTATTGTTGTGTTCTCTAACATTATCGACATATTTGCATATAACCCCTATGTGCTAGACAAGGTGACTTACCCCCAACGGAAAGCAAACACCCTACAGCGAAGAAGACTGTTCCTTGAAAGTATTGGCGAGCAGCTAATTGATGATATGGAGAGAAAAGGACACCTTCCAATAGGAAATGCTGTAAGAGAACCAGTAGAGAGAAGAACATCGTTTTAATCTGCGCCCTCCAATTTGAAAAAAAAGCAATCCAAGGAGTAAGAAGAGAGGCAGATGTCACATATGGGGGAAACCGATAAAAGTTTAGTCAACTGTGTTAAGTGTAGGAAATTCACTTGCAAGAAAAATGTTTCACACACATGTAAAAAGTGTTGGTAGGCGTTAGGAAAATAAACACACAATAATTTAAAAAGTCCATCATTAGATTGCTGTACTATTCTATTATGGAGTTGAAATAGTTAATACATTACACTACGTAAATTATAAGTCTATTTATGATTTTAAAACTCAGATGTGTAAAAGTATACGTACAGTAAATAGGAAAATACCAGGTCTTCTATGGCCTGAACATCTTAAGTGTATGTGCAAAATAAACACACTACTAAGGTTAAATGCAACAGAGACAATACAATGAAAATTTATGCAAGTTTCAAAAAGTTTTCAAAATTCATACTTTGATTTTCCGCTTACGATCGCTTTTCCCTTTTCTGACGAAGTTACATGTATCCATTTACTGTGTCATTGACAAATCTCTCACGTTGGTTAAATAACTACGATTATACTACAACACCGTTTACACCTTGAGGTAACTAATCTCTAGCAGCCTATGGATGCCCAATGAAGACTGTAAACTATGATTTGTTATGCAAGAATTTTAATTAACGGTAAATTATGGACATGTAGACTTCAAAAGGGTGGTGGAATAGTGACACTGTGATTTAAAATATATGTAATGAAATTCAAAATTACCGTAAGTTCTATCGTTTATTATAAATCCTCACACAAAATGATTGCAATAGTTACACCGAAATATAACATGAACATATTTAGTAACATGATATTCATTGAAAAACTATCACAAGTACATGATACAGTCAAAAATAACTAAGGTTGGCGAAGATTCAAGACAAGGAATGGATAGATAGGTTACTACATTATTACCACATTGATTTGCCAAAATTTGAATTCGTCAAATCATGCATGCCAGAAGGGAGTCTTCTTCCTCCTCAGTAACACTCTAACGTTTACTGAGTACACTGCGACCTATACACACCGAAGCCGATCGCAGATCTCACCTTTTTTTTAACAGCGTCGTTGTGTCCTCTACCAGTGCTGCTGTCGGTGGCAATAGTGTCGGATACTATGCGCGTACCAAAGAGCAAACTAACGCAAGCATTCCATCATGCTCGAGATGGAGCTGCATAAGTGAAATGACTACTTCTGACAAAGAACTGCCGGCCACTGTCGCCGAGTTGTTCTAGGCGCTTCAGTCCGGAACCGCGACTGCTACGGTAGCAGGTTCGAATCCTGCCTCGGACATGGATGTGTGTGATGTCTGTATGTTAGTTCGGTTTAAGTAGTTCTAAGTTCTAGGGAAAAGATGACCTCAGATGTTAAGTCCCATAGTGCTCATAGCCATTTGAACCATTTTGACAAAGAACTCTGCGAACAGTATTCTAAGTGTTTCTGTCACTATCAGCAGAAGAAGTGACTCCTTCGTTCCTCTTGTCTTCCCTCGTAATATTCGCCCCTTCTTCGAGAGAGAATCCTAGCCTGAGCAGTCAACCAATGACAAGCGTCAATTGTCCAGGAGCGTCCTCCCACTTCTCAATAATGTTCCAAAACTACTACGTCAGATCAGGCTGACAGATGAAATTCCCACATTTTGGCGACCAGATACCTACAGTTAAAATGAGGAACTTGTTTTTTCTCTGTCCTGTCAGTGCCTCAACGGAGAGTATTATTGTGTTGAAGCATATCGTTTCCTACGAACCTCCTAAGATTCCTATCTGCTTTATACACATGAGGAGCCACCTACAGGTAGTTTTGGGATGAGAAAATTCCAGTCTCACACAGAGAATCCTTACACCTCGCCTGCTGCGTTCTGAGCCTGTAGCTTTCAGAGACCCTGCATAGTGTCCACCGGAATAGTGCTCTCCTATTGGCAAATTGGCGCCGCCTTATTCTGCATTCTCTGCCCAAGGCCCACGCCCATCTTGGAGGCACCTTTACTGTAGTTTACAACGCCCTCGCCACAGAAGAACGCTTTAGTAACGTGACAGGGGCGGTCATCTCGTGCAGAATTCCAACGACTCTCCCGCAGCCGTCCGGACGGCCGCAGCGCTACCTGGTGTGCGCATAGTGCCAGTTTGCGTTGGCCGTCCCCTCATCCTATCCAGTGCACACAACAGCCTCCGGCGAACACTGACATACCTTGCGTCAGCTTCACCTTTTACAGCCTGCGTTAAGTTAATGGTTCTTTTCGGTCCGCTTTGATTGCTGTGTGTCTATTAATTTCCCAGCCAAGCCAAGCATAATTCTCAAGAAATAAAACGTCTACAAGTACTTCATGTATTGGCCGTCACTGTCAGGTAAACTTTAATAAAAACAATACGCTATTTGCAAATGAAATTAATTCAGTCTGCCTACCACTCTATACAGGGTGATTTTTTTTTCCACCGTGTGTAAACTCTAGGGATTGATCGATGACTAGATACGGAACAAAAACGGTCTAGTGAACTAAATGTGCGGAAATGCATGGTTTCTATGCTAGAGACAATTAATTAAATAATACCTTGTTGCAGAGACTGTGGTCTACTACAAGCTGAACCACAGAGCCACCGTTACATTAAGCATTGTTTTCTCCTAGAGGTTGGTGCTGTTCCTCATACGTAATGCCATAGCGCCCTCTCCTGCCATACTAACAGATAATATTGCGACAGATTCACTTCTCTTGCTGACTAACTTTGTAGTGGATGTGATACAGCGTGTTGAATCGAGATCTTGCCAACATGATGTTTACTTCTTCTTCTTCATGTGCCGTCTCCTCTAAGAAGGTTGGCTGTCATCATGGCAATTTCTGATCTTGATTTGGCTGATCTAAGGAGTTCTGACGTTGAGCAGTTGTACCAATTTTTTAAATTGTCAATCCAGGATGTCCGTCTTCTACCCCTCGTTCTCTTCCCACAAATTTTCCCTTCTAGTATTATTTGCAATATTTTGTAATTTACTCCCCTAATAACATGGCCTAAATATTGTAGCTTCCTTACTTTAATAGTTTTAATTAATTCTTTTTCCTTTCCCATTCTTCTTAGGACATCTTGATTAGTAATCCTCGACACCCAACTAATTCTAAGTATTCTTCTATATGCCCACATTTCAAAAGCTTCTAAACTGTTCATGTCCTTCTTTTTCAATGTCCACGCTTCCATTCCGTATAGTAATTTTGAGAATACATAGCATCTTAGCAACCTCATTTTTGTGTTTAAACAAATGTCTCTCGAACAGAATGCATTTTTCATCTTATTAAAGATACTTCTGGCCTGTCCTATTCTCGATTTAATTTCTTCTGAGCTTTCAATCTTCTCATTTACAATTGTTCCGAGATATTTAAATTTACGTACTTGATCGACTCTTTCCCTATTGATTGTAAGATTTTCTTGTTGGTGTGTTTTAGATATCACCATGAACTTAGTCTTGCTAACGTTAAGAGTCAAGCCAAATTCTTCACTTTTTTCTGCGACTTTGTCAAGAAGTAATTGTAGATCTTTGAGGTTTCCAGCTAGTAGTGCAGTGTCATCAGCAAACCTAACATTGTTAATGTTTAGCCCATTCACTTTAATGCCAGCTATTTCATCTGATAGAGCTGCCTGGAATATGTCTTCTGAATACATATTAAACAATAAGGGTGAGAGAACGCAACCTTGTCTCACACCCCTCTTTATTTCTATATCATTCGATAACTCATTTTCTACCTTCACGGTTGCGGTTTGATTGTAGTTTACTTACAGAGAGGCAAATGGTAACGGGCGGCGGGAAACGGGAAGCAAGCTTGTGTCAATGTGTGTAGCAACGTTTCGCCGTTCGTCTGAGAAAGACTCGCTTCAGGAAGCAGGAGATCACGAAGGGCGTACCCGAAATTTTCGGACACCAGACTTAGAGGAAAATGTGATTAATACTATGGATGGCGACCGCCGTGTCAGTGCCAGGTAGTTGGTCCGCCAGTGCAGGGTAAGCCACACGACCGTGTGGAACATTCTCATGAGAATTGTTACTACCCGTATCACTTTCAGCGTGTGCAGGGCTTACTAGCGATAGACTTTCCACATTGGGAGCAGTTTTGTCATTTATTTCATCACCAGGCGCCGGCCGCGGTGGCCGAGCGGTTCTAGGCTCTTCAGCCTGGAACCACGCGGCTGCTACGGTCGCAGGTTCGAATCCTGCCTCGGGCATGGATGTGTGTGCTGTCCTTAGGTTAGTTAGGTTTAAGTAGTTCTAACTCTAGTGGACTGATGACCTCAGATGTTAAGTCCCATAGCGCTTAGAGCCATTTGAACCTTCACCAGGCAACCACGATCCAGGGTTTTGTGTCATCCATCCTATTCACAGATGAGGCCACCTTTACGTGGAGTGGTATCTCCAGCTTTCGTAACAATCATCTGTGGGATAGTATCCCGAACCCCAGGGTAAGATGACAGCAAATACGGTCGCCAATTAAGCCGACCCACACATTCCGGCTGCACCGGTAATTGGCGACCGTATTTTGGGAGCAGTCTTCCTTCCACGTCGCTTAACAGGCCGGAACTATCGGCGATTCTTGCGGGTCTTTGCCTCCACTGCTGAAAGAAGTGTTATTGATGATTAGAAGAGTTATGTGGCTGCTACATGAGGGTGCTACAGCTCACTTCACCCTCAATGTCCGGACGCATCTCAATCTGGTCGATGAATCGGAAGAGGGGGGTCCGGCTGCATGGCCTGCTCGTTCACCGGATCTCAACCCGTGCGATTTCTTGTTATGGGGCCCTCTCAAAATAATCGTGGATGCAGAGCCCATTCCAGATGTAGAAGCAATGGAGCAGCGTATTCTTGCTGCCTTTAACACTGTTCGGATGCAACTTGGCTGATGTGAACATGCGAGACAGAACACGCTGCGGTGGGTACACACATATGTTATGGCACACGAAAACCGCTCTCAACACACACTAATTGTGGCAGCACGGTATAGCACGTATTAGACCGCATCTCTGTAAGTATGTATGATTGAATAAATGGTCTCTAGCATGGAAACCATGCATTTTCGGACGTAAGTTCATTACAGTTTTTTTGTTCCGTATCATATCAAGTACCGGTAATGTGAAAGACGGTGAAAGCATAAGTTTCGCCGTGTTTCAAGATTAACGTTACAAACTAATATTAAGTAGAAGAAACACCTGTACTCAGTTGTAGGCGGCTGAATGGCGAACTGCTCTTACTCAGAAGAGTTCTTGGAAGATGTTGCTCATTTGCTAAGAAATCCAGATACAACATTCTCTTAGGTACTCTTCCTGGATTCTTCTGCATTTGCTGAGGCTTCTGTGTACTCAAAGTATGCTGAACATCTGCCTTGCTTTGTGAGATATATTGAATATTTGTGTGTCATGGTTTCTAACATCCCAAGCAATCAACAAGTGCCCCATAGCACCTCATTCAGAAATTTGTCCCTGTAGATAATTTCTTCAAGGAGAACTTAATCAAGACTACGTAAGGCGGTTATTCAGTGACAAAGCTGATTAAAATTTTCGAAAAATTTTCTTATTCAGAAACTAATGCAGCTGTTCTGGTCACAGTTGTAAAACTACCGTAGAGTACCGTAGGCTCTCAAAAGTAAACCGCGGGTTTTAGGTTGCAAAAAGGACATTTTAGGCGCATAAATTATATCCTTTGAGTGTATCATTTAGTCTGTATAAAACCTAAAATAACCCCTAAGAGGTACGATGCGACAATACTAAGCATAACGTAAAATACACAGAATTGACATACGAGCATTTTGTTAGTCATTAAAAACAAGGAAAACGAAAACATGCACAGCAGAACTACTCAGCAAACATTATGCTACTCTAAGTTCAAACTGATCCCAAACCTTTCAGTTTTTCTATATGTAAATACAGTATAAAACAAATGTTGCCATATGTAGAAATACGTGTAACATGTAGTTTAATAATTGCCGGAAAAATCAGTGCTTTCAAAAATTCAGACCATGGCTGAAACCTTTTCTAGGTTTTCCAGAGAAGAACTATGGCGCTTTCAATTTATAGGCCGAAAAAGAACGTTCTACGTCAACGGATGTGATAGGGGCGTACTTCAGCACATGCTAGACAGATATGTTGCAATCAAGGGAGCTGGATTATCCGCTAAGTATGTATGCTGCGACGCAAAAGTTCTTCAGACGGTATGCTCCTGGAAAAATTTTTGCATCTTGCCCGTACTTTCTTTTCCACTTTACCAGGCGCCTTTGCAGTTTTCTTTACAACTTCCTCCAGTAAAGAAATGTACTCGTAGATAGGCCCCTTGAGTCTTCTGATTCGGAAATAACTTTTGCTATACAGTGCAGTTGGCTCTAACAAAAGACAAGTTTCATTGGATTGAGGTGACGTTGAATAATTATTACACATGGGGTATCCTCCCATGGATTCCTGGACTGCTGGGAGATGCTTACTGTAGCATTCCGCTGCTGACCAAGTGGCCCAATGGGTAACAACAGGTACAGATGGGGCGGAGGGCGGCAGGCGTGGAGCAGGGGGCAGGGTTAAGTGGACGTCTGGAAGTTGTACTTTAAATGCCTGCATCTTTGATGGTGCCTTAACAGAAACTTTCATTACCTTAGGGAATTACAGGCTTACTCGCTCTACAATACGGTTGGTACCATGCCATAAGACTATACTTGAAGCAATTGAAACACTGAAAACACCCATGCAGCGGCATCTGTGAACGCCAGAAGCACCTTGTTTTCATCCACGCTATCTGTATATAGCATTTTCAGCCCACTGTTGACAAAGTGCGCACTTGTTTGCTGGCTAGTCTCTGTGAGTTGTCTCGAACAAATTAAATAAACTCTGGATGCTGCATCTGCGTCCAACTTCCTAACAATTAGATGTGCAATATACCAGTCAAAATTGTCAGCCGTTCCATCAACAGAAATCCATATTCAAGACTCCACAATACCTTACCGGATCTTGTGCAATGCGCCAGTGTAAGTTCAGTGCACGTAATTATTACGCCACGTTGACCCTGCAGGTGCGCACTGATGTCATTACTTCACAAAAAAGCCTTTGAGAAGAGAATTTGCCAGTTTTCGGAAATGGATGTTTGCTACCACAATAGCAAAGCCCACGTAACTGCGCATTTAATTCTTTTTTCGACATTCATTAGATGTCTTTGGTAAAAGCGTTTGCTTTAATTTTGATTTTCATTCAACATCTGTCTTATGTAAGGCTCCATCTACATGCTGAATTAGGACTTTTTTTACTGGAAACCTAACTCAAGAAATGCTCAAGATGTTATATGGAAGAGCGTACAAAAAATATTTGGTATAATTAAGGGTAATCGGTACTTAATTTTAGCAAAACAAAACATAAATAAATAAACAGAATTTAGTTGTTTTAGTTTTCCAACTATCCAGTCACTTAATAGATATTTGTTACAACTCAGAACCTAAACAAAAATCAAAACTCGGTGCAGCATTTTAAAACTACTTATGCTATAGGTGTGACATTTTCGTATTGCCTACTTTTCCTTTGTACATAAATTGAACTCAGCAACTTAACAATTATAGTAAAACTGAGCAATTTAGTCTCTTAGTGTAATATCAAGCATAACAATCTGCTTCACAAATACTCACGGCTAGACTTCAGACTAGCTCTTTTCAGTATTTTCTTCCACTGAACTATTCATGCACTGAAACTAGAATAGATTTTGAACAATGAACGCCTTACACTTTATACGTCGAGTGGTACACTATGTATTAATTCAGTTTGAGACTCACATTTCTGCCATTAGAGTCCGTGCATAACCAAGGAGATAGGTGAGGTTTCTTTACTACAGTGAGTAGATAACTTTAACTCTCCCCTTGTGTGTGTGTGTGTGTTCTTTTCATCTGATTTCAAGCCTTACGAATATCTTTCTTTGTGGAAACAGTCAGTTGGACAGAATGCTATGACCTATGGGTTTTTTTCCTCATATACCGCCTTCAGTGTTCCTAGCTTCGATTCTTGTAAGCAATTCATATCCTTTGAAAGTAGAAGGACTATATGTTACATTAAAGAAATAGATACATTTTTGGATTTTAAGGGTAAAATAGGCAAAAACAGACGTTAAGGTAAAAATAGGTTGATTTAGGTGTTATGAAAGTAAAATACGTAAGTACAAGTTTATTTGCAAGTAGGAACTAAGGAAGAGATTTGGTTATTACTGAAAGGTCAGCGGTCTAAATATAAATATAGACTACAATATTTTTCCCAGTAGCTTTGATTAGTTAAGTTTGTAACTGTGTTAGTGCGTGTTAGGTGTGTTGTATATTTATAGGGTATTACCTCGTTTCCATCGCATTATTTGCGAATACGATCATTGTATCTGCTACATTCCCCAAGAATCCTGAAGCGGTGAAACTGTGTAAGGATGTGTAAAGGACTGCACAGCCTACGGAACATTTCTGTTTTAGAAAATAAAAAAATAACAGTATCTACAGTAAAATTGAAACTGTTTATGTGTTAAATTCAAGCATTTAAGTTTTATTCGAAAATTGATTTGTAACGTGAACTCACGGATTTTGTAGTGAAAAAGAAAAATATCGTATAACGCTATAAAACGAAATTTCCTAAAAAAATAGGCAAAATTTAAAAAACGCAAAATAGAAACATATATAATATCGCTTTAATACTTCGGAGAGCTTATATACGATGTGTTTCTGTTATTCATAAATGACTTTCGCATTTATCAATGATAGCAGGAAACTCTTGCCTTTGATCATGATATAGAAAGTTACGTTGACTACACAATAGTAACATCAATTATATAGACTTATTTTGCTATTATGCGCGTAAACTGTACTTGCATGAAAAGTGAATGCTTTACATATGCGAAAGTCCAGAAGTTATACGACCATATAACTATTATTACTTATAAAGTAAATTTATATTTTGTAAGGACACGGAATACGCAATGGACTAACAGTCAACGAGCGATGTGCGCTTCTACACTATTGGCCATTAAAATTGCTACACCACGAAGATGACGTGCTACAGACGCGAAATTTAACCGACGGGAAGAAGATGCTGTAATATGCAAATGATTAGCTTTTCAGAGCATTCACACGAGGTTGGCGCCGGTGGCGACACCTAAAACGTGCTGAAATGAGGAAAGTTTCCAACCGATTTCTCATACACAAACAGCAGTTGACCGGCGTTGCCTGGTGAAACGTTGTTGTAAGGAGGAGAAATGCGTACCATCACGTTTCTGACTTTGATAAAGGTCGGATTGTAGCCTATCGCGATTGCGATTTATCGTATCGCGACATTGCTGCTCGCATTAGTCGAGATCCAATGACTGTTAGCAGAATATGGAATCGGTGGGTTCAGGAGATTAATACGGAACGCCGTGCTGGATCCCATTATGACTTCCTCTCCTACATTGATCGAACGTTCTCCCCCTACATGATCGCCTCCGTCCTCAACATCCATAGTCGTTCCGCCACCCATTTACGGCGGAGGCATCAGTTCCTCTCCACCCTCCAAGGCGACCTCCTCCCCATTCCCCAGCACACCCGCCCCGATTCCAACTCCACTCCCGATGTCATCCTCTCCTCCCCCAACCTCCTTGGCCTCATAGCGGTGGATGTCCTGGACCCCATTGGTAGCGACCATCTCCCTGTCCTCCTCACCGTTTCATACGGTCATCACCCCCGCCCCGACCCCCGTAATGACCCTCCCCCCCCCCCCCCCCAACGAAGTACGTCCATGACTATTCCCGTGCCAACTGGAATGCCTACCGGGATACACACTCCACCCAGGTTGAAGGCTACCCTTTCACCTTCCACCACGCTGACGATGTTACCGATGCCGCCTCCTTTCTCTAGCAGACCTTGTCTGAGGCCGTGGAGGCCCACGCCTCTACTGTCGCCATCCACCCCCACTGTCCTACCTTACCCCCACAGGCCGTCCTCCTCCTCCGTGAATCCCGCCGTCTCTACCGTGCCTTTCTCCACACGCGTGACCCGGACACACTACGACGCCACCGGAAACTCCAGCGACAAATCCGAAACTTGCTCGCGGCTAAGAAACGCCGGGACTGGCGACAGACATGCACCCGTTTAAATGCTATCATACCTATAAACTCGTCCAAGTTCTGGTCAGCCTTCCATCGCCTTACCGGAACTAAACCCTCCCCCTACTATCTTCCATGATGATCAGCCCTTCCCTGACACCATTAGTAAGGCCAATCACTTTGTCTCCTACCTTTCTGATGTCTTTTCCATCCCCGACGATCCCCAGTTCGATTACTCCCTCTTCCCGGATGTCCGCGATCGAACTGACACCTCTATCCCTCCCCTTGCACCTGGTTTCCAGTACTTGGCCAACATTTCACACACGGAACTCAATGCCCCTTTCACTACACAGGATCTCATTGCTACACTCCGCACAAAACGCAACACCGCTCCTGGTCACGATCGTTTCACCTAGCGACACCTTTGTGAAGCTCCTGTTTCTTTCCTTGTAAGGTGTCAGGCAAATCCAACACCCTCCATGAAAACGCTGACATGATAAGCAATTCCAGTAGTATGTCACATAGCCCCGAATAAATCGTGACATTAAATTATCAAAAGTAATACGAGTAACGAGTGACCAAATGGAATACCACAGTCTAACACAAGAGTGCCTAAATGCATGTCATACCTTCCCACCGCGAGACAGACGCAGTTCCGAGGGGAGAAACGAGAACAGAAGCCGAGAGCCGTGTTAAGCTAACAGGCCCTACGATAAGGGACGGACACCCACGTCTCCAGCTAACCGCTAGGACCACCCCCCAGCCCATGTTAAAAGCTAGAGCCCTCCAGAAGAACAGTATAGATGTTACGATAACACTAAAAGGGCCACACCACCCGCAAGTTTTAGCGTGAGACTTTTTCGCGTCTCTGTTACGTCAGGACCACCCCCCAGCCCATGTTAAAAGATAGAGCCCTCCAGAAGAACAGTATAGATCTTACAATAACACTAAAAGGACCACACCAGCTGCAAGTTTTAGCGTGAGACTTTTTCGCATCTCTGTTACGTTGCAAACTTTAAAAACATTGCCCCACCACGAAAAGTATAACGTTTCTCATTGGATAGACATTTTTGTAGGCGGAGCTTAAGGTTAACATTGAGACCCTAATTGGTCAGATGAAAACATAGCCAGATAGTTTTTTTAAGCCAACTTCGGTAAATTGTAGTAAGGAGAAGTTAGGAGAGAGTTGCTTCCAAGACGGCGAGGTGAGCGGAGCTATGCTGTCCGCCGCCCCCTGACGAACACCGACAAGGTAATGAACACATGTGATGCCGCATAACAGCGCATAAAGCTTCACTCAGAACTGCATAAGTCTCATCTGTTACACCCCCTTTTTGCGTAATACTAGTGTCTATCGTCAATTAAAGCTCATGGTGTTCACATTTGCCACTTGAAGTAAAAATCTGAAACGCGTAGATTTTTCTGTTATATAGTTATTGAGAAGCCACATCAGCCACTGTAATTTACGAAGAGTTAGATAAGTAATTACAGATAATTGAGGGCCACTGTAGACCATTTTGATAGTTTTCTCTTTTGTGAAACTTAATTTAAACCTAGATTATAGATGTGATATGGCATAGGTCATCCTTCGAACAATTGTAGAACTTGGAAACCCATTCAGGGAATATTCGTTCACATTTTTGTTGAACGCAGTTGGTTTTTACCATCCTGTATTAAAACATTTCCTTTTATCAATAGTGCAATTTATAAACAATGTTTTGTGCGTAGAATACAATTTCCAATGGTAAACTTAACTGCTTTTTCGACGTTATTTTACCAGCTAACTAAAAATAGGAAAGCCTTGAACCCCTTTCACTAAATTTAGTTAGTATTAAGATTCTTTTACAGGGAGTGCAGTGGAGCTGACGCTGAAATCATTAAGTATTTGGTTATATCATCGCTAGTCTCACTGAACCCTTCTGAACTCTACATGTCATGTGTGGTCTGATGTCTCAACCGGCGTGATGGTATCGGGTGCCATTGGTTACACATCTCAGTCATCTCTTGTTCGCATTGATGGCACTTTGAACAGTGGACGTTACATTTCAGATGTGTTACGACCCATGGATCCACCCTTTATCGATCCCTGCGAAAACCTACATTTCAGTAGGATAATGCACCACTGCATGTAGCAGGTCCTGTACGGTCCTTTCTGGATCCAGAAAATGTTCGACTTCTGCCATGGCCAGCACATTTTCCAGATCTCCCACCAATTGAAAACGCCTGCTCAATGGTGGCTGAGGAACTGGCTCGTCACAATACGCCTGTCACTACTCTTGATGAACTGTGATATCGTGTTGAAGCTGCATGGGCAGCTGTACCCGTACACGCCATCCAAGCTCTGTTCGACTCAATGCCCACGCGTATCAAGGCCGTTATTACGGCCAGAGGTTGATGTTCTGTGTACTGATTTCTCAAGATCAATGCACCCAAATTGCGTGAAAATGTAATCACATGTCAGTTCTAGTGTAATATATTTGTCCAGTAAATACTCGTTTATGATCTGCATTTCTTCTTGGTGTAGCAATTTTAATGGCCAGTAGTGTAATTATGTGAAAAAAGAAAAAAAAAACTAAGTGAATTCGTTAGCTCCCAGTTTCTCTTCACACGCTCATGTGCTTCTTTTCCTATCAATGCTGCCAATAGTACCGGCAGTCCTATCATTTACTATGTATTTTATGTACTGTAACTAAAAGCTACCGAGCCGTAGTTTTGCCATCGCGCAACTATAGTTCTGAACTAATCAGGAAACATAAAATCCAATAAGATGCCATTGTTATTACATCATTATGTCTAAAGACCGTGACGATGCAGCTTCGTTAAACGTGCACCTACCTGTCCAAACAGAGTAAGCAAAAAAATTTTACAGTGCTGCGACTTGCTGTAAGAGAAACGGCGCTGCCATTAATGCCTTATGCAGAGCTGCAGTTTAACTTACCCTCTGATTAATGATTTAAACTGGTATCTGTAAATCACTTACGGCGAATGGGTGATGACCAACTTAAATAAAAAAAGAGATTCTACTGCCGATGTCTTCCTCCCTTCTGCACGTACGTGTTATAATGCCATCGTTATAAACTCATTATGTTTAAGTAAAAGAAACTTCTCCCCGTTGAAGGAAGTCAGTGATAATCATTTCGAGTTCTTCACGTTGGGGAATTAAATCTAAAAATCTCTACGAGATATCTGGAACTCCGAACAAAGAATATGGGAACAGTTTAATGTGGTCTAGTTATGGAGGCCTGTCATATGTAAATCTTACAACTGACACTTTGAAATGCAACCATCTATTCGTTTCTTGTAACTTTATTTAAATTGTCACTTGCACTTCATACTTGTTGCCCCTTAATTGCTTCTGCCATGGTAGTTTTTGCTCTGACAAGACTTGACTAAACCTCTGGAGAAAATATCGATCTGGCTACTTCTTTTATTCCACTTATCCCAGTGGATACTATTTTTCTTTTGTTCTAACTTTCATGAGTGTCTTTCATTCGGTGATAGCGAGGATATTTGAAAGAGAGAGCGTAAAAAAAGAGAGCGCAAAAAAAGAGAGCGAAAGAAAAAGAGAGAAAGGAAAGGCATAGAAGGGATGGACTCCGCCAAGAATGAAAAACCTGCTCAAGGGCCAAGAGAGCTGGTTGGACCTTTAAAACTGAACGAATCTGTCTCCTCCAACTTCTGAAGCAGATGAGCCGTTTCGCAAGTGACGTGCTTTTCGGCGCAGTCCTGTCTGGCATTAAGGTGAAGCTATTAGGACGAGTTAACTTTGTGATTTATTGTTTTCAGGTCCTGTTACTGCAGTCGAATTATAATTGGGAAATATTCGGTATTATTTACTCCGTTGGTGTTATTTATTCCATTTTGACGGTATTTTGGCGTGCTTAGGAATACGAAGTGAGGTGACATTTGATCATCGCAATAGTCGATTACAGTTAGGTAACTATCTTGTAGTTAATTATTGTCTGAGATCCCTCGCTGCAACTTTTGTCATATTAATCAATCTTGCACGTGAATGGGTTTAGGCTTATTTCGTTCTCGATTGATTTTCTGATATGCTACCGCGCCTGTGTTGGCTTCAGTAATCGGAGTGTGTTGGTGATTCTTGTGCTACTAGCCATTGTGACGACGGAGTGCATGGAGTTCGGGATATTGGACCGAAGCAGTACCTATGGCGTGAAAGAATTTCTGCATAACAATTACTGTTGGCAATTTTTAGGAGTTATGTGGAACCTCTGGTTTCTCCCAGGCAGTGCTTCCCCAAGCCTGTCATCAATGTACTATCGTTGTGAACAGTAAATAGTAGAATGGTATGCCTTCTGTGTCTATCTTCGACGATTACCTGAGTTACTCGTCGACCAGTGCATTTCCCGCTGTTTTACATTAACGTCTTACTAAATCTAAAACATTGTACATTAGCGGAAGAGAAGGTTAGAAAAACAAATTACAGTGACATTTAACCACTTATGGGAAAATATCCTGAACATCCCCGATATTTTTCCCCACACCAAAACTTGACCAATAAGAATAAAAATGGATGTGTAGTAAAATCCTTACATTGTCCAACCACGTGAAGTTGAATTACGTCCAATAAGTCCGAAAGTTTCGTGCGCACCGCTAAGTGACTTGCCACCACCGGTTTGCTTCTTAGATGTTATCCAGATGAGCAAAATCAGTTTAATGATCCATTGGACCTCATTGTTATTTCATGCTAATCATTAACGCAACGATCAAGGAAGATGACTTGACGGAGCAAAGCAATGACAGTTAAAGTAGGAAGCTAAACTTCCAACCTTAGAACTCACATTTTATTAGCTTCGGCTGGTTGTCGCAGACATCAATGCCTGTCTTGTAAGTGTAAATGAACATTACGAAGTATAGGTTTCTGTCAGAGTTGTTCTTATAAGGGACATAGAAAATGGCGAAACAGTGTTTGAGTATCCTAATGCAAAGAATCATAATAGGAACAGAGGCGCGCTGCATTTCTCTAACGGAAAAAGAACTTATAATAAATATAAAATATATCTTAATGCGACATCCCACATAATTCTGCAAGTGGTAACGGACTCGACCGAAATAGTTGATATGCTGTCTGATAAGAACTGCAGCTCCCAACTTTATACACTGCGTATAGTAGATATATACGTTGAAGAGCCCTTTTCTTTGGAGGAATTAAAATGTGTTCATAAATTGCATCCTTATCATTCCATTTTTAAGATCTCACTTTTGAAAATGACTTGCTATCAGTTTTGTTGTAAACCACGAGATTTAGAACATACAGGGTGAATCAGGAGGAATGGTACATGCTTTGAGGGGTGACAGTGTTAGTGATTCTGAACAAAGAACATCATATGAGCAATTATTCTGTTCTCAACAATTTGCGAGGAAACTAATTAAAACAATGGGCCACATAAGAAACACAGGTGGCAGTAAATGAAACATTATGGCGTAATGGTTTGTTTAGTTTTGTACATTTCCCCATAAAAACATTCAAAAAGTCCCCTGTCAACTGCAATGCATTTTGCATCTCCTGTATACAGCTGCTGTGATGCCGATAATATGAGCTCATTCGTACGCCCCTTTATTTGAGCAACGTATACACTTGCAGGACTCGTAGCCTCAAAATGCCCAAGTGACGTGCACATTTAAATGATCAGTGAAAACAATACTATGTAGCCTAATTTCGCTTCGATTGTATTCGCATGCGAGTGCTGATGAAGATGGACAATCGACTAACGCCCGTGATTTCCAAACTACTGTATGACGGATACGTTTAAGAAAAGAGCATATGTTCATTTGAAGTTTTTTGTTCAAAATGAACAGTGTTTTCATGCCTAAAACAATGTAATTTTCCTCCTGACTCACTCTTTATATTGAAATTAATTTTCGGCTAGAGTACTTCAGCCATAGCGCATGGGGGATGCATTTACAAAAAATATTATTACAGCGGGAGGAACAAATAATTTAAGTTACATGCAAGCATATGTAGCTGCACTGGAGTCGCACTGGAGTTCATACATCTCTATAACCACGTAGAAAAGACATCATCAAAGTCATATTAGATGAAGATAATGAGGTGTAAAACTAGGGTAATGTTTAAAAGAGATAATCCGCAGACCAGAACTACAACAGAAATCGGAAATATATTATTACAATTTTTAAGTTCAGTAAATTATTACTCTTGCGTTGGCTATGGATGAGAACTCCTCGAGACTATGTAGAACTTCCAGAATGAGATTTTCACTTTGCAGCGGAGCGTGGGCTGATATGAAACTTCCTGGCAGACTAAAACTGTGAGCCAGACCGAGACGCGAACTCGGGACCTTTGCCTTTCGCGGGCAAGCGCTCTACCAACTGAGCTACCCAAGCACGGCGCACACCCCGTCCTCACAGCTTCATTTCTGCCAGTATGTAGAACTTGACAGCCAGGGATCCACAAACGCCTACTGGAAAAACATCACGTTTTAACCGGCGTGATGGGAGAAGTTTTTATATTCAAAATTTAGTGGTAAGAGGTGGTGAGGTGAAATCAGATAAAAGACACGTGTCTGGCACTGCATTCCGAATATTTCTGCATCTTGTAATGGCTGCGCATACTGCACCATTAATGGTAATATACCAACTGACATTCTCGTGGTGCTCATAGTTTGTTGTTTCATTGCGTCGGGTTTATTAAAATGGACTGCCAACAATTGGCTACAGATATAGAAATAGATTCAGATAAAACAGAATACAAAGAGACTGAAGAATGATTTTAGTATTATTTTACCGTATCCCAGTAGAGATAACGCTTAAAAGCGAAAGGATCTTGACTTTTACCAACTATAAACAAAAAGAATACATAAAAGGTTTCAACAGCCGTAAGGGAGCATACAGCTGGCTATTAGAGTTTCTATGCAACCGTAGACAAAGCACTAAATTTCGTAAATACACGTACTATTTCATATCACATCAAAAAGGGGTTTATGTATTTGGGTATCTTCGTGACACAATCAAACAGAAAAGCCATTTCTGGAATGAGCACTTTCAGTTTCTCTAGGTTTTGCAATAAGAGGTTTTCCTAACCATCGGAGGAACTGCAGGAAAACAGCAAGTGGTTTACATTTCCTTCTTTCTACAGTCGCAGATAGGGTTATCCCTGACGCCTGTCCGATGCTCGTGGGAAGATGTTGGACCATGATTGCTAGCTCTCCCACCAGGATGGTTATGAGCATCCAGCGTATCCAAAATATACAAAGCCAGGGGAAGCTTCTCATTACATCCTGGACCACGGCGTAGTAATGACCTTTATGGCATAAAGAAAGGAATCAATCGTCTTCCTATTCTACGTCGACCAGATACATTATCCACACTTTGAACTCACGGGAGGGCAGAGTGACTTTATAGTCCCACAAATCCTGTCGTCCTTCGCCAAATGGTCGACCTTTCCAATGTAAAACAGAATGCTGTACTTCTTAGATATTTTTGCAATAAAAATTGAACACCGTGGGAGCAGATGAAATTGCTTGGGAAATTTCTGCTTCGGAACAAGAAAGGCACATACTATTACTAAAATCTTCATCAGTATACAGACGAACAAAGGTAGCACAATGAATATTGATCTAAGAACTGAAAGAAAAAAGTCAGTTTTTTTTTACTTTTACAGTTTTATGATAAATGACTTCGGCATAGCTGATTCAAGTGTCAGTTCTCGCGTTAATATCTGTTGTGTGGTATCACAACCAGTATTGGAAAGGAAATCCAAAAGAGGCTAGAGAGCTATTGGTTGAATCTAGGAATAGATGTTGTGCACTGAGTTTAATGATGCCGTCAATAGAGGGCTAAGGTTCTGCATTTTCTGCGCGTACCTTATAAGCGTAATAATGTCATTTATTTCTCGTATGAGGTAGATTGCTGACTCTCCTGGCAAATAAAATTTCTCGATAGGTACTCACTTACATGAAGCGGAGATTAAGACATTAGTCTGAACGCTGTCAGTACCCTGTTAAGGCACACGAAGACTGTATTGGTGCACGTATAGTATGATTTAAGAAACGGAAATACTGCATGTGTTTCGAAGTTTTAAACTTGAATACTGGCCAATTTGATTCTGGGAACTCGTAGTGCAATTCTCTTCTGTGCATGTAAATTTGTGATAGACACCCATTAATTTCATTTCTGAAGCTTGGTGGATAAAGATCACGCCTTTATTAATATAGAATTACCTTTGGTTCAGTGAACGTTTTTTACATTTTACTTAAAGTAGTTATTAAATTTCTCGAACTGCCTCTGATAAATTATTTGAAACAAGCAGATATAGCAGAACAGTGTAGGAGTGTGCAGTCCGCCACTCAGACATAGAATATGAGTGAAGTTGATACTTACAAGATCGTACATTTGGCCAATTCCTTGTACTGGCTGGTCGAGGAGTCCTGTCTCAATGATTTCCTTTTATTTCACAGCAGGGAAAGCCTACTAGGTCTTAGTGTGCCGACTGAGGGGGCGCGGGGAAGTAAAACTTCTTGCAGACGAACAGGCTGATTAAGAAGACGGATTGAGTGTAGCCCCACATGTATCAAGTATCATCCAGAACTCGACATTTGAAGTCATGTCCACGTTTGTTGTCAGTCACTGTGCCTCCTGTCATATCTGCACATGTGATTTCACTAACTATGAGCTCGGTGTCCTCGAATGGTATAATTTTGATGTAACAAAAAGTTCTTTACCTTTCCTGCACAAAACTGGACAGGTACTATCCGTAACGAGATTGTCTCCAACACAATTCAAGCAGTGTAAATTAGTAGGTACGTATTTAGTTGACTTATGCCCTGTGTCTAATTTACTGCAGCACTTTGGAACTGCCTCCTGACGTGCACAAATCTAAGAGGGTTATAGAATAGACGGACTTAGGGAATGTATGGTTGCACTTAGCATCTAGTCCCAAACACACAAAAGTACTTTGGAAATATCTTTGTATCGAGATTTACACATTTTTGGCTTTTCGTAATGGATGTTAGCCATTTATTAATTACTTCTTTCATATTAATCACCTGAACAGCTGATTCGATTTCTGAACGTTTTTCATGCTTGCGAAATATTAAAGCAACTCTTCGCTTACATATAGTATAAGTAGGTATAAATGCAACTAAATTGTGATTTGTACATAAAACTAATTGTACAAAGTGATTGGCGGCAAATGCATTCATCATTTCAATTTTGATCTCATTTATACCTATAGATAATATTAATAATTTTACTCACTCCAGTGTATTAATCTTCCTACAGATACTGAAAGCTTCTTGTTAACATTGTCTATTTTCCTTTCGATATATACATATGCACATAGAGAGCTGGCTTATGGGTGCTATTTTTAACAAGAACATATCTTTCATTACCGGTTTTACTAGCAGCAGCACTGGGGATTTCCCCATCACAATACATCGAGCTCTTTTGAATGGTAACGCCTTCTATCGCTATATCCACGAGACTACTCCCTTCCAGCCAAATAACGCTCTCGCTGTCTACCTAACTGGTTCATTTCCTGTTTTAAATTAGTTTCTGACTTTCCATATTGACAACTTCAATACAATGACTACTCCCAGCGTAAAGGAAACTGGCAACTTATGCCGTGACAGTACCTTGATCAGCGACCGTACGATGGAGAACGGGTGAATCACCTCTGTCTGCGCATAAGCCACAACTCATGAACTGAAATATCACAGAAAGCAACTGAGAAACGAAAACAAGCTGGCGAGAAGTTGGACGACAACTCAACACGACACAAACACTGAAACGCTGCTTGAGCAATCGGATCGAGCGGCTGCACTACTCCGCGTATAAAAGGAAGTGCCTGCTAAGAAGGCTTGCCTAAGACTGGCTCAAATTAATAGTGATTCCGATTAGAGTGCGTGCCGACGGCGGGCTTCAAACTCTCCCCCTCTGCTTCGCAGGAACAACCAAAGCATAACATCACACTGCAGAGACAGCCATCGCAGTCACGAGCAGTTCTCGCTTCTTGCATCAACATCAGCATCATAAACGCAATACTATTGTCAGCACTGTGAGATGTCAACTTGTAACGCCGGAAATGCATATCCTCCTATTTCCATCTATTGTACTATAATTTTTTTTCCTTGTTTTGTTACCTCAAGATATGACATTTCTGTCTCTTTATATATTGTAATTGTTTTAATGTTTGTATATATATATATATGCATTTATGTTGGTTTGTTTTGTGAATATTATTTGTATTTATACGCTGGGTCTGGCCTAGGGAAAACTATGCTATCGAACGAATACATCGATAGGTCGTGTGGAGAACCAAAGTGTTGAGGATCTTTGGTAGTGTTAACTCTGTCGCGTGGAGAGAGAGAGTCTGGCTGGAGTAGCGAGTGGAGCAGGTGTGTTGTGTGACGCTCCCGCGAGTTGCCGCGCTTTCGGGGTTTGGCAGCATGTAATTGCGCTCGACTTGCGATGACAGTTTCTGACACGGAGTCGCGGACCGGAAGCATTAGCTGGCGCACATCAAGAGCCCGTTTCGTCTGGTGACCGTGTCGAGAAGAAGGCGCGCCAACATCCAGCTTCTGCAACAGCGACGGCCGACAATGAGTGACTGTCGCCACCTCCTCGATCGACGGCTTCAAACCTTCAATCAACCAACAAGGAAGACTGGAAGCACGTAAAGTTTTAGAACTGTATGGCAGACCTCAGCTTTTCAAACTTTTAAAATTGTTGCATCACAAAATTACAGCAACTTAGCATGAACCTTTGTTGCTCATTGTCCCAATTGCATTGCCAAGCAGGGTCCCTTCCTTTTCCGGAACGAACCCGAGTGTCATTGAAATTCAAATGCCAGCATTAAAGTAATATAATTCGATTTCACTGCTTTAATTTCAAAGTTCAGTTAAGGCATTCATAGCTGGCTACAATATTTAGATTACACAAGCACAAATTAAGAGTGCGAGTTTTGTTACCGTATTTTAGCTTACCTGTGACTGCAGTTCAGCTGGGTACGTACTAAATTTTACTATTGTTAATTGTTCAGAATCATTTAATTCAAGTTCAAAGTTAAATCTCGTATTTCTAAATTGCGTAGATTCAAGTAGCTTTTGAAATGATTGTTGAGGTAGTCCAAGACTAACTATATTTTACTGAATTTCGATGTGCTTCAGAAAGAAAGCTTACTATTAACTTCAGTCACTAAATTAACTTTCGATTTTCCGGTTTTATTAATTCTTTTACTAAATTAAGTCAGAGTGTAGCGAAATTTATTACTTCTGACAAACTTTCAGTTTTCACACTACACGTGTCAACCTTCAGTTGCCACGCTGGTAGTGCTAATTATATGTGTAATAACCTTTCTTTTTCAGTTACTATAGTAATTGTCCTTAGGACTGGCGACCGTAATTTCCCCCAAATCTCAAATATCTACACTCCTGGAAATTGAAATAAGAACACCGTGAATTCATTGTCCCAGGAAGGGGAAACTTCATTGACACATTCCTGGGGTCAGATACATCACATGATCACACTAACAGAACCACAGGCACATAGACACAGGCAACAGAGCATGCACAATGTCGGCACTAGTACAGCGTATATCCACCTTTCGCAGCAATGCAGGCTGCTATTCTCCCATGGAGACGATCGTAGAGATGCTGGATGTAGTCCTGTGGAACGGCTTGCCATGCCATTTCCACCTGGCGCCTCAGTTGGACCAGCGTTCGTGCTGGACGTGCAACCCGCGTGAGACGACGCTTCATGCAGTCCCAAACATGCTCAATGGGGGACAGATCCGGAGATCTTGCTGGCCAGGGTAGTTGACTTACACCTTCTAGCGCACGTTGGGTGGCACAGGATACATGCGGACGTGCTTTGTCCTGTTGGAACAGCAAGTTCCCTTGCCGGTCTAGGAATGGTAGAACGATGGGTTCGATGACGGTTTGGATGTACCGTGCACTATTCAGTGTCCCTTCGACGATCACCAGTGGTGTACGGCCAGTGTAGGAGATCGCTCCCCACACCATGATGCCGGGTGTTGGCCCTGTGTGCCTCGGTCGTATGCAGTCCTGATTGTGGCGGTCACCTGCACGGCGCCAAACACGCATACGACCATCATTGGCACCAAGGCAGAAGCGACTCTCATCGCTGAAGACGACACGTCTCCATTCGTCCCTCCATTCACGCCTGTCGCGACACCACTGGAGGCGGGCTGCACGATGTTGGGGCGTGAGCGGAAGACGGCCTAACGGTGTGCGGGACCTTAGCCCAGCTTCATGGAGACGGTTGCGAATGGTCCTCGCCGATACCCCAGGAGCAACAGTGTCCCTAATTTGCTGGGAAGTGGCGGTGCGGTCCCCTACGGCACTGCGTAGGATCCTACGGTCTTGGCGTGCATCCGTGCGTCGCTGCGGTCCGGTCCCAGGTCGACGGGCACGTGCACCTTCCGCCGACCACTGGCGACAACATCGATGTACTGTGGAGACCTCACGCCCCACGTGTTGAGCAATTCGGCGGTACGTCCACCGGGCCTCCCGCATGCCCACTATACGCCCTCGCTCAAAGTCCGTCAGCTGCACATACGGTTCACGTCCACGCTGTCGCGGCATGCTACCAGTGTTAAAGACTGCGATGGAGCTCCGTATGCCACGGCAAACTGGCTGACACTGACGGCGGCGGTGCACAAATGCTGCGCAGCTAGCGCCATTCGACGGCCAACACCGCGGTTCCTGGTGTGTCCGCTGTGCCATGCGTGTGATCATTGCTTGTACAGCCCTCTCGCAGTGTCCGGAGCAAGTATGGCGGGTCTGACACACCGGTGTCAATGTGTTCTTTTTTCCATTTCCAGGAGTGTAATTACCGCTAGTTAATTGTTAACGTAACGGCTGCACATTTACTTTCTTTATTAACTTTACCCCTTTTCAAAATTAATTTCCACCAGTTTCATTTGCATTTTTCCCTTCATTTAGGTGTAACCCTTTCCTCCCTCTTTACCGACAAATTGACTTCGGTGACGATTGCTTTTCCCAAATTTCCATTAGGTACACGCGGTTTAATTTTTCACTGTCATTAAGGTCGATAAGTGAGTGGGAGGTTACAAACTCTTTTCAGGATCTAGCTGCAGTCAGAAAAATTAATTACAATTGCAATTCTCAGCTACCGATGCAATGAACCATACTGCACACAACCGAGCGTGGTGGCGCAGTGGTTAGCGCACTGGACTCGCATTCGGGAGGACGACGGTTCAAACCCGTCTCCGGCAATCCTGATTTAGGTTTTCCATGATTTCCCTAGATCGTTTCAGGCAAATACTGGGATAGCTCCTTCGAAAGGGCACTGTTTATTTCCTTCCCAATCCTTCCCTAATTCGAGCTTGTACTCCGTCTCTAATGACCTCGTTGTCGACGGGAAGTTAAACACTACTCATCCTCCTCCATACTGCACACACACTAAACAGCTATACAGGATTGACCAGCGATTCAAAAAGTCATTTTTAAATCATCAGAACGTTAATTTAAAGAGTTAAAGCAGTATTGTTTTGAGACTCGGGCAAAAAATCGACAATAGGTAAAATTACTGTCGCTACACGCTTAGAATTACACTCTTTGTTTCGTTTGCATAACTTTAGCAAAGAATGGATATACTAAACAAGCCAAGTAAACTAGACCTGAATATTAATTACAGTAAGACCACAGAATGTACACTCAGCACGAATTCGTTAGCTTGGAAAACTAAGAACAGCAAGAATGTTCAAAACGATGTGACGTAGCTGTTTAGTCACTTGTCGCAAAGCGACAGCATATAAACTGATTGATGTAGTATTGTATACAACTTTCCTGGTAAAAGGCACAAGATCTGTTACGTTTGGTATTTGGGATCAGAACTTCTCCACTGTTGGTACGACGCAGAAGTAGCAGGCAGTAGGGCTGCGGGCCGTGCGTGCACAGAGCAAGAATTACGGGAAAAGACACCTGAGAGAGTTGAATGGTCTCACTTCAGAAGGCAGTGTCCATAAGCCGAAGATATGAAGTGCGTTTCTAAAAGCCGTAAGGACCCTGAAGAGGCCCTGAGCGAAGCTAGGACGGGACACGGACTCACCTTCTTAAGTATGCGTATTACAGCGTCCGTCAGTTTACCGTACACAGCGTGGGAAACAAGTTGCCTTCTTGCTCAGACCAATTCTAAGCCAATGACGGCAGAGCCTTGCATTGTGCCAACCGCTAGAGAGAATTTTTTTATGGTGTTTCAAAGGGAACGAAGAGATTCTCGATTGTCAGTGTGGCAAAATTTGCAAGTCATCCCCTCCACAATGTAGCGTTCGTTAGTGGGATGGAGTGCAAGGGACACGTGTCTTTGACGTCCTTATGTATTACCTTCTCTTTGATATTGAACTTGGTGTTTAACACACTTGGTGTCTAAACACTTGGTTTTCGGTGTTCGTGACTGTGGGGTGACGTGTTTACCGAACACACAGAGATACGGAGGCGTTCAGCTGCAGCTTGGCATTGCTCCGGTGCAGTTATTCTGGATAAGTGTCGCGGTTAGCTTGTGTGATGCTTTATACTCTATGCACATTGCAATTTGTGTAATTATTTAGCAGCGTGAGTTGTTTTCCTATTTATAATAGAGAAATTTCACTACGAGAATTGTGAATCAACCTTTCCCAGTTTAGCAGCAATTGTGCACTGTTCAGGCGTAGTAGAGTCGTCGTTCGATTTACCTTGCAACTGTCTCCCACATGGTATTCAGGTGTCTTAGGCTCGTATAAAGATAATCAATAGCCCTGAAAAATTTCATACTGCTAACTTCAGCAATAAATCTCACTTAAATTTTGATCTCATACCCAACAACTTTTAACAGCATTGAGCTGGTAAATATTTTAATTGAATATGACTGGCTTTAGTGCCATCTTTTCTTCCTTGGAGTTATCTGACGAGGCGTCACGGTTGCTTAAAAATATATCGTCATTACATTCGTAGATTTCTAATCTGTGGACTTACTGTGACTGGCTTTCCCTTGCAAAAGAGATGCCATTATTAGGATCATTCCCAAGTGAAATGAGTGTGATATAACTATATTTTTCCTAAAAGGAGTAATATAAAATAGAGTGTGTTGACTTGGCAACTATGGCAGGCAGCTTACATTTGCAGTGCCGAACCCCAGACCAGTTACCCACACGATACGTATAAAGCACTAAAAAGGCAACGTAAAACGTCTAAAATCTCATTTCGCAAAATAAATGTGTACCCAGAAAAATATTTATGACGTCCTTAAACGGAAAGTTTATAAACAGTGTACGAGCATGTTCGCTACAGTCTGGAGCCGCGCGACCGCTACGGTCGCAGGTTCGAATCCTGCCCCGGGAATGGATGTGTGTGATGTCCTTAGGCTAGTTAGGTTTAAGGAGTTCTAAGTCTAGGGGACTGATAGCATCAGTTGTTAAGTCCCACAGTGCTCAGACCCATTTGAAACATTTTACGAGCATGTTCCTGGTACTGAGGGTCACCCAAATGGCAATGAAATTAACAATGTGAGGCATAACATGAAGGGACAGAAAAAGAAACCAACAGTTATGAGAAAACACAAGAATTGAGACGTGTTGTTGTTGTGGTCTTCAGTCCTGAGACTCGTTTGATACAGCTCTCCATGGTACTCTATGCTGTGCAAGTTTCTTCATCTCCCAGTACCTACTGCAACCTACATCCTTCTGAATCTGCTTAGTGTATTCATCTCTTGGTCTCCCTCTACGATTTTTACCCACCACGCTGCCCTCCAATACTAAATTGGTGATCCCTTGATACCTCAGAACATGTCCTACCAATCGATACCTTCTTCTAGTCAAGTTGTACCACAAACTTCTCTTCTCCCCAATCCTATTCAATACCTCCTCATTAGTTACGTGATCTACCCACCTAAACTTCAACATTCTTCTGTAGCACCACATTTCGAAAGCTTCTATTCTGTTCTTGTCCAAACTATTTATTATCCATGTTTAACTTCCATACATGGCTACACTCCATACAAATACTTTCAGAAACGACTTCCTGACAAATCTACACTCGATGTTAACAAATTTCTCTTCTTCAGAAACGCTTTCCTTGCCATTGCCAGTCTACATTTTATATCCTCTCTACTTCGACCATCATCAGTTATTTTGCTCCCCAAATAGCAAAACTCCTTTACTACTTTAAGTGTCTCATTTCCTAACCTAATTCCCTCAGCTTCTACCGACTTAATTCGACTACATTCCATTATCCTTGTTTCGCTTTGGTTGATGTTCATCTTATATCCACCTTTCAAGACACTGTCCATTCCGTTCTACTACTCTTCCAAGTCCTTTTGCTGTCTCTGACAGAATTACAATGTCATCAGCGAACCTCACAGTTTTTATTTCTTCTCCATGGACTTTAATACCTACTCCAAATATTTCTTTTGTTTCCTTTACTGCTTGCTCAATATACAGATTGAATAACATCGAGGAGAGGCTACAACCCTGTCTCACTCCCTTCCCAACCACTGCTTCCCTTTCATGACCCTCGACTCTTATAACCGCCATCTGGTTTCTGTAAAAATTGTAAATAGCCTTTCGCTCCGTTTGTTTTACCCCTGCCACTTTCAGAATTCGAAAGAGAGTATTCCAGTCAACATTGTCAAAAGCTTTCTCTAAGTCTACAAATGCTAGAAACGTAGGTTTGCCTTTCCTTAATCTTTCTTCTAAGATAAGTCGTAGGGTCAGTATTGCCTCACATGTTCCAACACTTCTACGGAATCAGAACTGATCTTCCCCGAGGTCGGCTTCTACCAGTTTTTCCATTCGTCTGTAAAGAATTTGCGTTAATATTTTGCAGCTGTGACTTATTAAACTGATAGTTCGGTAATTTTCACATCTGTCAACATCTGCTTTTTTTGGGATTGGGATTATTATATTCTTCTTGAAGTCTGAGGGAATTTCGCCTGTCTCGTACATCTTGCTCACCAGACGGTAGAGTTTTGTCAGGTCTGGCTCTCCCAAGGCCGTCAGTAGTTCCAATGGAATGTTGTCTACTCCCATTTCATCTTCATCTACATCCTCTTCCATTCCCATAATATTGTCTTCGAGTACATCGCCCTTGTATAGACCCTCTACATACTCCTTCCACCTTTCTGATTTCCCTTCTTTGCTTAGAACTAGTTTTCCATCTGAGCACTTTATATCCATACAACTGGAGCTCTTTTCTCCAAAGGTCTCTCTAATTTTCCTGTAGGCAGTATCTATCTTACCCCTAGTGAGATAAGCCTCTATATCCTTACTTTTGTCCTCTAGCCATTCCTACTTAGTCATTTTGCACTTCCTGTCGATCTCACTTTTGAGACGTTTATATTCCTTTTTCCCTGCTTCATTTACTGAATTTTTATATTTTCTTCTTTCATCAATTAAATTCATTATTTCTCCTGTCACGCAAGGATTTCTAGTAGCCCTCGTCTTTTTACCTACTTGATCCTCTGCTGCCTTCACTACTTCATCCCTCAGAGCTACCCATTCTTCTTCTACGGTGTTTCTTTCGCCCATTCCTGTCAAATGTTCCCTTATGCTCTCCCTGAAACTCTTTACAACCTCTGGTTTAGTCAGTTTATCCAGGTCCCATCTCCTTAAATTCCCACCTTTTTGTAGTTCCTTCAGTTTTAATCTACTGTTCGTAAGCAAAAGATTGTGGTCAGAGTCCACATCTGCCCCTGGAAATGTCTTACAATTTAAAACCTGGTTCCTAAATCTCTGTCTTACCATTATATAGTCTATCTGATACCTTCTAGTATCTCCAGGATTCTTCCATGTATACAATCTTCTTTCATGATTCTTGAACCAAGTGTTAACTATGATTAAGTTATGCTCTGTGCAAAATTGTACCAGATGGCTTCCTCTTTCATTTCTTCCCCCCATATCCATATTCACCTACTCTGTTTCCTTCTCTCACTTTTCCTACTATCGAATTCCAGTCACCCATGACTATTAACCTTTCGTCTCCCTTCACTAGCTGAATAATTTCTCTTATCATATATTTCATCAATCTCTTCGTGATCTGCGGAGCTAGTTGGCATATAAACTTGTACTACTGTGGTAGGCGTGGGATTCGTATCTATCTTGGCCACAATAATGCGTTAACTATGCTGTTTGTAGTAGCTTACCTGCATTCCTATTTTCCTATTCATTTTTAAACCTACTCCTGCATTACCCCTGTTTGATTTTGTATTTATAACCCTGTATTCACCTGACCAGAAGTCTTGTTCCTCCTGCCAACGAACTTCACTAATTCCCACTATATCTAACTTTATCATATCCATTTCCCTTTTTAAATTTTCTAACGTACCTGCCCGATTAAGGGATCTGATATTCCACGCTCCGATCCGCAGGACGCCAGTTTTCTTTCTCTTGATAACGACGTCCTCTTGAATAATCCCCGCCCGGAGATTCGAATGGGGGACTATTTTACCTCCGGAATATTTTACCGAAGAGGACGCCGTCATCATTTAACCATACAGTAAAGCTGCAAGCCCTCGGGAAAAATTACAGCTGTGGTTTCCTCAGCCGTTTGCAGTACCAGCGCAGCAAGGTCGTTTTGATTAGTGTTACAAGGCCAGATCAGTCAATCATCCAGACTGTTGCCCCTGCAACTACTGAAAAGGCTGCTGCCCCTCTTCAGGAACCACACGTTTGTCTGGCCTCTCAACAGATACCCCTCCGTTGTGGTTGCACCTACGGTACGGCTATCTGTATGGTTGAGGCGCACAAGCCTCCCCACCAATGGCAAGGTCTGCGGTTCATGGGACATAACAAAATTGAAATGGAGATTAGCCGTCCATATAGGGACACGAAATAATTGGAGAGGAAAAAAAAATTGGAAATTTGTCATAAGGTCTTATGGGACCAAACTTCTGAGGTCATCGGTCCCTAAGCCTACACACCACTTAATCTAACTAAACCGTGACCGTGACAAGACACCCTAGACCGTGGGAGAGAGGCGAAGGAGATTCCTGTTGGATTTCTCGTCATAAGGAAAGATCACAACTGCGACTTAATGGAAGATGGAGTGTCTGCGTAAAGAAACAAGGAAGAGAAACTTGTACGCAAAAGTTTGAATATAGTTATACATGTAGAAGTTTGAAAGAAGCTTACACCCAGCTGGAGATAAAAAGTGTCTGATGATGATGATTATGGTGAGGTGATGGTGATGATGATGAGGGTTATTCTAACAGCATTTAATCTGCGCGGACAATACCTGTTACAAGAGACTGTTCTAAAAGAAAACTTTGTAAAGAATAAAATTTCATTCACGAGAAGGAAAATAATTGTTTCACATCAGAAATAAGGCAGATCAGCGCTACCAAACTGATTACGTCTAGAGTAAAATGCAATCTACTACAGGGACAACTTGTTGACTTTATACAAATCAGAGGGAACTTAGATTCATGTTAACAGACTGTTAATGAAAACGATCATATATTGATATCTGATTTGTGTTTCCCCTTTCTGACAACTATGTACACTGCATGATTTTGAGCTATATTCAGCAGTTCTACAAAGCTGTTCCATTTCTTTTTGCATAGATGATATTTCAATTCAGCATAACCCATTTAATTTATTAACATTTCTGTTGAGAAAAAACAAGCCGTTGATTGGCTATAAAGCCCGTGAAGCTGAATTTAGCAGCTAGAGGCCAGTATAGCTATATCAAGAACTGAACTTCGACAAAGAAATGTCGCTCTTCGCAAAACATTCCAATCACAAGACACACATAAAACTCATCTAGTTTTTTACTGTGAAGTTTTTTACTCCTATGCTGATACATTCGGTTCGTTTTTGTGTTTACTTGGAAAATGAAAGTTCGATACAATGGTCGTAAATATGTCAATTGCACCGTTCTCAAAATGTGACGAGAGAATGCTTTCTCCAGTCAGTGACAACAAAGAGGATTCAGCTGCGCGACATTTTTTTTACTCTGCTGTCACGTTGATGAGACTTCAATTCCGAACAAAGTGACAATCCGTGATAGCCAGTGTGAAATTACCTTTTGCATTATTAATGTTTCAGAGAGAATCGACTCGTCTCTTCTGATTCCACTTCCAATTACACGGAATGTGAGGCAGAAGATTCCGAATTATGCAAGATTGACATGGAATTTCCAATCAAAATACTTTAGTTAGAAGTACTACGAGCCACCGCCACAATAAAAACAATAGTAATATGACCTCTATTTATCATCTTTTTAATAGAAGTATAAAGATGTGTTTTACAGGTATTTTACCTAGTCCCGTTGCGTTTAGCGTTCTCTTTCTCAGCTGGGTGACATCCAGTAGAAAATCCGGTACTGAAACTATCAGAGAGTAATTACACACCTTACAGTCAGTTATACTAAATAATGTAAGTACAGTGATATTTTCTTGATATGCCAATACTGACTAGACAAAACTTCATGCCTCTTAGAGAATTAGATGTTTTCAGCCTATACGATGTTCAGTACTTGGAAATAACTCAGAAATTTTTCTGCATCACCTCATAAATGTGACAGCTGCTTGCACGTTGATTTAGCAACGAACGTTGCGTAACATTTCCTAATCAGTGGAACCCAGTACGAAGAACTTATTAAAATGAGTGACTTTGTCGTTGTGGAAGTAACAGGATGCGGCGGCTATGACGTAACATAAGATTTTTCAGTAAATAATTCTAAACATTCGTGATGTTATGAGGGTTAGTCGACATTTTTCTGATGTAAATCTAAGTTAACGATTCCTTGTTTCTGTATTGTGCTTCAAGTTCAGAGCTAATCTTCGTTACGTGCTTCGAAAAACGGCTTCAGCGTGTGCTCATTATCTTGACCCAAGCGCGCTGTTCGAAGGTCACAAGACGTAGATCGTGCTCTTCAGGTGACAAATGTTAAGAGAAATTGCGTCTACTGAAATGTGACTGTTTACACGTTAGTCACTTCTTATCACAACTGACAAAATATTACAGATTATATTACGTGCCACAGTACATAAGGGAAATAACGAAACTAGATTTTGTTGTACACCAAAAATATATTTATGATATTCATTAGTCAGTCGAATCCCAAAGCTGAGGAATATTTATTACGGTCTATTTTTCATTTTGGCTGCAAAGAGTTCAGCACTGAGCTCTCGGAATTTAATTAAACCGAAAAGTAGTATTTAAGATTAATAAATGATAGCAGTGCTTCATCTTAACGATAATTTAAGATTAGTTGAAACTCAAGCTTACTCATCGCATTAAATATCTGCAAAAGTCACGAGGGGCCTTAGTTATTATATAAACGGAATCTGTAGATCACCGTTTTAAGAAAAAATATTCGTTATATTATATAATGAGCTTCACTACAGTGTCATAAAAATAGATAACTGCTACAGAAAAGCTACAGAAACACATGAGTGGTGTAAAATATCTATAAGAATGAAATTAGCTGAATAAAACTGCAATATTCTGACGTACCATATCGCCTTACATGCTGAAAAGTTGCTTGAAGCGGGCAGTAAATCCCAATCTTTGTTGCTTCGTCATTACCGCGGTCGACTTATTGTTGAAGTATTGGCCGTTCTCTATAGAATACTTTATATGAATTAGTAACTACAATGGCGAGCGCCTGAAGAAATAACAGAGAATAAGGAGACAAGAAAGTTTATAACTTAACGACACTATAAATACACCGTCATGTCAATGTGAAACTGTTTCTTATGTTTAATCTGCAGTATGGAACGTAGTCTTCAGCAGGCAGCGTTGTTCCATGTGAGGCAGCGTTGTCCCATGTGAGCCATCCAGAAACGTCTGATATCTCACAGTCGGGACCAAATATTAAATTTCAAAGTAATGTCTTTTACTTTTTCAAAATCAACGAAGCTTTCTTTAGCGCTCCTTGGTGGTGCTCTTACACTCATTGCAGAAAGAATGCGGTACAATATGTTTTAGGAATGGCGTAGTAAGCGACTGAAACTTGAAAGTTCTGTTTAAAAAGAACGTAAGTCTTTTAACGGACTAAAACTGCGAGATTAACGGTTTCTCGAATTCGTAAATCTGAAACATTATCATAAGTTTGTTATTAGTAATAAAACACTTTCCCACTGGAACGGTGGTAAGTGGCCGTGTTTCCGTTACATGTTTTACCTGAAATTCCTTTAGTGTTCATGAGGAACGGTTACCGGCATCCGCCGCCTAACAGTAGTAATCTGGAAGAGGAAACTTTTAATGAGAAATTGTCTCAGAGACTTTAAATAGCAACGAATCGGAGATGGATTACTTTTAAATACTCTACAGTTCCTGAAAGAAGCGAAGAAAATTACAGCTCGTTTCGGTGATTTTAATTATTTGGCATCCATGGAATAAGATAATTACACTTCCAAAATGGACGTTAAAGTTTCTTCTGAAAAAGTTTTTAACCAGTTCGGTCGGAATTACGATTAACGATTTCTCCCTTTCCGCTCAGCCACAATGACCGCCTAGAAGACATTAGTACCGAAAAGGTCTCCACGGACGAGGCGTGCTAGTAACATCTGTAATCGCAGACGCTACTTTTTTTACATTTACACTTTCTTAGAATATAGTTTTTCTACCATTTCAGTTGCGAGCGTACTTCATACTTGTAAAACGCATTGTTAACACGGGTGTACTTATGACATTAACGCCTGTCAGTGTGACAGTCGCCATTTTGGAAAGCCACAGGGGCTGGACAGCCACACACTACACTCCTGCAACTCCCCGGCAACAGTGTTTAACGGCGCGCGCGCAACACACTGCAAAGTCCGTCCCTTCTCTGGCTTCCACTAGAGAAAGAAGAAACGGGGGCTGCGCAGCTGTTAAAGGCAGTTGGTAATCGTGTAGAGCCTACGATTCAGTACAGTCATTCACACGCCACTGTGCAGAAAGTGTTCAGATATAAATCACAGTAATTATTTTAGTGTTTGGTAGTGTTCAGTACATATTATTACTTATTCATTACAGTATTAGTGAATAGGTTTATTTTTTAATGATTTTCAATTAGTTTCTGTAATAAATGTAAAGTTGAGTTGCTGAAGCAGTATGGACGAAACCGCGAGTTCCTCAAAAGATACAAACTCAAAAGATACAAACATATCAGATTATAAATATGTGCTGGTAATTGTGGAAACAGCGATTTGGAGGACTTAGTTTTGAGGAACAAGTGACGTAATCAAACAGGGACGTCCTACACCACATCCCTCACATTTAAATATTGTAAGAGTTATGTCAGATATTTTCAAGAATCTTGATACTCCTCTCACAAAGCCTCCTGAGGTAGCCGCGCGGTCTAGGGCGCCTTGTCACGGTGGGCTTGGCTGCCCCCGTCGGAGGTTCGAGTCCCCCCTCGGGCATGGGTGTGTGTGCTGTACTTAGCGTAACTTATTTTAAGTAGTGTGTAAGCTTAGGGACCGATGACCTTAGCAGTTTGGTCCCATAAGATCTTACCACACTTTTTTTTTCCTCTCGCAAATCATTATGCGGCTGTAGAGACCCACAAAAATTGTACTATTGGTCATGTGTTTTTCTTCGATGTGTTTTAGGCGCCATGTCACGGATTGCGCGGCCCCACCCGCCGGAGGTTCGAGTCCTCCCTCGGAAATGGGTGTGTGTGTTGTTCTTAGTGTAAGTAGTGTGTAAGCCTAGGGACTGATGACCTCAGCAGTTTGATTTCTTAGAAATTCACACACATTTGGACATTTGTGTTGTCGACGAAAAATGGCATGAGTGACGTGAAAAATCTCAACATCTTAATAAAAGGCACAAAAATTCCAAGGAACATATTACTTCTGTATGGACACTCATTAAATTTGTCAGTATAAGGATATATTCTTGTTTGAACAATGCTTTGATATAAAATGTTCAGAAGCATAACGGACAAGGGAAAAAATAGACATTATGAGCTGTTTAACTGGTGGCGCATGTTCCTAGCTGCACAAGAACTTCCTTGCTGAGGACAGTGATAATTAGGGCAAATATGTTTAACAGTTGCCCTTACTGGCACAAAAGGATTGATGTGTCTCAGTGCACCGGTATCTAAGTGGCATATAGAATGACATCATCCATTCCATTACTGAAGTCATTCGTACAAAAATTTCTTTAAAGGACTAAAATAAACGTCATTTGTTGCGGTTATTATTCATGAAGCAGTTGATATTTCAAGCCAATTTCCAACTGTTTTGTGATACGTATTATCTACTGGTGGAGTGTGTGAGAGATTTTGGGATCTGTTGATGCCAGTGATAATCTACAGTAGGTGCTGCTAGCTTAGCGGAGCACTGTTTGCCTGCATAAGCGAATGTTATTGTGGTATAAAAGTTGTAGCCCAGACATACGATGGCTGTGCTGTCATTGCTGCGTAACAAAGGGGTACAAAAACTTGTGACAGGCATGTACCCTTCAGCCGTCTTCGTACAATGCTATGCTCACAACCTGAATGTATTACCGAAATGGTCTGTTGAGGAGTGTAAACTATTTTTTAGACAATTTTTGGTTTTGCCATTTTTTTCTCCAAACCCTATAAAAAGCTACAACACTCTGGATGAATTGATCAAACGACGTTTTCCTTCAGTATACAACACCAGATAGTTGTACCACATAAAATTAATCGAGCTAGTGGCGAACTGTAAGGCTGAACTCGAAGAGCTTTTCGCGTCTGCGAAAGATGGTCTTAATGTGCGGGACGGCGGAACACGAGCATGTGCCGAAGGCTTTTCCTTGAGACTTAAGGAATTTAGTTTCCGTTTCTTTCTTTATGCTTTTCCGTGCGTACTTCCCGCGTCAGGAGCTCTTTTCAAAGTATTGCAAACTAAACTGTTTGATGTCGACTATTGTCTGAAGAAAGTTGGTCAGTTTAAGACAGGGACTTGGTGGTGAATACGAAAAGTTGTGAAACTTCCTGACAGATTACAACTGTGTGCCGGAGCGAGATTCGAACTTGGAACATATACCTTTTGCGGGCAAGTGATAGAGCACTTGCACGCGAAAGGCAAAGATCCCGAGTTCGAGTCTCGGTCCTACATGCAGTTTTAATCTGCCAGGAAGTTTCATATCAGCGCACACTCCATTGCAGAGTGAAAGTTCCATTATGGAAAGGTGTGGTCTAAAACGGAGCCCGAGGAATACGATGGTTAGCCTCGGAGACAATGCCACGGCGTGACTGACAGGGAAACACCGGACAGTGTTTTGTTTTGTGAAATTGTTGATACTGTCTCGCGTCAATGAACTGACAGTTACGCTGACTTGGATAATTTGGAGCAATACACAGGTAACGTCCTTGAGGCTGCATTTAGTTCTTTGAAGCTTCCTAAGGTGAACATTTTTTAATCCCTCAGCTATGAAATGAACTATCTTTGGTATATTGTACAGACAATTCTGCGAAAAGTTAGTGTTTACAGCCAATACCTCAACTCCTGTGGTCTCACTGAAGCAGTATCTAAAGCATCAAAACTAATGAAATCAATTTCAATCATTCCTGCGACCAGTGCTTCGGCAGAAAGATCATTTTTGGCGTTGAGAGAATCCAAATTTATCTTATAAATATGCAGTCGGAAACCAGACTTTCTCGCTTTGCTTTGTCGTCCACTGAAAGACGATTACTCAAGCATGTGAAACAACAAATGTCATTCTATAACTTCGTGATTGAAGTTTTCGACAAGACAAATGGCTCTGAGCACTATGGGACTCAACATCTGAGGTCATCAGTCTCCTAGAACTTATAACTACTTAAACCTAACTGACCTAAGTACATCACACACATCCATGCCCGAGGCAGAATTCGAACCTGCCACCGTAGCGGTCACGCGGTTCCAGACTGAAGCGCCTAGAACCGCTCGGCCACACGGTTCGGCTTTCAAAAAACAGATCGCATAACTGACCTCAAGTATATATAAAGTTGTGAGTGCCGGAACTTTTAATATCTTCCTCATTCATGGAGATGCAATAACAAGTATTTTCTGAGTATCTGATGGCAATCAGTAGGCCTAATATCTACGTAGTTGTGCCTCCTACCTTAATGGACGGTATACGACATTATTCAGCGTAATACTAGGGCGTAATACAACACAGTAACGAATAATCGTAAATAATAACATAATAATAACAACAATGACAACAATAATAAAATAATTACACAAACAATACTGTCCCTTAAAACTGATTATAGTTACGAATACCATACTGCTTGCCACTGAAGGTTTCTCCCATTATTTACTAAAGTAATGGAAAATAAACACATACGGTAACAAAGGGTGATGCGTGGTCCACGACTCTACTACTAAGTACAATACACTGGTTACGTAGAACACAAGTATAACACTCGAAACCAAGTACAGGCGCAGTCGACTGTGAGCTGTAGGTGAGAATGCAGCCGACCACTGTACGCCGCAGTGGTATTCGTGTAAAAAACAACCGGATCACAAGGTCTGAGCATTAAAGAGAACAACTCGAAGAGATCCTCCGCTAGGTGGCTTATTACAAGCCCAAAAAAGATGATTGGTGTTACGAGGTGTTGCATGGTTCAAGGAGGCAAGTCAGTAGCGTGTATCGCCGCTAGCTGAATAAACGTATTGATTTGTAAGGCAGCTCAAACCCGTTCGCATGTAAACAAATCGCTGGATGCAGCAGCGTGCAGATAAGACTCGAACATGAAAACGTCAAACATCTTGTGTAGCCCTTACATGCAGAGCTTTCTCGATGTTTTGGAAATGCTATTAGTTCTGAAAAGTGGACTGCACAAACTGGTAGTGAGGTATATGAGGTGCGTGGGAAAAGTAAAGAGACAGATTTTTATCTAACAATTTTTTTAATTATTTTGAAACAACGATGTTGGCCTCTTCATATTAGTTCCCTTCGGCAGCTATACCGGCGGAGTCCTTGTTCCCAATTTTGGTAGAAGCGCTGAAAGGCTTCAAGTGATAGGTCCTTCAACAGGTCGGTCACCTTCCTTTGATTTTTCTCCAGAATCTCAAAATGGTGTCCTTTTAAGACTTTTTTAAATTTTGGGACAAAAAATGTCGCAAGGACTCTGATGAGGTCAACAGAGGGGCTGTAGAACAACAGGAATACTTTTGAGGCCAAAAATTCGTTGAAGGAAGCGGCCTTGGGCCGTGGGAATTTGTCGTGATGCAGTGTCCCCTTGTCTGCAGTGTCCGGTCTCCCTTTATTCACCCTTTTCCTGAGCCTTTCAAGGACATCTTTGTAAAACACAATAGTTTTGCTCCTTGTTTTGCTTATTAAAGTGTTTTCGGTCGACGAGATGTCTCAGTGTGCCACTCCTCACTTTGCAGCTTTGTCTCAGGTTCGTACTCAAAAATACAGGATTCATCACCTGTAATTGTGTGTGAAATCCAAGCCTACACACTACTTAACCTAAATTATCCCAAGGACAAACGCACACCCCCATGCCGGAGAGAGGACTCGAACCTCCACCGGGACCAGCCGCACAGTCCACCTGTAATTACACAACCGTTTGCGGTCTTTCGCAGTCCTCTCAAGAAGATCAACTCACACGTTTCTTCGATTGTTCTTCTGCTGTGTTGTGAGGTCGTTCTTCCCGGCACGATGGCAGGACAATGCAATGTATGACACAGATCATAGTGTACGTGAGTGGTTGTAAGAGCACCAGGATCAGTTTACTGTATTCTTCTGGCCACCGAACACCCGGGATTTAAACCCATTCGAGAATCTGTGAGACCACATCGATCGCCCTTTGTATTAAACCAAATTTTGTTATGTCGTTATCTTTCGTCTATGATTTTGGAAGCTGCTTCTTCAATACAGCCCTTCAGGTGTCTCCATCTGCTTTCGACATCCTGTGGTTCTGTATTGGTCAGTCTCGGTTTTGTTAGATTGCTTTGAATTTCTTTTGTAAAATTTTCTTTTATATCTAATTTCGCCAGGTTTCCTATATTATACCTTGTAATTTCTTCTCTATTTCTATTTACTTTCCTTTTGAGTTTCACTTTCATTTTTGATATTATTATATAATAATGAAAATAAAAAAAACGAAGGATCAGTTTCGAAATGATAATTAATTCTTAATCAAATATAGAATATTGTCTCATAGAGAAACACATTCTAAGAAAAAAGAAAGGACACAGCACGAAGGAGTTATGCAATTTGGTCTCAAATTGATATTCATACATGTATCGACGAAAATCGCAAATATGAACTTCATCCGCCAGTGGAGGGATGTGTGACGCTGCAACGCAATTTCACCGCGTCTGGCAAGGGTAGTAAGCAGACGACTTGTAGGTACCGGGGCATAAAGTCTTTGCAAATTTCATTCCGTTTACCGAGCTGGACAGTCATCATGCCTCTTAGTGAAATGAGCGAAAAATACTCACAGATATCAGCATTTGAGACTGGACATGCAGTTAGACTCAAAGAAGCCGGTTGGAGTAATCGGCTAATCGCTCGACATGTGAAGAGGAGTGATGTCATTATTCGAAAAAGTTGGCAGGGACCAAGCGCCAACACAGTGTCAAGAATAAATCAGTCGATCTAGAGAGACGACAGAGGACTGAGTAATCATTATAGAGGCATTCAGAGCTCCAGATTCTTTATTATCATCGATTGGAAGAGCAGCTGGTGCTTCAGTGACCACAAAGGCCTTTGACAGGCGGCTCACAGAAAAGGGACCGAGCTGTCGGCGCCCCTTGTGCCGACTACCAGTGACCTCTGCACACCAACACAGTGGTGTCCGGCGCATTCTGTCTGGAATCTCATTGACTGGAGTAGAACTGTTTTCAGTGACGCGTCCAGCTTCGAAGGGAGCCCCCATGACCAGCAAACCCGTTTCTGGAGACGCCCCTGACAGCGGTGGGATACCAAGCTATCACCCGTCATACGGTCGGACAGCCATGAGGGATGGTATGTGGTGCCATTTCATTTCATAGTAGGACCGCTTTGGTTGTCATCTGCATCACCCTTACAGCACAACGATAGACCGACGATATTGTACGCCCCGTTTTGTTGCCCATTATGGCAAGCCATCCTTAGCTTACATTTCAGCGAGACACGCCCGTCTGTACACGACAAGGGTTTCTACTGCTTTTGTTCGTGCTTGCCGAATCCTACTTTGGCTAGCAAGGTCGCCAGATCTCTCCCCAAGTGAGAACATTTGACGCATTACGTGCAGGGCCCTTCAAACTTCTCGGGTGTGCGACGTATGCTAGGCACAATTAGGCACGATATTTTTCAGGAGCTCATCCAAGAACTCTATCAGTCAATATCAAGCCGAAAAATTGCTTGCATAAGCGTCAGAGGTATACCAACGCATTATTGACTTGCTTAGTTTGTGAAGGTCTTTCTCTTGAATAAATCATCCAATTTTTCTGAAATTATAGTCATTTGTCGTTCGGAAACACTAGAACAATCTAATAGTATGAAAAAGTAGCAATTCTGGCGCTCTACTGGCCACAGTGTACAACATTAGATCCCTTAATCCTGTAACCAGGTTAGAGCATTTGACAAGATATTCTGATCCACAGCGCTCGTTATGTGCAGTAGTGAAAGTGACTCATTGATGAGCCAGTTCTCTTCCACGAATTCGGCAAATATCTCACTTATATCTTTCCTTACGTCCCACACTTAGCATCATCATTAAAAATAGCTAGTTTTCGCAGTAGAAACGTCGTTAACACCGTTCAACACCACCACTGGCCTTGATAAAGGTTTCAGTCCGACGACGAAGAAATTCCACAAGGTTCTTCATTTGTGGCATGTTGAGATTTTTGACCCTGGAAATAGTTAAGAGAAACAAAAAGAAAAAAAAAAACCATTTACTTTAAGTAAAAAACATGGTCAACATTAGAATGATGTAATTTACGTGCAAACTGATATAAAATATACGTATATTGTACTAAATTTATAGTTTTAAGAATGTTTTCGACATGGCGGAAGTGTGCGAATTTGACTCACATCAGTGGGAGGGTATAAATAACAGCAACAGTTTCCACAATGGCTGGGGAGGGTGGGGGGAATATTGCTTCTGTCCGATTGTTGGGATTGAGATCTGGTAGAGATAGGATGTATGCGCAGCAGTAATTCGCCTTTTGAGTGTATTGGAAATATTTGTATTTGGTCGTGGACTTGTGATTTTCGTTTATTTTGATAGTGAACACTCTGAAACATTGTTAACTTGTGCGGACTTAAATTTCACGTTAGACAAACAGCTTGCTTTGGGGACGTGTGATACGTGTATTGATCGCGAATACTTTAAAATATTTTTAATATGTGGACTCAGAATATTTTGGGTTAGGCGACAGTCAAACTTCAAATCTTTTCTTCAGTTAACTTCGAGAATGACCTGCACTTAGAACTCGTTTGTTTACAATTACAGAAATTTATCTTAGACTTTTACTAAAGAAACTTTAATCCTTTTTGTTGATGTTCGGCAGATTACGCGGAACTGTGATCCTGTTCAATTTATTTAAACCCTCATGCGGACAAATGTCAAAATACGTTGGTTGCCCAGAAAGTAATGCACCACTTTTTTCTTCTCAGCCGAAAACAATGCTACGAATGCGAAACGTTACGTATGTATTATTTGAAGTCTCCTGAGTGAGCGCGCCAAGTTTCCGCCACATACGACAGATAGCGTAGTTGCAGGACAGTTTCAAAATGGCGTCTGTAGGTGATGTACGTTAGAAGCAACATGCGTTCATCGAATTTCTCACTGCAGAAAAAGAAACTGCGGGGAATATTCACAAACGCTTGTGCAAAGTCTATGGAACATCTGCTGTCGACAGAAGTGCAGTTAGTCGCTGGGCACGGAGGCTCACGTCATCAGCAGGCGGTTCGGTGGAGCTCCACGGCAGGTGATGGTTGAAGTGGTCACCGCTACAAATGTCTACTAAGACCAGTGTTGCTGACCCCTGTTTTGACGACAAGTGAGGTAGATTAATCTTAAACGTCGGACAGAGGCCCGAAGATGGCGTAGTAAACCTCTGGACCGGGTTGCCTAATGAAATAAAGTTGAAAATTGACGGTTGAAAGGTGTTTAATTTGACATCCTCTCTCGAACAGGCGAGTCCCGCAACCATCGCTAACAGCCGAGTCCCGCAACCATCGCTAAAATATGGACATACAGAGACATCTTACCAAATCTCGAAACTTACTAACAAGTAGGGAAAAAAGTCACGTAATAATTATTAACGAATATCTCCTTATGAGCTCTCTGCTGAACTTTGATTCACACAAGCAGTGTATGACCGCGGAGAAGGATTCTGTCGTATTGGTGAGAGATATTTCTACTTTGAATCCAAGACTTTTTATAGTCGGTACCTGTCGCACAGCTTGGTTTAATTTTGTGAGTAAATTTTTGTCGTAATGTCGATCTTTTTTTCGTAATTAAAGTTTACATAGGGCACTGAAGACTTATGTTTTTTCCCGTTTGAGCTTTAATTGTCTGTAGCACAAATACCGGTCAGTAAATCTCTCCTAAGTTCCTAGTCTTGCGTCGAACTGTTCTCTTTCATCAGCTGATGTTATACATTACGTTATGGTCCTTCACATTATCTTAAACAGAGTGGCTCCAGAAAATGCTGGTACAACGTTACGCCACGATCTGTTATTTAATATAGACGACGATTCCTTCAAACGACGACTATCCATGTCGTATGTCTTTTTCTGCGAGTTTTCCTATCGTTTAGGTCATGGTGGACTACAGTGACTGTTTAAACGACCGGCTGATTCAGACTGCCGGATATTGGGTAACAGGTCAATGCCCTGTAGCGTTAGCCAGGGGAGCGCCGGCGGCGGTGCGACAAGCAGGAGTGAGTCGGATGGAGCATCCACGATGGTTTGTTCGCTGCACGTTGTTGTCTTTGAGAGGTGCTGCGAATGGTTTTGTGTTTAGGTGTTTTTTATGATCGATGTCCTTTGAAGAATTGCGTGTTTAGAGATAGTTGATTATCTCGATTAGCTTCCGGCCGTCGATGTTTGCAAGTCAGTAATGTGTTTTTCTGTTGGTGTTAGCTGTAGATAAGGGAATACGAAGAGGGACTAATAATGTATCACTTTGGTGATATGTTTTGCTGGCGTACATTCATTGAGAGAATTCGTCCGACATTTGTCAAGCAGTGGTCAGCATTGCTCTAGTCGTTCTTTACACATTTATGTGGTTTTAAGCGCTGCTTCGATTAGCCAGGCAACTGTTTTGCCGTGTACAAGTCAGACAGTGTTATTAATGTTCCTGAGTAGTGGATTCAATTCCTGTACAAGCATAACCATAGAAGGGGCTTGTCTTTGGTAGCAAGTGTTTCGTTAAATTCAGATTAGGTTTATCTGGTATCACTGGTTTTTGAAGTTTTTAAGTAGGGCAATCACTGATTTATCCAGCTGGAGAAGAAGTCTGTGGCAATATTAGTATTGTTGTGACTCTTTGTTTTTCTTTTTTTACCTGTCAGTGACCATTATTTTCAGTTCACGTATAGAAGGTATAACAAAATTCTGAACTGTACTAGAGCTAATGCCCCGTATTTATTACGCTGGTTAAACCAACTCACTTACTGTATTTAGTCTCCATATGAGGCTATACAGGGCGACCATAAATTATCTTTACAACTTAATACCTTAAAAACTGAACTAGATATTAATAAATAGTTTTCAGAATGTGATAAGATAACTCATCAAGTTTTTATTTTTTTTCCTTTCAAGTGATGCAGTTTTGACGCAAAAGTGAACCTGAAAACCTGGACGCCACACGAGACAGCTCGGTGTGTGGCCTGTTCATACAGAGGACGTCCGATACCCAAATGAAAAGAAACTTTCGTACACGCTATGGAAGGTAACCACCGTCCCGACGAACTATTGCGGCTTAGAAGAAGTCATTTATGCAAACAGGCAGTGTTCTCCATAAAAAGGAGACGGGTCTCCCATCTATTTCAGACACCCAACGTGGACAAGATACGGCAGACGTTCAGAACGAATCCGACGAAATCGGTGTATACAGTGGCCAGAGAGTTGGAAATGAGACGATCAAGAGTGCGCAGCGTCTTGCATAAGAGGCTACGGCTATACTCTTACAAGGTGCAGGTGCTTCAGGCATTAACGCCTAAGGACAAACCTCAGAGCGAACAGTCTGCAGAGAATTTGCTAGACTAGATTGACACAAGCAATGACTTTTAAGAAAAAGATTTATTTCTCCGATGAGGCAACGTTTCGTGTATCAGGGAAACTGAATCGTTGTAAAGGTCGAATATGAGGTTCATATCATCCTCATCTTCCACGTGAAATGGAAAGAGACAGTCCCAAGGTCAATGTTTGTTGCGGACTGATGCATAGTTGCATAGATGGACATAATCTTTCACCGAGTCTGCCGTCATCGGTGGTGTTCACCTGGACATGTTACAGTGGTTTGCTGTGCCGACTGGCCCATAAATGTCCGTCAATTTCTAGATGAAACATTTCCGGACAGATAAATCGGAAGAGATTGTCCAATTCGATGACCGTCATGATCGCTTGTCCTCAAAACACTAGACTTCTTCCTGTGGGCCTTTGGAAAGTATTTGGTGTATCGAAGCAAGGTTAGAGACCTACAAAACTTAAAAGGCATGCATTCGCAATGCATTTGAACATGTCACCGTACCTAAATGGTACGTGGAGAGAAATGGAATTCCGACTAGACATTATCCGTGCCACTAAGAGTGCACACGTTGTATGTTTGAATGAGGAAATAAAACTTGATGAATTATATTATTACATGTTGAAAACGATTTGTTAACATCTAGCTCAGTTTTAAAGGTTGCACGGCCTTAGTTGTAGACGTAATTAATGGACACCCGCTACTCCAGCGTAATGAAGTTGATTAGCGCCACATTTCTAAGTCCGTTGTGATGACCTGAAACCTTGCAGAGCGGTAGCTGGCGTGTGGAATAATTACCCTCTTTGGTTGTTGGTTCTGGTCGCTGATATGTGTGTGTGGTAATTAGGGATGTTTAAGCATCCCGAATGAGGTAGCCCCAGCCCTTTACTCGGGTACTGCTCGTGTGACGAGCAGAGATTTCAGTCCATTGATCTTGTTCCGTCTGAAGACTTAAAAGGTTACGCTACATCAGTCAACGAGCTTATTTATTCGTCTGTATAAGCAGAAAGCGACTGAAATGGACGTTGCTGTTTCGCATGTCGGCAGTTGCGAGGTACACCCTGTCGTAAGCAGGAGTCAGTGCAGCCGGGATTTATCGTCGGTTGTATCGGGCGTATAGTGATAAAGTTATTGAGGCTGGTCTGGTAAGGGGTTATTGCCGAAAATCCAGGACTGGACGCACAGATGGAAGAATTTAGACGTGAATGTGGTCTTGTTCTACATATTGACGAAACTGCACGTGCGGACATTGATTCATAAATTTCGATCTTTCTGGAGATTTGCCTTAGATTTCTCACAGAAATATTATTTTGCCATCGGTTTGCTGAACGGTGGGCCTCAAAATGTCACACCGAAGTTCGCAAAACTGAAAAAGTGTGTTCGGTCTTGACATTATTTCAGTGCTACTAAGAAGAGGCGAAGGAAGTTCTGAACACAATTGTGACTAAAGGTGAAGTATTGGTGCAGTGCTTGAGCTCTGAAACCAAGGAACAGTGCAGACAGTGCACGCACAGTCATTCTCTCAATAAGCCCAAAAAAATCCAAACAGGGACTACCAAACCGTGAAATGATAGACAACTTTTTATTATCACAAATAAATATTTACTATGAATTTCATGACTGTATTGCGTGAGATCTTTACAAAACTCCTAATGTCAGTCGAAAAGAAACAGTGTGGGATGATTACCGATTGTATAATTTTATTTCACGACAACGAGAAACCTCATACAGAGAATCGAACGAAGGAAAAAATCGGACTTTTTGACTGGGAAGCTTTTCAACACCCTTCCTGCAGTGGGGACTTGGCACCAAGCGACTTTCATCACTTCCCCAAATTAATGGCCAGGCTGGTTACTAAGCACGTCATGAGCTGAAGCATGGTGTCAACAACTGCCTGAAGCACCTGGTAGCACCGTTCTTTGATAAAACGAAAAAGGAATTGGTGACATGGTAGGAAAACGCTTGAATTTCGCTGGCACCTACTTGGAGAAGTAATGTCACCATGTATGTACAGTCGGTATATAAAAAAAAATTATGTCTCTTCTGCTTTTTTAATAACCAGTCTAAACTAAATTTATGAATAGATCTTATACGTTAGGCTTTCTAGTGGCAGTACTTCTTGTGGTATATTTTCCTGTACTACGGCATTCAGTTTTTTATTTTTCGGGCATTTCGCAAGCACTCCCCTTCATGAAACTGTCGTACCTAGAGGATTGTGTACCTAGCAACATGCGTTGTTTCCTGGTCGGTGTTTCAGTCTCGTGACTGATACTAGAACTACATGTATAGATGTGCGCTAGAAACCGCCATAAACAGTTTTCGGCATTTTATACAGTTTTTGTTGTGGTACGTGAGTTATTTCGCACCTAGCAAGGATAGTAAACACGGGAGATGTCGATATCAGGGCATCAGTGTCAGCTGGATAGCAACTGTGTCTCGCAGACAGGCACGTCAACAATACAAGCAGATGTGAGAAATGGAGAGAAGAAGTTCAGTTGGTCTCGAGGAAGCTGGTTAGAGTAATCGACGAATAGCTCGAAACTTGAATAGGATCGATGATGTTGGCAGGAATGGTTGAACCGTGGCTGAACAAAGCATGAATAATGACGCGATCGACCTACATAGCCAACAGAAAGTGAGGACCAAGCAATCGTCAGAGAGGCAATGGGAGCCACAGATTCATTATCAGTATCCATCCGACGTGAAACTGTTGCTTCAGGGACCACAAGGAACAATAATAGACGGTATGCAGAAATGGGGCTAAGCTCGTGGCGCCGCTCTGCACAGCAACAAGACCGTTTGCAGTGGTGTTGGACACATACGGTCTGGAGTCTCTAGACTCATTATGAGTGATGAGTCAATATTCGGACTGAGCCTCGATGACGAGCAAAGAGATGTCTGGAGAAGCCGCGGAAACGGTGTGACACCAAACTCACTGTCTCCTGCCGTAAGGCCCGGACAGTCAGGATGCCATTACATTTTATACCGGGACCCATTTGGTTGTCATTCCAGCATCTTTATAGCACAGGGGTACGTCGATGATATTCTACACTCCGTTCTGTCACCCTTCACGGCAAACCATTCTGGCCTTACATTTCAGGAAGATAATGCCCCCACACACTGCGAGAGTTTCTACTGCTCGTCTTCGTGCTTGTTAAGCCCTGTCTTGGCCAGCAAGGTCACCCAGTATCCCCCAATTGAGAACGTTGGGAGCATTACGGCGACCCTTCAACCATCTCGGGCTGTCCAATTGGACAGTATTTGGCATGATATCACTCAGAAAGGCATTCAAAGCAACGTTTATCAATGCCAAACGGAACGATTCCTTGTATAAGGTCGAGACGTGGAGTAACGCGTTGTTCACTTGCTCAATTTGCGAAACTCTTTCTCTTGAATTAATCATTCAATTTTTCAGAAATTTTACTTATTTGTTGGTCTGTACAGGCACAACGCTTGTACCGATTCCCGTCTTATTCGGATAATTATTTCGTGTTGCGTCGTTGTTTTTAATTTTTAATTTTTTTGTTATTTTCTTAGATTGTATTAAATCTGTTTGGATGATACTGTTAATTCCTCAGTTAGAGAGTTTTATGGCGAGTAAAGTTCAATATTTTTTTAAACTAGTTATATAACGTGTGGATGGTTTATCCAAACTTGGTCGGTAGTGCCCCATCTTGTACCGTGAAACGGATGAAGTTCTTTTGCCATGGAACACATCGTAATTGCAAATGAACTAAGTTTCTTACATGTCTTTACAATTTCATCTGTTTTGAAAACGGAAAAGTGTAAGTTGCCTATAGCTTCTATTTAAAGTGTTTTTAACTTTTAATTGGTTTTTGTTAATACTTCTTAATATGATTTCAGAAATGGCTCTGAGCACTATGCGACTTACCGTCTGTGGTCATCAGTCGCCTAGAACTTAGAACTATTTAAACCTAACTAACCGCAGGACATCACCCACATCCATGCCCGAGGCAGGATTCGAACCTACGACCGTAGCGGTCGCTCGGCTCCAGACTGTAGCGCCTAGAACCGCACGGCCACTCCGGCCGGCAATATGATTTCTCTTCCTGATTAATGGTGTGTATTAAATTTGTAATGGAAATGAGCGTTTGGCGTCATTGGCTGGGAGACCCCTGTCGGGGCAGGTCCGGCCGCGTTGTGCAGGTCTTATTACATTCGATGCCACATTGGGCGACCTGCACGCCGGATGGGGATGAAATGATGATGAAGACAACGCAACACCAGTCCCTGAGCGGAGAAAATCCCCCACCCCGCCTGGAATCGAACCACGGCCAGTAGACAGCAGTCCGTGACGCTGACCACTCAGCTATCGGGGCCGACAATTTATAATGTAACCCATAGACAGTGAAATACAGTACTGACAAAATTTTTTTCTGTTGTAACACTGTTAAATCTGGATGGAATATTTGTTCCTAGGTGCAATATGAAATATTGCTTTCATCTTTCTCCAACACAACTTGGGCAAATCAATATGCTGTTTCCTTAACACAGCTAGTAGCATTGAACATTAAAGTTTCACTTGAAATTGCCTGCTTTACAAGTGAGTAAGGCACAAAGGAAATAATATTATTATGCGATCTAACGATTCTCAGGAATAACCCATCACAGATACGCATACGTTATGTAACGGACGTTATCTTGGCATCTCAAACGATCTATTACCCATTATGGTGACCTACCAATACAACTTTCTCACAGAGCATAACGAGACGACGAAATAGCTATTGTCCTGGAACTCTCGGTGCAAACATACCTTCTGTGATCTAAAAATAATTTACTAATACTGTGCACTCCATGACATTCAGATAAATTGCTCAGTACAGAAGTGCCACAAGCTGTGTAATCACGTCTACGTCTACATCAGCGTAAGCAAGGTGACTATTCAGTACTACTCTCTTGCAGTACCAATTTAATAATTTTTAATTAAACTGATGAGAGGAACAAAATAGCAAAACATACATGGACATTTCATCTTACTTCATGGCTTTTATTTGATCCCAAACAGCACAGGGATTCTATACAGAGCAATCAGATTCATGTTACATGATTTGCTTTGAGCTCTCAACACAAACATACGATTACAAAGACCTCGCCCCCCCCCCCCCCTCTCTCTCCATCTCCTTAACTGAGTGGTAGCGTGTTTGCCTTTTGTCTACGATGCAGCGGTCCCGAGTTCGATTCTCGATTCCCGGCTGGGTTGGAGATCTCGTGGTCTGGGTGTTTGAACTTTTAATGTCTCGTGTGGATTGGCCCATCTATATTAAGGGAATAGGCCTCTAACGACAAACAATATGCAGGAATAGAATATATTCAGATTTCGTTTATCAACCAAAGTTGGTTAATTTTTTTACTTTTCTATTGTAATTGGCTAAATTAGGGGTTTTGCATTGATATGAAAGTAGATATTTCAAAAATTATGCAATAAAATCCATACATAGTAAAATAATTGTGTGTGTGTGTGTGTGTGTGTGTGTGTGTGTGTGTGTGTGTGTGTGTGTATGTGTATGTGTTTGTGTGTAGGTTCCACATCTTCATCTAAATTACTGGACCGCTTTCAACATAACTTGGTACACGTATAGCTTATTGTCAGGTAACAACGGCTGTGGGGGGTCTGAATCACGTACCTTTTAAAGGAGTGGGGGCGTAGCCAGCAACGCGTGAATTCGCAGAATTTGTTCATCCAGCATTTAAGGAAGGGAACACTTAGCGACTTGCAACAAACTTGACACACGCTTTCAAACCTTCAGGAATTTTTTTTCTGCAGTTGCACTGTCCTCTTTGTACTTGATGGCTCAGTCGGATAGAGGGTCTGCCATGTAAGCAGTAGATCCTGGGTTCGAGTCCCGTTTGGGACGCATATTTTCAACTGTCCCCATTGATATTTATCAAGGCTTGTAAGCAGCTAATGGTCTGGATTTCATCGTAATTTCATCACAGGTTTCATCTTCCTATTCATCTGCATTAACCTACATTTTTCCACATTTAGGGTTAGCTGCCATTCATCACAACAACTGGAAGTTTTGTCTAAGTCGTGTTGTATCTTCCTACGGTCACTCACTTCGACACCTGATATTCTGACACCAATAACGATGATAAATACTAATCTTCGTTTCTTCATTGTGCTGCCATTTACCATACATCAACAGGAGTACTTTGCAGTTCACAGTTAAGTGCCTGGTAGAGAGTGCATTCAACCACCAAGCTATTTCTCTACTGTTCCACTCTCGAACGGCGCGCAGGAAAAACGAGAACTTAAATCTTTCCGTACGACCTCTGATTTTTCTTATTTTATTATGATGATAATTTCTCCCTTCGTAGGTGGGCGTCAACAAAATATTTTCTCAATCGCAGAAAACGTCTGTGGTTGAAATTACACGAGATGATCCAGCCGCAATGAAAGCCTCCTTTGTTTTAATAATTGCCGTATCAATTCGTCTATCATGTCCGTGGCAGTCGTTTTCCTATTTCGCGATAAGACAAAACGAACTGCCCTTCTTTGAACTTTTTCGGTGCCTTCCGTCGATCCTGTCAGTTGCGGATCACACACTGTACAGCAATACTCCACGAAAGGGTAGACAAGCGTGGTGCAAGCGATCTATTTAGTAGATCTGTTGCCTTTTCTAAGTGTTCTGCCAATTAATCCATTTAAGTTGTTCATAAGTGTAATTACTAGGTACTCAGCTGAAATTGTATTACTTATCAGGTAACCGAAATTTAACAGATTCCTTTCAGTAATCATGTGGATGATCGCACATATTTGATTATTTATGCTCAAATGTACTTAACTAGACGGTAATTGACAAAATCATCACCAAATAATCTAAGAGAGCTGCTCAGATTGTCTCCTAAGTAGCTTGTGTGGGGAACGTCAGATATTACATCTGTTTTAGTCGATGAATTTTCTTTAATTACGAGTATTACAGCTATGACCTTTCTGAAAGCAAATTACGAATCCAGTTAACTGAAAGACTGGGGAAATTACAACTTTTACAGACCAACATATTCTTCAGTTACTACGTAGTTTCACTGTTCATAATGGTGCTGGTGAAGGACTCACTAGTGTGCACAGTTCCCTTTTTCCCAGATGGTGTAAATAATGTTTTATTTCAGTTTACTTAATCTAAACTGGTGTTTTCTATGAACAGCTGTGATGAGTTGCCGTCAGATTTCTACTATGTATAGCAGTTGCCTATTCTTTATGAAGCAAGCGGTGCACTCGGCAGCTTGGAAATCTATAGTGTAACGAAAATACGTGGATACACATTCGTCATAGGTCGTAATGGTGACTAATGGCTTGGTGACTTCGTGAAAGATCTAAACAGTCTCTACGTCAGTATTTAGTTAACCTTGGAAATAGAGATGGGCAGACAGTTACTCTTCAGTGATGAACTGATCACAAGGAATGATGCAAACCTTAACAATATCACGTATCACAAACTTACTAACACGGAACTGAATTTATCTAACCTCTTATATCATCAGAGGAACTAGAAGTAGAGAGAGGATTGCAAGAAAGTTGCGTGATCAGTCCCTCGTAAAATGAGATAAGATTGTGTGAACCGACTCATCTCGGACTAGAGATACCCTGGGAGAGTTTCTGAGGAGCAATGGATGTTCCAGGCAGCTCATACGAAGTGTGAGTAAGCCCTACATCCACCGATATTACATCAAGCACAACCAGTCTGCCATACGTACGGCGTGTGACGAAAAGAATTAGGAATTATATTTCGAAAATACGGCGTGAAGCCAATATATACACCAATTGAGAAAATAATTATGTGCCTGTGATCGGGATCCAAATACATTACAAATGGTTCACCGAAAACCATGCATTTGTGGCGAAGTGTATATTGGAAGGGAAACACGGATCAGGAAAAACAAACGAAATTTTAGACTGTAAAAGACGAAGAAAACGGTCGAGGCTGAGCACTAACTGAGTAAGGCGGAGCACTATAACATTAACATGCAGTCAAGTTCTTTCTGTGGAAAGGAAGTTTTCCGAGAAATTATCGATACCTAAAAGCACAATAACAACACCATTAACAAAGATAAACACCTCAGCCGAGTGAATATTGGATTTGATGAAAGACGATATTTCTTTCCGCGAGGAATGGAGAATAACTCTTTGTGAATGCCAGTCACTCATGCTGTAGAAAAGTCAGATTACCTATCAAACTGTCTTCGACCAAACTACCTGAAAGATGTGCCTTCAGGCTATATGTTTGCGGGATACGTTCTCACATATTCTACGTCGTTACGCGTCGCATCACATTTACCGAAACCGGTAGCAATGAAATAAATACTCATACTGAAGTGTGACAAGCACTTTGCGTGTTGGTTCCATCAATAATTTCTAGAACCCAGTTTTGAGGCTATGAACATTGGCGGCAGAATGAACGGTTGGACTAAAGATGTGAAAGATCACATTGCAGCTTTGAAATGAACGCTTTTTTGTAGTGGGGGAGCGTTTTATGTTGTCGCCGGAGGCTGGGAAAAGATGCGTTATTTTTGGTGTGGTTTTCTATCGGGAGGTATCCTCCTGATTGGGCTGCAGTGGTTCGTGATTGTCAGATTGGCTACTGACATACACTCCTGGAAATTGAAATAAGAACACCGTGAATTCATTGTCCCAGGAAGGGGAAACTTTATTGACACATTCCTGGGGTCAGATACATCACATGATCACACTGACAGAACCACAGGCACATAGACACAGGCAACAGAGCATGCACAATGTCGGCACTAGTACACTGTATATCCACCTTTCGCAGCAATGCAGGCTGCTATTCTCCCATGGAGACGATCGTAGAGATGCTGGATGTAGTCCTGTGGAACGGCTTGCTATGCCATTTCCACCTGGCGCCTCAGTTGGACCAGCGTTCGTGCTGGACGTGCAGACCGCGTGAGACGACGCTTCATCCAGTCCCAAACATGCTCAATGGGGGACAGATCCGGAGAGCTTGCTGGCCAGGGTAGTTGACTTACACCTTCTAGAGCACGTTGGGTGGCACGGGATACATGCGGACGTGCATTGTCCTGTTGGAACAGCAAGTTCCCTTGCCGGTCTAGGAATGGTAGAACGATGGGTTCGATGACGGTTTGGATGTACCGTGCACTATTCAGTGTCCCCTCGACGATCACCAGTGGTGTACGGCCAGTGTAGGAGATCGCTCCCCACACCATGATGCCGGGTGTTGGCCCTGTGTGCCTCGGTCGTATGCAGTCCTGATTGTGGCGCTCACCTGCACGGCGCCAAACACGCATACGACCATCATTGGCACCAAGGCAGAAGCGACTCTCATCGCTGAAGACGACACGTCTCCATTCGTCCCTCCATTCACGCCTGTCGCGACACCACTGGAGGCGGGCTGCACGATGTTGGGGCATGAGCGGAAGACGGCCTAACGGTGTGCGGGACCGTAGCCCAGCTTCATGGAGACGGTTGCGAATGGTCCTCGCCGATACCCCAGGAGCAACAGTGTCCCTAATTTTCTGGGAAGTGGCGGTGCGGTCCCCTACGGCACTGCGTAGGATCCTACGGTCTTGGCGTGCATCCGTGCGTCGCTGCGGTCCGGTCCCAGGTCGACGGGCACGTGCACCTTCCGCCGACCACTGGCGACAACATCGATGTACTGTGGAGACCTCACGCCCCACGTGTTGAGCAATTCGGCGGTACGTCCACCCGGCCTCCCGCATGCCCACTATACGCCCTCGCTCAAAGTCCGTCAACTGCACATACGGTTCACGTCCACGCTGTCGCGGCATGCTACCAGTGTTAACGACTGCGATGGAGCTCCGTATGCCACGGCAAACTGGCTGACACTGACGGCGGCGGTGCACAAATGCTGCGCAGCTAGCGCCATTCGACGGCCAACACCGCGGTTCCTGGTGTGTCCGCTGTGCCGTGCGTGTGATCATTGCTTGTACAGCCCTCCCGCAGTGTCCGGAGCAAGTATGGTGGGTCTGACACACCGGTGTCAATGTATTCTTTTTTCCATTTCCAGGAGTGTATTTTGGCGGCGAGGAATATGCAGGCGTACGGGAGAGCTACAAGGAGTGTCTGGTTCCACTTGCCTGTAGGACGCGAATGTTTCTGCGTCGCCTGGGCGACAGGATGCGAGAACGCCTGATATGACATTCTGGTGTCCTGATCGACTTGTCATAGCACCGCAGTAGAGGCTGCCACATGTTTGAGTCCGGCAAAGATGCTGTGGACTTCATCTTCACAAAGGGCCAGAACGTTTGCAGCGCAGGTGGGTATAGTCTCAGCACCGGCAAAGTAGTTCAGGCTGATTTCACATTTATAGAGTCAATGACGATCGCCAGTCTCATCTTCGTTTGTACTGGTAATGAATGTGTGTTTTAGTCGCCAACTTACCGTCGCTTCCGATCGAGAGGTACAGGATTAAATACTTGTCAGATGTCATTGATCTTTGGTAGAGAGTAAGTTCTTAAGAGTTCAAGAAGAGTGCAAGAAGTATTTTAACTGATAATGGAATGACTTTGCTTTCCGTCTAATTTTAATACAAATTTGGATAGAGATAATTGTCACAGGATTCGATTATACATTTGTATGCTGATCCCGTAAATGTGTCTATAAATTAATGTGAGGATTTATTTAGTCATTGTTTCTGCACGACCCCTTCACTTATTTTAAGTCATGGTCTTTTAATCTGTGTCCAGGAAGACATTAGCAGTCAAATCAAAACCATAACCAACATACTACACAAGTCAGAAAGCGTTAGCGAGAGTGAAATTTTGTGCAAATTCCCCACATCATGAGCTATTCTTAAGATCATAATTTTCGCGTTATTAATTTTGTGCACCAACATTAGAGGTTAGTTCTTAAAGAGGTGGCCTGCCCTCAATTCATTTTCGAGGTTAAGGGAAATTCTGCACCGAGGTGCTTTACATAAATTGGCGTACCCGTGCCGGGATAGAGATTAGATTCCTCAGGGAAGGAATCAGCCACGTAGGTACCTATAATTTCGGTTGTATACATCTTATACACATGTTGGTAACCAAATTAAGAGACAAAAAATCGTAGCGCATTTATTGTAGTCCACGCTGGCGCCATTTACTAATTTCTATTTTGTTTCCTGTAAGTTATAATATACGTTTTGTGGGTTCTGTCACATACGGGACAATTCGCCTGCATTGCAAACCAGAATTGAAATTTCGGAGGGGAATTATTATGTTGAGGACAGTTGTGTAGAATGTGAGGAGCAGGCTTTTCTTCCTTTTCTTTAAACAGTAGGAGAAGTACGTTAATTCGTGTATCGGGTGTGAGACTATGAATTATTGTCAATCAGCAGAGGAACATACTGTTTATCCCATAGCGCATTTAAGTCTCATAGGTGACGACCATGACAGTGACGTGTCAAATAATGGTCAATTATCAAACAATGTCAGTTGGCAGAAGGGAATATGTGAAACGGAACGAAGGAGGGTGTACGACAACTCGTTGAGGCCGTTGTAGCCGTAAGTAATCTGGAGGAAAGAAACATAGAGGATTGAACCCAGTTGCAAGAGAGATCGACACAGTACATTCCAAAGCAGCTTCGCCAGAGAGAAGCAGTGCAACAGGAGCTAATCATTTAAATTTAATCGGTTATTTAAAAGAACAAGGTCAGATCCGCTAGCTGAGCGAAGGAAGTATAGACGTGAGAAAAGGAAATAAACAATTGACGCAAGAAAATAAAGAAGTGGGGAAAGAAATTAAAGACATGGGGAAAGGACCAGACAAGAAAATAAAGACGTGGGAGAAAGTCTAAGGAATTAAATTCAGGAGCTAAGAGAAGAAACAAAAGAAATTAGCAAGCTGATAGAGGAATCCTAAAAAAAGGTGGATCAGGTGGTTGATAAAGTAGATGAAGCAAAAACTGTAGGGAATGAAGCGTTAACAGCCAGTTTACAAGCCGACAAGTATAATCTTGAAGCAGTATCAAAAATACACGACAGAGTCGATACCACAGAGCAGCGTGTCGAGCTAAGGTTGGAAATGGTTACGAACATTCTTACAAACGAACCCAGTGAGAAAATCAAATGCTCAGTTGAAGAACTCAGTGTGGGATCGGATATCACAAACATGACTCTGATAGTGGAAATGGAAGACATACCTATGCTAATAACACTTCACAATCAACAGGAAATAATTAATATGAAGACGGAGAAGAACTGTTTTGAACTTTGTTTCTAAGTTCAAAAAATGTATCCGACAGAAAAGAAAAGATAGGAAGATTGTCAGTGCGGAAGAAGTGCCAAATGATTCACACAGCTATGTACAGGGTGTTTCAAAAATAACCGGTATATTTGAAACGGCAATACAAACTAAACGAGCAGCGATAGAAATACACCCTTTGTTGCAATATGCTTGGGACAACAGTACATTTTCAGGCAGACAAACTTTCGAAATTACAGTAGTTACAATTGTCAACAACAGATGGCGCTGCGGTCTGGGAAACTCTATAGTACGATATTTTCCACATATCCACCATGCGTAGCAATAATATGGCGTAGTCTCTGAATGAAATTACCCGAAACCTTTGACAACGTGTCTGGCGGAATGGCTTCACATGCAGATGAGATGTACTGCTTCAGCTGTTCAATTGTTTCTGGATTCTGGCGGTACACCTGGTCTTTCAAGTGTCCCCACAGAAAGAAGTCACAGGGTTCAAGTCTGGCGAATAGGGTGGCCAATCCACGCCGCCTCCTGTATGTTTCGGATAGCCCAAAGCAATCACACGATCATCGAAATTTTCATTCAGGAAATTAAAGACGTCGGCCATGCGATGTGGCCGGGCACCATCTTGCATAAACCACGAGGTGTTCGCAGTGTCGTCTAAGGCAGTTTGTACCGCCACAAATTCACGAAGAATGTCCTGATAGCGTGATGTAGTAATCGTTTCGGATCTGAAAAATGGGCCAGTGATTCCTTTGGAAGAAATGGCGGCGCAGACCAGTACTTTTTGAGGATGCAGGGACGATGGGACTGCAACATGGGGCTTTTCAGTTCCCCATATGCGCCAGTTCTGTTTATTGACGAAGCCGTCCAGGTAAAAATAAGCTTCGTCAGTAAACCAAATGCTGCCCACATGCATATCGCCGTCATCAATCCTGTGCACTATATCGTTAGCGAATGTCTCTCGTGCAGCAGTGGTAGCGGCGCTGAGGGGTTGCCGCGTTTGAATTTTGTATGGATAGAGATGTAAACTCTGGCGCATGAGACGATACGTGGACGTTGGCGTCATTTGGACCGCAGCTGCAACACGGCGAACGGAAACCCGAGGCCGCTGTTGGATCACCTGCTGCACTAGCTGCGCGTTGCCCTCTGTGGTTGCCGTTCGCGGTCGCCCTACCTTTCCAGCACGTTCATCCGTCACGTTCCCAGTCCGTTGAAATTTTTCAAACAGATCCTATATTGTATCGCTTTTCGGTCCTTTGGTTACATTAAACCTCCGTTGAAAACTTCGTCTTGTTGCAACAACACTGTGTTCTAGGCGGTGGAATTCCAACACCAGAAAAATCCTCTGTTCTATGGAATAAACCATGTTGTCCACAGCACACTTGCACGTTGTGAACAGCACACGCTTACAGCAGAAAGGCGACGTACAGAATGGCGCACCCACAGACTGCGTTGTCTTCTATATCTTTCACATCACTTGCAGCGCCATCTGTTGTTGAAAATTGTAACTACTGTAATTTCGAAAGTTTGTCCGCCTGAAAATGTACTGTCGTCCCAAGCATATTGCAACAAACGGTGTATTTCTATCGCTGCTCGTTTAGTTTTTATTGCCGTTTCAAATATACCGGTCATTTTTGAAACACCCTGTATGACTGTGCAGGTTCCAGAATCAGAATGTGAGTTTTGCTTCAGTATTGACAGTAGGGTTAGCTCAGAAGACATACAGAAGCCATAAGATATGGAAACTGTAGCGGCGAGCTTGTGAACAAATGTAACATAGAAGGTGCCATTTGATTTCAAATGATTCTTGCAAGTTCGAAATTTCCGAATGTACAAGGCCGAGGGAAATTCACGTCACCCCAGAACTCGTATTTTCCAGTTTAGTGTATCATTACTTCCATCCCCGTCATTAGCGTACAAACTTCATCAGATGTGTGATGAATGAATGGGAGTGTAAAAGATGTGGATTTGCCTCACTCTCACCAAGAATTTTGTGACGTGCTTTTGCAGAGCCTTTGGTTGAGAGAGATGCAAAAATGGCTAAAGCACGAGTTGATCGTTGCAGAAGATAACGTAGGATCAAGATTCAAGAGGGCAGTAAAATTCTTAGAATTCATGATTAAGAAAAATCAGTCTCTGAGCGTGCCGTGCAAACCAGGGGAGATAATTCGGCACTGCTACACAAAGCTTCCTCTTCAGTACCAAAACGTTACAGCAGGGAGATGCAATGTGCGTATAACTACTTTCCATAACACGCTGCACGGACTGGAATTTGCCTTTAATGCACAGCACAGTTGCAAAGTGAGGTGCGATTCCAGAGGACACATTGGCGGGCCGATGCATCAGCGGAGGCAAGACAAGTGTAATAATAGGAGCGGACATTCAGAAAATGGATATCATCGGTCAAATTCATCGGGAGGAGCGTGGTACAGTAACAATCACACGCTGGGTAATGGCTACTGGTATAATGGAAAAAGAAACAATTATATGTATTACAGAAGAGGACAGAACAATCAGAGAACTTTTAAAAGTTGACGACGAAACAGCAGATGCCGTGATCCAGGGAGTAATGAATGTGGAGAAAGTTTTGAAACTAGCAATAGAAGTGATGTTATGGATCAAAACAGAGTCGAGATTGTGGAAAACTGAGGCCTGAAAACACAACGCCATCAACACAGTTACTGCCCACCTAGAAACTGATTTGTGTGTAGTGAGATGGAAGCAAATATAACACCAACAATCAGATCCCGTCTCACCTACGTAATTCGGCATAATGACACTTCGAATGCGGTATTTGTTGTAACTGGAACGAGCAAGGGAGTACCATATAGGACAGAAAGTCCCTGTTCAGTCTGCCCAATAAACAGAAGGAACTTTGCCTCAAATTCTCGTCAGTACACAGCAGACAACTGCATATGTAGAATCGCACATTATAATGTATATGAATTGGAAACCAAAAAATCAGTCTGTGTGCTTCATACCAGTCACATCGAACCCTTTATTGGATAAGTAAGTTTATCACGTCATTTGCCTATTGTGGGGGATGGAAGTCAGGGACTGTTCCTCTTGTCACACCCATTATTGTGTGGTTTTTAAGTTGCTACCTAATGACTGTGGCGGAGCTGAGTTAAGTTTGTGTTCTTCTTTATTCTGTCGATGCAGGCCCGTGTCATAGGCAATGATTTGTTGATTTGGCTACGCTGGCGACGCGAGAGGACATATTTGCAGTTAAGTACTGTACGTGATTGACATCAGGAACGTCATAGGTAATATATGTTAGATATAAACAATGTATTTCTTATTGTTATAGGAGCACGCGGTGCGATATTGGAGTGGAAAACGAGAAGGATAAGAGGGACAAAACAAAATGATCTAGGAGCAGTAACTAGCAGAATGATGAACTATCAGTCGTTGTCTTACAGCGAGAGGACGTGTGGGTAATTCATGAAAAATTGGCCAAATTTAGTGATCAGTATTTGCTGTGTTGTGTGACTCTGGAGAACGTATTTTTGGGATAGTGATTTATCTATATACTTCATAACAGGAAATAAAACAAAATTATGGTGTCTTTACTAGATTCTTTATTTTTTGGTATAATTCTATGTGGTATTTAGATGATGAGTCCCAGTTATATTCAAGTGAACAGTCTGTTTCTACTGGGGACTCCTCTTCATCATTATTTTCTGCCTAATCCGTCCTTCACTTGAGAGCAGTAAATGTGACGTTTCTTTTAAGAAAGGTTTGCTGGATTTATTTGGCTTGAGTCTCATAACTGTTGCTAATGGATCAGATGTAATAGTAGTCTGTTTATTATGGTCATACTGCATTCTTCTCTACAGAGAATTTCCTGGGAAACCCTTGTCTATGCAGTGCTTATTTCGGGCATGCCTATAGCTAAGAGGGCATATACAGTGACGATTGAGCCATGCACCGTACTCTTGCGTACGTTGGGAGACATAGGATTCCATCGATGTAAATCAATTTACAGTCTTGCTCTTTCAACAGTATAAGAAGAAAATTTGTCTGTGTCTATCTTACGTCCACTGGAAACAGCTTTTAGAATAACCCTGAATCGATAGACGAGTTGTGGATCTTCACCTGTTCTTTCTGCTGATGTTTCAGGGTCTGTTAAAAATATTCTGCTGGTATTTCCATCCTTGCTATTTGCACAATATTGCTTGGGAGCGTCGACAATTAATACCAATCGCTTTATAAACATTTATTGCCTGACTTTCTTCCTCTCCTGAATATGTCTCTTTTCATCTTTTGAACAGATTTTGCACTTCTAGATGTGTATATTATTGGACAAATACAACAAAAAGCCGAAAAATCAAATTTGGGGGTGGAGTATTCACAGGCCAAACTGAAGACCTTCTGTATTTATTGTGTATTTGACAGGTCATTGAAGTTTTTTGAAGTAGCCTTGCAAATGTAGCATCTCTCTGCTGCCGCATTGCAGACCTTTGCACCTACCATCGTCCTCATCAATTTAAGTTTTATGGATAAATCAACCTCTGTTGTTGTAATTTTTGTTTCTTGTAATGTTTCAATTCGCCTGTTGGTATAATCTAATTTAATGCAATAGCGAGGAGATGATGATGTAGGTTTTCTTCAAACTATTTGGTCTTTATTCGTGCGAGTAATGAGTTGGAGAGCCAGAAAAGGTGACAGATACGTTCGCATCAGAATTATGGTTCTTTCAAATCTTCGTTTAAGCCGAATGTGCTGTGGATAATCACAACTCGGTTCATAGATAAGTTCCAATGCAGTTATGTTATAATTTGGACGACCATTAAAATCTTCTTCCAGATGCAGTATTAATCACTCGCATGGATGACAGAACAATGGTTGATGTTTGATCTCCGCACATTTGGCAGTCACCTGATAGGATTCAGTCACAGAGTAGCACTGCTTTTTAGCCTCTTGAAGGATACTGTAACAGGAATCAGCTATTCAGATTATTTCGTATTGTTTCCTTGTCGGTGAGGCTTCCACAATGATTGACAAGTCTTGGAAATGTGAAAGTCATTGTTTTGCTTCTTTGTCTCTATAACTCTCACGTAACCCTTGTCTATATTTAGTTCCGCGTTTAGGAAATGAAGAAATATCTTTAACCATTTTGGAGCCCTCAATATTTACAGGTTTTCGGGGCTTCATTCGACTGGCGTACGTTAATTCTGTGGCCACAAATCTGCTTCTCAATAGCTGTCTCTTGCGGCTTTTACTGCGGTCGCTTAACATTACGAATGACTTTGATGGCCTGCCAACACGAGTGTTTCAACAAGGAATTTTAATGGTAATTTGCAGCCTTTTATTCTGAAAATGTCGTTTCATCTTTGTGTGAAGCAAGACATTGTTCCTTTAGTTGTGACTTTACTGTATGTAAGATACTTTACGTTTAAAACCTTTATTTCTTTCATCGGGAAAGTTAGGGTCTGATAATGTATAATTTTTCGTAAAGTTCAGTCTTTATACAAACTTCTTTTCAGAACATTTCTTATAAAAAAGATAACGTCATAGAGGCCGTTTCTTGTCATAGTTTTTGCTTTCGAAGGATCTAGCAAAAAAAGAAAATGGTTTCAAAATTCATTTTGCAGATGACGTTTTTATATCTGACAACACATTAATGTTAAACAGTCGTACAAGATCAGACTCTGATATTAAGCGGCAACTTTAAAAATTCGCAGTAGAAAAATGATTTTCCTATCACACTTTTGTAGCAAATATAGAAGGAAACATTATAGATTATAAGAAAAAACAATGATTACTAATAAAAGTAGTAAATAATAGGAATGAGATTAATTATAAATAACAGAACATATATCTTCAGAATTCATATTGCTTTTCACCCACATATCAAATAAAAATACACTTTCACACATCAACAAACGCAGAGTGATTTGAAGGCAGTAGAGAACCTTCAGATGCACTGTAAGCGAGACATACATACAGACTTGCCCTACCACGTATCTGTGCACAGTAAGCAGGAATGTGCCATCTATCAGACTGTCATTGGAAGTCAGACATTCTTGTGAATTACTCGCATTTGAATAACCGACTTTTGGCCAGCTCTTAAGGCAGAATACATCAATGTGCGGCGTTAGTATTTGATAATGTGTAAACTATGCTGTTCCTGATACATATCATGTATTAATAGCGTTTAGGAGAATGGAGGATCACCGGCCGGGGTGGCCGAGCTGTTCTAGGCGCTACAGTCTGGAACCGCGCAACCGCTACGGTCGCAGATTCGAATCCTGCCTCGAGCACGGATGTGTGTGATGTCCTTAGGTTAGTTAGGTTTAAGTAGTTCTAATTGCTAGGGGACTGATGACTTCAGAAGTTAAGTTCCATAGTGCTCAGAGCCATTTGAACCATTTGAGAATGGAGGATCCATGCACTGCAGATGAGTAAAGAGGAAGTGATGCATTAAATAACAATAACAAGGAGTTCCAAATCAAAAAGGAAGATGAAAACGAAATTATGGTTATAATGGCATGGACAAATGTTAATAATGGTATATGGAGGCAGCTTTGCGAAATACTCCATGAATATCGGCTTGTAGTTATTAAATGTGATAAATATTTGTGAGATTTTTTGCAGGGAGTACCAGAACTCTGTGAAGCAGAGGGACTTAGTCAGAAGGACGACAAAGTACATCAGTACTGAGATCTCAATTTAAGAAAAAAAATAATTATGATATCGAATTAGAAATGGCATGTTAAGATATTTAGGTACAATTGCATGTTAGGATTAATTCGGATGATTTGCATGTTAGGACTATTTATGTTTCCATGCGTGATACTTGTCTAATGGGGGATTATGCATGCTGATCACCCTAATTAAGCTGGTATTAATGCATGAGTTGCATGTCATTAGCTACAATACTGTGGAAAGGTGCTTGTAGCATGCATGATAGATTTACGGATAAATTTAGCTGCCATCAACAGCACAGCTAAATAATAAGTAAATGCATTGAGATACAAAACTCTATAAAGTTTTGAAACAGGCCAATATTTTCTGTTTGATTCCTTCAGAGCCGGCCGGAGTGGCCGTGCGGTTCTAGGCGCTACAGTCTGGAGCCGAGCGACCGCTACGGTCGCAGGTTCGAATCCTGCCTCGGGCATGGATGTGTGTGATGTCCTTAGGTTAGTTAGGTTTAATTAGTTCTAAGTTCTAAGCGACTGATGATCTCAGAAGTTGAGTCGCATAGTGCTCAGAGCCATTTGAACCATTTGAATTCCTTCAGAAGGTCATTTTTGCAGAAGTCAGTTTCAATTGTAAATTTTCACTTAACAAATCTTGGACCGAATGGGGTCACTTTATCACTTAAAACTTGATTGGTAATCTTAAGTGAATTGAGTACACCATAACTCCTTGCTTCGTTTGGCAGAGCCAATCAGTTATAGTACTGGAAACATTGTAAAGAAAAACAGAAAGTATTTTTTACCTTGTATTAGATAGAAAGCAATTCGACCTACTAAGTCTGATTAGAAAGGTCTGTGTTGGGTCATGTGACGATGAGGAGCCGGATTGCTGGCAATACGATGTGTGCTGGCAGCCAGGCATAACAAGAAGGCTATCGTAATGGATGGCAGTGATGTCACAACATGCTAACAGCAAGCTGAAGGCACTCCTTGGTGTCACAGACCACGGCTCAGGGTGACTAGTCACAGCGGCCGGCCTTCTTACATGAAGTGCTGAGACGAATGGGGAGGCACATAATGGAGCCGTCCCTCAGGATGCAGTGGCGATCAGCAGGTTACTGACGTGGCAGCCGCGGTAAGCCGACCTGCCATGGTGGAGCGTGTTGGCGATAGAACTCCCAAACCTGGGATAGCTGTGGCGACTTCTCTGCTGATACATTGGCGCTCCGAATCCTGCTATAGTTTACAACAGAGAACTGAGTCAGCTACAATGCAGAACTGAATGAGTCAGCTACAACCTGATAACTTTAATATTCACTTTATCTGATGAAAAACCGTCCTATGGCCACGTAGCACCACCATATAGATTTTTGTGGTACTCGACCGCAATCAGTAACTTACTCGTGTGCAGACAACCTCCTGGTTCAAATGGTTCAAATGGCTCTGAGCACTATGGGACTTAAGATGTGAGGTCATCAGTCCTTTAGAACTTAGAACTACGTAAACCTAGCTAACCTAAGGACATCAAACACATCCATGCCCGAGGCAGGATTCGAACCGGCGACGGTAGCGGTTGCGCGGTTCCAGACTGAAGTGCCAAGAACCGCTCGGCCACTCCAGCCGGCGCAGACAACCTCCTACTGCCATCTCACACAGTTAATGGTGCAGATCCTAATCGTATTCTCATCACACCTCTGGCTAGTAGATTGTAGACCAAATATTCCACAAAATACCTACTTTCTTCAGACGAGTACTATGATAGCTGTTTTAGTACAGTTGGAGCAACATCAACAAATAGCAACAGTGGTATGTACATGCGCTGTGGCGTCTCTGATGACTGTTGTTGCCTATCACACGCTTGTGACCATGGAACTCCGATACCGCAGAAGATTTTCCTGAACCAGTCGAGAATGGAGATGTCACGGCGCCATTGTCACCCCTTTCTGAACTGTGAAGGACTAGTTGAAAGCCCACCCCTGTCCTCTGCGTTGGCTATCCCATTGCAACAATATACCCATGCTGCACATTTAGTGAGACCACTACGTCGTATTATTCTGTGTAACCTTCCCACTTTCTGCGTAGATTAAAGTGAACCCCACAATACTTGTCTATTAGTGAACGAGTGTATATGTGACGTTTAACGAAAGTTTCCTAAAAACAACAGATAATACTCATTTAACTAAATATGATAATATGTTTATTTACTCACCGATCATCTTATCCTATGAATTCATTATTTCATGTTTAGTTTACCAAAACGCTGTGTTGAGTATGCCAAATTTCACATATTAGATCATAATGCTGCGCTAGTATTAGTCGTAGGAAAGGGGAATTCTGTTAAAAATTCAGTAAAGGCGCGATTGGGCGACGAAGTCTGGGGCCGCTGGCAGTGTGTGGTAATAGTCGGCAGCCAGTAGGCCAGGAAGAGTAAACATGGTGCGGATCTGCAGCAGCGTATTGAAATGAAATGAGCGTTTGGCGTCTTTGGCCGGGAGGACCCTTGCGGGGCAGGTCCGGCCGCCTTGGCGCAGGTCTTATTACATTCGACGCCACATTGGACGATCCGCGCGCCGGATGAGGATGAAATGATGATGAAGACATCACAACACCCAGTCCCTGAGCGGAAGCAGCGTATTGTCTGTGCTGTTTGTTTGGAGTGGAGCAACAGCTAGGCAGGGAACTGCAAGGTTGCTTTAAGTTATTGCGATGAATGAGGCGAGGCAGTAGGGCAGTACTGGGTGTGACGATGTCTAAGTGGCAGACGTATGGGAATTTACCCCTGCCATAGTTTCTGTCTCTCTCTGATTCAGAAGCTTGGGGGAAAATCAGTATAAATAGTCAGGCACTTTTAGCTTGAGAGGTGTGGACCAGGTCAGTCAAGAGTCGTGTCGTACCTGTGCTGGTCTACGCTTATAGGGGCCAGCCTGGCAGCGGTGTTGTACATATTCTGTGTAAACCTGTACTTTGCTTCTATGTACTTGTTTGGGCTGTATTCCGCCTCCGGGGACACAACACCAGGGTGGGATGGAATAGCAGCCCGGTACTGGGAGACTGCACGGTCTGCCTGAAAGGAGGGCAGTGACAGTGGTCTGTAGCGGGTCCGGGATGGGTCACGTTCGCTTCCCACCTGGAGCACCAGGGTCCAGGCGAGGCGTACGCTGCGGGAGGTGCAGCAGCGTTGTAACAGCATTTGGGACAGCGGCAGGTCTTGCCATACGGCAAGCACCACTAGCGGCAAGTTGCGGCACAGCGTCCAGGAGGGTGCGGGTTCGAGTCTGGTCCTGTCCTGGGAGCAGCAGCGGCCGAGGGCCACGGGTGACTAGTACAGCCACCTTCGTCCCATGGTCGGACAGAGCAGGCCAAACGGGGCAGAGGGAGGCGGGATTCGGGGACTGTGACAGTCTCCGGAATCGCGGGCAGTAGAGTGGTGGCTGTCGCTACGTCTCAGCGGGCGGCCACCGGGCGAGCGTGGCTGACTTCCTTCGTCGGGTGGCATTGATAGCCGCAGCAGTGGTGTTGGCAGTCCAGGAGTGCTGAGATGGTTGGACTGGCGGAACAGCACGCGGGCGGCGCGTCGACATTACGCTTCTGTAAACTGGCTGAATAAAGGAATACTTCCGAATACCGCTGTATCACTCTCCACTGCCCCTTGACGCTATTGAACTTGCTCGGCCTCCTGACGAGAAACGAAGCGGTGGGCCCCGGCTTCAGCTCCGCCAAATCGAGTCCCGGATTCGACCATCGACGTGCAGCAACAATAAGAATACCACCTACTCACATCATTGATTTGTGATTACGCAATTGTTGTATCTATCACTAACACTCACCATGTTTCCACAGACCGTGTAGCTCTTAAGTACACACACCAGCAAGAACGCACTATATTCTATACACAGATTTACGAAGTGCAGTCGAAAGATGGGTAGTCGTAGGAATTCTCTCTAATGATTCATCAATATTATGTTCAATGCCTAACGATCTCATAGGTCACTGGTTCAACTTTGGATTTCTTCTGACCGGTTTAAAGCTAAAATCAATCACACACAGTGCTTTCTATTAGAAATATTGATTAGAAATTTGTAAACGTAAGCCGGCCGGAGTGGCCGTGCGGTTCTCTGCGCTACAGTCTGGAGCCGCGTGACCGCTACGGTCGCAGGTTCGAATCCTGCCTCGGGCATGGATGTGTGTGATGTCCTTAGGTTAGTTAGGTTTAAGTAGTTCTAAGTTCTAGGGGACTGATGACCACAGCAGTTAAGTCCCATAGTGCTCAGAGCCATTTGAACCATTTGAACAATCCAGTACTGAAAATTAAAATTAGAGAGGTCTCCTTCAATTTGATTGTGATCGAGTAAAAGTGGTAGTAGTAATTAAAGGTCACACTAAGAATAGCAGTGTTTCCTGAAACCTACTGATGTGGACTGTCCTTCAGGTGGGCAAGAGTTGAACGATCTCTTCGAAGTATTGAGCGGAAAATTTGGTTGTGTGTGCCCCACTACTTAGCTTAAGAGGTACCCTCTGCATAAAATTCTAAACAGAATAGGAAGAGTTACGAAATTCCGCAAGCAGTTTGCATGCCGTTTTCATCAATAATCAGAATAAATTTATCTTTCTGACGCTGACAAGAGGCAGACCGGTATGAAAACTGTTATTGTTGCTGTAGAAAACGTTGGCTGGCAGTAGGGTGCCCTGTGAAATTTGCATGTCTCTCTTTAGTAATTCGATAGCGGCTTGGGGTTTTTGCGAATGTTTAGAGCAGTGGACTTTAGACAGAGCAATAGGAAGAGCTTTGACTGAAGAGGTCGGTGATCAGTGGACAGGATCATATCCTTTGTGACTTAAGATACTTGCAAGCATTTCCCTCTCTATGACTCCTTGCGGCTAGGGCCCAACCGATTTAACCTTACGCCGTTCCTCGAGACCCGCACCGGACAGCGGAGTCCCCTAAAAGCCAAAGCTTGCCAGCTACGTGCCCCTCAGCCAACTCCCTCACGAGGCCCCGTCAAAGCAACACCCATACTTCGCCCAAAGTCTTTAGTTGGCAACCTAAGCAGCTAGTGACGCCAGGGGAAAGGCAAACTGTCAATATTAGAGCCGCCACGGTTCAAGCTTGTTTCGTTAGCCATCTGGTGACGCTAGTAGCAGTAAACCAATGTGTAGTTGTGTATTGTGATCCTAGTTAAGACTAAGAGTTATTTATCCGTTTACTGCTGAAGTCGTCTCTAATATTACTACTGATTATTGTCAAGGACCAAGCATTGCGAATTGTTAATGTTGTTGGGGCAAAGGTTCAGTTTAGTTATTTAATGTAAGATATTTTGTTGCACTGATGATGTGTACCGCGGTTTAAAGCTCTTTATGGGCTACAGAAAGATGTTTTTTTAATTGAAAGTGTGTTTCTATTCTGTGTTTTGATGTTAAATAACAAACACGGACCAGTAACGTTAATGTGACCACCACCTAGGTTCGACGGAAATCCACTCACAAACGACATGTGTCAAGTCTAGCAGTGGAGGTAATATAAAGAACATCGGGAGGGGGGGGGGGGGGTTGCGGAATATAGTGCAGTCGTTGCTGTAATGCTGAAACAGAGTGATTTATCTGCCGTCCAAAAAGGCGTGGTTACTAGCTTTTGGACTAAGATTGGAAGCATTTCCGAAGTGACTAAGTTTGTAAACTGTTTGCATGCCACTGTTGTTAAAGTATACCGTCCATGTCAAAAGGCGCTATCGAAAACTTACACCAAGGCATCTATGATGTACCAAGGGCCGTGGATAAAAGACGCGAACGATGGTTGGGGAGATGTGTTTGGGTGAACAAACGTGCAACTGCTCAGCAACTGATCACCCAGGTGAACCAAGGGGCTACCAACAGTGTCTACTCAACGACTGTCCATAGCAGACATATGCTTCATGCACCCATGTTGACTACTGTTCATCCACGACAATGGCTGTAATTTGTTCGCCAGTATCGCAACTGGACGTCGATTGAGTGCCGACAGGTAGCGTTTCAGATGAGTCACGTTTTATGCTCCACTGATTATGCATGTCTGAAAGTAAACATCCTGCAGCAGTCCTCGGAGTGGTCTAGGCCAGAGGAGGGAGTATTGGTCTGGGCAATGTTTCTTTGGCATTTCTGTGTGACATCATTCTGGAAGGGACAACGGCTCAAGAGAACTATGAATCTATCTTTGGGGACCATGTCCAACACCATATACAGTTTATTTTTCCTCGGCATGGAGGCATACACTACCAGGACAGTGGAATGTGTCACACAGTTCATAGTGTACGTGCATGATTTGAAGAGCACCAGGATGAGTTTTCCGTATTGCCCTGGCTGCTAACTCACTGGATTTATAGTTAATGGAGTAGCCATGGGATCATCTTGACTAGGCTGTTAGCTCCATGGATCCACAACCAAGAAGCCTAGAACAGCTGGCTATAGCACAGGAGTTGACATAGCTCCATATCCCTGTAGGAATCTTGCAGAACCTCACTGACACTCTTCGTGCATGTCTCGCAGTACTCTGCACGGCAAAAGGTTTTGACAGATGCTCACAATAATGGGACTGGACACCGTAATTGTTAAATTGGGCTGCAGGTCTGCACAGCCCCCAGTCAGAACTCCCTCTTACACTACAGGGATACAGATGCAGGTGTTTTAGACAATGTGTTTATTTGACCATCTCCTAATTCCCGCTTGCACATATAAGTGGCGTTGAGTTTTCGTCGGACTTCGTTCCACGCTTTCAAATACTCGAACATACACTCCTGGAAATTGAAATAAGAACACCGTGAATTCATTGTCCCAGGAAGGGGAAACTTTATTGACACATTCCTGGGGTCAGATACATCACATGATCACACTGACAGAACCACAGGCACATAGACACAGGCAACAGAGCATGCACAATGTCGGCACTAGTACAGTGTATATCCACCTTTCGCAGCAATGCAGGCTGCTATTCTCCCATGGAGACGATCGTAGAGATGCTGGATGTAGTCCTGTGGAACGGCTTGCCATGCCATTTCCACCTGGCGCCTCAGTTGGACCAGCGTTCGTGCTGGACGTGCAGACCGCGTGAGACGACGCTTCATCCAGTCCCAAACATGCTCAATGGGGGACAGATCCGGAGATCTTGCTGGCCAGGGTAGTTGACTTACACCTTCTAGAGCACGTTGGGTGGCACGGGATACATGCGGACGTGCATTGTCCTGTTGGAACAGCAAGTTCCCTTGCCGGTCTAGGAATGGTAGAACGATGGGTTCGATGACGGTTTGGATGTACCGTGCACTATTCAGTGTCCCCTCGACGATCACCAGTGGTGTACGGCCAGTGTAGGAGATCGCTCCCCACACCATGATGCCGGGTGTTGGCCCTGTGTGCCTCGGTCGTATGCAGTCCTGATTGTGGCGCTCACCTGCACGGCGCCAAACACGCATACGACCATCATTGGCACCAAGGCAGAAGCGACTCTCATCGCTGAAGACGACACGTCTCCATTCGTCCCTCCATTCACGCCTGTCGCGACACCACTGGAGGCGGGCTGCACGATGTTGGGGCGTGAGCGGAAGACGGCCTAACGGTGTGCGGGACCGTAGCCCAGCTTCATGGAGACGGTTGCGAATGGTCCTCGCCGATACCCCAGGAGCAACAGTGTCCCTAATTTGCTGGGAAGTGGCGGTGCGGTCCCCTACGGCACTGCGTAGGATCCTACGGTCTTGGCGTGCATCCGTGCGTCGCTGCGGTCCGGTCCCAGGTCGACGGGCACGTGCACCTTCCGCCGACCACTGGCGACAACATCGATGTACTGTGGAGACCTCACGCCCCACGTGTTGAGCAATTCGGCGGTACGTCCACCCGGCCTCCCGCATGCCCACTATACGCTCTCGCTCAAAGTCCGTCAACTGCACATACGGTTCACGTCCACGCTGTCGCGGCATGCTACCAGTGTTAACGACTGCGATGGAGCTCCGTATGCCACGGCAAACTGGCTGACACTGACGGCGGCGGTGCACAAATGCTGCGCAGCTAGCGCCATTCGACGGCCAACACCGCGGTTCCTGGTGTGTCCGCTGTGCCGTGCGTGTGATCATTGCTTGTACAGCCCTCTCGCAGTGTCCGGAGCAAGTATGGTGGGTCTGACACACCGGTGTCAATGTGTTCTTTTTTCCATTTACAGGAGTGTATTTTCTAGTGTTAGAACTCTTTTCGTATAGTTGCAGTTTTTATTCCTAACAGGGCCCGTTTCGCGCCATTTTGACATTACGGTTTTGGCTACATACTTTGCTGGAGGTTTCTCCAAGAATTCCGTCTGAAGCACATGCGCAAAGAACTCTGCACATGTTCTCCACGACAAGTGCTTTGGATTAGACGCGACAATGAACAGTCAGAGTTTTATCATCAGCATTATTTTGTGTTACATTCAGCTGCTCAATAAACACGTCTGCTGCTCTCACTCACTCAAACGTAATGACACAGCAAAGCACTCGAAAGCAGCACTCGGGCGGAGCATGTGCAGCCGGCCGGGGTGGCCGAGCGGTTCTATGCGCTACAGTATCGAACCGCACGATCGCTACGGTCTTAGGTTAGAATCCTGCCTCGGGGATGGATGTGTGTGATGTCCTTAGGTCAGTTAGGTTTAATTCGTTCTAAGTTCTAGGGGACTGACCACCTTAGAACTTAAGTCCCATAGTGCTCAGAGCCATCTGAATCATTTTTGAGGCGCATGTGCAGACATACGACAGCAACGAAGTGGTGCATTTAAATCACAGTTTAGAGCTTTTTATGCAATGGGTAGCTCTGCTGTTCACTATCTGGGGTCAGTTGAGCGTCAGTATTATGGGCCAGTTTTGTTTATCCCAGCCTTTTACGGCTGCCGACTAAATACCGCCGCTGGTGAGACAGAAAGCAGGCCCGACACGCGCGAGGCGACGGCAGCTGAGGGTGCGTGCGCGCGGGCAGCCGGGGAGGAGAGTGGCCAGCTATCGATCTGCAGATGACGCTTTCTTGCGGCCGCGGCGCGACAAGAAGCCGGCTGGGCAGGCGTGCAGAGCCGGCCCGCGGCCCGCGGCCCGCCGCCCACAATGGCGCTTTGTCTCGCCGCGCCTCGCCTCCGCAGGGCCCGCCTGCCAGCCCACAAAGGCGGCCGGCCCCCGCTGTCCACTTGGCGCCACCCAGATACCGTCTTGTCTCCGGCGCGTCCAACTAGGTCCCGGGCTCCAGCCCCGGCCTCCTCCAACTAGCTCCGCGGCCACTGCTGCAATGGAATTTGGCGTTGTGCGGTAGGTCCATTCGCGCTAGATACGAATCTGCAGCACTTCCTCGTTAACGTTGTGTCATTTCCTGCCAAAAGATATGCTAGGTAAACTCTTTATCAGCAGAGATGCTACACAGTGAGAAACAAACTGGTGAGAGACGAGTCAGTCCTCCCATTGCAGGACTATCGATTGATGTGCCGGAGTCCTCTTAGGCCGAACATTCATCCGAAATCGATCGTCGCTAGTCGGATTCCCGAAGCTTCCGTGAACGTTTCAGTTAGAGGGTCTATCAGCGGCTAACTTTATTCATGGTTGTAGTGACATAAAGTCGTGAAAATTAATATGCAAGAGGAAATGAAATGCAAATGTTCCAGCACTAAGTGCTGCAAATGTAGTAATCTCAAATACAAATGAGGTCGCTCCATGCCGGGTGCCTAAATGTAATGAATTAATTAATATTTAAATGTGGTGGCCCCACATTTGGAGCCAAAATTGTAATAAAAAATCCAAAGCAATAATAAAGCAAGGAAACATTATTTCTATTTATTATCATAATCATTCACAGATCGTCGACACAAATACAAACTCAGTGCCAGGTTGAATGGACATAGACGCAACAAAGTAACTGAGCAATCAGATGGAATAACCACTTTATTTCACCATAAGAAGGAGTTGTTTTTATGTGTAAGTGTGAAGGACTGACGTTATGTGTCCATCTCCCACCAGTCTCCTGCAGTGTCGTGTATCTGTGGATTGATTCCCAGCACACTTCATCTACCTATTCAATGGCTTTGAAGCGAGCTTCAACCAACTTCGACCAACCTAAACCCTGTCGAGGTAAGACGCTGTATGACGGCCGACGTGGTGTTCCTCTCCACTCGCACAGCGTCTATTGTCTGCAGTGATTAGCTCTCAGAGTAGGTAGCAGTGTTCTATTTGGAAGTTGAGCTAACGATAAGAAAATTCATTCGGATACTTTAAGACTGAAGCATCGCACTGCAAGAAAGACTACCAGAGCTGGAATGGATAATGAGGATCTCACAAAGTGACAATAGACATCAGAATGAATGCAGAAGTATGTCTCAGCGTCTGAAGACTGAGTTGACAGCTGTAAGGTTCTCAAGTGTGGCTTTCGAGTAACCTCAAAACGAACTTCTAATCATCTCCGAATCAAGGTCCCACAGCGTGAAAACCAAATTCCGTGACTAGTCGGTACATCTGATTCCTCCCATTCATTTGATTTAGAGGATGCCACTCAGTCCGTATTCCTCTCTGGTCGCTGTGTGATTGGTAACACATCTTCCACTGCTCAAACGCACCAGTTTTGTTCATTGTTCCCCACTTTGTTCTTCAGTACACTGAATTTCCCGCCGTATCGTATTTGTCATTGATGGGCTCAGTTTGCAATGTCACCGACATTAACGCTGGTAACCACACCAATAAAGTGCTGGTTACGTGGAGCCATTTTGTCCAGAGGATATGATGACAAAATATTACATGGGAAAAAGACAAAATATGGAGGTAATACGCTAATAGTATGGCCACCTGCTTCATAACGTGTTGTTACACATTCAGAATGCAATTCAGGAGCGATTCTCTGCGGCATGAATTCGACAAGCCATTGGTAGGTTTCCAGGAGCGTGTCGCACCAGATTTCTATGCACAAATCATCCAATGAAACATCTAGCAGAACCACACTCAGCTATCTGAACACCTTTCATCATGTTAGTACCACTGTCACGAACGAGTAGATGTATTTTGCTTTGGTCAACATTACAGCGATCTGTGATACTATTAAGTTGCCTTGCTACATTTGACCCAGTGTGAGAACCTAGAAGAGGCTCAAGAACTCCGTTTTCCAGCTGAAATTTAGGAGATTATCAATGAGCTGTGAAATCATGAAACTTGGATAGTTAGAATGTGTTAGAAGAATGTATTAGAATCAAAAGAAACAGTGAGAGCATATAAAATATTCCTTCTGATTTTTTTCATAATTTCTGTCATAGATGTCTGTAGCAAATGTTCAAATGTGTGTGAATTCCTAAGGGACTAAACTGCTGACGTCAACGGTCCGTGGACTTACACACTACTTGCACTAACTTAAAGTAAGAACAACATACACACCTGTGCCCGAGGGAGGACTCGAACCCCCGGCGGGAGGGGCCACGCTGTCTATGACATGACGCCTCTAACCGCGCGGCCACTCCGCACGGCGATGTATGTAGACCTTAGCATATTATAATGCAGTAAAGTTTTTTGGTAATGTAGCCATTTTTACCCGCGCATCATTGATAACGCCTCGTTGTCTAGTGCTGTCACTGCTGCCACTAAATAATTATATTTTCTGATTTTTGGATCATTAACTTTCGAAAGCAGCTTCCTTTCATATGATTCTAACATAGTCGATTGCTTTCCTGTCCACGTTGAAGATGACCATTAGAAAACTGATGACTGCTTGATCCTTCAGGATGCTAATGTTCATGAATGATGACGAGAGCGGACTACTTTGATCTGAAGATGTTTGTTGCACTGATCTGTGTTTAAATGGAACCCTCCTAAGTTGACAAAACCCTTAATTTCCTATGGTGGTTCGTCTTACAGAAACAAAAGAACGACTACCAAGTCTGATCTACCCTCGGTCGCCTTTGGATAACTTCAACAATTGTCAATGCTTTAAAAATGACTTTTCATAAAGTCTACTTAACATATCTGTCATGTAACTTAACCGCTATTTTTTTCCCAACTTAGTTCGCAGCAATCATATCCCTAAGAGTATTAGCGCTCTGGGCTATTTTACTGTACTCACGATATTCTAGTTCCACAAGCTTACTCTGCGTTAACACACAATCAGCTCGTTGCCCACCTGTCTCCAACAGACCGTCAGACGGGACCTGCCAGTCACGTGAGCCCAACAGCTGACGTAATTGCATTTCGGAATGTGTGCTTGATGCTCCTGTCCAGCCTTGCTGTGCTCACGGCTGCACCGACTTTTGTTTCTAAATCTTCCTCCAGTACGTCGGCAGAAAATAGAAATTATTATTGCACTGAATCATTTGATATTATTTGCTTACATCACTGATTAATACATTCCAAGAAACTGAGTTCAGGTTAATACTTGTACATCATCCGAAAATATCAGATCAAAAATTAGAGAAATATCTGTGGCATGCAATTGGTTTCAGAACGATAATATTAACAAGATTTCACAGCTTCAATAGCGTCACAGTTTATATGGTATAAAATTGAAGTAGGAACTCATGATTATCATCAGCAGGACAAAGTAGGGAAAAATCGGCTACCATTACTTTTAACTAATGTAAATTGTTTTCATTGATCAAAAAAATTTATAAATCAGGCTTATTCATATCCTTTATACTTTCAACAACAAAATACAAGTCTGTCTTCAGCTAAAAATAAAACATCACAGCATAAAAAACAATAACCTCATTAGGTGCAAAATACCCATCTTCGCTCCACCCAAGGGGTAAAAGTGGCTTACTCATTTAAATGAATGGAAAGAAAACCTTGACAACAAGAAAAAAATTTCATTTTACTGCAAAAATATATGAAAATATACTGAAATCGTTAAAAATACTATCATATGATATTAATAATCTAGTTCAACTATCAAAGCCAGTTTTTGACTAGGAACATCAAATTTTTAAAATATTATAGCAATATAGCCAAATTTCTCAGTAACTGGTTGTAATAATTAACATAGAAATATATCATCGAGAACAGAAATCACAGACGAAGTAGTTGTCTTCTTTCTCAGCTTTGGAAATTTGTTCTTGAACCCAAGATAAACTCTGGGTCCATCCATCCTATGAGCCTGAATGTAGCCTGTTACATAATGTACATGCTTTGTTTTTTTACTTTACTTTATTTTTTTAAAAATTAGTCTAGCCTTTCCAACTGTCGTTAGCCTCTTCTTCGTCCTCTTTACGGCTTGGCCCCTTCGGTTCTTCCTAATGAAAAGTTTTCATTTTGTGTTTTACTTTCCTTCTTTCTCTTTCCTGTGCCTTTTCTTGAGCTTAAAATAATTTTTGTATGGAGAGAGTGTCAGAATTACTGTTTTGTCCTTTTTTCCCTGTAAGCTATTTTCTTTGCACATTTTACCAAGTCAAACTTTCTAGGAAGTGTCAGAAGTATAGGTGACACAGGTAATAACGATGATGTACCGGAAGCGCCAGCAACCTCAATAAATAAGGCCATTATCACTTCCGAAATCCCTGCAAACAAAACATGTTAGGGTTCTGGAAGTTTTTCGGTTGTAAAAGATTGAGACACTTTATCTTGGAGCTCACTGGACCTCATCTTGAAATGTCTCAGATACTGATAGTTTCTCTTGCAATGCTTTCCCTTGTTCTTCTCTTTTTTCTTTAAAGTGCGGGGAAAACCGGGTTGGGCCGGTTTTACCTCACCTGATGTAACTGGTTTTACCCTACCATGCAAAACTGAGCTAACATGGCGTTGGAATATTACCGTTCACAATATGTACAAGATAAAATCATTAAAACTGTACTGGAAAACATGCTTAACTGAATTAATTATTTCTCTTTGTCTTATCATGTAACATTTTTCTTCAAAACAGTATTCCAAGAAGTCTCAGTACCGGAGAAAAATTTACGGAAAATATTAAAAAGTCTAGAAGGAAAAGGAACAGGCATCCTGTAATGATGAATATCTACAACTCCCTGAAATGGCAGCCGCTGGTAGTTCGAGAGTTAGCAGACCGGTGTCAGGACCAGTCACAAAGTTCTGTGTGTACACGTTTTGCCCGCATATCCGGCTTTTCCCAACTTCCCCCTAGATCACTTATCTATAAAGTTGTGAACACATGTCTGCACACAACGTCTATGTCAGCGGTGTAAGTGGGGGGGGGGGGGGAAATATTGAATCTTTCTGCCTTTCTCATCCACGTTCCAGGATGTCAGTCATTCTGTCATTATCTTTCTGGAGGATACATTCCCTTCTGCCTGGCTTACCTCAACTTCCTGCGTCTGCTGGTTCTACTTGTGGACTCACGAACCGTGTCAGATTTGTTGTTAGCTGCGGATATGTTCACGCTGTCAATGGACTTATTTTCTACAGCCAGTCAGGACGCAAAAAACCCACGTGGGCTAAACATTAGGAATGCAACTGAAGATTATCCTGCATTAAATAAAACACATAATTTTTAGACCTCACTATACTGTGTTCCACGAAAATTTGCTAAAAGTTTGGAAATTAATGAATATACAAATAGCAACCCCTTCAGTAAAATGTTGTTTTGACGGGTTATGAAGCTCACGACCCGGAAGTAGCAGGGATAAGACACAGGACGTGAAAAATTATCTACATTTTATACAGAAACCATATTGTAGTTATAAGAATCCTCCCGGGTAGCCATGTTTGTTAAAACGCCACTTCCGGGACGGAGAAGTACAACGGCCCCTCATGGAATTAACGACGAAGGTCGGCGTGCCGGCCAGAATGGGTGTGGTTTTAGGTGGTTTGTCACATCCCACGACGTGGTACCCAAGTCCTACATCAGTTACACGTTACAAAACTGTCGATCACTTTCATATGAATGAAACTACACACAGTCAGCAAGGGTACACATATTCCGTCCCGGGATGTAACGGGGTGGCCACCGAAAGGGCATCCAACCATGCCAAATCCATTAATAACCATGCCCATCGTGCATCGATGTGGAACAAAGGCATAAGAAAAAGAAGAGGAAGATTGTAGTTACAGCACTCGAAGGACGTGGAGACGAAACACTAGCTGAGAAGCGAATGACGCAGTGCTGCAGCGTATCCCGATATTATTCAATCTGCAAACGAAAATGACGAAGAATTAGGAAAGTGAAGTGAAATTCAAGGAGTCGAAATAAAAAGTTTGAGATTTGCCGCTTACGTTGTAAATCTATCAGATTTAGCAAAGGACCTGGAGGACCTGTTGAAAGCAATGGACAGTGTCTCGAAAAGGGTTATAAGATCAACATCAGCAAATGAAATCTAAGGTAGCGAAAATTTGTGCTTAAATTGGTGTAAGCAATCTGGCCGAAATGCAAAGCAAGAATACCGATGGTGATGTCCAACGTAGCACAGAGGGAATCTTCAAAGGAAAGTGCAGGTACGGAAAGTTATTTTGAGGTGTAAATCAAAAAATCTACTGATGATGCTTTGGAAATTTTACATCATATCTTGGGTAAATGTGCATAATTAATTAAAACCACTGAAGGACGTCAGAGTTATATATTAGGTATTTCATTACATGAGAACGTATTTGCAGTCATAGCCAGCGCCAAATGACGAGTTATCCACACATCTACGGGGAGGATGATTTAGAGCGCCGCAGTGAAAAATTCGACGGACAGCAGAAAGAGCTCGCTAATAAATTTCAACATAGCTGTTCAGAAATTGCCGCTGAAGTAACAACCGAGAGAATGTCGCGATGAAGCAGGAGCATAAGCGATGCGTTCACTACCCGAGTTCAGCCAGAACAGGGTAATCTCTAAGAGGTCGCTAGGAGCACGGAGAAGTACGAATGTAGTGTCTCTCTGCCTCGATCATCGTATCTGGTGTTCATGATATTAAATCCCGTAACCCACAGTTATTATAAAAATCGATGTACACGGAAATGGCAAAAATCATAACGATATGCAGATATACTGATGGCGGTTGTATCGCATACACAAAGGTATAAACGGGCAGCGCATTGGCGGAGGTGTCATTTGTACTCGGGTGATTCATATGAAAAGGTTTCAGGCGTTATTATGGCCGTGCGACAGGAATTAACAAACTTTGGAAGATGAATAGTAGTTGGAGCTAGACGCATGGGACACTCCACTTCGGAAACAATAAGGACTTTCAATATACCGAGATCTACAGTGTCACCATTACCTCTCACCACGGACAGTGCAGTAGCCGATGGCCTTCACTTAACCACCAAGAGCAGCGGTGTTTGAGTAGATATTTCAGTGCTAACAGACAACACTGCGTAAAATAACCACAGAATTCAATGTGGGATGTATGACGAACTTATCGGATAGGACAGTGCAGCGAAATTTGGGTTTAGCTTTGGCAGCAGACGACTAAGGCGAGAGCCTTTGCTTAGAGCAAGATATCGCCTGCAGCGCCGTCTTTGCTGGGATGGTCACCACATCGGTTGGATCCTAGAAGACTGGAAAGCCGTGGTCTGGTCAGATGAATCCTGATTTCACTTGGTAAGAGCTGATGGCAGGGTTCGAGTGGGACGCATACCCCACGAAGCCGTGGATCCGAGTTGTCAACAAAACACTGTTCAAGCTGCTGATGGCTCCATAATGTTGTAGGCTGTGTTTACAAGGAATGTAGTGGATCGTTTGTCCAACGGTAGGGGTCATTGACTGGAAATGATAATGTTTGGCTCCTTGGAGACCATTTGCAACCATTCATGGACATCATGTTTCCAGACAAAATGGGCCATGTCACCAGGTAGCAATTGTACGGGACCTGTTAGAAGAACATTCTGGACTATTCGAGAGAATGATTTTGCCACCCAGATCGCTCGACATGAATGCCATAGAACATTTATGGGATGTAATGGAGAGACCAGTTCGTGCACAAAATAGTGCACGGGCAAGGCTTCCGCAGCTACGGACGCTGTTGCGACAGTGAGACTCAGTATTTTTGCACGGGAGATTGGACGACTTGTTGAGTCCATACGAAGTCGAACTGCTGCGCGACGCCGGAAAAAAGGAGGTCCGACACGATATTATGACGTATCTCATGATTTTTTTCACCTCAGTCCATGTATGTGTGTGTGTCTATGTATGTTCCCTAACTCCTCCTAAACCGCTAAACCGATTTAAACCAAACTTGGTACACTTTGCTGGCGGGTAATAGCCGTTGTGGGGTAAGAATACCCACCTATTAAAGGTGTAGGTTGAGGTGAAACATAAGCGTACGACTGGTGACTGAATTCCCAGAATTTATTCACCCAGTATTTGAGAAAGAGAGCACTTAGCAACTTACAACAGACTTAACACATACTTTCAAACCTCGAAGAAATTTTTTTCTCGCTGACGACCCCTGCAAAATGATGAAAAGAAAAAAAGTTTATCGCTCACAGCTTTTCCACGAACATACAGTAGAAGTATCACTTGCGGCACGACGTTATAGTTTACCACTTCTTTACTAAAAATTGTATTAGCGACACATTTTACAGATATTATCCAAAAATGCCGCTGAATATACCTACAAAATTGTATCATAGTTCTGGAGAAATGACGTGATAAACATTAAGCCCGAGATTAGACCCGGCGTGGTACTGGCGTGCACGCGTAGCTACAAATAAATATCTGGGCAACGCCGGGTTTATTTGCTAGTAATTTTGATAAGCTTTGGTTGGTTGGTTGATTTGGAGGAGGCGACTAAACAGCGAGGTCATCGGTCCCATCGGATAGCGGAAGGTTGTTTAAGGCAATCGGCTGTTCTCTTTTGAAGGAACCATTCCGGCATTTGCCTGAAATGATTTAGGGAAATAAACTTCGGCCATTGGACTTCGTATAGGAGGGGGGGTTCTATCTTGTATTGTGAAAAACAATCAGATAATTGTATTTCGTTATCCGTCGATAGATAGAAGTACAAAGTAGAGCACACCATAAATAAAAATACGCACATCAAAAAAGTTTTGCATCACGTCGGTTCCGAGAGTTCCGCAACCTGTATAGAAAATTGAAATAGAGATCAACATAAACATCATTTCCGTCCTTTTTAATACTCATGAAAACTAGATATTGCATGTTGTACCACCCTCAGAGGTGGTGGTCCAGGTTGCTGTACACACCAGTACCTCTAATATCCAGTAGCACGTCCTCTTGCATTGATGTATGCGCATTCGTCGTGACATACTATAAACAAGTTCATCAAGGCACTGTTGGTTGAGATTGTTCCACTCGTCAAGGGCTATTCGGCGTAGATCCGTCACAGTGGTTGGTGGGTCAAGTCGACCATAAACTGCCCCTTTCAATCTACCCCAGGATGTTCGATAGGGTTCATGTCTGGAGAACTTGCTGGCCACTCTAGTCGAGCGATGTTATTATCCTGAGGGAAGTCGTTCACAAGATGTGCACGAAGGGGGCGCAAATCGTCGTTCATGAAGACGAATGCCTTGCCAATATGCTGCCAATATGATTACACTATCGGTCGGAGGATGGCATTCACGTATCGTACAGCCGCTACGGTGCCTTCCATGACCACCAGCGGCGTACGTCGGCCCCACATGATGCCACCCCAAAACAGCAGGGAACTCCCACCTTGCTGCACTCGCTGGACAATGTGTCTAAGGCGTTCAGCCTGACCGGGATGCCTCCAACCAATTCTCCGACGATTGTCTGGTTGAAGGCATATGCGACACTCATCGGTGTAGAGAACGTGATGGCAATCCTAAGTGGTCCATTTGGCATGTTGTTGGGCCCATCTGTACCCGCTGCATGGTGTCGTGGTTGCAAAGATGAACCTCGCCATGGATGTCGCGAATGAAGTTGCGCTTCATGCAGCCTATTCCGCACAGTTTGAGTCGTAACACGACGTCCTGTGGCTGCACGAAAAGCATTATTCAACATGGTTGCGTTGCTGTCAGGGTTCCTCCGAGCCATAATCCGTAGGTAGCTGTCATCCACTGCTACTTTGAGGGCCTGAGCAGGAATGTCATGACAGTTTCTCTCTCTCTGTGTCTCCTCCATGACCGAACAACATCGCTATGGTTCACTCCGAGACGCCTGGACACTTCCCTTGTTGAGAGCCATTCTTGGCACAAAGTAACAATGCGGACACGATCGAACCGTGGTATTGACCGTCTAGGCATGGATGAATTACAGAAAACAAGAGCCGTGTACCTCCTTCCTGATGGAATGACTGGAACTGATCGGCTGTCGGACCCCCTCTGTCTAATAGGCCCTGCTGATGCGTGGTTGTTTACATCTTTGGGCAGGTTCAGTGACATCTCTGAATTGTCCGTGACACAATATCCACAGTCAACGGTAGTCTTCAGGAGTTCTGGGAAACGGGGTGACGCAAACGTGTTTTTGATGTGTGTACTAATGGAACTCAAGGCTCCTTAGTTGAATTACATTTGAATAACTGAAGGCTATATCCTTAGTTCCCTACATCTCAGAATCTGATTTTAAACTCAGTTTTTAGAATGACGATCGTGGTTCACATTATATTACACAATTAAAAAGGCACGTAGTATAACACTTTTTATTATTTCCTAAAGTACCACCGAGCGAGGTGGCGCAGTGGTTAGCACACTGGACTCGCATTCGGGAGGACGACGGTTCAATCCCGTCTCCGGCCATCCTGATTTAGGTTTTCCGTGATTTCCCTAAATCGCTTCAGGCGAATGCCGGGATGGTTCCTTTGAAAGGGCACGGCCGATTTCCTTCCCCATCCTTCCCCCACCCGAGCTTGCGCTCCGTCTCTAATGACCTCGTTGTCGACGGGACGTTAAACACTAATATCCTCCTCCTCCTCCTAAAGTACCATACCTGAACAATTACAATAATAATAATGGCGCGTGATGAGGGCCTCCCGTCGGGTAGACCGCTCGTCTGGTGCAAGCCTTTCGATTTGACGCCACTTAGGCGACTTGCGCGTCGATGGGGATGAAATGGTGATGATTAGGACAACACAACACCCAGTCCCTGAACGGAGACAATCTCCAACCCAGCCGGGAATCGAACCCGGGCCCTTAGGATTGACAGCCTGTCGCGCTGACCACTCAGCTACCGGGGGCGGACAACAATTACAATGAGGTCAGTCAAGACTAAGAAGTGGTGAGAAGAAGTGAGCTGAAGATGTGATACGATGGAGTGCGCTCTCAAGCCATTTTACGTTTTATTATACTACACGCAAAGAACCAGCGAGTGGTCGCCATTAGCACCACGGAATTCTGCATTGACGATTGACCTAGTTTCTCTGGATGGCAACCGCTCAGAAAAATATTTCGCTGCCGCACTCGTACGAAATTTACACATTTCTATACCGATCGTACATGATATATTATAGGATGCAGAACATTCATTCATTCATTCATTCATTCTTTAAATCATCATTTTCCAAACATCTCATCATGAAGAAAAGCCTTCACAGATGTGGAACGACGGGACATATGCTATAAACAAAGCGAAGAGTCTGCAAAAACTATTTTAATAATTAATTATTGTTAAACTGCTATACACTACTGATTTCTCATTCACATTCTATAGTTTCTGTGTATATCTTATGTAAATCTTAATATCTAAATACCACTGTAATATTTATTATAAGCTGTATTGAGCCATGTGTTATATTACTGGGGATTGCTTACCAGCAACATTGCTACTCCTCATGTAACCACCAGTACAGCTTGAGTCTTGAATATTGATTATCAGTTAACTTCTCGGAGGAGTGGCTAATAAAGTATGTTATTAATCTGCTGTTGATTTTATAGTGAATATGTTTTTTTTCTTTTATATCAGACGGAAGCTTGTTGAAAATGTTCACATCAGAATGCAGAACCTACAAAGAGCAGGAAACAGTATTGGGAAGCATTTCCTTGTTTTGTCTTGTGCTAGTATAAATCACTTCTTAACTGAAATGTTACACGAAAGCAGTCGCCTCTAAACAGCGTATGGAAATACTAGAAAAAGACAAGTGCTCGTAGATTTTAAGATGACCAGTTCTCATCATAATGAAATGGACAGATGAAAGCACGATGTACTTGAAACTTCCTGGCAGATTAAAACTGCGTGCCGACAGAGACTCGAACTCGTTACCCGAGTTGGAGTCTTGGTTGACACACAGTTTTAATCTGCAAGAAAGTTTCATATCAGCGGACACTCCGCTGTAGAGTGAAAATCTCATTCTGGAAACATCCCCGAGGCTGTAGCTAAGCCACGTCTCCGCAATAGCCTTTCTTCCAGAAGTGCTAGTTCTGCAAGGTCCGCAGAAGAGCTTCTGTGAAGTTTGGAAGGTAGGAGACGAGGTACTGGCAGAATTGAAGCTGTGAGGACGGGGCGTGATTCGTGCTAGGGCAGCTCAGATGGAACAGTGTCGCCGCGTCAGCCGTGCTGTGCGGACGTGTACTGGGTTTCGTGCGCCGCGGTCTGCTGTGCATCGGCATGGTAAGTGGCAGTGCTTCTTGCAGCGTTGCAGAAATTCTACGCCTATTGATATTTGAAATTTGATACCGTGATGGCCCATTGAACAGAAATGATACTCGGAAATTATCGTTTGACCGTAATTACGCTCGACCCATGCTACACGAAATCGAAGATTGGTTAGAATACGAAGTGAAACTTGATTCAGAGGGTGTCGTTGGAATGCATCTTTCGATAGTGAGCAGCGCTGTTTTTCTCAAATTGAAGAATGCTGATTTATGCGACAAAGTAGTTGATTTTTGCGGAGGAACTATGAAATTTAAAACATTATGACAGAAAGTAGGAGAAGTCGTAATAACACATGCAGGTTTTGAAATTCGGACGGTCGGGATACTCGAATTGCCATTCGAAGTACCAGCGGAACAGGTAAATGCAGTGATGGCGTCGTACGGGAAAGTTCTCAGTAATGCTGCCGAACGCTGGTCGAATGCACGCAAATTCCAAGTGCTCAACGGAGTGAGACAATTGAAGGTCGACTTGCAGAAACATGAACAATCATAAATCAGCGTCTGTGGTTACCGAGGCATCGTTATATACGTCGGCCGGCCGAGGACGTGCGCGGCGTGCAACTGTCCCAGCTACGTCCGTGCTGTTTACAGCGGCTAGTGGCGCAGCTGCCGGCTGGCGAGGGACCGAGACCGCCGGCTATGACTGCGCTGCCAACGACTTCGCTAAGTCCTGATCGAAATCCCTAATATGAACGCGGAAAACCATCCAATCCGAGCAGAAGCCCAGAGTGCCATCACTGATACAACAGAAGCGAGACCACCCGAACCTAAGGAAATCGTGACAGCTGCAACTGTTTCAATACAGCAGACCCCGAAAGATATTGGGAACCACCGTAAATTCTCCTATTCCTCCCTGAACAAGCAACCTCATACTGAACCGATTTCTCCATAGAAACCGTCATCCAGAAAGAGCACGGGCGACAATTTGGCTCGAAATACCACGCTCTCAGAAGATTTGTAGACTACTCAGAAAGACAACATCAGACAATAGCCGGTGAAACCTAAACGGCAAACACGTAAACAGAGCTCTGCAGAGATTCAAGAACTGGAGCAAAAATTCTCACGTACCACAAAAAATTCTCAAAACAGATCGAAGCGGAAAGCATGACGCGGTAGACGTCAGGAAACCAGGCAACCCAAACACGAATGAGGACGTACATATGAACTTGGCCCCTAAAATTGAAGAACCAATGGAAACGGTTGACCAACGTGGACCTGATAAGGTCTGGAACCGCAAGACCGTTACGGTCGCAGGTTCGAATCCTGCCTCGGGCATGGATGTTTGTGATGTCCTTAGGTTAGTTAGGTTTAACTAGTTCTAAGTTCTAGGGGACTAATGACCTCTGCAGTTGAGTCCCATAGTGCTCAGAGCCATTTGACCCATTTTTTTTTGGACCTGATAAGGGGACTGCGTGGTCTGATGACAATGATTATTATTTCTACAGAATGACGCAGGCGTGTAAAATTGCCGCGCTCAGTGTCAACAGAATAGATTCTGACGTAAAGGTACAATAGTCAAGGACTACTTATACGCCTCCGACATTGACATAGCGACGTTACAAGAGGTAGTTACGGCGAAAACAGCGGATATGTACGGATATGAGGCAATATTGAACAGACGTAGTGAATGCGGAACGGGAATATCGTTCAAACACGGAGTACCATGTACAGCACAAGCTATACTTGAATATAGACGAGGCATAACTACAAAAATATATGATCTAATTCTTGTTAATGTATATGCTCCCTCCGGATCCAGCGGAAAATGAGGAAGGCGCAACCTGTTCCGTGACGAAATTCTTCCATTAATAACGGATTCTCGATTGCACATAATCTTGGGTGGCGATCTTACCTGCGTCTTGCGTCCAGAAGATCAAGTCCAGAACTTCAAATTTTATGAGGAGCTGTTGTTGTTAACTAATGGACTAGATATGATAGATACTTGGTGCCATCTTCTTCCGCACACTCGAGGATACACGTACGTATGCAGCAATTCGGTAAGCAGACTAGACAGGCTGTATGTAACGAAAGGCTTTATCCATAATGTAATTGACTGCAAAATTTGGCCCGTTAACTTCTCGGATCACTGCGTATTTCATTTAACCGTGCAGCACACTAAACAAAAAACATTCCTGGGAAGGGGTGTATGGCAGCTGAACGTGTCACTTTTGGAGGACGCAGAACTGAAACGCGAGATCCATGATACATGGCATTGATGCCTTCGGACTCAATCCAGATATCCAACACGCATCATGGGGTGGCTACAGTCTGCTAAACCGCAGATAAAAACCTTCATCACGTGATATGGTTGCATGAAAGCATACTGGCGAAAACGCACCTTGAGTATCACTTTCTATGCCTCCGCGAACTATATGATGACCCCATGGGGTTAGTACCAAACAGCTTTACAATAAAACGCACTAAAGCAAGAATAACAGCGTTGGTACGACGATCTCTAGAGGGAAAATGTTAGAGCGCATTCTCCGATTGAGCTGATGCAGGAGAATACGTCCATGTATCACATGATCTGGGAGGCCAAGAGAGGTCAACGAAAGTTACTCCATACTCTCAATGATGAACAGGGGAACGAATACGATCAACAAGTCACAATAAAAAACTACTTGGTGCCACATCATACAGATTTTTACGCCGAGTCGGCAACTGATTCGACGGCTTTTATCGTACATTCAACCCACGGTCAATCCGACTGACAACGCCGACCTTGTAGCCAACATGACCGATGAAAAAGTATTTACCAGAAGCCAAGATTCGCCTACAAAGATATCGGTTGGTTTATATGGCCTACCCACAGAATTTTAAGCTTGCTTTAGGAACGTCATAGGACCAGAATTCACCAAAATATGCAATGAATTATTGGGAGACATGCAGATGCCATCTCAATTTATGGAAGGACTCACTGTCCTGATCCCCCCCAAAAAAACACGTAGGACTACGCTGAAGGATTTTTTACCCTAACTTTACTCAATTCCGACTATAACTTCTTCACCCGACTCATAAATAGTAGAATGATGACGATACTGCCGAAGGTACTTGGCCCTTATCAAATGAGTGTTGTCCCAGTGAGATCTATATCAAATGAATTTTGTGAATATAGGGATATAAATTTGTCGTGGTTATGTAAATGCAACGTTGGTCTCATGTTTTTAGACTTTGAAAAGGCATTTGACAGCATCAACCACCACTTTCTACTAACCGTAAAGCAACGGATGGGGTTCAGTGCTCATTTTATTCACATGTGTATAGTCGGAACTTCATCTAGAATCAAAATTAGTGGTCAACTGAGTTCACCAGTCCCGATTAAGCAATCAGTGAGACAAGGCTGCCTCCTTTCTTTTGACACTGTACGCAATTGCCGTAGAGCCGTTACAGTTAAACCTGCATCACAGGTTACAAGGTCTACATGTGTTGTGAACGCAAACCGTCTGCCATGCTTATGCTGATGACATCAGAGTCATAGTTAACACGCAGTCAGAAACTGAAATCGTTCAACAGGTGATCCATGCTTACGTCATTTCTTCTGGAGCCAAATTCAATGAACACAAATCGAAAATTTTACCTGTCGGACCCCACACGGAGAACATTCAAACAACATGGCTACAAAGGACAGACAAGACGAACCATTTAGGTATGATTTTAATGTCCAATTCACGAGAGATAACAGTTGCCAACTGCGACAATAAACTCAATATATTCAGGGCTACTCTCCGTGAACACAAAACTAGAACGCTAAATCGTATAAAGAGAGCTCTATTGATTAACAGTGTAAGTAGGCTGTTTATGTTTTCTTTATGTTGTAGAATTTTTCTAATACTATGTTATTTACTTTGTAAAGATGTTTAGACATTATTTATTCTGTTTTATTTTAATGCTCATGTGTAAAGTTGATGTTTCAAAAGTTATTCTGATCTTTTATGTATTTACTTTATCATAATTCCTGTAACACTGATGTATATGTTAGTTCGATTCTTTTGTAAAGCCTGTACCACAAATGTTATCTGTATTGTTATGTTCTTTAATGATGTATTTTGTACCTTTGTAATTGCATTCTTATGTTATAAAATTGTAATTGACAGGTTCTAAGGACAATTCCAAAAACTTAGTGAGTGTACAAGTGGTGGTTTATGGACTTGCTATATTGTCTGCAAGACTTCTAAGGACAATTCCAAAAACTTTGTGCGTGCACAAGTGGTGGGTTATGGACTTGCTATATTCTCCGCAAGACTCTTCAATGGTGATTGTGCACCGCACAGTCGCAGCAGATGGCTGCTGGCCATCTCTATAAGGACTACAGTGGGTCTGCATCTCTGGTGGTCCACCAATACTATTATTTCTACAAGGATTACAGTGGGTCTACACCTTTGCTGACTCACCAGTACCATTATTTCTACAAGGACTACAGTGGGTCTGCACCTCTGGTGGCCCACCAATACCGTAATCTCTACCAGGACTACAGTGGGTCTACTCTGTGATGACCTACCTACCAATCTTCTTCAAAACGTCGAATGACTCTGCTGTGGGTTTGCTCTGTTGTGGCCCATTACCTGTCAGCATGTCAAGAGTCAGCACTGTCTTTTCGTTGGAAGGACAACACTACTTGTTCAAGACTGCATGGAAATCCACTACTTCTGTGTGCAATTTCTTTTACTAATGAGACTTTGTGAAAAAAAACTGTAATTCCTATTATGATGAATGATCAGGACTAAATTATGGACTGTGAGAAAATTTTAGCTTTTGACCAACATTGTATAAATAAGTGTGTGCATTTGATATCTTTGTTATTGTAATTATGAAAAATTTTTTCAAATCATTATTGGGCACTGCCCAAAACAATTTGTAAAATTTTTTGTGGGGAGCATGGGGGCTATGTAAGTAGGCTGTTTATGTTTTCTTTATGTAAGTAGGCTGTTTATGTTTTCTTATCGGCAACGTTACGTAGCGCTCGGTATGAAAATCACTGGCTGTGCTGTGTGCAGTCTGTAGCTAGTTTGCATTGTTGTCTGCCATTGTAGTGTTGGGCAGCGGCAGCTGGATGTGAACAGCGCGTAGCGTTGCGCAGTTGGTGAGCCGCCAGCAGTGGTGGATGTGGGGAGAGAGATGGCGGAGTTTTGATAATTTGTAATACTGGATATTATGAACTACTATATATATTATGACTGTTAAGGTAAATATATTGTTTGTTCTCTATTATCATCTTTCAATTGCTAACTATGCCTATTTGTAGTTAGTGCCTTCAGTAGTTTGAATCTTTTATTTACCTGGCAATAGTGGCGCTTGCTGTATTGCAGTAGTTCGAGTAACGAAGATTTTTGTGAGGTAAGTGATTTGTGAAAGGTATAGGTTAATGTTAGTCAGGGCCATTCTTTTGTAGGGATTTTTGATAGATTGCGTTGCGCTAAAATTATTGTGTGTCAGTTTAAGCACAGTCGTGTATAAATTTTTCTAAGGGGACGTTTCAACAGCTATGCCCTAAACAAAATATATCACATCGCAACAATGTTAAAAGTACCCTAGGATATAACGCACAAGATTTTAGCTGCAGTTTATTGGTTCATCTGGAGCGGGAATATCTTTAAAGTGACCATGCCAGCCATGGTATTAACCTGCCCCGCTGGCGGACCGTATCCGCAAAATACTGCAGACATCCCATCCGACAATTACAAAAACGTTCAACAGGTTAGCCCCAACGAGCAAAAAGCCTCCAGTAGATTGTGGTCACATCAGCGCTCATCGCGACTACGTCCGGACTTACCGCTTGGAAATGAGCTATATTCAGGATAATCCACAGTAACTTAACACCAGAAGGACCTATTACCACCTCAAGAGACGCCATAGGCCAAACCCCGTGGAAGCGAAATACCCAGCGGTCAACTGGAGTAACGCCTGGAAAAATATTAACAATCCCATTCTCCACTCCAAAATAGTGTCCAGATGGTATGACTTTTTAAACGAGAACGCCCCACAGGTGAAAAACTGCACAATATCAATTTGAAGCAGAGTCCGTACTGCGATCATTGCCATACTGTACATACCTTGGCACACATTCTAATCTGCCGAGACCAATCCCACATATGGAACTGGACTAGAAAAATCTCGCAACAATTACTAGGACTACAGAATCTCCTATAACACTTAAAGAAGTACATCAACCAGACTGTCGTTTCTTTACTGGAACAAAGAACAATAGCTGCACTTGGATTATCGGCCATTTCGCTCATTTTGCAATTATGATTAAACATGCGAGTATAGACGAGTATATACGGTACATAATGGAAGAGCATCATAATTTTAAAAAGGTCCGAAACACAAAGCTTTGTTTCAAAATTTCTTACTTCACACTTTGCCATAATGAAGAGGTAATTTTTGATTGGCGCATAACACTAAAGCGAGCCTCTACAAAGTTTGCATCATTTTAATTAAGTTGTCAGAAAAAAATTTTTTTAGTTAGGTGCCCTTGGACAACTAATTATGGCAGAAGCCATAACATGAAAACAATTAAAAAAAGATGACGTAGTGTTTACGGCAAAAAAAAATGGTAAGGCACTTGCCACTTTCTCGCGATAGGCAAAGATCCCGGGTTCGGGTCTCGGTCGGTACACAGTTTTAATCTGCCACGAAGTTTCATATCAGCACACACTCCGCTGCAGAGTGAAAAACTTATTCTGGGCAAGATGTACTTGTGAGCCAGCTAAAAATCTAAGAGACTAAAATTAAATATGTTAGTTATGAAACGAATATTAGCTGAAAAGTGTTACTGGCATAATAAAATCAACAACGGTGTGAGTAAACTGGGTTTCACTACTTCTAACAAAGCGATAATGAGAAACAGCTCAAGCATTTGTACGGGTAAAACTTGTATCCATTATAAAGTGTAAACTGAAGTTAATAAGAACTATTCTCGCCATTAAATTCAATAAGGAGTATGTATCAGGAAATGTTACTCGCAATTACGTTAAAGCTGTACATGCTTCGTATATACGTTTTTTCGCAGCACGACCCCCACAGTGCTGCAACATGGAGTAAGTATGTACCATCTGATGATGAATCGCTTGGTCATTTGAAACCGGTAAAGGGAAATAAAAATTGAAGAATAAAACATAAGGCGACTAGCTGCAGTAATTTCTAGAAATCTTTTGTTTGTACAGGACTTGTACATTTTCTGAAAAAGTAACGCGTAAACCACTGAATGGCAGGTTTACACGATCGAATGTACAGAAAACAGAGAGCTGGAAAACAAGTAGATCATGCAGAGACAAAGGAAGGGGACTGATCTGCGGTAATGAAATGCTTTCAGATTCATTCAGACAAAGTGATATTTCAATACTGGCTATAGTAAATATTTTCTGACAAGTGTCTGGGTACAGAAGCGGTCACAAGAACATGAATCATTATAATTTAGAATGAAAATAAGAAATTTCTCGCCTGATTAATATAACAGTGAGTTGAAAGCGAATATGATTTTCATTGGTAAAACAGAAATAAGTTCAAAACATTTTATCTTAGAATTTGAGATATACTGCAACTCTGTAACTTGTGATAGGCGAATGTAAATCCTTGAGGGATGCTGATGGAAAGCTTAAATTGTGTATGAATGAAACACGTTAAATTTTGACACCATACATAAAAATGTACTTCCCTCTATCAAAAATCTTTCCACTTTTCACATTACTTGATGACTTCTTCTACTCGATGTAGTACACTCAAACAGCCTGACTGACGTAGGTTCAGAGTGAAGTTTGACTATGTATTATTCGTTTACCATGTGGTGTTCATGTTTCTTTTTCTTCGCGTTTCGTGTACAGGGAATCGTGACTATTGCACTAAGATCACCGCAACGTGTATGATGACAGGAGCGTTTCGGTCGTACTGTAGTATTGTAACCGTACTGCTTTTAAATAGCTTATGTAGCATGGCCCTTAAGGAAACCAGCTCAACCTACAAGTATTAATAATTCCTCCAGTATTTTTTGCTGTTGAATCACTTTGCAGCAGTCTTTGATTTTCCATACAAAATGTTTTTAACTAAAAGGACTACCACAGTGAGCTACAGTGGCGTGCTAATAGCAACAGTTTTACGAGAGCTGTCGCTCGGTTTGTTGCATGATTACGATGATAACCAAACACTAACGTGTGTCATTTACTGCTGTGTTGCTTGGTTGTACATGTCTTACGTGAAAACTGTTAACTATATAAGGAATTGAAAAAATTTAAAAGAAATTTTACTGAAAGATATGAAAACATAGTTAAACATAGAAATGATGAAGTAAGAGAAATAATAGACAAAAAATATTTACGAAGACCAATTTGAACATACTGAATCTGGCGCTGAATGAAAAATGTGGAAGATAAGTTGAAAAAAGTTGACGAAAATTAATGTTGTAAAACTTATCACCGAGGACACTGCGTATTGTAAAATGAAACTTTCATCACTGTCGTAGTATAATATATTAGCTTCCATTGAGTTCGCTATGGGATGTCTGTACAAAAAATCCATGTCTTCTAATTCATTAACTGGTAACAACACCAGTTCACTAGGGCTGATTGACTGTTACACTTCGAAGTGTAAACATATACTGCAGTGTTTCAGATTTTTGAATTGCGATTGATCATGTCATGTAGACATTACGCCATTTGCAGTTGACTGGTAGATTTATAAGTTCCCACATCCCATGACCCAACAATATTAGCAACTAAGTCTATACTTAACCCATTTATAATGTGGGACAAACAAGAATTCATTGAATGAAGTTACGAAACCGTCAGAATTGTTCCGAAATTCGTTTTAATTTAAATGGCGACCAGTTTCAGACCTTAGTCCAATATCAAGCCATCCACATCAGCGTTATCATAATCTGCGTACGCTGGTCACATTGCTTGTGTAAATGGCTAAGTGAAAGGTACTATTTGCGTACGACAGTCCAGTGCTGTGTGCACACATTATGGTAGCACTCATATGGATGGCTTGACAATGGACTAAGGTCCAAAATTGGTCGTCACTTAAACAAAAACAAGCATCTGTGCAACTTTGACAGTTCCGGAAATATCTTTGAATGACAGTAAATAGCTGCCTTTGGCCATTCAGCATGCTGCCAGTGAGTAAATAATTCATTGATTCTCGTATACCAGAGCAAAAGCATCCCACATCCCCTTTGCCTACAAACAATTTGACGGAATTGGCAGCAATAAAAATAATTGAAGCGGGTAGTTTATTAAGGGATATCAGATAAATTGTATCGTATACGCTACTACAGGGTACCGATGTCCTGTGGACATACATGGGAGGTTCATAAACAGAGAGACTGTAACATGGATGCGTCGTTTGGATCCTGAACGGTAACTGAACCACATTAAAATGATATTTACCAACTGTGTTTGAAAATTTAATTGAATACTACTTTCGTAATTAGTATAAGTTGTCATGAAATGGTTGAGAGAGATTTTTATTATTTTTATTGTTTGTTAATTCGTAGGAATGGACTAATTTGTTTTTAACATCAAAACATTTATTCAGGAATTTTTAATTATGGTACTTAAATTGGGAAAGAAAGTCTAAGAAACAAAACCAAGAATATACATTGACAAAAAATTAATTGTAAACGTTTAAGTAAAACAATATGACAGTAGTGGACTTTGTGATTCAGTTTTTCCGTTAACTTACTGGATTTTTACTTTTTATTTATTTTTGGCGTACCTGTTTACAAACAGTTTCAAGGTGGAGCTGTTCAGAGAAACTCGTGGGCGGAGGTAATGGAGTGAAGTTGCTATGCAGAGCTCGTGGAGAGAGAGCAGAAGAAACTTAATTGATAACTTCAAGAATGTAGCCAAGTAAGTATTTCCTCACACCTTTATTGTATCAGTTTATACTTTCCCATTGAACAGTGGCGACTCGCTGATATCGACACTCGTCTGGTCTTGTATCTCTGACTGTTTCCGCCTTTGGTTTTCCGGCTTGGCGGGTGGCCGGGGTCTCTCTCCGGCCGGCGTTCAAACAGGCAAAATTTTTTGAAGGCAGGTCCTCGGATCGATGCCCTCTGCCTGGACCCCGCCGTCCTTGCCGTTTTACCGCGCACCGGGAGTACGGTGCTGATAGTCGACGCGGTGCTTGCGAAACGGTGGCGGGTCCGTCATCTCATGCTGGACATCTTCTCATCACGTGACGGGAAGCATGAAGTTACGTATGATTCATATTCTTCTGTTAACCTGTGAATATTTGTAAAACTTATGTTGGCGTGTTGTATCTACCGGAGATCAGTTAAAGATGGTTCTGAATAAGAGAGTGTTATACGGAACTTACGAAGTCTAAGGCTTCGAAATGTTGTTTCCGCGCAGCAGAGTTATGTATTTCTTTATTTCGAATCAGTCTAGTCCCCAGGGGTAAATGCATACTTCTGTTGATCCGCTAGGCCTTCCAGAGTGACGAGAGCATACAGGAAGTGCTGCCCTTCGTCCTCAACGCTTCCAAAGATTATTCAGGTTGATCGTTCAAACGTTTCGCTCCATACACGCCAATGGTCATCTGTCTGCTGGAGCATAAAACGTGATTCATCTGAAAATGCCAACTGTGTCAGTGGATCCCCAGTCGCGGTAGTGGCTTGTAAATTACAGCCTTCGTCGCTGATGAACGGTCAGAATGGATGCAAGAACCAGGTGCCTGTTGCAGAGACCCGTAAGCAGCAACCATCGCTGAACGGTGATTGAGGAGACACTGTTGGTAGCCCTTGGTCCATCTGGCCAGTCAGTTGCTCAACAGTAGCACGCCCACTCGCCCGTACACATCTCAGCAGCCGTCGTTCACGACTGGGAGGTCGCCTCGGCGCGTGACAGGCGGCAAGAGACTTCCCAGGGAGCCGCACGTAAGGCCTCCCCGGTTAGCATGGCAGAAAGGTTTCCGCTGCTATCTGAGGCTGACACTGTCCCACAGGCAAATGCGTTGCCCGTCCTGTTTCAGAAGGAACCTCTCAGCTTGCAAGGTCCGTGCAGTCACATAGGGTGGGATTGTTGATAGTTGGGAGCCCTAATGTTAGAAGCGTTATGGGGACCGTTAGTGACACGAGCGCCAAGGACGGGAGGAAAGCCAATATGTACTCCCTATGCGTACCGGTTGGAGTCATTCCAGACGTGGAAAGGATCCTTCCGGAGTCCATGAAGAGCACAGGGTGCAGCCAACGGTAGGTTGTGGCTCAGGTCGGTACCAATAATATGTGACACTTTGGTCCAGAAGAGATTCCCTCTGTTTTCAAGCGGCAAACGGAAGTGGTAAAGGCTGGCAGTCTTGCTGGCGAGATGAAAGCAGAGCTCACCGTTTGCAGCATAGTCGACAGGACCGATTGCAGACCTTTGGTACAGAGCCGAGTAGAGGATCTGAGTCACGGGCTCAGCCTGCTTTGCAACCGTGAAGACTGCAGATTCCTCGACTTGCGCCAAAGGGTGGTGGGATTTTGGGTTACGCTGAGAAGGTCAGGAGTCCACTACACGCAGGAGGCTGCTACGCGGCAGCAGGGGCTGTGTGGCGTGGACTGGGCAAATTTTTAGGTTAGAGGGTCTCGGGGAAATACAAAAAGGGCTTCAATCCCAAAGGGTGCAGGTCGAACATGGGAAGAACGTAGATACAGGAACCATCGATATAACAGTTGTAAATTCTCGTAGCTGTGTTGGGAAAGTACCATAGCTCCACGCGCTAACAGAAAGCACAGATGCTCAAATCGTTATAGGCACTGTAAGCTTGCTAAAGCCGGAGATAAATTGAGATGAAGTTTTTGCGAAAAACATAATGGTGTTCCGAAAGGATAGGCCAAACACAGTTGGCGATGGCCTGTTTGTTGCTGTTAGTAGTAGTTTATCTTGTAGTAAAATTGAAGCAGGTTGTTCCTGTGAGTTAGTATGGGCAGAGGTCATTATTGGCAAACCGGAGTAAAGTAATAATTGGATCCTTTTACCGACCTCCCAACTCAGATGATATGATTGCAGAAAAGTTCGAAGAAAACTTGAGTTTAATTTCAGAAACGTATGCGGCTCGTACGATTATAATGTTACTTAAAATCCGTCTTGATTGCAAATTTTTTATTCATATGACCGGTTTCGGTTCATTCAGAACCATCTTCAGATCTGATATTTCAGTTACAGGAGTAACCCGTCCAAATCCAGCAACTTTCACATGTTGCGAAACCGGTCATATGAATAAAAAATTTGCAATCAAGACGAATTTTAAGTAACATTATAAAATCACTGATTGCTGTTATCCCATAAGACATTATGTCTGTTTTTGCATCGTACGACTATTATTGGTGGTGACATTAAGTTAACCTCGATATATCGGCGAAAATACATGTTCAAATCCGAAGGTACTCATAAATCATCCAAAATTGTGCTAAACGCATTCTCTGAAAATTGTTTCGAGCATCTACTTCATGAGCCCAAGCGAATAGTAAACGGTAGTGAAAACACACTTGAGCTCTTAGCAACAGATAATCCTGAGCTAATAACGAGCATCGAATAGTGAACACAGGGCTGTCATAGCAAGGCTGAATACTGTAACTCCCAAATGCTCCAAAAGTAAAAGAAGAATATACCTATTCAGAAAAGAAGATAAAAATTTAATTGACGCCTTCCTGAGAGTCAATATCCACTCCTTCCAAATTAACAATGTAAGCGCAGACCAGACGTGGCTTTAATTCAAAGAAATAGTATCGAGTGCAGTTGAGAGATTTACACAAAATAAATTAACGAACGACGGCGCTGATTCCGCTTGGTCAAAAAACGGATCAGGACGCGGTTGTAACATCGAAAAAAGCATGCCAAATTTAATCGAAAAAGATCGGCGATCTTTTACAGAAGCTCGTAATTTAGCGCTGACATCAATGCGAGATGCTTACAATAGTTTCAATAACAAACTTTATCTCGAAACCTGGCAGAAAATCCAAAACACTTCTAGTCGTATGTAAAGTATACTAGCGGTAGCACACAGTCAATACCTTCTCTTCGCGATAGCAACGGAAATACTATTGCCGACAGTGCTGCTAAAGCAGAGTTACTAAATACAGCCTTTCGAAATTCCTTCACCGAAGAAGACGAAGTAAGTATCCCAGAATTCTAACCAAGAACGGCTGCCAACATGAGTAACTTAGAAGCAGATATCCTAGGAGCAGTGAAGCAACTTAAATCACTTGATAAAAGCAAGTCTTCTGGTCGAGAATGTATAGCGATTAGGTTCCTTTCGGGTATGCTGATGCAATTGCTCCATACTTAACAATCATATGCAACCGCTCGCTCGACGAAAGATCCGTACCCAAAGACTGGAAAGTTGAACAGGTCACACCAATATTCAAGGAAGTTAGTAGAAGTAATCCACTAAATTACAGGCCCATACCATTAACGTCAATATGTAGCAGGATATAGAAAACATCGTTCTTGTGAAACGCAATGAGATCTTTAAACACGAGAAGTGTTGAGCGCTATTGACAAGAGATTTCAAAGTGATTTCGTATTTCTAGATTTCCAACAGGTTTTGACACTTTACCACACAAGCGGTTGTAGCGAAATTGCGTGCTTATGGAACACCGTCTCACTTATATGACTGGATTCGTGGTTTCCTGTCAGGGAGGTCAGAGTTCGTAGTAAATGACGGAGAGTCATTGTGTAAAGCAGAAGCGGTTTCTGGCGTTCCACAACGTTGTGTCATAGGCCCTCTGCTGCTCTTTATCTATATAAACGATTTAGGAGAAAATCTGAGTAGCCGTCTTATGTTGCTCGTAGATGATACTATCGTTTATCGCCTAGTAAACATATCAGAATATCAAAAAAATTTCAAACTATTTAGAAAAGATTACTGATGAAACACGTATGTAACATAGCAGCGATGGCGAGGCATTGTAGCATCTGTTACCAGAGAGTATGCGCTTGACCGCGCGAGTGTTGCGAGCGGTTCTCAGTCAGTCAGTAAGTCGTTGCGAGTCTGCAGCTCTGTCTAGTTGAGAGAGTACTCAGTTGGTTGTCGAGTAGCCGTCATGCAGAGCAGTCGGTCAGTAGTAGCAGCCCAGTGCGGTTGTGTGATGCAGTCTGTCGGCAACACTGGTCAAGATGCTGAATAAGGTATATTGTTAATTAAGGTAATCATCAGATAATTTCAAGTTCATTTATTGTAATTAATTTCCAACAAGTGCCCCAATAATAATTTGATTTCAAGCTAAGCATTTTTAATAAACAATTCTCTTTTTTAATAATATTTCCGTTGCATTTCCTTAAAGAAAACTTTCAGTTAAATTACAAAAAAAAGGAATATTATTATTTGCAATGCAGTTCCTCCAAGCAGTGCGGAACAATAAGAGCAGAAATGTGACTAGCAGTTACAATGAGGTAAGAGTTTAATTCTGAATTTTTGTACAGGGCCAAAGACCGATATTTCGGTTTAATTGAATTTTCATTATCACTGAGATTTCATTAGTACTGAATTGTTTTTCATTATTTTTGTAGGAGCTTACACCAGAGTCAGATTGCGAATTTTTGTTTAATTGTCATTGTCAGTAAATTTATTTGCTGGGAGATTACGTTAGGTTGTATTCTTGTTAACATAATCTTTTAAAATTTTTGTGGGGAGGTTACACTTGGCGACACCCAGTCCAGGATCGTATTTCGTTGAGAATCTTTTGAACAACAGTCAGATATCTGCTCTTATTTGCTTAGATATAATTAGGATTTGGCGCTACGCTTTTACTAATCTTGTGACTTTCTTTCTACAGGTCAACGGCAATTCGTTGCTCTGTTGTATTTGTGTGTTGTTTTTGCATTTGTGTTTATTGTTTTGTGAATAATTGTGACTACTGTAAAAATGCCGCGAAAGACTATGAATAGTGTATCGCGAAGTATTATGAATGAAATTACCGACTCAAACAACTTTACCGATAGGACGTGTGACGCGCAGTGTAATGATGATAATCGTGCGTTCACTAACAATCAGTGTATTCCAACCACTAATGATGACTTTTGTCTTAATGATGAACGAACGAACTCGATTGTGTCTTCTGTTGATTTGACGACAATCGATGATGCGGAACGCTCTATTGTAATGAGCGATGCCCAGCTTAACACACCCGATTTAGAAAATCCAAGTAATGTACAGACAAATTTTTCGAATGAAAGTGGTCAGTGTACCGAAAATACGACGGACTCGAGTGAGAAACGTTTTTGTAAATTACAGAATGACCAAATGGTCACACAAAACGTTACAATTGTAGGTACGCAATCAAACAGCACAGATAATAGAGTAAAGAAAGTTACATTGGATCAAATTGTGGCAGTAGTACAACTAATGACTGAAATACTGAGAAACGAGCGCAAACAACGTGAATTAATTGATGAAAGAAACAAACAATCGAATGAAGATCAAGACGACATTAATAAAAAAATCAAACAACTTAGTGAACGGAATGAACAGATTAATGAACAGATTGATGCCATTGCCGCGCAAAATTATGATAATAGAAGACAATTACGTGTGGATACTAAGACTTGTGCTAATAACAGTAATGAAGAAGTTGGCACTGTTGCACAAGAATTAAGTAGCACACGTGTAGACACAACAGAATCACATAAAGACAAGATTAATGCAGTCACTGAACAATGTTCAGCGAACGAAACACAGATACACGAAATTAATGCAGTCACTGAACACTGCCGTAAAAACACAGTGCAGATACGCGACGAGTTTAATTTAGAGTCAGTGGAAGTTTCACACACTCCGAATACGGAAGTTAACGAGAAATTTGCACGTCAGATCAACCAAATTGACGAAAATGTTACAGTAACAGAGTTGAAAACTATTTCAGTCACCAATACGTCACAGAATCCGCTACTTTGCGAACATTTGTCAGAGTCACGTAGTGCGTATAATGTGAACAATTTACAGAAACTACGCGAATTAAAATCCGAAAAGCCACGCGACTTAAAATCTGAAAGGCTACGCAACTTGAAATCCGAAATGACACAGACGAACAAATTCTCATACAAACCCGAACGTGTTTACAAATTCAATGACGAGAACGTAGATTACGAGCAATTTTTATCCGCCAGAAAATGTAAAGAATTTAATAATGACAGCGTACAGGTACACGCTTTGAACTGTATGCGACAATCTATTTTTGTACTTTCACCGCTATTGCCTGCAATGCGGAAACGAGTTTTGAACCTGATGCGACAATTTGCTATTGCATTTTTATCAGCATTGCCTGTAATGAGGAAACTTGAATTAGCAAGAATACAGCAATTTGATTTTGGAATTTTACCGCCATTGCGTGTAACGCAAAAGCTAAAATTTATTTGTAGCGCATAATGAACCTCAGGGGATTCATTACGCTTTAATGAATATGTGCCGTAGCGAGCATAGGGCCCCGAGCTGTAGTAGTGCTGTTTCATCTTTAGTTTTCTGCACTGCTGCCTTCTCTTCTACTATCCTTTATATCTATCAAAACCGCTCTTTAACTATTGCTCTACCTAGAATTAAGAATATGTAAAGAAAACCGGATTTGTCAAGATATACCGAAAGTGACAAATTTTATTAGGCACTCCACAAATACCAGCGTAATTTTAATAACTGACAAAATCTTAATCATCAGTACGTGTAAGATTATCAGTAACAGTAAACACATTTTTGTAACAATAGACGTTTTTCACCACAACAGCATGAAAGTCAGCCGCTTAGCATTCCTAACCAACAATGCAGTCTACAAGATCAACCAAGCTTTAATGTTTCGCCGCGTGCACGTATAGTCCCTGATACAACAAATAGTAGCGCACGGCAGCAAGGAAATAACTACGTACAGAAAAAACAGTATTTCAATCTCTATCGCAATGCGCCGTATGGAAATGACTATCACGACATACGTAAAATTAATTAGCACAATTTTCAGCGTACATTCAATAACACGTCAGATAGAATATGATTAAATACAGTACAGGTTGCATATTCCAATAATGTAAGCAATACTTTTGACACACAGAATCTTGTCCACGAAAATGTTATTTGAAATACGCTTTGTTGAATGCACCACTTTTATCGCACCCAGATCTTACCAGAAATTTTTCCATTGCCACCGACAGTTCCAACACAGCTTTAGGCGTACATATTTTTCAGGAAATTGAAGAAGATGGTTCTACAGTAATTAAAAACATCGCATTTGCAAGCCGCATTTTGTCACCTGCTGAACGAAATTACTCCGTTACAGAATTGGAAACATTATGTGTTGTATGGGCTTTTACGAGATTTCGGCATTTTCTTTATGGCAGACATACCACAGTTTACACAGACCACAGAGCGATACAATTTTTACTTTCAGCTAAATTCACTCACGACAGGTTAAGCAGATGGAAGCTTTATTTACAGGAATTTAATTTTACAATTGTTCATATTCCCGGCACACAAAATGTTGTAGCAGACGCACTATCGCGTTCTCTCAGCAACAATCAGCAAGACGTAGCAACCAACTTCTGCAAAGCAAATTTCAGCGTCATGTACATCCAGCAAGTTGCATTTGAAAATTTTATTTCGTCTTCATTACAGGACATAGCAAAAGAACAAAGTAAAGACAACGTGTGGAAAGAAATTAAACGCCTTTGGCAAGATAAGAATAATGTTACGATTAGAAACCATTACACTGTACGCAATGACATTTTGTTTCGCCGCTCTCACCCTGACAGCAACAATTGGTTATTATGTATTCCTGACGAACTGGTTAACAAATTAATCTGGTACACTCATTTAAGTTACGCACATTACGGAGCAAGAAAATGTTTTCTTATACTGAGACAGAACTGTTATTTTAACAACATGGAGAAACGAATACGACGAGTTTTAGCGTCATGTAAAATTTGCCAGAAAGCTAAGTCAGACACAACGTCACATATTCCTCCATTATATCCGATTGTACCTGTTAAATTAAGACATATGGCCGCAGTAGACATTTTTGGTCCGATTCCGAGAACTAACAGAGGTTTTTGCTACATCTTTGTCGCTGTTGAGCTCACTTCAAAATTTGTTACCTTCACTCCGTTACGCAAAGCTACCGCTAAAACTGTTTCAAAAGCATTTGTAAAGCATTTTCTATTTCATGTAGGGCATGTGATGAAAGTAATTTCCGACAATGGACCACAGTTTCGATCTGCAATATGGACACGTATGTTACGAGCTAGAAACATTTCTCCGATCTATATATCCAAGTACCATGCTTCTTCGAACCCCTGTGAACGGTTAATGAAAGAAATTGGTAAGCTGTGCCGAATATACTGCCACAAAAGACATATTGATTGGGATACACACATACTCTCATTCCAAGATGTAATTAATTCCATTCCAAATGAATCCACTATGCTATCTCCGTCTGTTATACTGAAAAACGTTGAACCACCAAACAAAATTAAAGAATTTGTACATTTTCCTACATCTCGTCGCTTACGACACCACGAAATAATTGACATTGCGCTGAACAACATCAAACGTGCCGCAGAGCGCCGGAGAAGACAGCAAAAACAGGTTTGTACACGCCGCGACTTTCACGTTGGACAGAAGATACTAGTACGTACACACCATTTATCCAGCAGAATAAAAGGTAAGTGCAGTAAATTCGAACTTCTATACGCAGGTCCATATCGGATTCGCAGCATTCCTCACCCCAATGTTGTACACGTCGAAACTTTGAGAACGAAAAAAAGTAAAGGCAATCACCACGTCTCCAACATCAAACCCTTTATTCAATAAACATACTTTATGATTTATCGCACAATAATGCCATTTCCTAATTTTTTATGATTACTTATGCAATTATACGCACATGAACGCTTACTGATGAATATCGTATTTTTTCTTGGCAAGTGCCTGGCAAGGTAAGGTTAGCAGGTCGCTTTTCTTGTCGTTACACATCAGACCATGCACATTTTCCACTTTTTTATGTACGATTGTATTCCAGTTTTGTCTGTATGCACTGTGAATTAGTTAAGATATAGCAAACACCAGTTGACTTTGACATTTTTGCCATATGATGTTTCAACATCGTGACTATTTTACGTTTTTCTTTTTTTTTTTGCTGCTGCATTGTGATATTCCGTGTACATTTTTTGCGTTTGAACACTGTCTATGCTTTTGACATATTACGTTTTCTGTCATGTTATGCTGTATGCTTGATTCTGTTACCGTTAATCAGTAATTATTTAGTGGGTATATGATTTGAATGCAAGACATTAATCTTTGTTCATCATTTTCAGAAAGAAATAACGTGTAAAGAAAATAAATTAAACAGAAATGGGAATTTCACCTACGGAATAAACGATAGAAGATGCAATAACTTTATGAGGAAGAGTAAATGGATCAGGATTAACAAGCATTAACAAGAATATACTATACTCATCGCTGAATAGCAGTCTTAACTAATTTTTTCTTTCAGAATACGAAGCGATTGATGCAGGCTGTCAGATAGAACTACACATCTTAGTTTTAGTGATGAAATATGCTAGAGATAAGGAATAGTTGTATAATGAGTAATGAAGTGATATTTTTGCAGATGATAATGAATACTGATGAATAATGATGAAGAATATGCTATTATGAATAATGAAGTTTTCTTTACAGGTGATGATAATGATGGAGTTATGAATAATGAAGTGACTGATAATGAAGTTTTTTCTTTGCAGATGAGGATAATGTTGAAGTTATGTATTTATACTACGTAGTTGTTTAAGTATTTGTTGCAGTTTGTTTTGACAGCAGGTGTTATGTTGCATAGTAGGATGACGGAAAGTTTTGGAAAGGACAGCTATGGAACATGTTTTTATACACATTTCACTACTTGTTAATTTGAAGTTCACTACTTTTCAGCATAGTGTGCGTTTCTTCTTTCAAGTCAATAATCCAATTTGTATTTTTTCCAGGAGAAGTTTTTCATGATACATACTAAACCTGTTACTTATTATACCTGTTCTAGTACTTGCATTTATATTTTTTTTACCCATTTGTGTTTATCATTTATACATGTGATCACATTACTGCCTTGTTTCACAACCTTGCTACAACTGACTCATGACGAATGACGTTACACATTTTTCATTTACAGGAACAACCCAAAACCAATTTTTTTTCTTTTTCTCTTCTTGCTTTCCCTTATAATAACGCCACTGTTTATTGTAATGAGACTACTTATAATGTGTATGATTATTAATGCTATGACTGTAATTAGCTGATTTTTAATAATGACTTCGTAATGATCTGAATGTCACTCAATGAATTGTTATTACTTCTTAATGATCTGAATAATACTGAATGATGAACAATGTTTTATTCTATTCAATACTTGATGGCCACTGAGTGCCAGTAATTAATGACAATCAATGAATTAGGTTATTAATTATGCCATTAATTAGCTCTTGTTTTCAATGTTGATACTTTGTAACTGGAAAAGAATGTGATTGTTTAATGATACTTTGTAATTAGGAAAAGGCTAATGATTAATATTATATTGGAATGACAAATGATTAATTAACTGTAATCGGAAGAAGTCTAATGATTCTTGATTATGCTTTGTAACTGGAAAGGAATGTGATTGTTTAATAATGCTTTGTAATTAGAAAAAGGCTACTAATTAATACTATTGGAATGACTATGCCATACTTTGTAACTGAAAAAGAATGCGATTGCTTCATAATGCTTTGTAATTAGGAAAAGGCTAATGATTATTACTATATTGGAATGACACATAATTAATTAACTATGCTATACTTTGTAACTGGAAAAGAATGCGATTATTTAATAATGCTTTGTAACTAGGAAAAGAAGGTTACTGATTCTATGTAAAACAATTAATGAACATTTTTCTGTAATACTACATTCATGGTACAGAAATGTTCAACACTGGGCTATGAATGCCGCAAATGAAAACTGTAATTGTCAATATTATGTGACTTAATGTCCTTCACCTCATGAGCTAACTATCCTGAATTACTGCAATGTCCATTTGTCCTGTCTATCCTAGTGATCATGGAGCACTATCTTTGGTTTTGCACTACTTCTACGTTGGTGTGCCTTGTAAAAGCGTGGTGTTGACACGACATGCTGTCCACCACCATGAGCGATGAAGACGTTATTATGGTCCCACTGTTTGGTGTACCTAATGTACTGCCAAAATGAGAACATGAAATATTACTACGAGAGTTCAGTGTCTTGGCTACACTGATGGATTCTGATGGGAAAAGAACTGCAAATTGTGTCACTTGGTGTTGTACTTCTGTGGAAAGATATGGACTTTCAGAACAGCTGTGTGCAATCTAAAGTGCTACAACCATGATGCAATCCTTCCCTTTCCTATCCTAATTCTTGTCACATAGTGAAAATCATTTTTTTGCTAACATTATTTATGTTCATGGGTTATACATTTTTTTTTGATTCGCTGAACTCCAGTGCGAGTACAGTTATGTCACTTGTCGATATGATTTTGCCATTATGTTTATTTATTGCAAAAATGCCTAAGACATTTTTTCGATTTGTTCTCAAGTACAGTATGTGCACTCTTGTCTTTTATATTGTATATACAATTTTTTAGTATTTTATTTTAATGATATGTTCTGAACTGCAGTGCATGTGCACTTATGTTGTGTGTTAATATGTTTTCTACTGAACTCCAGTGCCTGTGCACTTTTCTCATTTTTCAATATGATTTGTACTATTCTGTATATTCAATACTTCAATGCGTATGCACTTATGTCATTTGTTACTAATTGTATATACATTTCATCATTTACTGATATGTTCTCAACTGCAGTGCATGTGCACTCATGTCACTTGTCAACATAATATTTTGCCAGTCTGTTTATTTGTTCTGAATATGCTAAAGAATTTTTTCAGTGCCTGTGCACTTTGTTATCTGTCAAATAATTTGTATATACATTTTTCTGATTAGCTACTATGTTTTGTACTCACATTTTGTCTTTGTCTGATATATTTTGTACTTAGTGCGTGTGCACAACATTTAATTCATGTACTACATCTAAATATTCTGTAAGTTGTAGAAGTTTGTTAATTAAAGAAAAATTTTGCCGCGCTTGGCAAGTCCAAATGACTCACCATCGCTGCCAAATTTTTGCCCTCCCCAGTGGAGGGTTATGAAACACGTATGTAACATAGCAGCGATGGCGAGGCATTGTAGCATCTGTGACCAGAGAGTATGCGCTTGACCGCGCGAGTGTTGCGAGCGGTTCTCAGTCAGTCAGTAAGTCGTTGCGAGTCTGCAGCTCTGTCTAGTTGAGAGAGTACTCAGTTGGTTGTCGAGTAGCCGTCATGCAGAGCAGTCGGTCAGTAGTAGCAGCCCAGTGCGGTTGTGTGATGCAGTCTGTCGGCAACACTGGTCAAGATGCTGAATAAGGTATATTGTTAATTAAGGTAATCATCAGATAATTTAAAGTTCATTTATTGTAATTAATTTCCAACAAGTGCCCCAATAATAATTTGATTTCAAGCTAAGCATTTTTAATAAACAATTCTCTTTTTTAATAATATTTCCGTTGCATTTCCTTAAAGAAAACTTTCAGTTAAATTACAAAAAAAAGGAATATTATTATTTGCAATGCAGTTCCTCCAAGCAGTGCGGAACAATAAGAGCAGAAATGTGACTAGCAGTTACAATGAGGTAAGAGTTTAATTCTGAATTTTTGTACAGGGCCAAAGACCGATATTTCGGTTTAATTGAATTTTCATTATCACTGAGATTTCATTAGTACTGAATTGTTTTTCATTATTTTTGTAGGAGCTTACACCAGAGTCAGATTGCGAATTTTTGTTTAATTGTCATTGTCAGTAAATTTATTTGCTGGGAGATTACGTTAGGTTGTATTCTTGTTAACATAATCTTTTAAAATTTTTGTGGGGAGGTTACACTGAATGTTGCAAAAATTGGCAGTTGACCCTAAATAATAAAAGGTGTGTGAGGTCATCGACATGATTGCAAAATGGGTTCAGTTAAACTTCGGTCACGTGACAAATGAATGTAATGTAAAGGCCGTAAATTCTAGTAAATCCCTAGGAATATCAATTACGAACAATTTAAACTGGAACGAACACGTGGAAAATGTTGTAGGGATGACAAACCGAAGACTGCGTTTTATTGACAGAACACTTAGAAAATGTAACAGATCTACTAAACAGACATCCTACACTAAGCTTCTCCGTCCTCTTTTGGAGTATTGCTGCCCGGTCTGGGTCCTTACCACAAAGGTTTAACAGAGTACATCGAGAAAGTTCGAAGAAGGGCAGCACGTTATATACTGTCGCTGAAGAGCGGAGAGAATGCCACTGAAATGATACAGGATTTGGGATGAACATCATTAAAAGAAAGGCGTTTTTCGTTGCTACGGTATCTTTTCACGAAATTCCATTCACCTACTTTTTCCTCCGAATGCGAAAATATTTTGTTGATGCATACCTATATAGGAAGAAACGATTATCATAATAAAAAAGGGAAATCCGAGCTCGCACGGAAAGATATAGGTGTTCGACTTTTCCGCGCGTTGTTCGAGAGTGGAATTACAGAGAATTATTGTGAAGGTGGTTCCATAAACCCTCTGCCAGGCAGTTTAGTGTCATTACTGAACGCTGCAAATACGTGGCACTATTTCTAACGTAGTCAGCAAGACTCTGTATATAACAGTCGGAACACTCTATTAATCGTTCAACTCCTTAGTCATAGAGCTATTCGAAAACCGTTATATGAACACCTATTCTTGGACAATCACTACCCCCCCCCCCCTTCAGATGTTCTTTCATCTTACAGAAAAGATACAAATTACATGACTCAAGATCTGGACTATCCTATCTGTATCACTCCTGTCTCTGTGGTCTTGATCAAAATTCACTATGGCTGGACTTGAGATTGCATTTGCTCCACATACTACTAGAATTTCACTGCAAGTCTGTGTGAAATTTGTAAGTTTTTCCCACAAGAATCGTACTGCCATATGTATTTCAATTTTGGATCACCTTTCCATTTGTCTCCCCGTTTCAGTCGCACACTGAGATGCACCTGTTAAGCGTACAACGTCACAATTGGGTCTAAAACAAACCCGGAAAACGTTCTGTCTCTTCTGACAATGCACAACTCTTGCTGCCGAGTGGTCTCAGCGTGGGACGACATGTGGACGAGATTTTTCACGTCTCCTTTACAAAGACACGAGGCTATGCCTCCTTGACTGGGACCAAAACTCAAAGCAACACATTTTACTGTGTTCCACTTCGAAGCATGAGCGGCGTAAACAGAGATCACATAAGGTTAGTAATAACTGTATAATTATAGCTTGTTGAATTCATAACGACCTAAACAACCCGAGTATCAGGTAAGACTATGCCTCTACAAGTGGTCAGATATGATTTTTTACCATTCTGGAATATCGATCCCAAGACGTGTATTACTACGAATTCAGAAGAGCTTATGGCTTGTTAAGGGCGAATATCGGACAGGGTAGAGAAGAGAGGCGCGTGTCTGGCATGTGGAATGGCGACCGTCTGTTGCTCGCAGCCAGCTGCAGCCTCCACTGCCGCCCCTGCAGCCGCCGCCTCCGCCTCCAAAGCCGCCCACGCCGCGACGCCGATGGCGGACGTGCCGGCCATACAGAGGGAGCCGGCGCGCCTCCAGACTGATGGCTGCAATTCTGCAGCCGACGGCCGGGGGGATTCCCAGGAAAGAGAGACTGGCAGCCGGAGAATTTGCAGCAAAGTGGCCATTAGTTCCGCTGCTCGGGCGCATACGTAAAGAGAGCGGCGTTCGGTGCAGCACGAGCACCTTAAAACAATTAATGGGACAGCAGATAAACTGCGGTTGTGAAAAGCTATTGAAGTTCTTTATGTCCACAAGCATGTTTGTGGAAGGAGCTGTCACATAAAAATGTATCAGTTGTTTCTGATCTGCACTGCTCGTCAGTTGCTAAGCAGATCATATAATAATTATTATTTACATAGCTAAGGGGTAATGGAGACAATAAGAGCATATGAGAACAAGCAAGTTTGCTTATCTAATAGATTTGGAACTGTATACAGAGACTGAGAGACAGAAAACAATCGGCTGTTCTCGAAGCAGTTTTGCGTACAATACTACTCGTGACGTGCGTGCGAAAAAAATATACCCAAGAGGGGCAATATTCTAAAACTACAGCTCTTGATGTAACTAATTCGGTAAGATTAAGACCATTTCCTAACGCAAAAACTAAATCTGACACGAAGTAAACTAAACGTCTTTGTTTAGTTTACAAATGGCTCAAATGGCTCTGAGCACTATGGGACTCAACTGCTGAGGTCATTAGTCCCCTAGAACTTAGAACTAGTTAAACCTAACTAACCTAAGGACATCACAAACATCCATGCCCGAGGCAGGATTCGAACCTGCGTCCGTAGCGGTCTTGCGGTTCCAGACTGCAGCGCCTTTAACCGCACGGCCACTTCGACCGGCTTATTTTACATTTTTAGTTATAAAGTAAATATTTTTGTAAGTAAATTAGTTTTATACTGAAAAGATGAGAATATTTCAATAGTATATACATGTCACATAGATTCACATTATCAATACGAATGTGATTTCGATTCAACTATTTCTAATTACTTCATCATGTAATTAAATCCATAATTACTTCCTCATGTAATTAAAACCAACGAGTTAGAAAATAAAGTCAGAAAACATTTTCAGTTACATTTTTATTCATACACTAATATTAATAGGTTGACACTGAAATTAAAAATCTGAAACAGAACGGAAAGTCAGATCGATTTAGAAACTGCTGTTTCATATGCACAGAAATTACTGAATGTTACTGCTGATTGTGGAGAAACAGGAAGCAAATACACTCCTGGAAATGGAAAAAAGAACACATTGACACCGGTGTGTCAGACCCACCATACTTGCTCCAGACACTGCGAGAGGGCTGTACAAGCAATGATCACACGCACGGCACAGCGGACACACCAGGAACCGCGGTGTTGGCCGTCGAATGGCGCTAGCTGCGCAGCATTTGTGCACCGCCGCCGTCAGTGTCAGCCAGTTTGCCGTGGCATACGGAGCTCCATCGCAGTCTTGAACACTGGTAGCATGCCGCGACAGGGTGGACGTGAACCGTATGTGCAGTTGACGGACTTTGAGCGAGGGCGTATAGTGGGCATGCGGGAGGCCGGGTGGACGTACCGCCGAATTGCTCAACACGTGGGGCGTGAGGTCTCCACAGTACATCGATGTTGTCGCCAGTGGTCGGCGGAAGGTGCACGTGCCCGTCGACCTGGGACCGGACCGCAGCGACGCACGGATGCACGCCAAGACCGTAGGATCCTACGCAGTGCCGTAGGGGACCGCACCGCCACTTCCCAGCAAATTAGGGACACTGTTACTCCTGGGGTATCGGCGAGGACCATTCGCAACCGTCTCCATGAAGCTGGGCTACGGTCCCGCACACCGTTAGGCCGTCTTCCGCTCACGCCCCAACATCGTGCAGCCCGCCTCCAGTGGTGCCGCGATAGGCGTGAATGGAGGGACGAATGGAGACGTGTCGTCTTCAGCGATGAGAGTCGCTTCTGCCTTGGTGCCAATGATGGTCGTATGCGTGTTTGGCGCCGTGCAGGTGAGCGCCACAATCAGGACTGCATACGACTGAGGCACACAGGGCCAACACCCGGCATCATGGTGTGGGGAGCGATCTCCTACACTGGCCGTACACCACTGGTGATCGTCGAGGGGACACTGAATAGTGCACGGTACATCCAAACCGTCATCGAACCCATCGTACTACCATTCCTTGACCGGCAAGGGAACTTGCTGTTCCAACAGGACAATGCACGTCCGCATGTATCCCGTGCCATCCAACGTGCTCTAGAAGGTGTAAGTCAACTACCCTGGCCAGCAAGATCTCCGGATCTGTCCCCCATTGAGCATGTTTGGGACTGGATGAAGCGTCGTCTCCCGCGGTCTGCACGTCCAGCACGAACGCTGGTCCAACTGAGGCGCCAGGTGGAAATGGCATGGCAAGCCGTTCCACAGGACTACATCCAGCATCTCTACGATCGTCTCCATGGGAGAATAGCAGCCTGCATTGCTGCGAAAGGTGGATATACACTGTACTAGTGCCGACATTGTGAATGCTCTGTTGCCTGTGTCTATGTGCCTGTGGTTCTGTCAGTGTGATCATGTGATGTATCTGACCCCAGGAATGTGTCAATAAAGTTTCCCCTTCCTGGGACAATGAATTCACGGTGTTCTTATTTCAATTTCCAGGAGTGTATAAAAACTTTCTATTGACCAATGATGCCATCTATAGCACTGTTTTGTTTACAAAGCTTCACATCTGATCATGTTAAGCGATTTATTGTGTTACTTACGTATTTTTCATTTTTTCGTGCTGATTTTCATGGTAAAACTCCATTCGTTGGAACATATAATAAAAATTGAACAAAACGTGTTCTGAAAACTACTTTTTTACATTGTTTGGATAAAGCACGAATCAACGCCAACATTCGACGAAATGAATATCGGAACATTCCAAAGCAACTTTCAAACTGGTCATTGGAACATACTATGACTGAAGTAAAAATACCGTCGTCTCCCAAGTTTGACACGTTCTGGGCAGCCATAGAAACTGGACTCCAGAATCGGTAACCGTATGACTGCATTGTGTGTTGTGTTTTGCCCATGGTGTTTCAAATGGGCACAACACCTGGAGTGGACATTATTTGGAACTTAACATTTCATTATTTCTTTTCGTCTTTTCTAGAGCATAAAATCGTATTGGCTTGTCTCCTTTACGGCATATATTTAGGTCCACAGATGAAGTATTAGGAAACATACTGTATAGCGTGGCCGTCTACCAATGGGCTGGTGCATAAGTTCGTAGAGTGTTTCCATACGTTTAAACATAAAAACACTCATAAAAGAGACTTTAGCCATCGATAATATATTATCCTTCATCATTTATAGTAGTCTGCCAGCACTGGGGTAACTTTCCGATTTTGCGACTTTAGAAATCAGATGGTTTTGATGTGAAGAACTTGTCGAGCCACGTTCGCAGCGCATTTTCTACTGGAAGGGAAGTTCCTTGAAGGCTGTTCGGAGAAGGTGTAAGTCTGAGGTCACAAGATCAGGTTAATTAGGTGGACGCAGAATGAACTCCCAAAGTCAACTCCTGTATAGTGTGTTTTGTCAGTCTAAAAGAATGCGAGCGCCGTTATCGTCGAATAGTGTCACTTCACACAGTCTTCCTGGTCGTTGTTCTTGGATTGTGTCAACAAGGAATGTCAGTTCAAATGTGCGTGAAATCTTATGGGACTTAACCGCTAAGGTTATCAGTCCCTAAACTTACACACTACTTAACCTAAATTATCCTAAGGACAAACACACACACCATGCCCGAGGGAGGACTCGAACCTCCGCCGGGACCAGCCGCACAGTCTATGACTGCAGATCCCTAGACCGCTCGGCTAATCCCGCGCGGCGAATGTCACTTGTTGAGAATACATATCAGCAGTGATGGTTACACATCGGGGTAGCAATTCGTAGTACACAACACCGTCGCTGTCCCACCAGACGCATAACACTATCTTTTGTGGACGCAGGCAGGTCTTTTACGGGGAATTGCTGCTTTGTTTGAGCTCAACCATTTCTTTCTTTTCCTTATTTTAACATAAACACACCTTTCTCCTTACCATTAATGATACTGGATACGGATGGTCGTTTTTGTTCACGATGTAATTAATGACGAGCAAGGAGAGATAACCACCTCCCAATTTTTATGAATTTGGCTTAGAGCATTTTTGAACATTCCTCTTTGCATGCAAATGTCGCACGATGGTGGAATGACCATGACATTTTCCTGTTCTTTTTTTGCACTGACGTGGATCTTTGTGGATTAATGCATTTAAACCATCTTCATCAAAGCCCGAAGGCCTTCCTAAGCATGGGGAGGCACTAATGTCAAAACGATCCTCATTGAAACGAGAATGCCATTTTCGTGCCGTTCTGTGGCCTGTGGCATTATTCCCATAAACGACACAAATGTTTCTGACTGCCTCCACTGCTGTCACCCCTCTACGTAACTCAAACAGAAGAATGGATCGGAAATGTTTCGATTTCTGCATTTAACACTCGATTTTCTAGCGTCCACAGCTGCGCCCACTATCTACAAATGACAAAATGAAAATACGTAAACTCAAATAGCAACAATGAATTAAAACAAAAATAACAATCGATAAATAAACCCATAACAACCTGAATACCAACATGCAAAACAAAAACGCTACGAACTTATGCACCAACCTAATAAAATCGCTCTGGAGTGTGAAACTGAATGCAGTTGGATGTATGAACTTCAGGGCAAAATTCACAAATTTTGAGATGAAAAAAAAACCGGAATGTGGTTCCAGACAGCTTTGTCAAACTTTGTCCACAAATAATAATAGTTTACTTTGTTCAGCAGCGAATGGGGCAATACTTTTAGAAAATGGGGACGAACTTGTGGCTGTTACAATGCAACAATATTGGTATTGTTTTGAGCGATGGAACTGTTATTTTCTACAGTTCGATAAAGGTAGAGAAAAATATGTAAATGGTATAGTGTTAATATTCTGTAGAATTTGATATACTCATAACTACGAAACATGAACGGGATAAGACCGAAACAAATTCACGTTATGAAGGATTGCTCATGTTATAATGGTTTTTGTTGCACTCGTCAGTGGTACATTAGTTGTTTCGTATGATCATATACAGCCATTTGTAGAAATGCATTAGAGTTCCATGATGAGTAAAATGTCTATATCCTCACTCGCCTACCCCTTCCCATCCTTTCCACCAATCCTCTCCTCACGAATGCCTATGTTACCCATTACCACACTCGTGCCATTCCCACCATAAATAGTGACATTACATCTGCACATAACGCGCCCCTTCCATGAAAACATTTACAAATAGCGTTTCAAAACAACTTTCAGGCAGTAAAGGATGTTAAACATCTTTTATCTTTTTCGTAGCATCTCTCATACGAAAACCATAGCCGTACAGTATAAGATTTGTACCTGGAGAAAGTACAGGGTATAGGCCAAATAACGTGAACAGTTGTAGTGATGGGATGGTTGTGTTTGACGGTTAACAACGCAGGTAAGGCACGTGTCGCGCTGGACTGTGTGTGTTCAGTATGGACTAGGCATCAGTGCGGTTTGTTTACGAGAAGTGCACACTTCGTATTTGCATTCAGAGGGCGAGGTTGACGTACAATGAAAGACCTAACAGAGTTCCAAAGAGGGCAGACTGTGGGAGCTCGATTTGATGGAGCATCAGTAACCAAGACAGCCAACTTATTGAATGTTTCCAGAGCAACTGTTCCAACAGTCATGAGAGCCTACATAAAGCATGGAAATACATCATCATGTAAACATAGTACGGGCGTAAATCAAAACTAAAAGAGATCGTCGTACGTGAACATGAACTGTGTCAAAACAACACAAAACTATGGCGGCTAAAGTGACTGCCGAGCTCAACAGCCATTTTCTATCTACACTGTCCGCCGAGAACAGCATAAAGCGAATATTCATGGACGAGTTGCTATAGCAAAACCATTAGTGACGACAACCAACGCAAAGAAGCGTAAAACGTAGTGTCAAGAGCATACGTCCTGGACGGCTGATCAGTGAAAACACGTCATACTGTCCGACAGTCAGTGTTTTCGTTACTTCCAACATCAGGCCGGATTTACGTCTGGAGAACGCCAAAATAGGCCTACGATAGTGATTGCTTGATTCCAACGGTTAAGCATGGAGGTGGAAGTGTGATTGTGTGGGCAGCCATATCATAGTATTCTGCAGGTTCCATCATTACTCTCAAAGGTATATTACGGCCGAAGTTTACGTAAACACTTTAAATGATCAGGTGCACCTCACGATTCAAATGTTGTTCCCCAAAAATGATACGATATTTCATGATGATAATGTACCCATTCACACAGTCAGGACAACACAATTGTGGTATGAGGAGACTGCAACTGAACTGCAGCGTCTTCCCTGGGCAGCACAGTCCCCAGACCTGAACATTACTGAACCCTTGTGGACGGTATTGGAGCGCGGACTCCGGAGCAGTTTTCCGCCTCCCTCGTCAGTACAGGAGTTAGAAGAGGTTCTCACCATTCCGAAGTAAGTACAGGTGTTCACATTGTTTTGTCTATCCGCTGTACAGTACACTTAGTTTGCGGCGAACAGCATCTCAGTAATATAGACTTCTCTGTGGGGAAGAACGATGTCATTCATGAAAATACGGCCAATATCTGATACATAAAGAGAAAAATGGAAGGCACGCAACTGCCTCTGCGTTAAATACCGATTATCTGTCACCAAACATACTGTGCAGGACTGCTGTTATTAGAGGATGAGTCAAAGAATCGGTATTCTTCTCGCGAGCCAGAAGGTTCTGAATATGTAAAGTATCTCACCTGTTTTTGACTACGCTACAGCATGCATTGCTTTTCCTGCCTTTCATCACATATCGTATTTTTTGTATGACGTTCTGTTCTATTCAACAGAGTCCGTTAGACCATCAGCGAGAGCGCATCGCTAGTTCCTGCTACTAATAAGGCGAGAACACCGCTCGCTTGTTATATACAGGGTGTCTGAAAAGTCTTTCCCTGATTACATAAACTGATAACTCAGGCTAAAAGTAAGATACAAATATGAAACTGGTGTCTGATTGTTTACAGACTATGAAAGTTTTTTTTCCACACATCAGTAAACTTCCACATGAGCACCCTTGGTAGCACGTAACACATCTAGGCGATATTCAGTTTCCGTCCTCACATTAGCCAACATCTCTGGAGGGATCGATTCAACGACTGTGGTTATCCGTTGCCGTAGGGTTTCACGATCTGGTACACGTGTTCGGTAGACTTCGTCCTTGACATAACCCCATAAAAAGAAGTCTAATGGGGTTATATCAGGAGAGCGTGGAGGCCAAACCGTTGGCCCATCACGACCAATCCATCGCCCAGGAAAGGTCATATCAAGATAGGCACGGACGTCCAAACCCGAATGAGGCGGTGCACCGTCTTGCTGAAACAAGACATCGGGGAGATACTGAAGCAGCTGAGGAATAGCATACAGTTGTAACATGTCCAGATACACTGCAGATGTGATGGTAGCCTCAGTGAAGAAAAATGGCCCGATAATTCGATCGTGCAATAGCGCGCACCAAACATTCACCTTTGGACTGCCTCTGGTGCACTGCATGACCTCGCCAGGGGGTTGTGAACCCCAAATGCGCACATTATTGCGATTCACTACTCCACTGACAAAAAAGGTCGCTTCGTCGGAAAAGGCAATTCGTCTAAGATAGCCATCATCGTCCTCAATACGTGATAGCATTTCGACCGCAAAGTCATATCGACGTGTACTGTCATTGGGCAACAATGGAAGTGGAAGTTTACTGTTGTGTGAAAAAACTTTTGATAGTTTTTAAACAATTAGACACCAGTTTCATATTTGTATCTTACTTATAGCCTGAGTTATCAATTTATGTGATCAGGGAACGACTTTCCAGACACCCTGTATTTTTACGAGCTTCAAACAGGAGCGACTGCAGTAATGGATAGCAACTGTGATTGTTGTGTACAGATGCGAGCTGAACTGGCGATCCTTCGCTCACAGCTTCAGGCTGCGTTGGCTTCCGTCACACAGCTTGAGGCTGCTGCCAGGGGGCGTCACTGTGGGGGATCGGACGCGGGGATGCGAGGGACGTCGAGCACGTGCCACGTGTCCTGAGATCGGTCCACTGCTGTGACCTCCCCGGGTACTGTCTGCACTGAGGTTGACACCTCACCCGTGGTCGAGTGGGAGATCACTCCAAAGTCTGGCAGGCGGCGAAAAACTTTCCGAGGGGCCAATCGTAGCCCCCCCCCCCCCCCCCCCCCCCACAGTTCATTCAACGAAAAGGTTTCGGGAGTTATCTGTGGCTGACGATGACTTTGAGCCGGATGCAGTTGTCCACCCTGTTCCAGAGGAAGCTTATCGGCCCGCAAGGTCTGGACATTCACAGGGGGTGGGTTTGCTGGTAGTTGGGAGCTTCAACGTTAGGCGAGTAATGGGGCCCCTTAGGAACATTGCTGCCAAGGAGGGGAAGGAAGCCAGTGTGCACTCCGTGTGCATCCCGGGGGGAGTCATTCCGGATGTGGAAAGGGTGCTTCCGGATGCCAAGAAGAGTATAGGGTGCAGCCAACTGCAGGTGGTGGCTCATGTCGGTAACAATGACGTGTGTCACTTTGGTTTGGAGTAGATTCTGTCTGGTTTCGGGCGGCTTGCGGAAATGGTAAAGACTGTCAGTCTTGTTTCCGAGATTAAGGTGGAGCTCACCATCTGCAGCATCGTCGATAGAACCGACTGTGGTCCTTGGGTGCAGAGCTGAGTGGAGGGTCTGAATCAGAGGCTCAGGCGGTTCTGTGACCGTGTAGGCTACAGATTCCTTGACTTTCACCATAAGGTGGTGGGTTTCCGCGTTGCTTAATAGGTCAGGAGTCCACTACACACAGGAGGCGTCTACAGGGGTAGCAGGGGCTGTGTGAAAGGGACTGGGCGATTTTTTAGGTTAGAGGGTATCAGGGAACCACAGAAGGGACGTCCATGTAAAAGTAGTCAGGTAAAACACAGTAAGGTAGTTGTAGAAACGATTGGTATTGCAGTTGTAAATTGTCGTAGCCGTGTTGGGAAAGAACCAGAGCTCCAAGCCCTAATACAAGGCACTGAAGCTCAAATTGTTGTAGGTGCAGAGAGCTGGCTAAAGCCGGAAATAAGTTCAGCCGAAATTTTTTCAAACGATCTAACAGTGTTCAGAAAGGATAGATTAAATACAGTTGGTGGTGGAATATTTGTTGCTGTCAGAGGTAGTGAGCTTTGTAGCGAAAATGAAGCAGATAGTTCATGTGAAATAGTATGGGTAAAGGTTATACCTGACAATCTGACAAAACTCTTAATTGGATCGTTTTACCGACCCCCGACTCAGAAGACATAGTTACTTAACAGTTCACAGAAAACTTGGGTCTCATTTCAAATAAGTACCCCGCTCATACAATTATAGTCGGTGGTGACTTCAATCTACCCTCGATATGCTGGAAAAATTATACGTTTGAAGCCGGCGGCAGGCATAAAACATCATCCGAAATTGTACTGAATGCTTTCCCAGAAAATTATTTTGAACAATCTGTTCATGAGCCCACTCAAAGCATAAATGGTTGCTAAAGGATACGTGACCTTTTAGCAACAAATAATCCTGGACAAATAGTGAGTATTGTGACGAATACAGGGATTAGCGATCTCAAGGCAGTTGAAGCGAGGCTGAATACCGTAACACCTACAACCATCAAAAAGAAAATCAAAGTATATCTACTTAAAAAAGCTGATAAAAATGCTCTTAACGCCTTTTTAAGACACAGTCTTCATTCCTTCCGAACTGATCACGTAAGTGTAAAAAAGTTGTGGGGAGTTTTCAAAGAGATAGTATCAACAGCAATTGAGAGATACATACCACATAAATGAATAAGTGATGGTACTGATCCTCCGTGGTACACAAAACGGGTCAAATCGTTGTTGCAGAAGCAACGAAAAAAGCTTGCCAAATTTAAAAGAACGTAAAATCTCGAAGATTGGCAGTTTTACAGAAGTTCGAAATATAGCGTGTACTTCAATGCGAGATGCTTTTAATAATTTCCACAACGAAATTCTGTCTCGAAATCTGGCAGAAAACCCAAAGAGATTCTGGTGATACATAAAGCACAACAGTGGCAAGACGCAATCAATACCTTCACTGCGCGATAACAACGGTAAAGTCACTGATGACAGTGCCACTAAATCAGAGTTATTAAACATGGTTTACCTAAACTCCTTCACCAAAGAAGACGAAGTAAATATTCCTGAATTCCAATCAAGAACAACTGTCAAGATGAGAAACATAGAAGTAGGTATCCTCGGTGTGACAAAGCAGCTTAAATCACTTAATAAAGGCAAGGCCTCCGGTCCAGATTGTATACCAGTCAGGTTCCTCTCAGAGTATGCTGATAAAATAGCTCCATATTTAGCAATTATATACAACCACTCGCTCACACAAGGATTTGTACCTAAAGACTGGAAAATTGTTCAAGTCACACCAATACCCAAAAAGGGAAGTAGGAGTAATCCGCTGAATTACAGGCCTATATCACTAACGTAGATTTGCAGTAGGGTTTTAGAACATATACTGTATTCGAACATCATGAAGTAAATCGAAGAAAACCATTTATTGACATATAATCAGCACAGATTCAGAAAAAATCATTCTTGTGAAACACAACTAGCTCTTTATACTCATGAAGTAATAAATGCTATCGACAGGGGATGTCAAATTGATTCCATATTTTTAGATTTCCAGAAAGCTTTCGACTCCACTCCTCACAAGCTTCTTCTAACTATCTGCGTGCCTACGGAGTATCGCCTCAGTTGTGCGACTGGATTCGTGATTTACTGTCAGAAAGGTCACAGGTCGTAGTAATAGACGGAAAGTCATCGAGTAAAACAGAAGTAATATCCGGCGTACCCAAAGGAAGTTTTATATGCCCTCTATTGTTCCTGATCTATATTAACGACATAGGAGACAATCTGAGTAGCCGTCTTAGATTGTTTGCAGATGATGCTGTCATTTATCGTCTTGTAAAATCATTAGATGGTCAAAACGACCTGAAAAAATTATTTAGATAAGATATCTGTATGGTGCAAAAAGTGGCAATTGACCCTGAATAAGGAATAGTGTGAAGTTATTCACATGAGTACCAAAAGAAATCAGCTAAATTTTGATTACGCGATAAGTCACACAAATCTGAGGGCTGTAAATTCAACTAAATACTTCGGGATTACAATTAAAAATAACCTAAATTAGAGCGATCACATAGATAATATTGTGGGTAGAGCAATCCAAAGACGGCGATTCATTGGCAGAACACTTAGAAGGTGAAACAGGTCTACCAAAGAGACTGCTTACACTACGCTTGTCCGCCCTATTCTGGAGTATTGCGGTGTGGGATCCGCATGAGGTGGGATTGGCGGATGACATCGAAAAAGTAGAAAGAAGGGCAGCTAGTTTTGTATTATTGCAAAATAGGGGAGATAGTGTCACAGACATGATACGTGAATTGGAATGGTGCAATCATCAAAACAAAGGCGATTTTCGTTGCGACGGGATCTTCTCATGAAATTTCAATAACCAGTTTTCTCCTCCGATTGCGAGAACATTCTGTTGGCACCCACCTACATAGGGAGAAATGATCATCACGATAAAATAAGAGAAATCAGGGCTCGCACAGAAGAATTTAAGTGCTCGTTTTCCCGTGTGGCGTTTGAGATTGGAACGGTTGAGAGACAGCATGAAGGTGGTTCATTGAACCCTCTGCCAGGCACTTTATTGCGAATAGCAGAGTAATCACATGGACGTAGTTGTAGATGTGAATATTGCTATTTCTCTCGTATCAGTGTTTAATCTATCTAATGTATGCTGTACAATATTTACTTCTATTTATGGTCAACATAATAATATTGCAGGTTTTAGGATTCTATGAACATAATTCCTAATGCTTTCTGCTGCTCCTTGTTTCCTTACACAGCGGTCATATACCATTTCTTGCAATGGCCTAGGTGGTATTCCTTCTCTACCAAGTACTGCTGGTAATTTATGGGTGCACTGCTTTTGTTCCTTTCATGCTATCTTGTAATTCTGTTGTTACCTCTAAGAGCTGTACTATTACTTCCACAGAATCTCCTGTTTTGCCTTTACATTTATCTATATATATATCCAGAAAGGATTCTATAGCTTGGCGAACATAGTATCTATGTGTTCCTGTTGCATCGTCCAACTGTTTTCTGCTTATGGCTAACTATTCGTCTTCTCTGTAATTTCTAACAGTGCAGTTTCATTAGCTTTAACACTGCTGATTTGCTTTGGTTACCATTTACCTAACCACTGCGACATCTCTGTTTTGTTGCATGCAAATCATGACAATCACTAGCACCTCCACGCGCTGTGTCGCTCAGTCTGTTTTTATAATGTTCCTGTCTAGCCCGTGATCTTCAGACTTGCCGTGGGACATGAGTGCTGAAATACTGCTACATTTTTGTTTAATATTTCAGTAAGCGCCATACGTAAGTCTGTTTGCCGCTTCTATTCGCATGACGCTTACTGAAACATTAAAAAAAGAGAATTATTTTAAGACTCATGTCCCACAGCAAGTCAGGTTAGAAGATTCCAGGCTAGAGTGGAACATTATACGAGGGCTGGAACTTTAATAGTGGCAACTATTTATTTACAGCTCGTAAAAAATAGATACGTATTTCAAAGTTTTACTGACCTTCCAAGTAGTCACCGGCATTGTATACAACCCGCTGCCAGCGATGTGGAAGTCGTAGGATACTCTAAGCAGTGCCAATTATGTTCACAGTTTGAGCCGCGTGATCTATTGCCCGTTGAATTTGTAGCAGTCCTGAAGCGAAAGCCGTGAAGTGTTTTCTTCAGTTTAGAAATCGAGTTGAACTCAGGTGAGGTCAATAGGTGGTATAGCACTTAGCAGCCCCATCAGTCATACAAAGTATCAGTCGGTACTGGCAGAAGCAAAGCTGCGAGGACGGGGCGTGAGTCGTGCTTGGGTATCTCAGTGGGTAGAGCACTTGCCCGCGAAAGGCAAAGGTCCCGAGTTCGAGTCTCGGTCCGGCACACAGTTTTAATCTGCCAGGAAGTTTTATATCAGTGCACACTCCGCTGTAGAGTGAAAATTTCATTCTAGAAATCGGTAACAGCTTGCACTGTACGTGCTTGAGCATTGTCATGCAAAATGATATTTAGGTCCTGCAGAAAGTGTCATCACTTCTGTCTGTATGCTGTTCACTTTTGGAACACAACCTACGACCAGCTTAGAGACAAAAGTGATGATACTTTCTGCAGGACCTGATTATCAGTTTGCTGGACAATGCTCAAGCACGTGCAGTGCATGCTGTTACTGATTTGTTTGACTGATGGGGTTTGCTCAGTGCTATACTACCTACTGCACTCCCCTGACTTAAGCCCTCGTAAGTTCAACTCGATTTCTAAACTGGAGGATATACTTCACGGCATTCGCTTCAGAACTGCTACAAATTCGTCGGGCAATTGACCGCGCCGCTCGAACTGTCAAGACAACTGGCACTGCTAAGAGTATCCTACAACTTCCACATCGCTGACAACGGGTTGTACACAATGCTGGTGACTACTTTGAAGGTCAGTAAAACTTTGAAACACGTATCTATTTCGTACGCGTTGTAAATAAATAGTCGCCAGTATTAAAGTTCCAACCCTCGTAAAAATAAACTGAGCGACTCGGCGTGTCCAGGTACCAGTGACTGACATGATTTTCAGTGCATCATAACAGAGATGTCTCAGTTGTTATATGAATGGACTGGTAACCAAAAGCAAATCAGCGGTGTTAAAATAATAATTCTGATCAGTTAAAAATTGCAGAGAAGATGAATAGCTGGTTATGAGTAGAAAACAGGTTTCTTTCATCTTAATTGGTTGGCTCATCATCTGTAACGCCCTTCTGTGGTGTCATTCCTCTAAGCATCAGTTCTTAATTTAATTCAGCTTTCCTCTGGTAATCCGGCATCTTTACAACTGCATCCGCCATGCTGAAACACAATAACAAAACAATTAGTATTCTGAGTATACATGTGCCGCTCTCTACAAACACACAATCCTTTCATCACCCCGCCAAATCCTTTTCATCTGCTACGACTTTTTACTGCACATTCAGAAGTGGAGCGGTAACTGGGACCAAAAATTGCAGAGCAACGTTCTAATATATTTATTAATTGCTCAAGCAATTTGAAAAAAATAAAAACAGAGTAAATTTTTAGCATTTCTTTGAACCAACAATCAAATATTACCGGCGCTATTAGTGTACATGTACCCAAAACATAACTTGAATTAATCTTACAATCCTCTCGTTCACGCCGTAGTTATACACAATTTAACGGTCTACGGACACCGACAGAACCAGGCAGAGATAAGTAATAGAAATGATTACAAAGGCTGCCACAATAGGCTCATCTGAAAGGGAAACTGTTTTTAAACCTAACCACAGAAATATTAAACAATATCTTTCTTTGTACGTAGTGCTGGCAGTTTCCCCCTTAAGACTCGAATCTTAAAATCTTCAAATTAAAGATTCCACAGGTAAGAATTACTGTGTAACAGTGTAATGCAGACTTCCACTCACTACGCCAGGTACCAGTGAATTAACCAATAATCTAAAACCTAAGCTACACTGTTACAAAATTCCTCAAATAACGCAATCTTAAGGAGTAGTGGCAGCGCCAGAGTTCAGATTCTAGGCACAGTTCTCGATAGCCACTTGCAGGGCAGAAACAAATAGTTTGATAAAAGAACCAATAATATATCAGATGAACTCACTCAGCTTAACTACACATAATAGCGCAAGCTTGGTGTGAGCTTGTCTACGCCCAAGTGATTGTGTGCACACATGTAGCAGCGTAGCAGGCAGGCAATGCGGTTCCAAGCGCCGCAGGAGGAGCACGCGCTAGCCCAACAAACTAGCACGATACAAGAACACACAGAGATTAAACCCTCTGTCTGTTAGAACTTACGACAAATATTGACACACTTGATTAATGACAACCTGAGGACCAACACCAATTACGTGCGGTGGCTCCGCATCGCTTGGAACGCATAGATAGTCTACCAAGACCAACCAAACTACGATAAATAGCAACGAGGTTCACCAGCAACCTCACACGTACCCCAATCGTGCATTATCGGAGCTCTAAACTATTGGCATAAGCATCGTATCCATCGGCCAAGCCATCATCGGATTTCAGCTATATAAAATACTTCTCACACAGGGGCGTACGGACTGCCATCCAACTCCTTTCGGAACCTCTTTTTTAAAAAAAAAAGTTTCAGATGGCTCTAAGAACTATGGGACTTAACGTCTGAGGTCATCAGATGATTGAAGATTTGCTCCTCAGTTTGGTGTTACGGAACTTGACGTGTAAATAAATAAATAGATAAAACAAGTGCTCTATCGTGTTGAAAGATGCAATCGCCATCCCCGGATTATTCTTCAATATTGGGAAGCAAGAAGGTGCTTAAAACATCAGTGTAGGCCTGTGCTGTGATAGTGCCACGCAAAACAAGTGGCACAAGCTCCCTCCATGAAAAACACGACCACACCGTAACACCACCGCTTCGGAATTTTATCGTTGGCACTACACAATCTGGCAGGTGGCATTCACTGGGCGTTCGCCATACCCACTCCCTGCCATCGGATTGCCACATTGTGTGCCGTGCTTCGTCACTCCAAACCAACGTTTTTCCACCGTTCAATCGTCCAATGTTTACGCCCCTTACACCAAGCGAGGCGTCGTTTGGCATTTACCGGCGTTTTGTGTGGCTTATGAGCAACCGCTCGACCATGAAATCGAAATTTCCTCACCTCCCGATTAACTGTCATAGTACTTGCAGTGGATGCTGATGCTGTTTGGAATTCCTGTGTGATGGTCTTAATAGATGTCTGCATATTACACATTACGACTCTCTTCAACTGTCGGCGGTCTCTGTCAGTTAACAGACGAGGTCGGCCTGTACGCTTTTTTGCTGTACGTGTCCCTTCACGTTTTCACTTCACTATCGCATCGGAAACAGTGGACTTAGGGATGTTTAGGAGTGTGGGAATCTCGCGTAGAGACGTATGACACAAGTGACATCCAATCACCTGACCACGTTCGAAGTCCGAAGTTACGAGGGGCGCCCCGTTCTGCTCTCTCACGATGTCTAATGATTACTGAGGTCGATGACATGGAGTACCTAGCAGTGGGTGCAGCAAAATGCACCTAATATGAAAAACGTATGTTTTTCTGAATGTCAGCATACTTTTGATCACACAGTGTAAGTCAAAACAAAGCCCCGCGAGTAGAAGACATTCAGTCAGAACTACGGATAACCTTGGGAGAGCCAGCCATGACAAAATTCTTTCATCTGATATGCAGGTTGTATGACACCGGTGAAATATATTTCCAGTTTTAAAGAAGGAATTTGCTGACAGGTGTGAAAATTACCTATCTATCAGTTTAGTGAGTAATGATTACAAATAAATAAATAAATAAATAAAATGGTTCAAACGGCTCTGAGCACTATGGGAATTAACATCTGAGGTCATCAATCCCCTAAAACTTAGAACTACTTAAACCTAACTAACCTAAAGACATCACACACATCCATGCCCGAGGCAGGATTCGAACCTGCGACCGTAGCGGTCGCGCGGTTCCAGACTGAAGCGCCTAGAACCGCTCGGCCACATCGGCCGGCAAATGTAGGAAAATGCGAGACAATACTGACCCTACGACTTGTATTAAAACATACGTTAAAGAAAGGCAATCCTACGTTTATAGCATTTGTAGACTTGGAAAAAGCTTTTGACAATGTCGACTCTAATACTCTCTTTGGAATTCTGAAGGCAGCAGGGATAAAATACAGGAAGCTAAAAGCTATTTCAACTCGTACAGAAAGCAAACAGCAGTTATGAGACTAGAGTCATGAAAGGGATGCAGTGACTGAGAAGGAAGTGAGACAGGGTTGCAACCTATCCGCGACATTCTTCAATCTGTAGACTGGGCAAGCAGTAAAGAAAACCAAAGAAAAATGTGGGGTAGGAATTAAAGTCCAAGCAGAAGGAATAAAAAATTTGAGGTTTACCGATGACATTGTAATTCTGTCAAAGACAGCAAAGAACTTGGAAGAGCATGTGAACGGAATGAACAGTGTCCTCAAATTAGGATATCAGATGAACATCAACGAAGCAAAACAAGGATAATGGAATGTAGTACAATTAAATCGGGGGATTTGATTAGGAAACGAGACACATAGAGGATGAGCTTTTCTGTTTCGGTAAAGAAATAACCGATGACGGATGAAGAAGACAGGATATAAAATGCAGACTGACTACGGCAAGAAAAGAATTTCTGAACAAGAGAAATTCATTAACATCGAATACAGACATAAGTGATGCTTTTAGTGATGACATTTGTCTGGCATGTAGCTATATATGGAAGTGAGACATGGACGATAAACGGTTTAGACAAGAAAAGGAAACAAGCTTTTTAAATGTGGTGCTACAGAAGAACACTGAAGATTAGATGGACAGATCACCTAACTAATGAGATTCTGAATAATATTTACACGTAGGAAATTTGTGGCAAATCTTGACTAAATAAAGGGACTGGTTCATATGACACTTCTGAGACAAGGGATCACCAGTATAGTACTGGAGGGAAGTGCTGGGGTATAGATTGTAGAGGGAGACCAAGAGATGACTCAGATTCAGAAGACTGTAGGTTGCAGTAGCTATTCGGAGATGAAGAGGCTTTCATTGGATGGAGTAGCATGGAGAACTGCATTAAACCAGACTGAAAATCACAACAACATATGGGAGTTCCATTCTGTAAGGAATCTTGGGTGGAAGTTTAGGGGCAAAAGGCTATTGGCCGTGCCTTTTTGGAGATGTGGTACTGTGTAAAACACCGCCATTTGTCAGTCGTCGTCATTGGGTAAATATTGCAGGGAAATGTTTAAAGAGAAGGAGAGGTTACAATATTATTCTGGCTGTATCGCCACCGTGGATTCTTGGCTAACATTATTGCAAATGCTGAACTTCCATGTGTGGCAGAAGGCCAAGCGTGTCGCGCTATTCCTCCGATCGTAACTACAGCAGTGGAACTTTGGCTATAACGAGTTTTGCATTAATTATTAATCGCTGTCGTCCTCATTTCGCACTGGGCAGGAAGCACAGTAAAATTCTCTTCTTGCAGCACGTCTGGTGATTTCCTAGAAGTTGTTTCAGTTCCACGTTAGCCGTGGCTGAGTGTTTACTTCCTTGATAATGGGTAGTCATGAAACCAAAAGCAACTAGCAGTCTTCTCTATTGAATCTTTCCTCATATTTCCATATTTCGACTGCCTACCTCCACAAATGTTCCTACACTGGCTCGCACTATATTGTTAAAATGCATAACATGGTTACATTTGCCTGCAGCTCGTGGTGGCTAAAGTTGCTGCTTCTAGGTCTCTGGGTCCCGGGTTTGGTTCCCGTCCCGCTCGGGGATTTTCTCCGCCCGGGGATTTTGTCCGCCCTGGGTATTTGTGTTGTCCTCATCATTTCATTATCATTCGGGAAAGTGGAGAGTGGACAGTGAAAAGTTCGCTAATTTTTACGGGAGCTCATAGCCACACAGTTGAGCGTCTCACAAGCCAAATACCATCATCGTCCTCTGGTCACGTTTACCTTGGTGATCCGATACCGTTGATTTTACATTTCACATTAAACACGCTTGACGTTCGTGTACTTTACCGTGATCTTTTATTGGCCTTCCGGTTTCGCCTATACGGTGTGTCCCTAAAGGAATGGTCAATTTTCTGCGGTATGACAAGAAATGAAATGATTGTATGGCACTGATGGCTGGGAGTCCCCACCTGCGGACGTAGGCCACCGAGTTACAAGTCGTTCCAGTTGACGCCACATTCGGCGACTTGCGTGTTGATGATGATGACAACAAAACACTCAGTCCCATAGTAGGGAAAATATCCAATCTTGGCGCGAATCGAACCCGGCCCCACTCCATGGTACTCATACGCGTTGACCACTCTGGTAAGGTGGCGGACCAGCTAAGAAGCAGAAAAATGAAGTATCCACGGGCTCTAATATGCTCATTTTTAGACCTATAAGCACTTATTCAGTAGAAGAAATCTGTTTCACAGTACAGAAGGTGAAGAAGTGCTCGTTACTCTTAATGTATTAATTTCAGAGCCCATGTTTATGAGACGTTTTTGCTTCGAATGATGGTTTCTGTCATATCCCTAAATACCGACTATTTCTCCAGGGACACCATGTATTTATTTTGCCGCAGTCACACGTCACATCATAAACTCCCGCAATGTGGAGGTGGTCAGTAAACTACGTTATAGATCGTAAGAAGTCTAATGTTAACTGAAAAACGAGGTACTTATAGAACTTTATTTTAGTGATCTATCTTCTGACTGATTTGATGCAGCCCGCCTCGGCTATGTCTCTTGTGCCAATCTCTTCATCTCTACAGTTTCGCCCTCTACGGCTACTTCTAGTATCATGGAAGTCATTCCCTGATGTCTTAACATATGCCCCATCCTGTCCCTTCTCCTTGTCAGTGTTTTCCACAAATTTCTTTCGTCTCCAATTCTGCGCAGCGCCTCCTCATTTCTTATCTTATCAGTCCACCTAATTTTCAACATTCGTCTGTAACACCACATCTCAAATGCTTCGATTCTCGTCTGTTCCAGTTTTTCCACAGTCAGTTTTCACTATCATACAAACGTACATTCTCAAGAATTTCTTCCTCAAATTTGGGCCTATTTTTGATAGTAGAGGACTTCTCTTGGACAGTAATGCCATTTTTGCCATACCCAGTCTGCTTTTGATTTCCTCATTGCTCCGTCCGCCATTGATTATTTTGCGGCCGAGGTAGCAGAACTTAACTTCATGTAGATTGTAACCATCGGTTCTGATCTTAAGTTTCTCATGTTCTCATTTCTGCAACTTCTTATTACTTCCTTCTTCCTTCGATCTACTCTCAACCCATAATCTGTGCTCATTAGACTATTCAATTCATTCAGCAGATCATGTAATTTCTCTTCAGTTCCACTAAGGATAGAAATGTTATCAAGAAAACGTATCATTGATATCCTTTCACCTTGAAGTTTAATTCCAATCCTGAAGCTTTCTTTAATTTCCATCATTGCTTCTTCGATGTACAGTTTGAACAGTAGGGGCGCAAGGCAACAGGTCTTACATCCCTTTTAATCCGAGCACTTCGTTCTTGGCCGTCCATTCTTATTATTTCCTGCTGGTTCTTGTACATATTGTATATTACCCGTCTCTCACTATAGCTTACCCCTATTTTTCACAGATTTTCGAACATCTTGCATCGTTTGACATTATCGAACACTTGTTCCAAGTAGACAAATCCTGTGACGTGTCTTGATTTTTTTTTAGGTTTGCTTCCATTATCAACGACAACGTCTGAATTTCCTCTCTGGTGCCTGTACCTTCTTCTGTATACAGGGTGGTCCATTGATCGTGACCGGGGCAAATATCTCACGAAATAAGCGTCAAACGAAAAAACTACAAACAACGAAACTTGTCTAGCTTGAAGGGAGAAACCAGATGGCGCTAAGATTGGCCCGCTAGGTCAAACGTATATCAACTGCGGTTTTTTTAATAAGAACCCCCATTTTTATTACATATTCGTGTAGTACGTAGAGAAATATGAATGTTTCAGTTGGACCACTTTTTTCGCTTTGTGATAGATGGCGCTGTAATAGTCACAAACATATGGCTCACAATTTTAGACGAACAGTTGGTAACACGTAGGTCTTTTTAAAATTAAAATACAGAACGTAGGTACCAATGCATTTGGCAACACGTGTAACGACATTCCTCTTAACAGCGAGTAGTTAGCCTTCCGTAATGTTCGCACATGCATTGACAGTGCGCTGACGCATGTTGTCAGGCGTTGTTGGTGGATCACGATAGCAAATATCCTTCAACTTTCCCCACAGAAAGAAATCCGGGGACGTGAGATCCGGTGAACGTAAGGGCCATAGTATGGTGCTTCGACGACCAATCCACCTGTCATGAAATATGCTATTCAATACCGCTTCAACCGCACGCGAGCTGTGTGCAGAACATCCATCACGTTGGAAATGCATCGCCATTCTGTCATGTAGTGAAACATCTTTTAATAACATCGGTAGAACATTACGTAGGAAATCAGCTTACACTGCACCATTTAGATTGCCGTCGATAAAATGGGGAACAATTATCCTTCCTCCCAATGCCGCACCATACATTCACCTGCCAAGGTCGCTGATGTTCCACTTGTCGCAGCCATCGTGGATTTTCCGTTGCCCAATAGTGCATATTATGCCGGTTTACGTTACCACTGTTGGTGAATGACGCTTCGTCGTTAAATAGAATGCGTGCAAAAAATCTGTCATCGTCCCGTAATTTCTCTTGTGTCCAGTGGTAGAACTGTAGACGACGTTCAAAGTCGTCGCCATGCAATTCCTGGTGCATAGAAATTTGGTACGGGTGCAATCAATGTTGATGTAGAATTCTCAACACCGACGTTTTTGAGATTCCCGATTCTCGCGCAATTTGTCTGCTACTGATGTGCGGATTAGCCGCAAAGCAGCTAAAACACCTACTTGGGCATCATCATTTGTTGCAGGTCGTGGTTGACGTTTCTTCATGTGGCTGAACACTTCCTGTTCCCTTAAATAACGTAACTATCCGGCGAACGGTCCGGACACTTGGGTGATGTCGTCCAGGATACCGAGCAACACACATAGCACACGCCCGTTGGGCATTTTGATCATAATAGTCATACATCAACACGATATCGACCTTTTCCTCAATTGGTAAACGGCCTCTTTTCACACAGGTAATGTATCACGAAGCAAATACCTTCCGCACTGGCGGAATGTTACGTGATACCACGTACTTATACGTTTGTGACTATTACAGCGCCATCTATCACAAAGCGAAAAAATTGGTCCAACTAAAACATTCATATTTCTTTACGTACTACGAGGTGCATTCAAGTTCTAAGGCCTCCGATTTTTTTTCTAATTAACTACTCACCCGAAATCAATGAAACTGGCGTTACTTCTCGACGTAATCGCCATGCGGACGTACACATTTTTCACAACGCTGACGCCATGATTCCATGGCAGCGGCGAAGGCTTCTTTAGGAGTCTGTTTTGACCACTGGAAAATCGCTGAGGCAATAGCAGCACGGCTGGTGAATGTGCGGCCAAAAGTCACTAGGAGCCAGGTCAGGCGAGTAGGGAGCTTGAGGAATCACTTCAGAGTTGTTATCACGAAGAAACTTTTGCGTAACGTTAGCTCGATGTGCGGGTGCGTTGTCTTGGTGAAACAGCAAACGCGCAGCCCTTCCCGGACGTTTTTGTTGCAGTGCAGGAAGGAATTCGTTCTTCAAAACATTTTCGTAGGATGCACCTGTTACCGTAGTGCCCTTTGGAACGCAATGGGTAAGGATTACGCCCTAACTGTCCCTAAACATGGACACCATCATTTTTTCAGCACTGGCGGTTACCCGAAATTTTTTTGGTGGCGGTGAATCTGTGTTCTTCCATTGAGCTGACTGGCGCTTTGTTTCTGGATTGAAAAATGGCATCCACGTCTCATCCATTGTCACAAACGACGAAAAGAAAGTCCCATTCATGCTGTCGTTGCGCGTCAACATTGCTTGGCAACATGCCACACGGGCAGCCATGTGGTCGTCCGTCAGCATTCGTGGCACCCACCTGGATGACACTTTTCGCATTTTCAGGTCGTCATGCAGGATTGTGTGCACAGAACCCACAGAAATGCCAACTCTGGAGGCGATCTGTTCAACAGTCATTCGGCGATCCCCCAAAACAATTCTCTCCACTTTCTCGATCAGACCGGCTTGTGCGAGCCCGAGGTTGTTTCGGTTTGTTGTCACATGATGTTCTGCCTTCGTTAAACTGTCGCACTGACGAACGCACTTTCGACACATCCATAACTCCATCACCACATGTGTCCTTCAACTGTCGATGAATTTCAATTGGTTTCACACCACGCAAATTCAGAAAACAAATGATTGCACGCTGTTAAAGTAACGAAAACGTCGCCATTTTAAGTATTTAAAACAGTTCTCATTCTCGCCGCTGACGGTAAAATTCCATCTGCCGTACGGTGCTGCAATCTCTGGGACGTATTGACAATGAACACGGCCTCATTTTAAAACAATGCGCATGTTTCTATCTCTTTCCAGTCCGGAGAAAAAAAATCGGAGGCCTTAGAACTTGAATGCACCTCGTACACGAATATGTGATAAAAATGGGGGTTCCTGTTTAAAAAAAAAAAACGCAGTTGATATTCTTTTGACCTATGGCAGCAGCGCCTTCTAGCGTGCCAACCATAGCGCCATCTGGTTTCTCCCTTCAAGCTAGAAGAGTTTCGTTCTTTGTAGTTTTTTATGCTTTTTTCGTGAGATATTTGGCCCCGTCACTATCAATGGACCACCCTGTATTATTCTTGTAAGTAACTTTGATGTATGAACTGTTAAGCTGATTCTGCGAAAATTCTCGCACTTGACAGCTCTCGCAGTCTTCGGAATTTTGTTGGTGATATTTTTCCGAAGTCAGATGGCATATCGCCAGAGACATATATTCTCCACACCAACGTTAGAAATCGTTTTGTGCCACTCCTCCAAATGACATTACAAATTCAGATGGAATGTAATCTATCCCTTCTTTTTTATTTGATCTTAAGTCCCCCTAATCTCTCTTAAATTCTGATTCTAATACTGGATCCTCTGTCTCTTAAAAATCGGCTCCTGTTTCTTCTTCTATCACATCAGATAAATCTTCCCCCTCATAGAGGCCTTTAGTAAACTCTTTCTACCTATCCGCGCTCTCCTCTGGATTTAACAGCGGAAATTCTCTTGCACTCTTAATTTTTCCTCCCTTGATTTTAATTTCACCGAATGTTGTTTTGACTTTCCTGTACGCTGACTCAATCCTTCCGACAGTCATTTCTTATCCGATTTATTCACATTTTTCATGCAGCTAATTCGTTTTAGCTTCCCTGCACTTCCTATTTTTTTCAATCCTCAGCGACTTGTATTTCTACATTCCTGAATGCCCTTAACGTTTTTGTACTTCCTTCTCTCATCGATTACCTGTCATCCATGGTTTCTTCGCAGTTACGTTCCTTGTACGTACGTTTCTCTTTCCAATTACCGTTTCTAGAGATGTCCATTCCTCTTCAACTAAACTGCCTACTGATCTATTACTTACTGCTTTATCCATATCCTTGGAGATCTTCAAGCGTATCTCGTCACTCCTTAGTGCTTCCGTATCCCACTCCTTTGCGTATTGATTCTTCCTGACTAATCTTTTGAACTTCAACCTACTCTTCATCACTACTACATTGTGATCTGAACCTATATCTGCTCCTGAGAACACCTTAACTCATTACGAATACCGACTGGGCTGTTGTTGGTTTTAAAAATTCAAATCATATACGCTGATATTGTTTTGTTGCTATTAAGATATCATAACTAAAACACATCTGTTGTTTCACCAATCTCTTTAATCTTATTGTTTTTGTGCTGTCTATCATCATCGTATCTCAATTGTTCTTCAAGCGTGGTTCTAGATTGTGCCTGGCGAAGAGAATTGTCGTTTTGAAACAGTGAGAGGAAGTGCGTCATGAGTTAGTATGAAGATGTCTCCATTGCTTTTGTATCTCTCGTGTATTTACTGAATCAACATCGGAAGGCATCAGATACTGTTTAAAATTGAACTGGTGACTTCTTCCTCTTTTCTGTGGGCGTTAAGGGGGGATAGGACGTCAAACGGGCCGACTTGGAGCAGGAGAGGCACCACAGGACATTTTAATTTCCACTGTCTATACTTATACAAATAAATTCATAAAACTTTGTCAGCATGAGCAGGAGGGATTCAGGATTCACACTCGTAGCAGCGGAAGTTCAAAAACACAACAAAATAATTTTTTTACATTTTTTCATTGCACTTGTTGCTATAGGTACACTTTCCTTCATAAGTAAGAGAGACTGTTCGATGAATTTTGTACAGCATACAAACCATACTTACAGGTGTCTGAAACTCTAGAATCTATTTAATTTATAAAAAAATAAATGAGCTGTTACGTTTTAAACTTTATGTTTAGAAAAAAATCAAATTTTGTAGTTAATTACGTCAATTTTTACCACAGTTTTTAATAGATTTGGAAAACTCTAGGGTTTATACACCTGTAAGTATGGTTTGTATTCTGTGCAAAATTCATCAAAGAATCTCTGTTGCTTGTGGAGAAAAATGTACTTATAGCAACAAATGCAGCCAACAGTAAGTGAAAAAAATGATGATATTTCATACCTAAAAAAATTTATTTTGTTATGTTTTTGCACTTCCACTGCTGTGGGTGTGAATCGTGAATCCTTCCTGGTCATGCTGACAAAGTTTTATGAATTTCTTTGTAAAAGTATAGACAATAGAAAATAAAATGTTCTGTGGTGCCTCTCCTGCTCTAAGTCGGCCTGTCTGACGTCCTACCCCCCTTAAATTTTAATATACAATGTCTAGTTGACAATTGTACTATTGTTATTGCTTAAATATTTAAATATGTCACATTAGCAAGTCATTGCCAAACTAATGGAGCAAAATTAACAATTAACCGAGCTTCCTATTCGGGAACTTGTGTTTCTTTACGTCCGGTATATAAGATAGCTAATTATGAGTGGTGACGTTATGAAAGCAGTCCTCATAGGTCACGAATAAACGAAGTAAACATCACCTTTGGGAAGCGAATGGCGTTGAAAGTCAGAATCTGTAAGAAACTGCTGGTGCTGTATAAGTGAATGCTTTCCGTGAGTGCATCAAGAATGTTTACAACTGACAACTAGGATCCTCTCCTGACAGAAAAAATGAACAGAAAAAGGGAAAAAACCATGCTAATGGCTCCATATAACGTCTTCGAGTGCGGAAGACAGCAACTAAGATGGAACTCGTCTATGAGTAGTGCCATTTAGTTATAGCGATAGCACCATATTCAATCTTCTACCTTGTAAAAGTGTCACTGTTGGAAATATCACTGATTTTATACAAACTCTCGTCAAGGAATGCTATTTGGAAGGGGACTAAGTTTTAATTCCCGCAAGAATGCGCCTGTTCTCAGACTGCAATAAATTCCTGCGATAACCGGGGACAGCTAATATCGCCCTAAGATTCCTGTGAAGGGGATCCGATGTCGCCATCCCATCAGCGGCACAAAATGAAGACAATGGTTGCCCTCCCTTTATAACGTCTTCATAATAACGTCGCCTTAGTCATGGATAGCGCTGCTATTCAATTCACCTGCCAACGAGATTGAAATACTGCTTTCTCCATAATTGCGTTTTCTTTTGAGCTGTCCTTGTTAAGACATTTTAATAAATGAGATCATGCATTCTATGAACAAACGTATCATTGTCTCTGCCGGCTAATGTACTTAGGCACTCTTGGAGAACGTTCTCCCTGAGAAACACTTCCATAGTAGGACTTCCCATAGACACTACGAACTACCATCAGGATCTTATAATATCGTCACTATAGTGTGGATTAAAAGCTCTGTTCAGGGTCTGTTAGGTCTGTACCATTTTTATCCGTCTGAATGAAAAGTTCGAACCAAGACCGGAAGGAAAATTGTCTTTCTTACCTCTCATTATTCATGAACCTGTACAGATGTGTTTATAGATACATAGTTGACAATGTTTGGTCAACGATATGAGCTTGCTCCCACTTACAAATGGCTCGTAAAATACGCTTTTCGTGTACACAGATTCATAGCAAGAAGTCCCAACTTTGGGGTGACCCGTGTCTTGATTTTGAATAGCCTACTATTGATTGCTGATGAAGTGACGAACCAGATGCACATTAGTCGTCCTTGTGGATGTGATACCATTTATAACATGTGAAAGTTTTGTAAATTCTGTGCAATATGGGTCCCAAAACAACGCAATGAAGACCACACGCACTATCTTTCGAGAACTGACAGCAGACTGTGGATCGTCGTGCCAATAAGGGTGAGATGTTTTTCAAACGAGTCATCAAAAAAAGAAAAAAAAACAGTTTCAAATGGCTCTAAGCAATATGAGACCTAACATCTGAGGTCATGAGTTCCATAACTAACCTATGGACATCACACATACATGCCCGAGGTAGGATTCGAGCCTGCGACCGTAGCAGCAACGCGGTTCCGCAATGAAGCGCCTAGAACCGCTCGACCACAGAGGCCGGTACGAGTCATCAATGGAGATGAAACGAGCGTTCGTCACTTTGAACTAGAGAGCTAACAACAGAGCAAGGAATGGAAACGCCCAAGATGTCTAACCCAAAAAATTAGTTAACTCTCTTCCAGTAAAGAGATGCTCTTATTCTTTCGTGTCGCACAAGGGCCCGCAATGATTTGAACCTTGCAGTTTGAAAGAAACGCCTAGATTTGTTGTCAAACGGTGTTCTTTTCATGCACGACAGCGCGCTTCATATATCGGCAACCACATCGTTCAAATTCCTCAGAATAAACTTTTCAGTATTTTGGAGTATTCTGGGTAAGTCAACTTAAAGACTGTCTGACAGGCCGCCGTTAATCCATCTCTGAAAATGACACGAAGAAAGCGGTTCACAGTAGCCACGGTGGTGGATATATCATCCATAACAGGAGAAACATTTGCACCAGCCCAAAATCTTTCTTTCTTCTGAAGATACGGTAAAGCTTTTCCAGCAATGAACCAAAGTTCATTGAAAAGTAGGACGACTGTTTGGATATGTTGACACCAAAAGGTTTTTACTGTTGTAATTATAAGAATGCTTTGAAGATTTTAATAATGAGCATTTGATAGGTAGTGTTGCAGTACGATACTATGTGGCAGTGTGTAATTTTGCCAATTAGTTGATTTCTTGTTTTTACAATCCCTGTTCTCATTTGAACAACTCATTTCCTCGTCACATCCGTGTACTCTTCCATTGGATGTTGCCTACGACAACGTCGGTTTCTGGCGGAATGAGGCTCTATGCAGCCTGGAGTTCATGATCCAGACCTTTCCAAATCCTCCTAAATTGGTTGTGGCCAAAGCCTACATGGTTGGCTTGCAGGGAGAGCAATTTCGCCTTGTCTGCTGGCGCTCCAAACAACCGTTACAGCAAAAGTTCCTCAAGTCCTAAAATGCATATAAGGAGACTGAAGTGACGAATGAAAATTTGTACCTAGGTCAGGATTCGAACCTGGGTGTCCTGCTCACAAGACAGCTGTGCTAACCACTACGCCACCCTGATACAGTGGCTTTGCACAACTGCGCGGACTCCCCCCTAGCGTACCATCCATTTCGAACCCAATTTCCATTCATGGCTCAACCGACTTTATATCCCCCTAAATCCGACAACTGAGTTTAGAAGGTTACCGTGTGGGCTGAGGCATGAATGGAATTTTCGACTGGGGAAGGAGGAGTGCTAAGATAGTACGTGCTATATTCAGAGTCACTGTGTCAGGGTGACGTAGTGGTTAGAGCAGCTGCCTTGTGAGCAGGAGACCTAGGTTCGAATCCTGCCCTTGGTACAAATTTAGATTCGTCACTTCAGTCTCCTTACGCACGTCATAGATGTTTGGGACTTGAAAAGGTCTCTGGAACTATACAGTACCATCTGCTTAAGTCTTATCAAGAGACAGAAGTGCTGACAGCAGGAACAAAAAATGGCCAATGATAATGCTTCCAATCCTGATTAGCCATGAGGAATACATGTCGAACAATTTCGCGAATCGATTTGAAGCTCTCGAAATGGAGGAGTATGTTCTCGTTCTCGTGAACTTGAAGTGACTAACTGCAGGCCCTCTGCGGTGGAAAGTCTGCGTTAAAGTGGCTCTCATTTTGAACTCTGGAGTTAACGATGTTTCGTGATCAAGGACATTACTTTTCCGGTAGAGAGGCCCTACAAAGTCCTCGGCGGATCTGTGGATTATTGAGGGTAGTCTTGTTACGTAAAAACATGTCTCAGAGCAGAGCGTCGAGCCATTAAGTAACTGAACAAAAGTGACGGACATGGCCATAGTTCATGCTTGCCAATATAATTTAACTTATTGCCGTGGAAATGTGATTGTGGTGCTGTCTTGAGACTTTTTTTGTTATTGACAGTTCCCTGTATGGTGCTTTGTTGTGTGGAGACACGAGTTGTTAGAGTTCACGTGGTGGAAGCGTATGGGCTGCTAACGATGGAGACATTACAGTTCAGTGTAGAGATCCAGGAATCTTTACGAAAGATACTGGGTTTCTACGAGGTTTTCCGTCATTGAGTTTGGAGTGCTGAGGAGTTTAAGCCCTGTCTCGCGGGTCGAAGTGAGTCTGGTATCCCTTATTTAGAGTTTCTGATAGTGGATAAAAGCAGAGAGCTAACCTAGATCCAGCAATAAACGTTTCCAATTAAGTCTGTGGAGCAGTGCTTCGCTTAATTTGCCTCGCGCGATTCATATCGCCAGGAGCCCACCGTTCTGGCCAAGGCCTCGAGTGTCGCTCGATGCGACACCACAGAAACTCCGACGCACGGGCAAAAGCGTCGGTTCATCATTTAACAAAACTGGTGTCCTATGAGATGGTAAACTTTGTGCTTCATTAGTGTGGAACGAATTACAAGGAGACCACAAAAACTTTTCCAATTTTTTATACTTATTGAACGTGAAGTTCAGAGCTCAAATATCAATCTACAAAAGCAGTGCGACACAACTCTTAAAAATTTTCGAGGAAATTGGTTTTGAAGATTTCAGAGCGTCCTTAATAGCCTATAGCAAGGTCGTATTGCTGAGAAGCCGTGTGGTACTGTGGCAGAGCAATCCAGGCTCGATTCCCATGCAGGGTAAAATTGTAAACAAACGTGCATGTTACATGTATATTTCCGAGAAGCACATAATACACTGACGCACAAAAAATTCTCAACACTTCTGCGACATAAATGGAAGTTAGTATGCTTTGTTCTACATCCCAATAACGACGACTATTTATATTTCGCACAACCGCATAAGTGTGGCGCAAGTAGCGCCGCTAAGAGGATGCAAATCAGGTTTGCTTTAAATGCGCGCTGTAACGGTCGTGAGCTCTAGTTAGCTTTGAGACTGGACGTGGTGAGTTGATGTTAGTCAAGAGTGTCTCTAAGGCGACAGAGACGCCATTGTTAACATCTCACACGGTTTGAAGGAGGTCGTGTAATAGGACTACGGAAATCTGGATGTTCCTTTTACTATAATACAGAAAGACTTGGCAGGAATGTAGCTACTATACGTGACTGCTGTCAGCACTGTTCACGAGAATGCACAGTCTCGAGACCACCACGCTCCGGACGGCACTACTGAGGAGGAAGACCATCGCATCGTACTGTATCTGCAGCAGCAACATGAGCAGCAGTTGGCACGCTGTTACTTCAAGTGCAGCTCCGAGCCACATGCTGTGTAGCATCCGTTCCACTGAACCAAGATCACCGCCATTTAGGACTTCAGTAGTGTCAAGCGAGAGCTCTTTAGAGGGCTCGGTGGAGGTCTGTTGTGATTTCTGATGAAACTTGTCTTTGCTTCGGTGCTAGTGATGGCTGTGTGTTGGTTAGGAGGAGACCAATTGAGCTTCTGCAACCAACGTCTCTGCGTGCTGGAAACACTGGATGTGAACCTGGAGATATGGTCTGGGGAGCGATTTAGTATGAGAGGAACACTCTTGTGGTTATTCCGCTCAACCTGACTGAAATTTTGTACGTAAATCTGGTGATTCGACCTGCTGTGTCGCCAACTATGAACAGCCCTAAAGGGGGTGCTTCATCAACAATATAACGCTCGCCGACATACCGCTGTTGCAACCCAGCATGCTGTAAGTGCGTCGACATGTTGCCTTACCCTGCTAGATCACCAGATCTTTCTCCAGTCGAGCACATAGGGGACATAATCGGTCAACAACTCCGGCATCGTCCACAAAAAGCTGTAACCGTCCTTGTACTGACCGACTAAGTGCTACAGGAATGGAACTCGATCCCACAAACTGCCATCCGTCACATGTACAACACATTGCATGCACGTGTGAATATTGACGGTTACATATAGTAAGGTATTCGAACTGCAAGAAATTAAAAAAAGACACCAAAACAATAATAACTGGAACGATATTCGCACCAGAGGTTACCAGTCTCGAGAGCAGCTCATTTTTTTCCATATATCCATTATTTACGCTTCACGGAAGGTCTAGTAGAACTTTGCATTGGCCTGGAATCGAAGCTAAGATCCCTGGATGGCTGCCTATAAGTAGGAACGAACCTTACTTTAGAGTATTAAAGACGGTCGGAAAATGTCAAAGCCGATTTTCAATATAATTTTTCAGAGCTGTTTCAACATGCTTTGAAGGACCGATGTTTAAGTTAAAGAGCTTCGCGTACCACAAATACAAAATGTTAGAAAAATCCGATTGCCTTGTGGTCTCCTTGTTGAACAAATGACAATCGTGTTTGCAAGGGGCACTGGCGAAGACAGGAAAGTTACATCGATTGTAAGTGTTAGACGCGGTATTATACTGTTGCGTCCTGTGTAACTGGCAGTGCTTAGCTAGCCATGAGCGATTTTGAGTGAACTGGCTACAAGCGGCTGTCCGCGCAGTCACGGCGGTGTCGTGTGTTTCGGGTCTATGAACTGAGGGCTCAGACAGCCTCTGCTCCGTCTTGATATGCACTCGGAGGCCTTGAACAAAAAGTCTCGCACGACTGTTATGAATTTTTTGGAAGTCTTCGCCACACTATTATACCGTCACCAACTACCGCCACTTTGTCCGCATAGGGCGCACATCGTTACCAGTAGCGTATGAGCACTCAAAAGAAACGAGTATTATTCAGCGTCAGGGAATAGGACTGACACAAACGTGTTTGATATTTACGTGTTATGAACGTTACACATGGATATCCGGATTAACAACAATTTCTAGGGTTTCATAGGGTACTGCATTTGTGCAGTGCACAGCTCAATACCTATCCGTGTTCCGAGGATGGTCAGATTTATTACCGAAATCGATCGTCCTTAGAAGAGTAAAATTAAATAAAATAAAAGCACATCTGTGTATTATAGGATGTAATCTTTAATCAATTAAAAAATTATTGAGGCTTTGCTGGCCACCTGTTGATGTACTCTGAGCCGTGTGCGGCTCGTGTTCATTCCATTTATTGTTTGCCATCTTCTCTAACCGTACTGCCGCCTCGTTTTCTTATTCCATTTACTTGCGTCACTAACTTCCTGCCTTACCTGCCCGTGAGTGGCAGCAGCAGTGCACTGTCGTACAATCTCTGGAGTGACCGACAGAATTTCCGGGTCGTCGTATGTCTGGAGTTCAGTTGGGAGCTCAGTCAGGGCGCAGCAGCAGTGAGTCGGCGACGGAGCTCCAGTGAGGCGCGAACAGCCAGTGCTCGCCGACCGCTGGCGACACACGTGAACTGTCCGACGGAGGGATATTGGAGCGGGACGGCCGTTAGTTGGTCGTTTCATCGGGCAACGTGTATTGGGTCTTTTGACCGTTTCTGGGCCTCGTCACTTGGTCATCGTGCCGGACGTAGGTCGGTTCCTTCCTTGCGCAGAGATGTCATGGCCAATGGGCAAGAGTTACCTCTGCGTGGATGCGTCCGAGCCAGTGTGCCCGGGTCGCCGTGTCTCCGAGTTCCGGACAGACATGGAGTCGGGTTGGAGCTTTGGACAGCCAAGACTCGCCCGACAGTTACCGACACACTAACTTGAGTGGAAACGACCTGGGTTTTTCGTTCGTCCGTCGTCTCATCGGATGACGTGTATCTGGTGGCCGACCGCTTGTGGAAATTCTCAATGCGTCCAATTGAGTCGTCCTTGTTGTTCCACAGTGATTGCTTTCATGATTGTTCGGGTTCTTGTGCAGGAGTGTTTACGTGGAACCGTGTGTAGCTTCTGTAATTTCCACTGAACAGATGAATGCTGTCTGCTTACTGGAGTAGTCAGTCGGTCTGCTGAAATAGAGCAGCGAGTGTGTTGGGTGGAAGGGAATTGATTAGTCTGTTGGTTGGTTCCTCAGCCATCCCTAGGTCGTGTTGCTACCCGACTGTTCAGTGTTACACTTGGCTGTCTGTTTCACTTAGATTAGTTTCCTCCCCAGGCCGACCCTTGAAACACTTGTGAGTACCACTGTTTGTTGTATCTGATTGTCATTTTGTTTGGTCGCAGGTACTGTGCGAGGCCTTCAAAAAATGGTTCAAATGGCTGTGAGCACTATGGGACTTAACTTCTGAGTTCATCAGTCCCCTAGAACTTAGAACTACTTAAACCTAGCTAACCTAAGGACAGCACACACACCCATGCCCGAGGCAGGATTCGAACCTGAGACCGCAGCAGTCGCGCGGTTCCGGACTGAAGCGCCTAGAACCGCTCGGCCACCGTGGCCGGCCCAGGCCTTCAGCCGTGTATTAATATTGTCTGTTTATATTTAGTATATGGCCTTCAGCTGAACTTCATGACAACTATTTTAAGATTAGGCCTTCAGCCTTGTTTAATTTAAAATTGTTGTTGCACTGTATTTAGGCCTCCAGCCGCGTTTGTTACAGAATTTGTGGCTTTAATATGTAAATCCTTGTGTGTAAGGTTTCTCTTTAATTATCTGGAGTTATTCAAATGGCCTACAGCCGTGTTCTGTAAATGTTTATTTCAAGTTTGTCTTTAATTATTCTTGAGTAATTGTTTGGGCCTTTAACCGACAACATACTTTAAGCTTTCTTAAGATGTTTTTCTGTTGTACTGTGTAAAAACTTACCTTTAAAGCATCTCTTTTATTATGTAAAACAATTTTTTTTGGGCTTTTAGTCGAAGAATTAAGTTTAATTTCCTTAATATGGCCTTTTGTCGGAATTTGTAAATGCTTGGCTTTTAAAGAATTGGCTTAGCTGATCTGAAGTATTATATCGGCCTTTAGCCGAGAAGATATTGTAATTTCGCTTAACTAAGGCCTTCAGCCATTACTCTAATTCCTGGTGTTTTAAAAGCAATCATTAAGACTTATTCTGGAGAAGTTATTGGGGCCCTCAGCCGTGAACTGATCCTTGTTGTTTTAAAGAGGTACTTGAATTACGTAACCATTACGGCGCCTCACCTCAACCTCTCGATACCAGCAATATTCTACTGTGTTTCTGTAAAGTAATTAACATATTTCTGAGACAACATTCAGATTTGTATTTCATTAATGTAGAGGTACTTTGATACATCGATATGTTTACGTTGCAATGATATTATTCTTATGTGTATTCCTTCTTTTGTCACTATGATCTTTGAGGTACTTGTAACTCTGATTTTTGGGGGCGTAAGCGGTTGTTAGAGTGTCAAGTCTTGGTCGTCATGTTTAAAAGACGCAAATTGTAGTCAGTTTATAAAATGTGAACTTTAACAGTGAGGAAGATATTTTCAAGTATGTTTTATATTGTGAAGTGATGTTTTGTGATTTACGTGATATTGCAACAATAGAAATAAAAAAGAAGTGTAACTTAAATTCGGAGTGCTGATTACTTTTTTGCATCACCATTGTGCTAACTTGCAAAAGTTCAATCTTCAAGAATGGTTTATGAAACACATCTATAAAACTTTTGAATATCGCAGAATAACACCTAGGCCTCTTTGCATCCGAGCTTGGAATCATCACTACCTAGATTTTCGACGATTGAGCCATGATTTCACAACGAGACCAGCGTGGGAAACACGAATAGATGAGTACCTAGCTTATCCATTATTTCATGAAATGACCTTATTAACTGTGCTCTAATGACACCTGCCACATAATATAACTTTGTTGTTGCCCGAAAATGCAGTATTTAGCATCGTGAGCAACACCACAATCATAAATAATTTTTGACCTTTGTTGTGGTAGGGTTGTTAGAGTGTGTTCTTGTGCAACTAACAGTAAGTGACCTTGTCCCCTTTCCACAACCTGATCCGCTCTGTCCTGCGCTACCAGTTTTCATACTGGCTTTTTTCTTGTCATCTTAGGCCGAAGTTCGTTTAATAATCTCAGCAATAAACAATCGTCGACCGCAGATCCCGAGAGAAAAGCCAACAAACAGTACGTCATTGCATGCACTGTGGTACGTCTTTCATTGTATGACTATCTTGTTCTACATGAACTGCTTTGTAGTTGGCTCCCTGCGTTGTAAGAAAGAATATATGCGTTGCTATATTGCCTTCAACAAAGTTACTGCATTTTCGTGTTTCTCTACATTCTTAACTACAACTAAAGCAGCAATCAGTATCCCTTCAGAACTATTTGTCCTCGCTTCTTTGCCTAATTAAGCTCACGACCATATTATATTCTTAATTTTTATTTTTTGATGATTTACCCGGCTGCGTCTAAAATTTTTTTCGTAATTGTAGTTTACAGACGTCCCGTCGACTTTTTACGGGCAATTTTGGTCGAGTTCCCTATTCGTCGGGAGCGTGGTGTTTCAGTTTGACGAGTTCGGCTGCTTACACATTACACGGTGTATTAATAAGACCATTTGAGTAGTAGCATGTAAAAAGGTATCCTTCAAAAGCGAATCAGGCTTCACGAAAGTATAGAAAATTTCTGCACGTTTAGTGGTCATTCAGTATTTTATTTACTGCTAAGAGACGAAACGCTGATATGTCGGCTTACTTAGAAAATTCATAATTGTTAATTCTTTTGCTTCATGATTTACTTATAATTTAAGGGGTCAATGATTGATTTAAATTCTTATAGAAAACGTAGGCGCTGTGTACGTCCCCACACGGCAAACGATGGTCAGAAAGACTTAAATTCGTCACTCAGTAAGTTCGACATACTTGGACAACATTACTTTAGTCAGTTAATTGTAATTGAACACAGATCTCGACCAGAGTTAAAAAGCGTACATGAAATTGCGAAGATAAGGAAAAAGGAAGTAACCCCACAACGTGGAGCTGAGCGGACCATACGGTGATAACAGTTCCCACACTGCTTCGCTGAAAAACAGGACCCTGTTGCACATTCTGGTGCCCTTGTAATGTAATGGTCGATGCCTGTGCCCCTCTCATCTACTTCTAGACCACATTTTGGACTGGATTCGTGATTTCCTGTCAGAAAGGTCACAGTTCGTAAGAATCGATGGAAAGTCATCGAGTAAAAGAGAAGCCTTGTGTGGATTTCTCTAAGGAAACGCTATAGGCCTTGTGGTGTCTCTAATCTACATAAAAGATTTAAGAGGCAGCCCGAGCAGCCCTCTTAGACTGTTAGCTGATTATGTTATCATCTACCGCCATTGTAAGTCGTCAGAAGATCAAACACAATTGCAAAATGACTTAGAGGCGGTAGCTGCGTGTTGCGAAAAGTGGCAGATAAGGAAACGTGTGAGGTCATTCACATGGGTACAAAATTAAATCTGTTAAATTTTGGTTACTTTATAAATCACAGAAATCAAAGGACTGTCAATTCAACTAATTAGCTAGAGATTACAATTAACACTTAAATTTGAAGAATCACACAGATAAAGTTCTGGGGAAGGCAAACAAAAGATTACTTTTATTGGCAGAACACTTAGAAGGCGCCATAGGTGTATTAAGGAGACTGCCTACACTACGCTTTTCCGTCTTGCTGTGCGGTATTGAATCCGTACCAGATAAGACTGACGAAGGACATAGAGAAAGTTCGAATGAGGGCAGCCTGTTTTGTTTTACATTCTAATAGGGGAGAGAGTGTCATGGATGTGGTTAGTGGGGGTGGGGAGGGAATCATAAAGTCGTTTTTCGTTGCGGCGAGATCTTTTCCGAAATTTTAATCACCAATTTTCTCCACTGAATGCGAAAATGTTTTATTGAACCCAACATACTTAGGAAGAATTAACCATCGTAATAAAATAAGAGAAATCAGAGATCGTACGGAGAGGTTTAAGTGTTCGTTTTTCCCATGCACCATACGAGAAAGGAACGGTCAAGAAACAATCTGAGGGCGATGCGATGAACGCTATGCCAGTCACTTAAGAGCGAAATGCAGTGTAGTCATGTAAATGTAGGTATAGAGCCTGGTAAAGAAATTGTTTCTGCCCATCAACACTTGAACAGACTTCCTCGGGGCAGAGATCCATAGCACAGCCTTCGCCCTGCCACATTCGTCATGACTTAGGTTCTGCTTCCAGTGTGATTTCATCGTGCAGGAAAGAGAGCCATTTCATTTATTTTTGACTTGTTTGTCAAGGTTTCCATCACCTGTGATCGGTAGCGATGTGAGAACACAGTGAGTGTGTGGCACTTCATCAACTTTGCTCTGCGAGTACACAAACCAATACACTTACCTCCACACCATAATCTCACGGTTTCTTATAAGCCATACTGGCCCTGATTTCTTTCACTCAGTTTGCCCAACTATGGAGCCCATTCGAACATATTTAAAACTTATTTACTTCTTTTCCTTAGGCAATATCTTCATTCGATTACTATGCCTTTACGTTTTTTCTTATAATTCTGAACTTTGTTGGTTAGATTTCTCAGCAAATTTATGAATTACGACTCCCAATTTAATTCTATCTTGAACGACTTCTTTATGATTGCTTGTTTATTTTAGGTCTGTATTAACTTCTGTTAGCCTGTTGTTGTGGTTTTTCATCGATAAGACTAAGTTTGGTTTTTTTTTTTTTGTGTGTCTATTGGGAGACTTTGCCGAATTTTATTATTAAAAGTTGAATCTTGAGGTGGTCCTTCGATGCTGTGCACCTCGTCATTTGAAATATTCAGTCACGTTATTGCTTCACGTGGTTTCTTTAGACTGGATGGCCTCTGATCTGTTATTCCAAGGATTGCAAAGTCATCCCCAGAATGCTAGGCAATTAGGTAAATTTTTGTTTGGACTCTGATGACCAGGTTTATAACTTTAGTTTCCTTGTGCCACTTCCCAATGATTTTTCCAGAAGTAACTTCAATAGCAACAGTAGTAAATCATCCATTGTCTGTCATATATTTTGATTTCGATCGGTTCAGAAAATTGTACCTAAATGTCGTTAAGAATATAATTGATCAATTCGCTTCTTTTCTTGTCAACTTGGAATTCCTCAGGTGAGTTAGACATTGACGGTGTATCTATGCAATGGTATGCATTAACAAACATGATTACTGTGTTTTTAGATTCCCGAAGTTCCGAGGATTGTTGTTGGGTTTAGGATTTGTTCCTGACACTCTACTCTCTCTCTAAATCTTCATAGAAGCAGTCTGTTTACAGAAAAGTTTTCTGAGTTTGTCACCTTGTCTGGATATAAAATACCACACTGGAGATCCCAATGCTTCGGCCACAGTTACAGCGGCCTCCTGCTGGGTCTACACAAACAGAAGAGAAGAAAACCATGTAACCGTAGAGTTTTTTACATTACGACGCGGTACCATAACCAGGTAACGCTATGTTTAGTGACTGGATAAGGAAGCCTATGCATTTATAAGTGGTCTGTTTGTTTTTCTAACTTATTAAATGGGGATTTATGATGGTTTTGGACCCAATTGAAAATGAAAAACTCTCCACTAATTTTTATTATCTAATATCTCCCCTTTCTCATGAAATGCATGAATTAATGTATACTACCGTTATTAGGGGATTTATTTAGCTCACCAGATGTCTTGCAATATTTTTTTTGCGAATCAGAGCCAACTTATTTGCACATATATTAGACATTTCTGCAAACAGTCTTTTCCCAAAGCGGTATTGTTCTTGGGGTGGCGGATTATTTACTTGATTTCTTTCAATATGGGAGACCCTGAGTACAAATTTTCGGCTCTGTTTTTCAAAAATGGGTTGGTCTTTGAGATTTACGCATTTTAGTAAGGTCTGAAAGCAGACTGCAAAGAGAAGTTAGCAGTTTTGTTTGTTATTTGTTGCTAGCGTTCCACTGGATGTGTTAAGTGTAAACTATGGGTTTGTTGATTATGGAGTCTTTGAATAAAAATAAAAATACTACCAGTCCTCAGGTGCTGCCCAAAGTTTTGGGAAGTTTCTCTTGATTATGAGGCGACTGCAGGAAGATGAGGTCTCCTCCAAAATTACCGCAACTACTACCCTCTGCCACGTTGACACCTCACCTAGAATTTGTCTGGATGTCTACAAATACAAATACACACACCAAGGACCACATTTTCGATTAGCACATATCGTTCCAGTATCAAAATAAATACAGCTGTAAACCCGAGACTCAAGGAAATGGCATTCTCTAAGGCGTCCGGATTTTACGGGCCTTACATGAGCTTGATCCACAACGACAGAACGATAAAATACGAGATCCTCAGAAAATAATAATTATATTATACCAACAAAAAGCAATTGCACTTCGTTAATGTCATGTATCGAAAACTAACAAAACGATCTCTGCCAGTATGGACTGGCATGAACAAACAAGTTAAAGTGAAACACATCGCGGAGACGAACCAAGAAGGTGGTTAATGAGAACGACGAGCTTGAGCGCAGAAGGGACAAGGCCAGAACAATACAATCTTCCTTCTTACGTAAATAAGGCCGGGACCGAGGGTAAGTGGCTACACGTCATTAACAGGGCTAGGCTGCGACGCAGCAAGAAAAATAGAAATGCATTCAACTCTAGGGAGGTTGTGATTGGCTGGAACAATACTTTGGGATGCAGACGCGACACGGTAGGGAGATCCCCATAATATAAAAGCATTTTGAGACCTAAAATTTCTCTCTCTTTCTCTTGTCTCGCAGCAGATCGCACAAGTGTGTGGAAATAGCGAGGACGTTGAGAGCTTTGCTTTCTGCGAAGTGAGGACGATACGCTTCACGTATCGTGGCGGCAGATGGCAAAGCGGCAGTTAATTATTCCTGTGGGAATTTTTAGGGGCTAAGAAATTGTGCACGTCGCTCCAACCCAAAGCCAGTCTGCAGTAGCGATTATTTCGACTAGGCAAAGATTACCATTCTACAGAACACAGGAAAGTTGCAACTGAGTGAATTCAGTCAGGGCCAGAGTAGGAAATCAGCATTTCAGATCCAGCACGGAGACAACGCCATTGCACGTGCTGCTTGGTAAAGTACCATCACGCGTTAGGTCACAGTAAATGTTGAGTCTGGATTTTCCTCACTTCAACTTGCGTACACTTTGACCATTGAATATCAAAAGCTAGGATACTAACCTACCCTCACATTGAGTACATGAGCGTTTTGTCATTGGTTGAAAAAGTAAATTTATTCTCCACCAACTCAGTGCATTGACCAGCTACAACAATGTAGATTTAACTGAACTAATGAAGATTTTTAATAATCATTCTTTCCTGTGATAAAAAATTTTCATGTGTAGAGATAACGATTTTAATAATCATCATTTCAATATGTCCAAGAATTAAATATTTTGTTATTGAGTGTCAAAAGTAATTGAACATGATTGTTGTTTATCACTTGATTCCTGAAATCAACAGTTGATAAATTATGTATAGGATAAAAAAGGGAATAGCTGGGTTGTCTTTCTAGAATAAACACCAAACTTTCACTTATATTAATTCATGCTTTCTAGGTGCGTGACAGCAGCATTTCTAATCTTTTTTGTTACAATCTTCACCTGATATTAGCTTCTTTACAGGGCCAGGGTCATATTTATTTAGAATGTCTGTTTGACACCCTGGGCTTGAGAATACAGTTCAAATGTTTTGTCCATTTGCGCGTTAAGTGGTTATCTAAGTTTGCACACATTAGTACACTCGATGTGCAGATACAAAAGTCGGATGTACGACAATTCCTCGATACGACGTCCACCTGTTATGCAGAACACAGTGTTTTCATATACACTCTTACATGTTTCAGCATCATTGTGCCATCCTCAGTGTATTTTCTCGACTTAAATATGTAAAATTTGAACATGTTTTAAGTGATAGTTAATCGACTAAAATTAAGCCAAAAACAGTTTGCACTTGTTGTTGTTATTACCTTACTTTTACAATATAGAGTAATCGAGGACTCTCTGTACACTATCGTGTACTGGCAGCATGCCATCTATGACTAAATTGTGTTAATGTGAATCTGGCTGGCGGATTAACTCATCACTTTACATGTAAATAAAATCTGTTATGCTAGAACATTTCGGAACCGTATTTGCTTATATTTACACTTAATTCCCGGAACCCACACACCAGCACTAGACATATTTTACAGAACTATGTTTGTAAATAACACCGAGAAAACTTCGCGGAAACAGTACAGATGCTATTGTTGCTGTCCGTTCAGTCTCCATTGGTGTTCATTTGTTCTAAAACGAGTTTGGCGCCAAATTTGAATTCTGTTAACCGTTCCCATCCATCCCCCGTTCTCTTTCTCTATCTGTCTGTGTGTATGAGTGTGTGCGTTTGGCTGTTAGTATCGCCTTTTCCAGAGGTGTGCTAAACGGTGTGCATTTGCGTAGCATAGTGTAGTCATTTATAGCGTTTCTCTTCTGCTAATGCCTTATGTATATGGAAGTTTTGTTCCATTCTCATCTGAATCCACAAAGCACCTCCATAATACTTGTGTACTGATCAAGCTTACCGGTACAAATCTAGCAGCACATCTCTGAATTGCTTCGACGCCCTCTAAAGTTCGAATAGACGGGGATCACAAGAACACTAACAGTACACAAAAATGGCCCACACTAGCGTTCCTTATGGCATCCCCTTTGTAGACGAGCTACACGTCTCAAATTTTATACCCGCCCCAAGTGTGATACTTTCCAGAGCAGGGCCAAAGGCATTGGTTTTCTTTTGCCATTTCACTGTTTAAATAAATGTCTACTGTACACTTTGTAGCGCTCAACTTACCATCTCGCGCACCTTGTCGCCGGCGGCTGGGGCCCGAGCTCCACCCATGGCAGCTGTTGTGACGCCAGCGGGCTTGTGCCACGATCTGAATGGTGGCGATTTAACACAATAACTGTCGCAAGGTCACTGACGGCACTTGGTGCCATGGCCTGGCCCGGCCTGTCGGTGAAACAACCACCACTCTGTGTGTGGTAGTCACCGTGTTAATATACAGTAGGAAATCTACTGACCCTAAGGCCAATGAGTAGTGTCAATCATTCCCCAGGTCGGTGCTTGCCTTCAAAGGAGAGGCGTTGCGCAAATTGGACAGGTTGCTACAAGATTTCTCAGTAGGCTATGTAAAATAAGTTTCTTCTCCATAAATATACTTACATTGAAAAACCATGTGGTACTCTCTTTCGACTTGCTGACATTGGCTTTCTGCCAAGGTATGGACTCTCTAAGACGGCTAAAACGATGGGGAAACAATTTTGATTCATGAGGGCTTAACTGCAGCCTTGAGTTCACGGAGATCGGGATATGCAACTTCCTAAGATGACATTTCCCACTCGAAGGGGTCCCAGATGCGCCTAGTAAGATTGCATTCAGATGGTCCGAGGGCAACACACATACCGTTCTGTCACTGGTTTGTACCAGTCTGTGATAGAGAGCGGTGGGATGGTGACTTGCCTTGATCAAGAAATTGGTCACCAGTAGGACGCCATAGATGTTTTCAAGGATTTACATGATACAACTACATGCTTATCGCAGCTGGTGAGAGGCAATGGCAGATGTGTCGGTGGTCTAATTTGGTCTGACACATTCCTCATAAGAATATTGTGATATTACACTCTCATTCTCGGGACATTGCCTTTGTATGACGTACGAGGGCTATTCGGAATGTTAAGTCCGATCGGTCGCGAAATGGAAACCACTGCGAAAATCAAAAATGTTTTATTTGGAACATGTATGTGCAATATCCTTTCTTCCAGAAGTGTTAGTTCTGCAAGGTATGCAAAAAATCTTCTGTGAAGTTTGGAAGGTAGGAGAAGAGGTACTGGCGGAATTAAAGATGTGGGGACGGATTGTGATTCGTACTGGGTAGCTCAGTTGGTAGAGCAGTTTCCCACGAAAGGCAAAGGTCCCGAGTTTGAGTCTCGGTCTGGCACACAATATTAATCTGCAGGAAGTTTCATATCAGCGCACACTCGGCTCAGAGTGAAAATCTCATTCTGGGAATGTATATATATATATATTTCTTATATTATCCTTTTCTTGTGTTAATAATAATAATAAATAACCACAAAATGCAAGGGGATAGTATAAATGCCGCCCGGTAAGGTGGGGCTCGATAAAAAAAAATATAGGACCACGTCGTAATAGTGCAACCATATCGGCAGCATATTGGTGAGAAATTAGTCTTCATGGACGACAGTTCACGCCCCCAACGTACACATCTTGTCAATGACTTCCTGCAGGATAACGACACCGCTCGACTAGAGTGGCAAGCATGTTCTCCAGACATGAACCCTATCGAACATGCCTGGGGCAGATTGAAAAGGGCTGTTTATGGACGACGTGACACACTAACCACTCTGAGGGCTCTACGCGGAATCCCCATTGAGGAGTTTGACAATCAGGACCAACAGTGCCTTAATGAACTCGTGGATAGTAGGCCATGACGAATACAGGCATGCAGCAATGCAAGGAAGCGTGCTACTGGGTATTAGAGTTACCGGTGTGTATAGTAATCTGGACCACCACCTCTGAAGGTCTCGTTGTTTGGTGGTGCAACATGCAATGTGTGGTTTCTAGAGCAATAAAAAGGGCGGAAATGATGTTTATGTTGATCTCTCTTCCAATTTTCTGTACAGGTTCCGGAACTCTCGGAACCGAGGTGACGCAAAACTTTTTCTGATGTTTGTATTATGTTACTTTATACATCGCATCCTACTATTTCTCAGAGCAGTGTACAGTCGGTATAACAAAACTGTTCACACAACAAATCGCTAAGTCACACATTGAATATTTCTGGCATGCGTAGCCTTGTTTCAGTTCGTAGCTTATCTTTCGCTCCGTTTCTGCCGATACTGGGTTATAGAGGTAACATATCAGCGAAACTTGCCATATACAACATTGGAAGTTAATACCAATCAGACATATACACGGAAGTACAGGATATCAACAGCGATGGTGAAATATGAAATGATTATACTGCCAGCACAAGGTGCAGTCCAACGGAAGCAGTAGCTTTGATGTGCCATTAGCTCATGGTGAAAGTGCCTGGTCGTCATTCATTGAACTAGAATTCCATTCCGCTGTCTGCCAATATGTTTTACGTCCACATTGTGGAAAGTGCCAATGGTGTTTATGAGGTAGCTTCTCTTGTATCGATGAATATATCACTGGTGTATATTATTTGTGGTCTTTAAGAACACTATTTTGGTATGAGATAACAAAAACTATCAGAATTCACACAACATTTTAGACAAAAAGTTAATCTAAGGACATTTGTTTTATAGCAGTAGAGAATATCTTATTTTAAGGAGTAAGTCGATTTAGATTAGTTATAAGTCTAGCAAAATTTTATCTTTTACTTAGAAGAGAATAATTAATCGAATAATTATACAGTTTTTTGGCATGAATGAAACTGGTAATGTGTTTTTCATCAAATTATGCAGATAAATGTAAGAGCCAGGCCTAACAGCAATCTTTTGCCTTTTTATTCAGTAACAGTAAAACACACTTTCACTCTCAATTCGAAAACAAACAAGTCTGAATAAAGATGCTAGAAAGAAAGTTTTGAGCATATAAATTTTTATCATAAAGTAAAATTATCAATATGTTGGGAAAATTAACTTCAACTACTCAGTGTAACAAGTCTGAATAAATCATTTAAAATCTATCAGACATTTATTGAAATTTAGTTGGACATGTATAATGGATCTAAAGGGACAGTCATGTACAGAACTGCCCGACCTTACAACTGATGGGACATGTGTAGAATATGGATTTCTAATGCAAAAGTATGGTGAGTTTATCTGTAATTTTAGATTATAGAGAGGGTGGTTATGAAACTGCTAGTGAGGATTCGACTGAGCAGAATGCACCAGGCTACTGAAAATTTTAATTAAAAGAAAATCACTAATCCTTATTCGATTTTTAATCTAGCAAACTTCGCAAGCAATAAAAACATAGTTAAATGTTGACCATTTACACAAATTGAACCAAACTGACCAAGCTGATCTGAAAACTTGAAATCAATAAGTAAAAGCAGGAAAGATGTTAATTTGAATTCCTGCTCAATGTTGATTTTAACTGTTAGAAAAGACTTTCAACACAGCAGTTTGAAAGCCAGTCCAGTCTTCACCTCTGCTCTAGGCACAACTCCTCAAATGGTTAGATACAATATTTGTAAAAATGAAGTACTAACAAAATGTCAGTTGTAAATAATGTCTTTCAGAAAATTATTGTGTGGTTATCTGCAAATGGACTTTCATTATTGTTTTTAAAACAATGTACAGTCCTGTAGAGTAAATGGCAATACGCCATTAATAATTACAGAGTTTGAACAGAGCTCTGTAACTAAGGCAGAACATTCCAAATGTTTGGGATGTGCATTGATGAGAGATTGAATTGGAAGAAACACATTGATGATCTGATTAAGGAAAAAAGTACTCATTGCACAAGACGGTGTAGTCAGAATAATAGCTGGAGCCCAGCTACATAATTCGTTTAAGGATCTAGGAATATTCACAGTTGCTTTGCAATATGTATATATTTGTAATTAATAACCCATCCCAATACAAAAGCAACGCTAACGAGAAAGTCTGATCTTCACTACTTAGGGTTAAATCTAATTTTTGCACAGAAAGAACTGAATTATGCTGCCACCAAAATCTTCGATCATTTATCAAATAGCATCAAAAGACTGACAGACAGCCAACCAGAATTTAAATTCAAATGAAAAGAATTTCTGAACGACAACTTATTCAAGAGATGAATTTTTTGATATAAATCATTAATCTTACAACTAAAAAAAAGAACATCCTGAATTACGACGAGTAAAGAAACCTTCTTTTAAATTGACACATTCCACATTATTTCGAAGCGTCGTATTCATAATCTGTGGGACAGATCTAACCATAATGTCTTCGTAGCGCTACGGTGGGCGCTAGAACGCTTGTTGGGGCGCATAAGGATCACAATCGCTCTATCGCACTCGAAACAGCACCAGACTGGCTCAGTAAGAATTAATGATAACGGTTACACGGTGTCCTTTGCAAAACACATACCTGATTTCAAGTTGGCGGTAACATAAACAGTACTGTAGAAGTTTTCTGAGTTACGCACCTACTAGATGTGAGACAAACCCAGAATAAGTAAATCTACGTATTACATCTACGGAAAAAATTATTCGAGCGACACTCGCAGTACTGCGACAAGCAGAAAAACGGCAGTGAGACACGTCAGACATTCCACAACAGCAGTGCTTTGCGTACAGATACCGGACAGGACCCGTAAATGGATCACCTCGCTCTCAGTTATCGGCCCATCTGCCTCAATTTTATATAACGCAATACGAGACGCATCCTTCTCTAATTAATGAAGTGCCTTTCTGTCCCATGTCACGATAAATTTTCCACTTCAATAAAATGTTCTCGTTTTACAACCCGCATCACTTCGAATAAAACACTCTAGTGTTTTATTCGAAATGACGCGACTTGTCAACCGTGAACATTCTATTGAGGCAAGCCACCGCGAAAGACACCGCGGACACAATTTTTCCACTAGCCAACAGTGTAGTTCATAAATGTTCATTGGGGATCTACCTGGCTTCAACTACACTGTACAACGCAATTTTTGCGAAATCCTTTATCTGTCTCCGATTACCTCCTGCCGAAGGTTCGAGTCATCCTTCGGGTATGGGTGTATGTGTTGTTCTTAGCAGTATTTAGTTTAAGTAGTGTGTAAGTCTAGCAACCGATAACCTCAGCAGTTTGGTCCCTTAGGAATTCACACACATTTGAACATTCTTCGTCTCCCATTGCGACACAGAAGTTTGAAATTTAACTCAAAGGGGCCTACAACTTTCCTATATGCAAAAATACTGGACACATACGAGTAGAATTCGCGCTCTGAGGGTTCCGTACATAGTCAGTGTATATTTTATATGTAAGTACGTGCACAAAGTGGGCGCCACTAAAATTCCGAAACGATCCCCAAACATTTAAGAGAGTAATATGGTGTGGTAGCCCTCTATCTCCCATCCATGAAGAAGGCTCCCGTTTTTACCTGAAGGGCGTGCTTTTGAAGACACAAGCGCTGGGAAGTTTCGCCCTCTAGAAGTTTATAGAACATTCGAGAGTATTCGAGAACATTCCAGAACATGCGAGAGTATTCAAGAGCATTCCGGGATAATCAGGGAAGCTTCGAATATCCGGTAATAGTCTTGAACATTCCGGAAGATACTAGAATGTTCTGGTACGTCTCGGAACATCCAAGATCATTGTGGAACATTCCACAACACTCTCGAATGTTGTGGAAAGTTCTGGAACATCGTGGACCATTCTAAGCCTTTTTGATATGTTCTACAATTCTCCACTGGTGGGGCTACCCATCGATAGGCTTATATAAAACAAGACCCGTCGTAGGTTCGAACGTCATTTTCTTACCAGTGACGAAGGAAGGAATTAAAGAAGTAGTGCAGTGTGTCAATAGAAACAAAGAGTGAAATGTGAGTAGTCAAAGTGATGCAGTTACTGCATATTAATTGAAAATAAAGTGAAAAAAGTGTCTAAAGTGTACTTAGTGTATTTATTAATAAAAAGTTTATTGGTTTTATATTTTAGATAATGCCTAAACGTAAAAGAGGAGGAGATCTTGATAGTTCTGAATCAGAACGGCGAAAACAAAAAGAACAGCGAAGAAAATAAACACACGAAGATCTTGAAGTGCGTTTAAGTTCCTAATGAATGAGAATGAGCACAGTAGAAAGCAGAGAATCCGAAGAGCTACGAAATGAAGGATTGAAGAATCAAGAATTGCGACACAATATTATAATAAAAAGCTGCGAACACAAGGCAGCCATGAAAATATCATCCTACGAGAAGAGAGGACGAAGACTAGTAAACAGTGCATCCTAAAAAATGAAGCATTCCACAACGACCCGACGAAAATTACAGCAAACACAAACAGGTCGTAATCGGAAGAGTGCATAACATGTGCCAATTTAGCAAACGCGAAAATTTTCAGAAGAGGATCACCATTATTTTGCGTGAATGGAAAAGTTCTGTTACTACCAGTGGAAGCACCAACGCAGGAATTTTTACATGACATGACAGGGGAAAGTCCAGAACCAAAACAATGTCTTCTAAATATAAAAGTGTACAACGCATGCTTCAAAATGGCTTCTTTCAGTGTCGCTTCGATCAATAACAGAGATGAAATCGAGTATGTTTTTCGCATCCAAGGGCAAATCTACCACAACATGGGACCATTACTACCACTACCCAACGAAGGCCATAAATTTCTGCAAATATATTTAATCGGAAATGAAGAAACTGAAACTGATCAACGTTGCACAAATATCGGTGGACTGAGACGAGAAATTGTGCAAGACGTACAGAGGACCTTACACAAATGCAATACACTGAATCACATAATCAAAATAGCACTAGATCGAATGATTTCTGATGACTATAAATTTGTAATTCAAGCCGACTAAAGTCCACCTGGAGCAAACGGAAGTCGATTTAATGAAATTCAGATACATGAAGTCGCCATCGTAATTTTGGACAAGCCGTGACATAACTGTACAACGAGGAATAGAAGGACTACATACATTACATTGCAGAGACACAACGTTCATATCATGCCTCCAAAATCCAATAATATTTCTGCACGGATGGGACTGCTATCATTTTAATGTGAAACAAATCCAACATGAAACAGAAGTAGAAACAAACAAAAAAGTCACTTCCAATGAGATCTATGCTTACCGCTTAATGATCAGATACAATGAAACATACAATCACATTCTCAACACTTGCCGTTTATTCTATGAATTCCTGGCAGGTATGTATGCTAAAATAGACGCAGGACGGGGGCTTTGCGTGAGACTGAGTCAAAAGAAACTAAGCATGGCAGATTACATCCAACTTCGAGATGGCAATCATAAACAACAGAAACATTGCCGACATTGCAACAATGATAATCTTATCCTCATCATTCGTAGGAAGTCCGAGACAAGAACCCATGACCTATATAAGAAAGTATGGACAACCTGACCTCTTCATAGCATTCACATGCAATTCGTCGTGGCCATAATAAAAGAACAACTAAGTTACGGAAAAGCCCCCACGCATCGTCATGGATTAAATTGCCCGAGTTTTACGACAAAAACAGATGAGATTTATTGAAGTCATCACAAAATACCACATCTTTGGAACTGTTAGATCCTGGAAGTACGCAATAGAATGGTAAAAAAGCAGGACTGCCTCATTCATGGAATCTCATATGGCTACACGACAGAATTCATCCGGCGGATATCATCAAAATCATCCAAGCTGAATTTCCCAATCCTCAAGAATATCCGGAAGTGTAGGACATAGTAATGTAAAACGTGATTCACAGACCATGTGGGCCATCAAACCCCAATTCGCCATGTATAAAAATGTTTAAAAAAATACCCAAAACATACTTCGACGACGCACAAACCTGAGTTGATTCCTATTCCAATAAAGAAGACGATCACAAAAAAAAACTGTGGCTTCACAGCAAAAATACGAATACAAGGCTGCGACGAACTGGAATAGATAACCAGTTGGTAGTACCATATAACACACTACTTTCCAGAATGTTCCAAGCACACATAAATGCAGAATATGCAGTTCAGTGAAATACATCAAATATATCTGTAAGTCTGTGAATTAAGACAGTGACGTATCAGTATTTCAAGTAACCAAAGACAATCATCAACGAAACACAAACGACGAGATTCTCTTGCACCAAATGGGAAGATACACCAACAGTAACAAAGCAACGAAGCGGATTTTCGGTTTTCCCATATACGAATGAGAAAGGACTGTGCAACATCTGGCTTTACATTTTGAAAATGAACAGAGACTTTACTTCACAAAAGACACCACCAGAAAAATTGTAAGCGAACCACCTTAGGACACAGTATTAACAGCTGTTTATCAACGGTGCCGAACGGATAGATTCGCGAAAACATTACTACATGTCGACGTTTTCATTTGTTCGCAATCTGAATTTCATTATTGTCAGAGACGAAACGTCTCACGTTTCCGTACGGCTTACGAAAAATGCACCAGTAGACTTTCAACCTTACTTGGTGCCAAATGTCATGGGTGTAGCACAACGGAAGATACGCTACAGGTTTTAATAGGCGAGTTTGCCTCTATTACTCGCAAAATATGTAACATAAATGGCCGAAGATTTTGATTGCAATGTCTTACAAGCTTGCAATTACTACAGTGACAAGGGAATCTAGGAATGTGACATAAATTTCAACTTGCTACATATATCCGTACTTGAGAAAAATGGATCTTAAACAGATGGTAAGCCAGACATACAGTCGGATGACATGTGGCAAAAAGATGTTCTTAGTGTGCTACAATTTCAAAGTAACAAGCCGGCCGCGGTGGTCTAGCGGTTCTAGGCGCTCAGTCCGGAACCGCGGGACTGCTACGGTCGCAGGTTCGAATCCTGCCTCGGGCATGGATGTGTGTGATGTCCTTAGGTTAGTTAGGTTAAAGTAGTTCTAATTTCTAGGGGACTGATGACCACAGATGTTAAGTCCCATAGTGCTCAGAGCCAGAGCCAAAGTAACAATTTTCGGATTTTTTTCCTCTAGCTGCACTGGTGAAACATTGATTCTTAGCAAATTTCATGGTTCTAGGACAACGGGAAGTACCCTATACGTTTTGATGGGTTATTCTGCGAGTATAAATAAATGTGACGTAAATGGCCGTAGCTTTTGGCTGCATTAGTAGCGTATCAGTCCCAGTTCAGGGCGAGATAACGATCTTGTCGCATCCACCCTCCTGCTGTGCTTGCATTTGTTTAGAAGCTTCAATTTTCTATACCGCCAAGGGACCATAGACCTTAATATGTGTCATAAATTTCAAGTTATTACGTCTGCCCGTGAGTGAGAAAAAGAAGACAGAGGCACAGGCGGAGGACATAGTCAACCTATAACAGTTCCGTTTTTACCGAAAAACGACGGAATTCGAAGTTCACGTCAGGTGCCAGATAGGATAATGACATCACAATGGCACCAAATTTCACCACAATTCTGCCCAACGCAACGTGGACATATCACACGATAAAAAGGACGTCACACCCCCTCTTAACAAATTTTTCAGCCTCTTTTCACGACTCTTCGACTGAGGTCAAAACCGCGATGCCTAGAGTTGAAATTACACGATTGGCATATGGGTCGCTAAGGGAGACATTTCAGAATATTCACGAATAGGCCCCAGGGCGTGGGATAAAGGGCATGAATTGAACTATCTCCTCCCTTACGGCGTTGATTACCACACTTTTTTGTGTCATGAGTCTTCTACTGGTTTGGTGCGGTCCACCACAAATTCCTCTCCTGTGCCAACCTCTTCATCTCAGAGTAGCACATGCAACCTACGTCCTCAATTGTTTGTTGGATGTATTCCGCCTGCCGGATAGGCCGAGCGGTTCTAGGCGCTACAGTCTGGAACCGCGCGACCGCTACGGTCGCAGGTTCGAATCCTGCCTCGGGCATGAATGTGTATGATGTCCTTAGGTTAGTTCGGTTTAAGTAGTTCTAAGTTCTAGGGGACTGATGACCACAGCAGTTAAGTCCCATAGTGCTCAGAGCCATTTGAACCATGTTTTGATGTATTTCAATCTCCGTCTTCTACAGTTTTGGCCCTCTACAGCTACCTCTAGTAGTATGGAAGTCGTTCCGTCATGTCTTAGCAGATGTCCTATCATACTGTCCTTTCTCCTTGTCAATGTTTTCCATATATTCCTTCCTCACCGATTCTGCACAGATCCTCATCATTACTTACCTTATCAATCCACCTAATTTTCAACGTTAATCTACAGCAGCACATCTCAAATGCTTCGATTCCCTTCTGTTCCTGTTTTCGCATGGTCCGTGTTTCACTGCCATAGAACGCTGTGCTACAAACGTAAATTCTCAGAAATTTCTTCCTCAAATTAAGGCCTATGTTTGATGCTAGTAGACTTCTCTTGCCCAGGACTGCCATTTTTGCCAGTGCTAGTCTGCTTCTCATGTCCTCCTTGGGCCATTCGTCATTGTTTATTTTGCTGCGTATGAAGTAGAATTCCTTAACATCACCTACTTCGTGACCATCAATCCTGATGTTAAGTTTTTCGATGTTATCATTTCTGCTATATCTCATTTCTTTCGTCACTCTTCGATTTAGCCTCAATCCAGATATTGTACTCATTAGACTGTCCATTCCATTCAGAAGATCGTGTAATTCTTCTTCACTCTTACTCAAAACAGCAATGTCATCAGCGAATCATATTTTTGATTTCCTTTTACCTTGAATTTTAGTCCCACTCCTGAACCTTTGTTTTATTTCCATCATTGCTTCTTCGATGTGCAGATTGAACAGTAGGGGCGGAAGACTACATACCTGTCTTACATCCTTTTTAATCCGAGCACTTTGTTCTTGGTCGTCCACTCTTATTATTCCCTCTTGGCTCTTGTACATGTGTGTTATCAATCTCTCCCTGTAGCTTACCCCTACTTTTATCAGAATTTCGAACATCTTGCACAGTTTTACATTGTCATATGCTTTTCCCAGGTCAACATATTGCATGAATGTGTCCTGATTTTTCTTTAGTCCTGCTTCCATTATCAAGCGAAACGTCAGACTTGCCTCTCCCGTGCCTTACCCTTCCTAAAGCCAAACTGATCGTCATTTAACACACCCTCAATTTTTTTTCCATTCTTCTATATATTACTATTGTCAGCAACTTGAATGCATGAGCTGTTAAGCTCACTGTGCGATAATCCTCGCATTTATCAGTTCATGTAGTCTTCGGATTTGTGTCGATGACATTTTTCCGAAAGGCAGATGGTATGTCACCAGACGCACAAACGTGAATAGTCGTTTTGTTCCTTCCCCCAATGATTTTAGAAAGTCTGACGGAATGTTATCCATCCCTTCTCCCTTATTTGCTCTTAAGTCTTCCGAAGCTCTCTTAAATTCTGATTCTAATACTGGATCCCCTGTCTCTTCTAAGTCGTCTCCTGTTTCTTCTTCTATCATATCAGACAAATCTTCCGCCACATAGAGGCCTTCAGTGTACTTTTTCCCATTATCTGCTCTCTCCTCCGCATTTAACAATGGAATTCCCGTTGCACTCTTAATGTTACTACCCACGCTTTTAATTTCACCGAATGTTGTTTTGACTTCCCTATTTTCTGAGTCAGTCCTTCTAACAGTCATTTCTTTTCAGATTTCTTCAAATTTTTCCTGCAGCCAATGTGTCTTAGCTTCCCTGCCCTTCCTCTTTATTCCATTCCTCAGCGACTAGTATTTTTGTATTCCTGAATTTCCCTTAACATTTTTGTACTTCCTTCTTTCATTGATTAACTGAAGTATTTCTTCCGTTACCCATGGTTCCTTCTACCATCATTGTACATCCGCTTTCTTTCCAACTTCTGTCTTCTGTGATTGCTCTTTTTAGAGAAGTCCATTCCTCTTCAGCTATACCCATCTGATTAGAAATCCTTGTGTTCTTTTCAGTTCAATTCACTGACCCCTACTATAGCAAGATTGAGCCTTTGCATTTCCCTTTTCAGGTTTTCTAGTTTCCGTACCGCGTTCAAGGTTCTCACATTCGACGCCTCAGCACGTAGAATGTTTCCCTTTCGTTGGATATTCAATCATTCCCCTCCCGGAGATCCGACTGGAGGACTATTGTGGAATCTTTTGCCAAGGAAGAGATCATGACACTTTTTCAATTACACGTCACACGTCCAGTGGATAGACTTTTGTGTCTTTAGTGGTGTGGTTTTCATTGCCTTGTCCATCCTCATGCCGTTGACCATTGTTGATTCTTCTGCTTTTAGAGGCAGTTTGCCCTGAACGTCTGTCCGCTCCTCTGCCCTCTTTTACAAGGCCGTAAGAATGACTTCTTATGCCAGAAGCCTTCGGCTGCTAGTGCTATTAATCAATATTTAAGAGGTGGCAGGCTTCGAACGCAGGACCAACTACGTTTTGATAATTAATCAGAGACGCTGCCCCTAGACCATGAGTGCCTAAGATATACAGCGGTCGAAAATGACAGTTCAACTGACGTTCTCCACAACCCTTGACACTGCTTGACACTGCTGACACCGCCCCCCCCCCCCCCGCCCACCCGGCATCGTTCGATTCAACCCTTCTCTAAGGTCATCATGGGTGTGTGCAATCCAGTGCACGTGATCACATCACTTTGAAATGTAGCGAGACAGCAATTTTTACTGTGCTATACGGGGCTGAAGCACTAGAGACCGTTAAAAATCAGTCGACGAAATTTGAGCGCAATCCGAAGCAGCAAAGTGCGTTTATTCCGTTTCATCCTTCCTGTTTCGTGGCGTAACCACAGGAGGTGTGACAATGATACGTGGGTGAATAAAACGGCAAAGAGTTGTTCTAAGAAACCCCAATTCAGCAGCACCCACTCACCTTTGTTGAGCTCTTTGTAAATGTACCGTACAGTCATAGGAAATTACTGATAACAGGGGCCGGTGTGACAAGCATCCTTCGGAAAATTCCTTAGGTTTTTCCTGAAGCCGGCAGGCACTAGTTCGGTGACATAGCGCCAATCGTATCAGAGGCGAAATGGCTGCTGTCACAGCGGCGCCGAGTAATCATTGATTCGCTGTCTCTATACAGGTACATTTTAAAGTGCTCAACAAAGGCGAGAGGGTGAAACCGAGCGTGTTGTGTAACTGAAGAGAATTAGAGGGATCCTTGGCCGTTTTATTCGCGTATGTGCCAATGTCGCATCCCTTCGCGATCACACCGCAGAAGCCGCGAAATAGGATGACTGAAAAGCATAAACATCTTTTGCGGTTTCAGATCGTGTTAAAATTTCGTTGAGTAGTTTTGAACGGTGCGCTGAATACCTGAGTAAAAACCGCGGTCGCGGAACACTTCATAGGGCTGCAGCCACCTTCAGTGGACTTACAGGCCCACATGTTCTTAGAGAAGGGCTGAATCATCCGGGGGATGTCAGCATTGTCAAACGTTGTGAAGAGCATCCTCCTGCTGCTCAGGGCAATGCGAACTGTAGTTTTCGACCACGAAATGTGAGGGTATCAACTCTCTACGGGAAGAGGTGTTTCCACTGACGCCAGCCCTTGAGACCTTGTGTCGACACCGAGCGCCGATGTGTCTGAAATGTTTTCCTCGGCCACCTGTAAGGAAACAGCGTGATTTCAACGCCAGGCGTTGCTGTTCTGACCTCGATCGTAGAGGGTCAAAAGAAGAGGTGAAATGCCGGTAAGAAGGAGTGTGACGAACTTCTCATTGCATGACATGTCCACGGTGGCATTGGGCAGAACTGTGAAATTTTGTGCCAATGCGACATCATTAACCCATCTTACTATTTTCTAGGAACCCTGAACTCTGGCATTCCTTCCGCATGTGTCGACAACTCGCTATTTGATGCGTCGCCGAGCCCGTGGGTAACGTTGCAGGGTGCTAGGTTTTTCCACCGTTATAGAGGAAGATTGTAGGCATTTCTGCGTCGTAATGGGAGACAGTTACGGGGTTTCGCGAAAATGACCATTTAATTATGTTGCGCACTGCACTTACAGGATGAGCCTACGAAACTTGTCGGGAAGGCACTTACCCAATCGCAGTTTACATTACAGACAAAGTGTTTCTACCTTAGCTTCCGGAAAGCATGGACGAGCTACGACAATGCGTGACATTATACACCAAGACTTGCTTCATAGGATTTGGCAGGTAACTGATAACAAATGGGACTTTTGTCGTGTTACAAATGGTAGCGACATTGTACAGTATTCAGCGCTGTATCGAACATCCCTGTAAGTTACACTACTGGCCATTAAAACTGCTACACTACGAAGATGACGTGCTACAGACGCGAAATTTAACCGATAAGAAGAAGATGCTGTGATATGCAAATGATTAGCTTTTCAGAGTCTTCACACAACGTTGGCACCGGTGGCGACACCTACAACGTGCTGACATGAGGAAAGTCTCCAACTCATTTCTTATACACAAACAGCAATTGACCGGCGCTGCCTGGTGAAACGTTGTTGTGATGCGTCGTATAAGGAGGAGAAATGCGTACCATCGCGTTTCCGCCTTGGATAAAGGTCGGATTGTAGCCTATCGCGATTGCGGTTTATCGTATCGCGACATTGCTGCTCGCGTTGGTTGAGATCCAATGACTGTTAGCAGAATATGGAATCGGTGGGTTCAGGGGGGTAATACGGAACGCCGTGCTGGATCCCAACGGCCTCGTATGACTAGCAGTAGAGATGACAGGCATCTTATCCGCATGGCTGTAACGGATCGTGCAGCCACGTCTCGATCCCTGAGTCAGCAGATGGGCACGTTTGCAAGGCCACAACCACTTGCACGAACAGTTCGACGACGCTTGCAGCAGCATGAACTATCAGCTCGGAGACCATGGCTGCGGTTACCCTTGACGCTGCATCACAGACACGAGCGCCTGCGATGGTGTTACTCAACGACGAACCTGAGTGCACGAATGGCAAAACGTCATTTTTCGGATGAATCCAGGTTCTGTTTACAGCATCATGATGGTCGCATCCGTGTTTGGCGACATCGCGATGAACGCACATAGGAAGCGTGTATTCGTCATCGCCATACTGGCGTATCACCCGGCGTGATGGTATGGTGTGCCATTGGTTACAAGTCTCGGTCACCTCTTGTTTGCATTGACGGCACTTTGAACAGTGGACGTTACATTTCAGATGTGTTACGACCCGTGGCTCTACCCTTCATTCGATCACTACGAAACCCTACATTTCAGCAGGATAATGCACGACGGCATGTTGCAGGTCCTGTACGGGTCTTTCTGGATACAGAAAAAGTTCGACTGCTGCCCTGGCCAGCACATTCTCCAGATCTCTCACCAATTGAAAACGTCTGCTCAATGGTGGCCGAGCAACTGGCTCGTCACAATACGCCAGTCACTACTCTTGATGAACTGAAGTATCGTGTTGAAGCTGCATGGGCAGCTGTACCTGTACACGGCATCCAAGCTCTGTTTGACTCAATGCCCAGGCGTATCAAGGCCGTTGTTACGGCCAGAAGTGGTTGTTCTGGGTACTGATTTCTCAGGATGTATGCACCCAAATTGCGTGAAAATGTAATCACATGTCAGCTCTAGTATAATATATGTATTTGTCCAATGAATACCAGTTTATCATCTGCATTTCTTCTTGGTGTAGCAATTTTGATGGCCAGTAGCGTATTTATCTTTTTCACAATGAAACGTTACTTTTGTACAACTAATTGATAAACGCTTTGTACAATATTCAATTTGACGGCATGAAGCGATAATTTTTAGAAATTGTCCTGAAACGAAAATTACCTGCATACGGAGTCACAAGGAATGTGAGTTTGATTTACATGTGCTCTGAGGCTACAAGTGTGGCTTTAGAGTGGGGGTCAAATTATTTCAATAAAAATCTGTGTCCTCTACGTAGCTGAAAAATTTTAATAAACGTCGCCAACAATGCGAAAAATAATGTGCAAGCTCAGTGAGATGTCAGCAGTGATAGCAGTGCCGTCCGCCGACCCGTCGTTAGCAGCACATAATGCAAGCGACACACCCGAGGTGGCGCCGTACCCAGGCTTAACGCGTGAAGGCGCGGCCACTGGCACGCGTGGCCTGTTATAAATGAATCTCGATCGATGCGGTAACTCGCCGAGGTCGGCGTTCCATTTGGGAGGGTGGCGCACAGGATGGACTGAACCAGCGCTGATGCTGACTGCTGTAAATTGTGCAGAAAGCGGCCGCGCCGCCTGCCCTGGCCCATCAATCATGGCGGCTGACGGCGCCGGTTTAATCCGCCGCGAGCGACGCAGATAACGACCGAGCAGCACTTCTGCGGATGACGTCTACAGGGGAACTTCCTTCCTTCTTGGTCACCATCGTGAAATACCTGGAAGCTACAAAAAGCAAATCAAAATTTAATAATATTATCATTCGCCAAACTTTCCATGTCGTTAGACCTCTAGGAACCACAAAATACCATACTTTGAACGAGCGCAAGACACCTACTACAATATTCAATGGTTTGGTTGGTTGGTGGTTAGTGTTTAACGTCCCGTCGACAACGAGGTCATTAGAGACGGAGCGCAAGCTCGGGTTAGGGAAGGATTGGGAAGGAAATCGGCCGTGCCCTTTCAAAGGATCCATCCCGGCATTTGCCTGAAACGATTTAGGGAAATCACGGAAAACCTAAATCAGGATGGCCGGAGACGGGACTGAACCGTCGTCCTCCCGAATGCGACTCCAGTGTGCTAACCACTGCGCCACCTCGCTCGGTATATTCAATGGTTTCCTTATTGTTTTTTTTTACTACTTCCATTGAACTCTAATACACTAAAAAATGATATACCATGAAGGACTTAATCGAATCGCTAGATGTCTTGTAAATGTACAGAAAAGCAAATGATTACAATTTAAGATAAACTAGATCTTTCATGTAAGAGAAACAGCTTCACAAATTGAGCAAGTCAATAATGTATTAGTCGACCTCTCGCCCTTATCCAAGCACTTATTCGGCTTAGCGTTGATGGATAGTTCTGGACTTTCTTTTGACGGATAGTGTGCCAAAGGCTGTCCAATTGGTGAGTTGGATTTTGAAAATTCCGAGCTGATGGAGAATCCTGCAATTAACGCTCCAAACGTTTGCTGGCCAAGGTATGGTTTGGGAAACATCTGCCATTAACGCTCCAAATTTTTGCAGGTCGAGGTATGGTTTGGGAAGCACGAAGACAAGCAGTAGAAACTGTCACCGTGTGCAGACAGCCATTAGCCTGCTGAAATGTAAGCCCAGGATGGTTAGCAATACCAACTATTACGACATATTTGATGAACGAATTATCCAATTACAGTCTGTGAAAGTCAGACCGTCACTAAGCTCATTTCCTTTCTATATAGGGAAGTGTAATTAAGCAATGGAAAATCCAGGATGGAATAACGACAATATTATGAAAAGGCTAGATTGCTACTCACCATATATTGAAGATGTCGAACTGCAGGCAGGAACAAGAAAAATATTGCAAAACAAGAGAGCTTTAGGCCACAAGACCTTCTTCTAAAGTAGACGAAACACTCACGCATTCACGCATATACAGTTCACACACATGACCACTGACTCTGGCCATCAAGGCCGAAATGCAAGGAACTGCACATATAGGAAGAAGCAGTCTGGGTGCTGGGGGTAAGGAGAAGGATAGCAGGGTAGACTTGGAAGCAGTAATGTGCTACTTGTGGGAGCATACAGGAATGTGGTGAGGACTGGGTAGGGCAGCTAGATGCAGTTGGATGGTTAGAAAGGAGGGCGGAGAGTGGGGGTGAGGGGGCGAGGGAGTGAGAGGGAGGAGAGGAGAGATGTAAGAAGACTGTACTTGCAGAACAAAAGGCTGAGTAGTGTTCGAGTGGGAGCAGGGAAGGGGACAAGTGGTTCACAGACAGTGACTAATGAAGGCTGAGACCAGATGATTATGGGAAGGTAGGATTTATTGCAGGGAGTTCAGAAAAGTTGGTGTTGGTAGGAAGGATCCAGATGGTGCAGGCTGTGAAGCAATCATTGAAGTGAATAAAGTTTTGTTGGACTGTGTGCTCAGCAACTTGGTGGTCTCGTAGAGGCCGTTTGTGTGAACAGACAGCTTGTTGGTTGTCATGCCCACCCACGTAGAATGCAGCACAGTGGTTGCAGCTTAGCTTTTAGATTACATGGCTGCCTTCACAGCTAGCCCTGCCGTTAATATGGTAGGGGATGCTTGTGAGTAGACTGGAGTAGGTGTTTGTCGGAGGATGTATGGGAAGGGTCTTGCATGTAGGTCTGTTATGGGGATGTGAGCCACGAGGCAAGGGGCTGAGGCCAAGGGTGGAGTAGGCAAGGACGAGAATATCGTGTAGATTTGGCAGGCGACTCCCACAAGCAGCACTTTACCATCCGTTTCCTCTAACCAGCTATCCTGCTATTCTAATATTACTTTAACTTACAGGTTAGAACATCATTGCTCTTGCTGTTAGTGACTGTTATTCTGTAACTTGTTTAAATTAATAAAATTATTCTCACCCCTAGCTTACTGAGTTTGCATCTGCTTGTTAACGAGTTCAGTGAGTAAGAGTTACTTTATTTAATGATGGGTTCATGCCATTGACGAAATCCGCTGTTGGTTCAAATGGAGGTGTCTTTACTGAACTGTCTTTCATTTATCTGATTTCGTTAAAACTGCTTTAGGTTCATTTCTACCTTTGGGTCACAAAGCATAGGTGTTATTTTCTTTTTCTACTGCTTTGTAAAATTTCTGCAGATATTTACGTGTATGGCACTAATTATCCGCGCCATAGTACTAGTTTATGTAATCTTTGAGGTGAAGGTTCGCGGCCTCTCACATTTTCACTACCGCCTAGGGCACTCTTCTCGTGTAAATGCCCCTCTTAAAGGCCGAGTAACACGGTGGAGCTGTTAGGATTAATCACACTATTTGCTATTTTGTTTGTTTAAATTCTTTTGGGTTGTGGGGACTAATGTCGTCATTTGCTATGTTTTGCCTATTTTTAAAATTTTTATGGCCAGTTATTTAAAGCGTTATTCCACAAGCAGCTGTTTCTGTTCTGCTTTAAAATTTAATGCGTTTTGTTATTTTAAGAAATCAATTTCAACCACTTAAGAATTTTATACAAACAGTTAATAAAGTGCTTGTTGTTCAACGGGGCCCTGGTCAATGTGGTAATCGCTTGTATAAACTTATTAATGCATTCTACTAATTTCTTGAAATTTCCTGTGCCTTGTGTAGCTGACAAGTGCAACAAATTCTGAATTGATGCAAACAGTTGCTTATGTCTTGTGACGTCTATACTGTCAAAGGTCTGGTTGATGAAACTGTATTGTAATTTTGGCGAAAGTTACCACAAAATTTTGATATTTATGCATTATATAAAATTAATGATCGAGTATGGTGAATAAAGATGGCTAAAATTAATCAAAATTTAACGGATACTCTACATTGAGTTTCAGATTGCAGTGATAAGGACATCCACTGTCGGGTTACATACTTCGACTCTCCCACTCCTTCACCCTTGTGGAACCACAGGGAATTGATCAAGATCACTCAGGGGAATCACCTAGCCAGTTCTGCTACCTATATTCAAGGTCATAACGTAATGTGATGTAAAAATGGCACCCAACTTTATAAACGAGGATCTTGTTCCACGTCCTTCTCCCCCACACCCATCTTTTATAACAGCGAGGACTTGAGTGACGAAGCAGCACAGAGAAGGACATGTCTATTTGTTAATAACACATTACGTTAAATCAGGTCATTCAGCTCTATTATTTAATACCAATGTTATGCGGCACCAGCAGAGACTTCACTTAGACAGGCATGTCAGTACTCACAGATTTACGTATTTTCTTCTATTTTACTTATATTTACCGGGTTTTGCACAATTTGAAGACGAATCTGAAAAGGTTCGAAAATTGTTTCATGGAATAACAAATAGCTATTTAGAAAAGTGACTGGTTGCGGTGTTATGTGTTTACATTCAATTGCTTGTTTCATGTTTGCCACCAACAAGAGGACCACCGAACCTGGCAACGTATGTAGTGTTAAATTATGATTGATGTAACACAAGACACAGTGTTTCCTACGAAGGAAAAGAAAGGAGCTATGACGAAACAATGTGTTTTATAAGGCTGCTGACCATCTTCGTAGCCGCGCGGAGTGGCCACGCGGTTTGAGGCACCGTGTTATGGATTGTGCGGCCTCTCCCGCCGGAAGTTCGAGTCCTCCCTCGGGCATGGGTGTGTGTGTTGTTCTTAGCATAATTTAGTTTAAGTTAGTTTAAGTAGTATGTAAGTCCAGGGACCGATAGCCTCAGCAGTTTGGTCCCTTAAGAATTCACACACATGCACATACACACACACAAACATACACACACACACCATCTTCGTATCAGTGACTCTGTTGTAGCAATAACACACACCCTACTAAACGGACGGCTTCTCTTATGTCAAATGTTTCTCCGAACCGTCAGTAAAAATCAGATTTCTATGGTAGCAGCTCTTGCGATAATTGTAGCCTACAGTAATTAAACCAACCTCGTAAGGGTCTCAGATTGTTAATGAAACTTCGTATTTTCTCGTAACACCCCACGGTACTCCTACATATTTTATATCGCGGGAAATAATTTTTGATTCGAAGAACAGTCGTAGCTATCACGATACTGACATTAGCACTTTGTAGTGGAACCGTGACACATCTGGAAAGTCGATATTTCTATCAAAAATTGCTTCGAGAGCGAAAGAAAACTAGTCTCCAAGCATTGATTCTCCAGGAAGTAACGTGGGTAGATGACATGATATCATTCATCCGGCTGAGTAACTCTGAATTCCACCAGTAGTTCGGCTACCAGTGTAAATGTTTTTGTACTCGATTTCTACGTTAAAACTACAGGTATACGGCACATTTTTTTGTAAATCACTATAGGCCCTGATTTTTTTATATCAAAGTGTTGCATCCTACCATTGTCGAATAATCCATTAAAACTACGTTCTAAAACAACATGTACGCATCCAGCTAAGAACATGGTCTTTGAGTGATTATTTCACGCTAACGTCGAACATAAGAGGTGGTCTCATTACATTGGCTGGATCATGTGTTAATCACTAGGTGGAAATCACGTTGCTAAAGGTCTTTCAAACGTGCACGGCAAGCAGGACGTCATATACAGGTGACTACAGCATCAAATGGAGCTTGTTCCACAGCACGAGGCAGTTGAAGAAAGAACTGTGACTATCATCGAGAGATTATGGTGCACTCTGGTGGTGTTTTCCATTACGTCATGACCGAAGACACCATTTGGAAGACTTCACATGGTGAAGAATCATTTGGAAACTGAAAGGTGGACGAAGTAAGGCGAATGTGGCTCAGGAGTTTGCTATTGCCCACACCATTGTTTCACGTACACGGACAGCATTCCGAACCACAGGCAATGCTGCCGGAAGGAAATGAGGCGGTCGACCATGATCAACCACAGCAGCAAACGATGACCTCATTGTGCAACAGACAAGAAGAACTGTACGTCAAACAGCGGGTACAACTACCGGGTCTGCAAGGGATGCAGTCTTGCTTTACACAGTGGCAGGTCGACTACATAGAGAGTGTGGTCTCTTTGCCTGGTCACTGGCATGATGTGTTCCGTTGACAGCCGTGTGTGGTGGTGTCGAGTGGACCAACGAGGAGGGAGGTTGCGTTCTCTTCTCGAATGAGGGCAGGTTTAGTGTGAATAGTTACTCTGAATGTACCCTCATATAGCGACAGGTGGGGACACTTAGAGTGCCCAGCAATATTTTCGATAGTGGTCGTTTTGGTAGTTATGTGTTATTCTGTGGTGAGACGTAAAGGCGCATGGGTGCCCTCACTTCCGAATCTTTGACTGTGGTACACTAGCCAATCAAAATTTTTGCTACAGCGTAACCCTACCACCATGAGTGTCTTACCAGAGATGTATTCTGGCCTGACTTTGTTTTTACGGATTTCAATGCACGATCGCATCGAAAATCGAGATGGAGGAGCTCTTGAAAGGAACGGACTGGATTGCCCATTCCCCCGACTTGACTCATATCGAGCATGTCATATGATTTTGGTAGACGTACTGCAGGATGTGCACATGCACCAGCGACCATCCACCAATCGTGAACAGCTATGGTGGGGGAATGGAATACCTTACCAGAGGTGTGTGGACGTAAAAGATTGTAATTACAATCTCATTCAGAAAGGGTTTTAAGCCACAACCCAGATGTTTTATACGAATCATCTACCAATTGTGTTGACGTGGGCGAAATATTATCTAGCTGTCTATAATTTTTAATTCTTTACCATGGATATCGATTACCAAAACTCGTGTTCCTGGTATGCATTCGCATAAAAAAGTATTCTGAGCCGTTTACTACTTCCACAGCTGGTGCATAAGTACTGGTCTGAAGGCCTACTTCTGGATCATGTGTACGATTTCATGAAATTACACTTCTTAGCTCCACTTAAAACGATATAAAAGTCATCCATATACACTGGTGTCCAAAATTAAAGCAGCAAACCATAACCGTCCTTTGTCTAAGTCACGATATAATCATACCAACTGTCAACAGATGTCCGTACGACCGTGTTTTGCACGGAATATGGCATCCGGTCAACCGACAACCCCGACAGCGATAAATTCAGGGCACCCATGAAACGAGGTAGTATTTATCGGATAGTCCCACATTAACAATCGCTGTGTACACAGTCACAGACGGTGCAGTGGGGCACAGAGAAGACGCCTACCAGACTCTCTGCAGTGTACAGCCATAGGAGGAATGGAAGCAGGACAGTCGCTGACTATGTACCCGATGGCTTAGTGAGAATCGTTCGGTTGTTTCTCGAATGTGGCGACAGTTTATAGAGACCGAAACTGTGAAGTCAGAAAGAGAGAACCGTTATTTAGCTGTAAGGGTACGGCGGTACCTCGTTAGTACTGCATGGCAACTGGCGTCTGATCTCGCAGCATCCACTGCAAACGGTGTACAGAAGGCTTTGGCAGAGTGGCCTTTACTGTCGGATATCTGCTGTATGTGTACCTCTGACGCTTCTTCAGTGAACGGAACATCTAGAATAGAGTCGTCAACATGCCACATGGTTCAAATGGTTCAGATGGCGCTGAGCACTATGGGACTTAACATCTGTGGTCATCAGTCCCCTAGAACTTAGAACTACTTAAACCTAACTAACCTAAGGACATCACACACATCCATGCCCGAGGCAGGATTCGAACCTGCGACCGTAGTAGTCGCGCGGTTCCGGACTGAGCGCCTTAACCGCTAGACCACCGCGGCCGGCTGCCACATGGACAGTCGAACAGTTTGTCAATGTTCTTTTCACAGATAAGCCCCGAATTGGAATGGAGAGTGATTATTGACGGATTCGCATTTGGAGGAAACGCGGAAGACGATTTCGGGTCTCGATATCGTAGAGGATCCCTAATGATGTGGGCAGGGATTTCGGAAAGCTGTTCATGAAATTGTACGGGTGACTCGGCAAGATTTACATGCTGTCAGATATCGTGACGGGATCTTGGGGCCTCATGTACGGTTGTTGCGCGGTGCTGTGGCCTCAGACTTCGTACTGGTGACAAATAATGCTCGACCTCATAGAGCATGGGTGGTTGACGTGTTCTTGGAAACGGAAGATATCGCAAGTATGGCGTGACGTGCTCGCTCTTCCGGTTTGAATTCCATAGAGCGTGTCTGGGATGCACCGCGAAGACGAGTTGAATGACGTCAACGTACACCAACCACTCCCCAAGACTTGCGAGCAGCTCTGCATGAAGAATGGGCGATATTGCCTTAACACGAGACTGATGACATCATTCGCTGCATGTCCCGTCGTTGTCAGGTCTGTATTGCTGCCAGAAGTGGTCACACCCAATACTGAGCTCATTAATCAGTTGTGCGAATGTATGTGCTAATCCGTTAAGTTGGAAGAAACGAAGAGCATTTTCATCTGCCATTATGTCTGTTGCTGTTGTTTATGTTCTGAATTCTTTACATGTTTTCTACTTCACTACCACCGGTTAGTACTGTTTTGTGGCAAGATAAAGACAACCATTGTAAAATTTCCGTCTTTTGCTTTAATTTTGGACACCAGTGTGTTATAACATCCCCCAGTCAGGATATCATTATCACGTTCTTCCGTACTGTTATCGGGCTTGGATGTTGTACCTCTTTTAAGTAAGCGTTTTTGAAGTGTGGAGTAGGACTATGCATGTTACTCAACGTCGCTGGACTCCACGCCCCCCTCCCCCACCCATGACTCTTGGACATCCACGTCATACCACACAAAATATAGTTTGAGTTCAGTCGAATTTAGATGATCATGACCTGTACCTGGCGGGGGTTTTCTACTACAGTGAATAAATATCATTAGTAAAAAGCTTTTGCTGTTGGTAGTTATATTGCCATGCTATGCCGTAATCCAGTGTTTCTCCTACACTTTTACGAATAATAACGCAGACTGAAAGGCAATTCATGCTCTCTAACGTGCTCCCATGCGGGGCACAAGTTTGGTAATTAATCGTTTGGAACCGCGTGACCGCTACGGTCGCAGGTTAGAATCCCGCCTCGGGCATGGATGTGTGTGATGTCCTTAGGTTAGTTAGGTTTAAGTAGTTCTAAGTTCTAGGGGACTGATGACCTCAGTAGTTAAGTCCCATAGTGCTCAGAGCCATTTTTGGTAATTAATCTTGTGGTGAAGCATTCCATTCGTCCACCAGCACGGTTGAGAACTGATGGATGGTCTGGTGCACCTGGACATGCTGCAGTACGACTCCCCAAATCATATGACACGTGCTCAATGGGATTTAACTTGTGGGAGTGGAGTGTTGGGACGGGCAGTCCAGTCCATTCCCTGAATAGCATCTCCTTCCAAGAACTTCAACCTTCGCTGTTCGTTGCAGAGGCGCACTGAAATGCATAAATAGGAAGTCAGCCCCAAAGGCAAATGTTTGGATATCAGGACGCTCGCGCAAGGTTACGCCACACCACAGCTTAACACGTGGACCACCTAAACGATATCGACACGCAAGTCGTCGAAGTGGCGTCTTCTGGAAAGACTTGCACCAGGAGAAACGGTCTCCCCGACGGGAGGCCCTAGCCACACATCATTTCCACCTAAACGATCATGCTCGATGAGATTACTTTGTGCATTAAGCGTTCCCACTTCTCGCCATATGAGGATACGTCCAGAACCGCTGCTCACTCTGAATCCGCTGTCATCCGAGAAGAGCACGCAACCCCTATCGTCGCTGCTCCAGTCCTTGGTCCAGTCCCTTTGCTCTCGACGTCATCGCACAGGATGTTTCCGATGTACGGGTGTCAACGGAACAAAAAGTACTAGTGATCGCGCAAAAAGTCCACCCCGACTGTGCAGCCGCCCTGCCACTGTGGAACGTGAGATTGCGTCGTATGCATTTCTGCCAGTTGTACCCGGTACTTGACGTAGGTCTCACCTTGGTCGTTGTACAATGTCAATACTTTGTCGACGACCTCATCTCCCTCAGACAACAGTGCCTGCGGTCCGGAATGCTCTCCTTGTGCGTAAAACAGCGCTGTGATTTGAAGTCTTCTAAATGTTGTCTTGGGTCATGCTGTAGTGGTAAACACCACCAGAATGCATCGTAACCTCTCGCTGATTGGCAAATACGATCCTTCAACTGCCTCCTATTGTGAAGCCAGCTCCATTTGGCGCTATAGTCAAGCTGACCTACGAGGCAGACGAGAGAAACACCGGACGTGACACTGCAGATCTTACGAGTGCCACCAGCCGTCTCTGGAGGGGAGTAAGTAACTACTTCAAACAAGTTTAATAATTCTTGTAATTGTTGACTGTGCGTTTAACTACATGCAAGCTCTCGACATCACCCGACAAAACTTATACGTTTAGTGGGCTCCTTTTCAGTTACGTACTAATATCCGCCGGGTATTGCACGGAGCGGAGATTTCGCGAAGTATGGGCGACAAGCCGAGTAATGTGACGCCGTAACTTCGTTGCGAGGCCCATGTTTCTCATGAACTGATGCCATGCTTTCTGCGCATGGGTGCAAGACTTCTGGCAACGTGCGTCGATTTCCACACTGTAGTTAACATATGATATACTCACAATAACAGGACCACCTCCTATGTTCGACGTACGTGGGTTAATCGAGTACACGGAACAGCTACACTGGTAGCCGAACTAATTGTGAAATTCAGATTTACTCAAATTATTGAAATAATCGTATGTGCCCACGTTATTTCCTGGAGAATCAAGAGTTGGAGACTCAAAGCAATTTTTGATAGAAATTTTGTTTTTCCTGAAATGTCACGGTTCCACTACACAATCCTAACGTCAGTATCGTGGTAGCTACGACTGGTCTTCGGATCAATAATCATTTATTGTGAATATAAAATGTTTAGGATTACCGTGGTGTGTTATGAAATTTCATCAACACTCTGAGACTCTTGCCAGGTTGGTTTAATGGCTGCAGGTTACAATTATCGCAAGAGCTACTTCCGTAGAAATCTATTCGTTACTGATGTTCCAGTGCCTATAAACGTATAATTTTGAAGAAATTTTAGACGTAGGAAAAGTCATCCGCTTAGTAAGGTGTGTGTTACAGCTACAACAGAGTCACTGCCACGAAGCTAGTCAGCAGCTTTACAAAACACATTGTTGTTTCATCACAGCTTCTTTTTATTTCTTCGTAGGAAACACTGTGTGAGCCTGTCTTGTGTTACATACATCGTAATTTAACACTACATACTTTGCCAGGAAGATATTCAATCGTCCTCATGATGATGAAACATGTAACAAGCTTTATCCTTTACAATCGACTTAAGAAAATCTCGCTGTGCAGATAGACTATGCTACCATCCCTCTCAAAAGTATTAGGCCGTGTGTTACCTGACTTATGTTTCGTCATTGACGACACTGTGCTGTCGGAGATCTAACAATAGTTAGGTCCAATGAATTCCTGCTGTAAACTCAAAGCTGATTGCCCATTGATGTATTTCTATGGAGAGCTGCTTTGCTATATCGTGTAAGCTAACCTCTACGAGTCTTCGACGTTGACATGTAACTCAGAGATAAATATATTGTAGTTCGAGCCCTAGTGTTTCCACCAAGTAACAGAAAAGTAATTTAGGTCTACACGAAAACTGATGATCATTACTTTTTACAAGTTAGATATGGCTTTTCCTTTACCAACAACGGTGAAGCTCCTTCGCAACATACGTGACAGGCGCCACATTCTTGACGCTGAACTTCTCACCGAGGAGGTGGTCGTAACGACGCGACTGGTCGTTCTGTCCTTACAGCTATAAAATGCGCAACAGGTATTTACTATAATATTACACTACTTCCTTACTTCGGAGTTACGAGAGCGTTCAGTGAGTTATGCCACACATTTTTGTTTCTGAAAGCACACTGATTTTATTCACGATTCCAATACATCAATTTAATCTGCACTCTTCTGGCTATAAAACCCAATTTTTTTAACATAATCTCCATTCAATGCAGCGGCCTTACGCCGCCTTACTGGGAGTGCCTGTGTTCTCGCATCGTACCCTCTCTGCTGGTCGACGTCGGGAGTCAACGTCTAGCTGCATCACTAACCTACCCACCATCCACGTACTGTTTTCAACGTGTAAGTAGGCTGTTTAGGTTTTTATGTTGGTAACACCACGTAGCGCTCTGCATGAAAATCACTGGCTGTGCTGTGTGCAGTCTGTGGTGTTGTTCCATTGTGTCTAACTTTTGAAGATTTTGATCCATTTGTTGCATTAATTTTAATAACAATGCACTGGTATCTGAAACATGTTCATCAGTGCTATTCGGAAGTGCATTTGAACGGGCAATATTCGCATTTTGGAAAGCAGAAAATGTGTCTTGACTTATTTGAGAAAATAATCTAAAGTATTTGCAAGATTGTGTCCTGTCATTTCGGAATCCTGAGGCGAGCTGTTGCCGACCAACGATCGATAATGCTTCCCTGTTCACTAATTGTTTCACTGTCTACACCATATTTGCCACCCGCTCCATTTCCCTATGCACAATTACCAAATTACTACTTTGAATGTCTGTTAATTCATTACTCAGTGGTGCTGATAAGGTACGCTCGTAGTCACTGTCATTTCTCAGTTTACTTTGGAGCCTAGTGTTACGTTTTTCACACGCCATAATTATCACGTACTTCACACGATAACAACAAAAGCCGAATTTGAAGAGCAAAAATAAGAAAACACATTAACATAGCACTGAAAATAATATCTAGTTAATTGCAAGCGCAATGGGAAATACTTGGTGCAAATCTACATGCATGCCACAATTGTTTTACTGTACAACAATGAAAAACTACAACTACAAAGGAATTTCTCTCTACAATTACGCTCTAGCAATAAGCAATAGCTACACTAATTACACAAACTACAAGAAAAAATCAGAAGATTCCAGTGAGGTATCCTCGGCTAAGGGTCGACATATAAACCTCCCCTTAGAAAAATTATAAATGACTGTGCTGGTAAACCCCTTACGTTATTCGATTTTCAAACAGCTGAGCAAAACTGAACGTACTCAGACGTTTCTCTCTTTACTTATTCTGATCGTCACTAAACTGACACACAATATTTTTTTAGCGCAACGCAATCTGACTTTCAATAATCCCTACAAAAGAATGGCCCTGACTAACAATAACTTTTACCTTTCATGAATCACTTACCTCACAAAAATCTTCGTTACTCAAACTACTGCAATACAGTGTGCGCCAATACTGCCAGCTGAATAAAATATTCTGACTACTGAAGGCACTAACTACTGATAGGCATAGTTAGCAAATGAAAGATTTTGATAGAGAACAAACAACGTATTTACCTTAATAATGTTCAAAAGTCATCATATAAAATTTACTCTTTCTGCTGGACACACATCTAGATCGTCCGCTCTCAAAATTCTGCCATCTCTCTCCCCACATCCACCACTGCTGGCGGCTCACCTCCAACTGCGCAACGCTACGCACTGTTCACATCCAACTGCTCAGGACTACAATAGCGAATATTCCAACAATGCCAGACAGCCACAGACTGCGCACAGCACAGCCAATGATTTTTCATACAGAGCGCTACGTGGTGTTACCAACATAAAAACCTAAACAGATTACTTACAAACGGAGTGCATCCTGCATTAGGCCAAACAGGTGGAAGTCAGGAGATGTAAGATCCGGGCTGTAGTGGGGATAAAGGGAGGATAGCTCAGTCAACATTTGTGAGTTCCTCTCTTGTGCGTTGACTTGCGTGAAACTTTGCATTGTTACGGAGAAGGACGATTTAGTTTGCATTTTTGTGGCTACAAACACGCTGAAATCCTTTGTTCTTAGGATAACACACACTTCTGAGAACCCCAACAGGCAGACGAGCATGTCAGCTCTACCATCAGAGTCGCCCTACTGGGCAACGATGTGTTTGATCATGATCCTTCGATCACCTCGAATGGGAGTGTCCGCACGTTACAGTGTTGCAGGAAATTCTGGAGCCAGCCGGCACGCGGGAGCGGAGACGGGTTCAAAATGGTTCAAATGGCTCTGAGCACTATGGGACTTAACTTCTAAGGTCATCAGTCCCCTAGAACTACTTAATCCTAACCAAGCTAAGGACATCACACACACCCATGCCCGAGGCAGGATTCGAACCTGCGACCGTAGCGGTCGCGCGGTTCCAGACTGTAGCGCCTAGAACCGCACGGAGACAGGTCTGTCCGAGTTTGTTGCGAGGATGACAGACACGTCGCCCAATGACTCACCGTGCTTCTGTTTACTGCCAGATCTGCGTAGACATTCTGCACCTATAAATATTTGCAATGCTCTGATTTTCCACCAAAAGAACCTTATCGACTGCTCACTGCTTCTAACACACCTTCGTTACAGAAGCCTTTCTTAAGGCTACGAATAGTGCGGCCACCTATTGGAATTTCATGAAACTGTAGGAGCTGAAGCAGGAATATTTCACGGTGTTCCACAACGAATTCCGCCTTTCTCCCAACCGAAATTGGATGAAAATGAAAATCTACATTATTTCTTGCTGAACATTCCTAGTGCGTAAGAGATTTTAGTTGCATATGGTAAAATATTGGGAGTATTTAACTTATTTATAAACTAGTTTGAGATGGCAGCAGAGGAACATCGAGCGGCAGGTGCGTAGCAGAGACGGAGCAGAGGGGATAGCGAAGCCGCGGCTGTATGAATATGCAGGTGGCGGCCCTGCGGCCCGGGGATACCCCACACTGAGGGCGCGCACCACCGCCCCATCTGTTGTGAGGGGTGGCTGCGCCTGCCACTGTCTGCCGAGCTGTTGCCTGGCGCAACAAGGCCGGCCTGGCCACCTGCCACCACCGCGGCCAGGGCTGCCAACTGCGCGCACCGGATACTGTTCCCTGTTCCTCGCACGTCGCGCGGAAACTGTGAAACACTGCCGGGCACGAGTGGCGCAGAAACTGCTTTGAGTGAGCTCACATAACAAGGCCAGAGACACTGTGTTCACACAACGGTAGGCGCCTAGTTTATATTTATCTGAATAAATGAAACAGGCACAGTACAGATTTTAATTTTATAAATTTGTGTACAATATAAGGCATTTTAAAGTCTTGCTGTTCATATGTAATATGATTAATGGGAATTATTCCCAGTTAACATATAGTTTATTAATTTCTTGTGGTTTTTCTGCCTGTGCCATCATCTGTGGTCATATATTAGGCGTCTCCTGTATATGGGCTGTGCACGGAACCCATTTATTCCACATTCTTTTGATAGACTCCCATAATCACTACTTGTCTGTAACACTCGTCAATGAAATTTCATTATCCTTCCTTGCGGTATTTGGGAGCTTGAGGACATTTAACACTGTAGTTGTACAATTAGGCGAATTAGCAGTAAGTTATGAACTGTGGTAAATCAAACTACATATTTGGCATATCAAATCCTGACAAATCAATTGATTATATTTTTTTAATTGTTCAATGACACACAACTTTAACAAAAGTTTTTCTAAATCTTCAGCTCTGTCTCATTGTAGTTGTATGACTGAGTTTCCTTTTCTCTCTCTCACTAAAGATGGATAATACCATTTTTCTTACACAACACATATTATGCTGCTAAAACAACTTGTTGAGCATTCTAAAATACCACATTCCGCTACTCATTTGATTCATTTTATACAACATCCATCACTTGCCTGTGAGAAAAATATGGTCTTATGAAGAAAGCGTCACATTTGTGTATGTTCACTCTACATTCATACATTTTACTACACTTGGTCTTGGTGAGAATATTTTGGGTTAATTTGTTGTTACGATCAGAGCATGTTTCGTAGCTTTAGGCACACAATAAATTGTTGGCTAATTATTGCTTGAGGAAGGCATTGCAGCTTTACACTCTAACAGCAGTCAGCTTCTATTTATTGTATGCTGTTTTCTATATACGCTGCGTTGAGGTACAGCGATTTGCACATATACAGATGGTGGTAGTATCACATACACAATGTATTAAAGGGCAATCCATTGGTAGAGTTTTCATTAGAACTCAGGTGATTCGTGAGGGAAGCTGTCTGACGCGATTACTGCCGCACGACGGGAATTAACACACTTTTAATGCGAAATGTCAGTTGGAGCTAGACATATGGAACATTCAATTTCGGAAATCGTTAGGGACTTCAGTATTCCGAAATCCACAGAGTCAAGAGTGCGCCAAGACTACGAAATTTCAGGCATTACCTCTCACGACGGACAACGTAGTGGCCGACGGCCTTGACTTAACGACCGGGAGCAGCGGCATTTATGTAGAGTTGTCAGTGCTAACTGACGAGCAACACTGCGTGAAATAACCACAGGAATCAATGTGGCACGCACGATGAACATATCCGTCTAACAGCACAACATTGCCTTAGCTCCTTTCCTGGATTCGTGACCATATCGGTTGGACCTTAGACGACTGAAAAATCGTAGCCTGGCCAAATGAGTCCGAATTTCAATTAGCAAGAGCTGATGGTGTGGTCAGGGTGGGCACAGATCTCACCGAGGACCCAGGTTGTCAAGAAGGCACTGTGTAAGCTGGTGGTGGCTCCAGAATGGTGTGGGCTGTGTTTGCGTGTAATGGACTGCAGCCATTCACGGTTTTCGTGACCCCAGACAACGATGGAATTTTTATGAGTAACAATGGACCATGCCACCAGGACACAGTTGTTCGCGTTTTGTTAGAAGAACATTCTAGACAATTCGAGCGACTGATCTGGTCTCCCAGATCGCCCGACATGAATCCCATGGAACAATTAAGGGACATATTCGAGAGGCCAGTTCGTACACACAATCCTGCACCGGCAAAAATTTCGCAACTGTGGACGGCTATAGAGGCAGCATGGCTCTATATTTCTGCAGGGACTTCCAACAACTTGTTGAGTCCTTGCCCCGTCAGTTGCTGCAATATTGTGGCGAAAGGTAGTCCGACAAGGTATTAGGAAGAACTTTTGTTACCTCTCTACTCTCTCTTTTCATAACAGCCCCACTTTCCATCATATCTCGCATAAAGTTCATTCTTCTCATGTCAAGCAGTTGGACGGCTATGAAATAATTCGTCTTTATCCTGTTCTCTACTAGACAGTTGATTCCCAGAATAATGCTCACAGCTAACGACAGTGTAATCAAAACAATTTTCTTATTCACGGGGTTTCGAATTCTAAATCTTAATAGTGCTCGTCTTGTTACATTCTTGCTCTGGTTATCCAGATCATTGACACTGACATCACGTATTGTAAAATCAGTATTTCTGCAGTGCCATTCAGTTTTCTTATGCTGATATTGTGGTTATTTCATCGTATGTATCCTTAAGAATATGAGTACGTTCACGAGAGCATGCGTATGTACACAAACTGAAAACTCATAACAATCGACATAAAAAATTCATTAATAATTACGGTCATGTTTTTCTGAAGTTGTCGTTCTCAATGAAAGTATAGTCCATGTAACAATCATTTCATCCAGAAGTGTACTCTCCATTTTTTAATTGTGTGTATGATTTTCTTGGCACATCTCTTCCTTGACCATATCCAGAAACATCTTCAACGTCCTCTCATTGTTATCTTCTCCGTTGTAGTCCAAATAGGCGGTCCATGTTCGACATAACTTTTGAACTTCCGTGGTTTCATCATTCGTTCTGTTCTATTAACTGTTGCATCTGTCATTGTGATCGACTCAGTGTTTTCTAATAACAGATTTCATTTATATTGCCTTATAACGCTAATACGTCCTCCCTTATTTGCCCAGGTGTCTTTGTAAAACCAGTTGCTTCAGTTTCCATTTGATGTGATCGTCTAAGTATTTCAGTCTCAATAAGTTGTATATAGATCTCTGACTTCATTAGAAATAGTGCAATAATGCGAGATTTTTTCATCTTTAATGTATTATTCGGGATAATTAATGCTGATGGTTTCATTGTAATGATCTGGGAGTGCACTTAGGAACTGCTTAGTGATTGTAATTGGACGATTGGTATTTTCATACTTCCCATACGCTTATGCAGTTTTCGACCATTCCCACATGTAATTATTATGTTTATCACTGCGTGCCCGGCTATTTTACGATTTTTTGACTTATTTTTGTTGGAAATTCCTGAAATTTCCTTAATTAGGATACAAGTTCGCGCATAAAGTTTCTACACTGACGTTGTTCAACACTTGACTACTGTTGACCTCCCACTTGGGCTTCCCATGTCACTAGTTACTCATACACTGCGAAACTCAGACTTCGTTGTTGAGGGCAGAATTCTTCTCTTTGTGTCCTGCACGTTAACCAGTGTTACACTTTGTAATATACTATTCATTTTTGTAGAATTCTATAGATAAAAAGTATTACAGTTACTAACACCAAGTGTAATCAAATGAAACTATTTGGTTCCAGATCCGTTTCTAAGTCTCAAACTACTATGATGTATACATGCTTCAGCCTACATATATAATGTGTACTTAACGCTATTAAGCACAGTTTTTGTTCGTAATCCTTCATTTTAGTCTACTCTATGCGATAAACACAACTTAAAGTTCGTCGGTGAGCTGTGACGGACCATTCGTAGTATACGGCGTTGATAAACATTTAGTTGCAAATTACTGACACCATTTCATTACAAGTGACTTATTCCATATGCGGTATAATAAAAATCACACATACTCGTTCTTCACCAAAGAAACGTTTTCACAGTGTCATTCACAGCTCCAGATCTAATTATATTTAACAGCTTCTAACATGACGATTGTCCTGTGTGTACGAGTTGCCGCTTCGTAGAAAGCTGATCACGTCGTAATAAAGGGCAGACGAGAACCGTGAAGTTATTTACTCAAACATGTCCTTGTGTGCACGGGAGTTAAAGCGTGTCTTAAGGACACCACATCCGGAACCGTATTTCGTAATCCCTTTTCCCTATGGACCATGAGACCTGGTAGTCAAGGAGGCAGGATTAGGTTACGATTGTAGACAGGGCCGTAATCAGTTACTGTTGGTTTCCTTTTGCAATTACACACATTTATTTTAAAACGGTAAATCCAGACTTAGCAATAAATAAATATATCATACGTTATTAATGAAGGAATAAACAACTGTGTAATTAATAATGTTTTCAGTGCGTTACAATTTACCAAATGAGAATAAAATACAGACACAACAAATAATGTTTTAAAAACAAGCCAATGTGATCTCAATTATAATTTTAAGGCAAGTAACCGCAGTCACGGCTGAAGGCCTTTAACGCCAAGAACGGCAATTATATAAAAAAAAAATTTAACGAACATACTGTAAAACAGCAATGAAATAGCAAGGTTAATTTAAAAAGGCAGGCAACTGATCACCAAACGGTTGAAACAAAATGATGGTAAACTTGGTAGCACAACTATTTAAACCTACTGTAACGCCAAGAACAGCAATTATATTAAAAAATTTAAAAAACATACAGTAAAACAGTAAATACAACAGCAAAGGTTAATTTATAAGGACAAGCAACTGATCACCAAACAGGTGAGACAAAATGATGGTAAACTTAGTATCACAATCATTTAAACCTGCCGTAACGTCAAGAGTGGCAGTTATATAAAAAAAATTAGAAACATACAAGAAAACAGCAAATACAATAATAAAACACGAGAGCCAGTCATGACGGTGCACCAGGAATCGACCTCTGAGTAAGTTCGGCAAATAAACACTTTCGCAAGCGATGAGATGTGCAGCCAAGATTGAATTCACTTCACAAGATGGTAACTCAGACTAGTGCCAGTCTAACGAATGACTAATGATAATCTTGCTGAGGCTATCTGACGTCCAATAAACCAAATGTAAAGATGTAAAAATACGCCAAAGCTGGAACCGGCAGTCTGGACTCTGCCCGCACAATACTGTGCTTAGTATAAAGGAATCACTACCACCAGGGTAGAAAAATCGCCAACCAACCTACAGCCAAGAAAGCTGTCAAAACTACATGCCTTACCGACAGCAGCGGCAAGGCGAGGAAACGTGCACTGCCATTACATACACTAACCCCCAAGGCAGGTAGCTGGGGCGTTAGCGGCCATGCGGCAGGAAAAATACCGCTGGCTGAACTTAACAAACAGTAACTAACTGAACGCAATAAATAGTAATTAGAAGTCCAGGAAAGATAAACAGATCCGCCTTCCCCAAGCACTCCACTCACTGCTCTTCGCCGGCCGGAGTGGCCGTGCGTTTCTAGACACTACAGTCTGGAACTGCGTGACCGCTACGGTCGCAGGTTCGAATCCTGCTTCGGGCATGGATGTGTGTGACGTCCTTAGGTTAGTTAGGTTTAAGTAGTTCTAAGTACTAGGGGACTGATGACCACAGCAGTTAAGTCCCATAGTGCTCAGAGCCATTTGAACCATTTGAACCACTGCTCTTCACCTCAGTAACACTACGAGCAGCAGCACGGACCCACGTCACTGGAGAATCGCAAGATCTCACAGTGGTGGATGTTTCTCTACTTGAATCCAAATGCAGTCAACTTAAAACTTGTAGGATCCGGTTTACGACGAGGTCCTACACCCTCGTGACCACAGGCCTTGGATCCGGCAGTCCATGTGCGCTGCCAGCGGTCCTGGCGTGTTCGCGCATTGCGCAGACCTGGCTCCTCCTGAGTACCCAACCGAACTGCCCACTGACAGGACCCTGAAGAACAACGATGTTGCCCCAAAGATAGGGCAACAGTTACTACGTATCGATAACCGCCGCTGCTGCCACTAGCGGACAGACAACGGTTGCGAAAATGAGTGGCGCCAGTCAACGTGAGAAGAAGACAAACAACTGCAGCCATGCTAAGTAAACGATACGGTCTGGCAGAAACCTACAAACAGCACCAACACGAGCCGCAGCATGGCTCAGACCACTTTCGTCTCGATAGGTATATTGTTTTAGAATGTGCGGTCTATTTAAACAGTAATTGACAATGGGTGGTTCTTGGAAAAGGGAAACGTCTACAACCTATCACCGATTAGTCCATTATTTCCAAGGAATGGAACTCGTTGTACTTAAATGCAAAGTGCTCGATTAAGAATAACTCCGGTTAGATGTCACTATGCCCTGCAAATGTTTTGTGTTTGGGATAACTTTTTATCTTCTTTTAGATAGAAAAACTTCCGGCATTAGAAGTCACTCCCGCTCTGCCAAAGGCCTTGGCAAAAAGGGCGGAGGAGCGGACAGAACTTCAGGGCAATCTCTTGCTCTCGCTGTGGGAAACTGACCCTAAGAGGCGGAATAATCAACAATAAACAACTTCATGAGGATACAGAAGACAATGAAACCACAGCATTAAAGACACATAATGTGCATCCAAAGGAATTGTGGCCTGTAACTGAAAATATGTCGTGATGATCTTTCCATCGGCAAAAGATTCCACTAGTCCTCTTTCAGATCTCCGTGAGGGGACTGCCATGGAGGAAGTAGCGATGAGAGAAAGACTGCATAACCAAGGAAAGGATTACGTTCTATGCGTTGAGACGTGGAATGTCAGAAGTCTGAACGTTGTAGGGAAGCTGGAAAATCTGAAAAGCGAAAAACTAAGGCTTAATTTAGATACAGTAACAGTCAATGAAACGCGGTGGAAACAGGCAAGCAGTTCTGGTCAGACGGTACAGATTAATATCAACAGCAGCAGAAAGTGATATAATGTGAGTAGAATTTATTATGATTGTCGAAGGTAGGGCAGACAGTGAGTTACTGTGAACATCTCAGTGATAGTGTAGTTGTCAGTAGAATCCACAGCAAACCAAAGCTATCCGGGATCGCAAGCAGAAGATGAAGAGACAGAGAACGTATATGAGTACGTCAAAAGGGTAATTCAGTACGTAAAGGGAGATAAAAATCTGATAATCATGGAGTACTGGAATGTGGTTATAGGGGAAGGTAAAGAAGAAGGGCTATGGCAGATCCTAGGCTTCGTAGTAGGGATAACAGAGGAAAATGCGTATCCAGGAGGAGATGTAGACTCAGATCACAATTTGGTAATGATGAAGAGTAGGCTGAAGTTTAATAAACTACTCAGGAAGATTCAGTACACAAAGAAGTGGAACACGAGAAGAATTTTGCCCTCAACAATGAAGAGATAAGCTACACGTTCCCTGAGGCAATATGTAGTGCGATAACGAATAGCCCAGTAGGCAGTTTAGTTTAAGAGGCATGGGCATCGCTTAAAAAGGCAAGCACAGAAACGGGAAAGGAAACCATTGGTAAAAGGAACGTAACTTTGAAGAAACCAGGGGTAATAGTTGAAATACTTACGTTGATCGACTAAAGAAGGAAGTACACAAACGTTCAGGGAAATTCTGAGATACAAATCACAGAAGAATGAAATAAATAGGAAGTGCAGGGAAGCTAAGGCGAAATCGTTGCTTGAAATATGTGAAGAAATCGAAAATTAATGATCGGCGGGTGAACTGACTCAGCATGACCTACAAAAAATTGAGAACAACCTTCGGTGAAATTAAAAGCAAGAGTGGCGACATATAGAGAGCAATGAGAAATCCACAGCTAAATGCTACAGATCAATTTATTTATGAAAATACAATGTACAGTCACCAACAAATTTTACATATTCACAAGTTCCTTTGCCTTTGATCCAAATAAATACAGTTTCATTAGATGATAACTTACGTCTATTACGAGTATATAAAGTAAAGGGAGAGGGTGACATATAGGTAGATTTGCCAAAGTCTTTATTAGCGTTCTCAGTAACGTGGTAAGTTCTATATGCGATGACATCACGGTCCACAAAGCTCTCCAGGCCAGCTACATTTGGGACACCGGATCCACCTCGTACTATAGCAACTGTTAACCATCCGTTGCCATGTGTGAAGGAATCGTTGATGTCAATGCTGAAGTTGAGTCGGCATCCACAGAAGACTGCTGGTCCATCCAGTAGAGAGTGTGCTGCAACAGACTTTATAGTATTCTTCTTCTTGTCTGCAGCAGAAGTTGTCATTTCGACGTCTTCAATTGTTTTATATATTGCCTGTCTTGAACGTCGACGATATCTTCTGTAATAATGAAAGCCTCTCGGGGGGCGAAGAATTGTCTGATAATGTGATACAAGTAGAAACGGGAGTCGATATGAAAGAGATAGGGGATTCAGCATTAGGATGAGAATCTGAAAGAGCTTTGGACACCTTAAGACGAAATAATGCAGAAAGGACAGACAACAATACAATGCCAACAAAACGGCTATTTACGTTGGTGTGTAGAATGTGTGGGACTGGCATTATACCAACAAACTTTCGGAAGAACGTCATCCATACCATTCCGAAAGCAGCAAGGAGAATTATCGCCCAGTCAGCTTAACAGACCTTGTATCCACGTAGCTGACAAGAGTAATGGAATATAAACAAAAATTGTTTTGGCTTTAGGAAAGATAAGGGGAGCAGAGAGCAGATTCTGACGTTGCGGTTGATCTACATCTTCATCTACATCCATACTCCGCAAGCCACCTGACGGTGTGTGGCGGAGGGTACCCTGAGTACCTCTATCGGTTCTCCCTTCTATTCCAGTCTCGTATTGTTCGTGGAAAGAAGAATTGTCGGTATGCTTCTGTGTGGGGTCTAATCTCTCTGATTTTATCCTCATCGTCTCTTCGCGAGATATACGTAGGACGGAGCAATATACTGCTTGGCTCCTCGGTGAAGGTATGTTCTCGAAACGAGCTACTGAGCGTCTCTCCTGCAGTCTTCCACTGGAGCTTACTGTCATCTCCGTAACGCTTTTGCGATTACTAAATGATCCTGTAACGAAGCGCGCTGCTCTCCGTTGGATCTTCTCTATCTCTTCTATCAACCCTATCTGGTACGGATCCCACACTGCTGAGCGGTATTCAAGCAGTGGGCGAACAATCGTACTGTAACCTACTTCCTTTGTTTACGGATTGTATTTCCTTAGGATTCTTCCAATGAATCTCTGTCATCTGCTTTACCGACGATCAACTTTATCTGATCATTCCATTTTAAATCACTCCTAATGCATACTCCCAGATAATTTATGGAATTAACTGCTTCCAGTTGCTGACTTGCTATTTTGTAGCTAAATGATAAGGGATCTATCTTTCTATGTATTCGCAGCACATTACACTTGTATTCATTGAGATTCAATTGCCATTCCCTGCACCATGCGTCAATTCGTTGCAGATCCTCCTGCATTTCAGTACAATTTTGCATTGTTACAACCTCTCGATACACCACAGCATCATCTGCAAAAAGCCTCACTGAACTTCCGATGTCATCCACAAGGTCATTTATGTATATTGTGAATAGGAACGGTCCTACGACGCTCCCCTGCGGCACACCTGAAATCACTCTTACTTCGGAAGACTTCTCTCCATTGAGAATGATATGCTGCGTTCTGTTATCTAGGAACTCTTCAATCCAATCACACAATTAATCTGATAGTCCATATGCTCTTACTTTGTTCAGTAAACGACTGTGGGAAACTGTATCTAACGCCTTGCGGAAGTCAAGAAACACGGCATCTACCTGTGAACCCGTGTCTATGGCCCTCTGAGTCTCGTGGACGAATAGCACGAGCTGGGTTTCACACGACCGTCTTTTTCGAAACCCATGCTGGTTCCTACAGAGTAGATTTCTAGTCTCCTTGAAAGTAGTTATACTCGAACATAATACGTGTTCCAAAATTCTACAACTGATCGACGTTAGAGATATAGGTCTATAGTTCTGCACATCTGTTCGACGTCTCTTCTTGAAAACGGGGATGACCCTTGCCCTTTTCCAATCCTTTGGAATGCTACGCTCTTCCAGAGACCTACGGTACACCGCTGCAAGAAGGGGGGCAAGTTCCTTCGCGTACTCTGTGTAAAATCGAACTGGTATCCCATCAGGTCCAGCAGCCTTTCCTCTTTTGAGGGATTTTAATTGTTTCTCTATCCCTCTGTGGTCTATTTCGATATCTACCATTTTGTCATCTGTGCGACAATCTAGAGAAGGAACTACAGTGCAGTCTTCCTCTGTGAAATAGCTTTGGAAAAACACATTTAATATTTCGGCCTTTAGTCTGTCATCCTCTGTTTCAGTACCATTTTGGTCACAGAGTGTCTGGACAATTTGTTTTGATCCACCTACCGCTTTGACAAAAGACCAAAATTTCTTAGGATTTTCTGTCAAGTCAGTACAGAGAACTTTACTTTCGAATTCATTGAACGCCTCTCGCATAGCCCTTCTCACACTACATTTCGCTTCGCGTAATTTTTGTTTGTCTGCAAGGCTTTGGCTATGTTTACGTTTGCTGTGAAGTTCCCTTTGCTTCCGCAGCAGTTTTCTAACTCTGTTATTGTACCACGGTGGCTCATTTCCATCTCTTACGATCTTGCTTGGCACATACTCATCTAACGCATATTGTACGATGATTTTGAACTTTGTCCACTGATCCTCAACACTATCTGTACTTGAGACAAAACTTTTGTGTGTGTTGATAATGGAAGCAGGACTGAAAAGAAATGAAGACATGTTCGTATGATGTGTCGACCTGGAAAAAGCGTTCGATAGTGTAAAATGATACAAGATTTTCCAAATTTCCGAGAACAATACGGGTAAGCTATGGGGGAATAGAGATAATATACGATATGTGAAAGGATGAAGAGACAACACTAAGACTGGAAGATCGAGAATGAAGTTCTTTGATGCAAAAGGATGTAAGACAGATATTTAGTCTTTCGTCCCTACTGTTCAAACTATATATCGAAGAACAAATAACGGAATGAAGGTAGATTAAGACTGGGATTAAAATTCAAGGTGAAAGGATATCAGTGATAAGAATTACTGTCCTTAGTGGAAGTAAAAAATAGTTACAAGCTTTATTTTACGGGATGAACAGTCTAATGAGGACAGAATGTATACTGAGAGTAAATCAAAGGAAGAGGGAAAGAAATCAGGAGTAGCATAAATGAGAACAGCGTGAAACTTAACATCAAAATTGGGGATCACGAAGCAGATGAATTTAATCCTGCTACCGAGGCAGCGAAATAACACATGACGGACGCAACAAGGAGGACATAAAAAGTAAACTAGCAATCGCAAAAATAGCATTCCTGACCAAGAGAAGTCTACTAGAATCAAACATAGGCCTCAATTTGTGGAAGACATTTCGTCTGAGGACAGCACTGTATGGTAGTCATATATGAACTCTGGGTAAACCGAAGCAGAAAAGAAGCGAAGCATTTGAAATGTGGGGCTACTGAAGAATATTGATAATTAGGTGGACTGATAAGGCAAGGAGTGAAGAGGCTCTGGGCAGAATCGGCGAGGTAAAGAAGATATGGAAGACACTAACAAGAAGAATGGACAATATGGTATGACATCTACTAAGATATCAGGAAGCAACGTCCTAGGTACTAGAGAGGATCTGTAAAGGGTAAAAGAAAATGTAGAATAAGGCAGAGATTTGAATATATCTAACAAATGACGAGGATGTAGTCTACAACCGCTTCTTTGAGAGGAAAAGTTTGGCACAGGGGAGGAATTCGTGCCGGACTGCAAAAGACTTGTCAGAAAAAAAATTGCAGCGGGAAAATTATATTTCTTTCACGTCCTTTTCGATAATTTCTGATGTTTCTTGTATTTTCTTATTTCTGATACTGCGTATAAAAAGCAATAGACGGTGCTGAGGGTTACGGAATGGAATTCTTCGCACGCAATGCGTGGATAACATGGGAAAATATTTTGATAAATAATGAACACACCTGCTCCGAGAGTGTGGAATTACTGGGTGATTTTTTCCACCGTGTACCAACTGTGGGGATTGATGGATGAGAAGACACAGAACAAAAAATATTTATTGAACTTGTGTCCAGAAATGCATTGTTTCCATGTTAGAGACCATTTAATCAGTCACAATTTGTTACAGAGACTGCAGTCTAATACGGGCTGTACCAACCAGCCACACTTACAGTATGCATGGTTTCCTCCTGGAGGGCGGTATGGTGACAACGAATCATCAACATCGGTGTAGCCGGTATGTGTGGGCCGGAATAACTGACGACCTATTTTGGGACCAGTCTTTCTTAGGCGTTGCCTAAGATGCCGGAACTATCGGTGTTCCTCGCTAGTGACTTTGCCTCCCCTGCTGATAATTCGAACCATTATATGGCTACTAAATGTGCTGCTGCAGCCCACTTCGCCGTTAACATTCGGACGCATCTCAATCGTGTCTTCCCTGGACGATGGATCGGACGAGCGGTCAAGCTGCAAGGCCTGCTCGTTCAGCGGGTCTCAACCCGTCTCCTGTCTGGTTATGGAGCCACCTCAGAAGTATCGTGTAAACAGAACCCATTCTAGATGTGGAGACAATGGAGCAGCGTATTCATGCTGCCTTTGACATTATTCGGTTGGAGCCTGGCCATTATGAACGTGTGAGATAGAACATGCTACCGCGCGTACATGCATGCGTTGAGGCACATGGAAACGAATTTCAACACATACTGTACCTGTGGCTACATGCTACCGTGCGTATTAGACCGCAGTCTCTGTAAGAATCTATGACTGAATGAATGAACATGGAAACCATGCATTTTCGGACATAAGTTCATTAGACCTTCTTTGTTCCGTATCCTCTCAACAATCAATCCTTAGAATTTGTACACGGTGGAAAAAAGTCAGCCTGTATGTGCAGAACCATAATATATGGGACACTCCCAACTGGTTCTAGCAATATACAATCTAAGAAAATGAAGAAAAAAAGACGACATACGTAGAAGGGGCCAGAGGTGGACCAATGAGTTATCGACTTGTTCAATTTGTGATGCTCTTTTTTCTTGAATAAATCAGTTTTTCCTGAAACTGTTCAAAAATGGTTCAAATGGCTCTAAGCACTATGGGACTTAACAGCTGAGGTCATTAGTCCCCTAAACCTAGAACTACTTAAACCTAGCTAACCTAAGGACATCACACACATCCATGCCCGAGGCAGGATTCGAACCTGCGACCGCAGCAGCCGCTTGGTTCCGGACTGAAGCGCCTAGAACCGCTCGCCCACCGCGGCCGGCTTCTGAAACTGTGATTATTCGTTTGTCTGTATGTGTACATCACATCTACAGATTTTCGTATTACATATACGGCAATTCTTTCAAACCTGAGCAACATATTGTACATGTCATGCTTTTTGGGCATAAAGCTACATAAAAAATATAAATAATTTCCCAGTACACGAAACACCACTTACCATTATGGAGACTGTTAGCACCGATTATACAATCAGTGTTCGCCCCTAACATGTTGCCACATTGAACGAGCAATCAACTTTTATCCATATTCCATCATTTTTCGGGAATGCGTACGGTATTTTGTTATTAGCGATATTTCGGCTGACAACCTTTCAGCCATTCTTAGAATGAGTCACTTGCAAGATTTATAACGCACTTTACACTGTGAAGTGTGCGCGTACGAGTCAAAGATTAGTATATTACAAACTTTGAAACGTGACAGTTATGATTTATTGGCCAGCTGTGAAGTCGTTGATTAGCAGCAAATTTGAAGAAGACTTAGCTGTATTATTTAAGAGTGCGTTAAACTCCACTTACTTTTTATCTGATTACCAATATTTTGAACAGGTTGACAGTGTTGCCAAGAACAGTCCTCTCTCACACATGATACTAATTTATTTATTCTGAAGAAAAATCACTTAACTCAGTAGTTTTAAAACCGGTATTCTTCTGGAGATAGGTCGATGATCCATTCATGTTTTGACTCCAAAGCGAAAACAAACTGATACAGTATCTTGAACATCTACACTCCATTCATAAAAATACCAAATTTACATTGGATCGAGAAATGAATGGCTATCTACAGTTTGTGGATGTTTTAGCTTGACAAAAGGAAGATGCCTTATCGGGATATTTCGTTTACCGTAAGCCCACCCATACCGATTTATAATTGCAGGCTTCTAACTGCCACAATCTTCCGCAAACTATGAGTGTATTTAAGACTTTAGTCCAGAGGGCTCATGTAGTGTCTGATGCTGATAGCTTATAGAGTGAACTGGTACATCTGGAAGAGATATCCGTAAGAATGGATAGCCGAAATATCAAACTAAGAAAGTTCGACAAGCGAAAACGCCACACTAAGAAAAAGAAGAGCAAGAAAGTATCAGATGTAAAATCGACGACCATTCTACGGTATATGGGAACTATTTCTTCAAAAACTGCAAAAATAACGAAGGGGATGTGACCTCCCTATCTCTGGCCATGACAGCTGCTCTTCAAGGATCTGTGAAGGATGATTCACATTTACGAAATGCGGGATTACACGAAATTCCTTGTGGGTGAGGTACATGGGTCAAACACTACGCACAGTAAAAGAATGGCATTGAATATACACTCTCCTACTACAGATAAACAAATATATAATTGCTGCACATTGTATTTCCACTGACCATTCCATTGATTACGAGAACGTTAAGATACTGGCCACAGTATCATCCTATAGGGATACAGTGCTCAAGGAGGCGGCGGAAATACAATCAGCAGACAACGTCCTGAATCAAGACTAACATTTCCAGCTCGACAAATCATGGAAATTCTCGTTTCACATGTGCGCTCTCAAAGAAAAAAATGTTAAAGGTCTTCGCTGACTGGCATTACAACATATGCCATCCGTAATAATCAACCAAATACTTCGCAAGCACTGTGGATTCACTAACTCTGCACTTGTTTTGTTTCACTCCTAGAGGGGCAAATTTTTATCTATGACCGACGCTCCTGTTACCAACATTATTTATTACATCGACCGATGCACGATTACTCCATGGTGTGAACTGCGTTAAAAATCTTGCAAGCGACTCGCCTTCACAGTGGCTGAAAGGTTAGTCAAAATATCGGTACACGAGTTGCTAATATCTCAGATCAGCTCCCGAAAAATTATGAAATATTCTATCCGACGCGAAAACTTCAAGAAACACAACGTTAATCCATTTTACGTTGTCGTATACCTCACTTATATTTTATTTACACTTACTAGTGCTATTCGGAAAGTAAAGTCAGATGGGGTGCTAAATGGAAACGATAGTGAAAATCCAATGAAATTTTGAGCCGATCTGTTGGGCTGTGTCCCTAGTATCTAGTCACTTGGTCCTTTACAATGAAGAAATGCAGATGAGAGTGGTCTGTTTTAGACCTCTTTCATTTTTCTCCAAGTTACGACGTTTATGAGTTACACAGATGGTTTCTGTGTAATTTGATAAAGTTCTTGGAAATTGAATACATATGGACGAACCTGTTTAATTCACTCTGATAGCCAGTAATCTGTTGCCATTAACAAATGGTCCCTAAATGATATCTGCAGCTATGAATGTGTCAGTGAGTGAGTTTCAGATATGCCGGTTGTGAGACAGAGTGTTGCTTTCCTTTCTTGTAGAGTAGTGACAACGTTTCAGAACTCCTGCAGAGAGGTCTGGCAAAGTAGTTACCTCTCGATCCTGACATTTCCAGCTGTTTTCGTGCGTGCAGTTGAGTAGAGGAGGACCGCGCCACTGTGCTGAAGAAGGTGGTCCTCATGGCAACGGTCGTTGGCCGGCTTTTTAACTTACTGCGGTATCCATCATCAAGCTGTGAATATGAGTTTGTTCACTGGAAAATGCCTTGGTATATTTCATATATGTTAGTTGGGTTTAATGATTATTTTCTGTTGTGGAATCACTCGGCTATTTCAGTTACACATTCGGATTGGTTTTTGATTTTATTTGCATTTGAGCGAAATCAACATTGCTCTTTGTTATGACCGGATAAAGTTCTTTTCACTTGTGCCTGCTAACCAGAATCTCTTCATGTATTTCTAATTATTAATATCTCACAATTCGCGAGAACTACACTCCTGGAAATTGAAATAAGAACACCGTGAATTCATTGTCCCAGGAAGGGGAAACTTTATTGACACATTCCTGGGGTCAGATACATCACATGATCACACTGACAGAACCACAGGCACATAGACACAGGCAACAGAGCATGCACAATGTCGGCACTAGTACAGTGTATATCCACCTTTCGCAGCAATGCAGGCTGCTATTCTCCCATGGAGACGATCGTAGAGATGCTGGATGTAGTCCTGTGGAACGGCTTGCCATGCCATTTCCACCTGGCGCCTCAGTTGGACCAGCGTTCGTGCTGGACGTGCAGACCGCGTGAGACGACGCTTCATCCAGTCCCAAACATGCTCAATGGGGGACAGACCCGGAGATCTTGCTGGCCAGGGTAGTTGACTTACACCTTCTAGAGAACGTTGGGTGGCACGGAATACATGCGGACGTGCATTGTCCTGTTGGAACAGCAAGTTCCCTTGCCGGTCTAGGAATGGTAGAACGATGGGTTCGATGACGGTTTGGATGTACCGTGCACTATTCAGTGTCCCCTCGACGATCACCAGTGGTGTACGGCCAGTGTAGGAGATCGCTCCCCACACCATGATGCCGGGTGTTGGCCCTGTGTGCCTCGGTCGTATGCAGTCCTGATTGTGGCGCTCACCTGCACGGCGCCAAACACGCATACGACCATCATTGACACCAAGGCAGAAGCGACTCTCATCGCTGAAGACGACACGGGACCGTAGCCCAGCTTCATGGAGACGGTTGTGAATGGTCCTCGCCGATACCCCAGGAGCAACAGTGTCCCTAATTTGCTGGGAAGTGGCGGTGCGGTCCCCTACGGCACTGCGTAGGATCCTACGGTCTTGGCGTGCATCCGTGCGTCGCTGCGGTCCGGTCCCAGGTCGACGGGCACGTGCACCTTCCGCCGACCACTGGCGACAACATCGATGTACTGTGGAGACCTCACGCCCCACGTGTTGAGCAATTGGGCGGTACGTCCACCCGGCCTCCCGCATGCCCACTATACGCCCTCGCTCAAAGTCCGTCAACTGCACATACGGTTCACGTCACGTCGTTTCCCGTGTACTGGTGGTTCAGACTTCTGTCACGCGTTCGCCACAGGTGATAAAAATGATTTCGTGGTGATAGCTATTACTAACGAAAATATAAAATATTCGGCATCGAACGGACTTCTGTTTGTGTGACAGGAAATCAGAGTAAATGAAATTATTGAATTTATTGACTTTTGCGGGAAAGCTCTGATGCCTTTTCCACTGCAGTTCACCCCTTTCTTCCTTTTTCTTTATGGATTATTGGTAATGGGATAAAGTGTTAAATTTTTTAGAACCCCAGTGTTGTGCTTGATTATGTGTACAAAAGACAGAATTATTCTCGCTTTTATGAAAATTTCTAGTTGTCACACCCACAACCTCCCAAGACATGTTTGCTAATACTCGTGCTGCGTGTTCCCCGAGTGTAATTAGTACTTACGTTGAGGGACCATTTTTCTTTGATGCTTTTATGATGGTATTAAGAATAATAAAATCTTATTTTGATATTAATTTACGTATTTCCATATCCTACGAAACCGTCCCCCCCCCCCCACATGATTGTAACTCTTTTCAAGAGTTGTAATAGGTTATTACACATTTCCCACCCTCAGTAACGTAGATTACTTGGTGTATATTTCATCTCAGTGTGTTCATACCATATCCACAGCACTCTTCGTTCCGCAGTCTAAATTCAGGGTATAGTTAAGAATGTATGCAAGCAGGAACGGGCGGCATTGCGCTACGGTATACGAGAATGAAACGAAAGATGTAAGTAAATTGCTAACTACCCTCCCTTACCCAACCCCCCCCCCCCCTCTGAGTCCAGCGAAAGCAGAGACTCCATGATGAAATGACAAAAAATGGATCTTCTATGAAATGGAATGTTAGACAATTATAACTGGTAGAATGTGTAATCCGGAAAGAGTGGTATTTGAAATAAAAACTTGCAGACTGTTTTTACTGTGTGTGTGCCTTACAAACTGGGAAATGCCAGAAGACAACCATCTTCTTCGGCCGATGTGGTAAAAGGAGCAAGTAACTCAAGCCCTGTGCTACAATCGGGAAACTAGGAACATTGATCTGTACTCCAACTTCCAAGCAGTTCCATCACACTTCTTTCCACAACTTAATTTTACCCATGATATTCCTGGTGTTAAAGTTTTCTTGCATTTAGCTTCTTCTAATAACCTGAGACAATGAAAAGTACATTTAGTATTTTAGATGAAAGTGTTTACAACAGTATTTATCTGAAACTGCTATAATAATCTAACTTTGCACTTGTCTTTACAGAAACCATACATTCTTAAGTAGATGACAAGCGGCATAGTATGATTAGATTTTGGCCGAACTGTGAAGGTTAAAAGTTAATAATTAAAACTGAAATATGGCTGGTTTTCTGTCTATTAAAGTTGCCACGCTGTTACAATTATGAAGGTCTGAAGTTGACACCAGATAGCGAAATGGTTCTATATCTGGAGTGAAAAAACTGACTTTCTGCTTTCAAAGTGAATAAAAAGTGTTAATTAAATATGTCGTTTGCAAAAAACTGGCAAGATTACACCATCTTATTCACTTGTCAGAAACTTGAAAATTTTTCACCACAGATGTTCAGCATTCCAAAATTAACGTAAACTGCCATCTGAAGATGAACGTCTGTTTTAATGAATGAGATATGGACTTACTAGGATCAGGGAAATGACATAGGACTACTAGACCCCTTTAACTAACATCATTTATCCTGTGACAACGAACATTTATTCTTCAAAGTAACAACAGGTCCTCTTTAAGAATACCAGGTAGGAAAACTCCAAGTCAGTTTGCCATGTTAATTTACATACTTGAAGGCCTTCAAAATGGTGAATAACACATTTGCCCCTTTAGTGGCCTAAAACAACATGTAAAACGATAAGACTTAAAAAATATTGGTATGGAAAAATAAATGGACCAGTAAACAATTAAAACCGATTTCTAGATAAATTTCTGCAAGCGAACTCAAAACCAGGACATTAGGCAGACACTATAAATAAAAAAAATTAACTAGTTAACAAGAAATAACAGTTCGCCTTTACGGCTTACCCAAAGGGTTTACACCCTTAACAAATAATTCGAAAGAAAATTTAGAACAAGGCTGCAATATTTATTAATCATAACAATAACATTAAATGGAAAATTCCCTGTGCGCAACCAATTGATCAGATAAAGGCCTCTTGGCCGACACCAAAATTCCATTTACAGTGCAAGTGAGATAACATAAGGTATTTAACCCTTTGTTGCCTGACGGTACTTAAAAGTACCAGTAAGTTTTGACTCTCATTATTTTCTCGTGGTGCAGTTTCGTGATCTGAGAGCCTGTCGGTACGTAACAGTAACTCTGCTCTACTGTTTCATAGATGTTATTGTGCAATACATAGACCTCTCTGGCGGTCAGAGCTTGAAATTGTTTTTCGCGCGCTGCTGTGAAAACAGAAGATTGTATGTGCTTGTTTCCATGGTGTTGCCTGAATTTGTGCGCAATTTATTGAAACTGCCGTTGAGTTTTCCATTGTACGTACTTATCTTCTTTGTTTTTTCATAATAGTTTGAAGCATTACGTTACATGTGAATGAGATAAAGTGGAAAATATAAGGCGGACTTATTAGTACCGTCAGGTTGTGTGAACACTTTATTGTAGCAACAATGCGTTACCTCTCACTAGTTGTTCTGTCCACTTTTTCTCACATAGAAATCGGTAAATACATTTGCCTGTGGAGCAATTAGAACAAACAGAAAGGTTTGCCAGGCAATTTACCTAAAGAAAAATGTCTAAATCAAATCACAGAGAGTCATCTTTAGACCTAACAGTATTTCAATGGAAGGAAAATAAAGTAGTGTATTTTGCGTCAAACTTCCATGGCACTGAACAGAGCGTAGTGACAAGAAAACAGAAAGATGGAACTAGTATGACTATACCATGTCCAGTTATTGTATGTGATTACAATAAAAACATGGGTGGTGTGGATCATGCAGACAGATTACGTTCAACTTATGGTCTTGACAAGCGATCAAAGAAATGGTGGCACCGTCTCTTCTGGGGAGCAATAGAAATTGCTTTTGTCAATGCTTACGTCATTTTCAGTGATCTACATGGGGCACTGCCACTGCTGGAATTCAGGCGTGCTGTGGCACTAGGGCTAATGAATGAACAGCAAGTGCCAAATCTCAAAAAGAGAAACTCTGTTAAAGATGAAATAACTCTCCCGAAGAGAAGGAACGATAACTTTTCTGTTCCGAAGGATGTACGTCTTGGCAACAGAGGAAACCATTTTGTAGTGTTCAGTTGTAAAAGAGGACTATGCGAAATTTGTGCGAAAAACAAAATTCAGTTGAGAGCACATTCACAATGTGGTACATGTAAAGTGTATTTATACTGCAATGAGAAAAAGAACTGTTTCCTACAATTTCATGAGGTATCACTAAATATGTGATACGTATATAGTGTCAAAAATGTATAGCTAAGTTACTATGTATTGTGTAGTTGCTCTAGATTAAATCTATGTGAAATTTAAAAAAAAATTCAGAAATATCATATTTCTGCTAATTAATTTTCTAATGTTAAAATATTTAATATTTATGTGGAATAAAGTACAACTTATAAAAATTGGAGCATTTTTCTGCACATGTTGTGATTCTGTCCATGGAGTCTGACGGTACTTGTGAGTACCAGGAGAAAAAAAAGTTGTGAAAAATAAAATAAAATTTTACAAAAAATCCTACCGTCATTTGAGGCCACAATAGCATAAATTCTGCAAAGAAAATGTTAAAAAGTACATTTTTTCTTATGTCAGGAAACAAAGGGTTAACTTGAGCACAAACAGTCAGGACACTGCTAACAACTAACAATCCGCGCTAGCAAATATTGGAGAGCCATCGACAGGGCCGCAAGAAAGCAAGAAGTCACCAGCACGAAACGCTCTCCCGTCAACTTAGTTGGTGCTGTTAACAAACACAGCACGTAAATGTCTCACTGAATTACACTACAACTGAAAGTCATTGTTTAACGATGATTGCACTTATAAGGCCATACACCTTATGAAGTAAGCTTCGCTAAAAATGTAAGGTGTAAAACAAAGGAATATAACAGCTCGGTAAGGTCTTACGATTACCTGCGCGCCATAACACACAAAACTTACATTTAGACTAGACAGAGCAACCAGTTTCTAAAATACATGTCAATGAAATATTAAAATTCAGAAACAGTTTGTTCTCTCATATAAAACAATTTAAAGACAAACGCAAAATTTTAATAAGCTTGATAATGCGTAAGCCCTTCATATAATTTTGCGTGGAAGCCGGGCATATTACATAGTAACACAAATCGCAATAACAACATTAACTATGACACATTTTTCGAGAGAACCTTGGCCAGCAGATTAAGACAAGTCATTTAGAACACACAGAGCAGACGGGGCAACGAATTTGTCCTAGACTCACACAGAATCGTAAAACAATGCCGTGACTGACGACTCAATGAATATAAATAGAAACATCTGCTCAAACAATTACGGAGCGCGAAATCAGTGCACAGAGCTGAGCAACAAGATAGTCACGGCATAGGCTTACCAAACCTTCTGCCTTCTATCCAGCCATGTCGAAAAGAGTGAACGACGACTCGGAAAAGACGTCGTGCATATCCGCACCGCTTGTTCGCTGCTCCAAATGGCAGCGGTGGCCCCGGCTCTACACTGCGCAAAGGCTACAGGTTAACTGCCTGCACTGTGCTGTAGGAAGGCCTCCCTCGACGCCGCTCTGGCTGCCGCTTTTGACGCCTAGCTGGCGCGGCGATAATCACACAAGGGAGTGAGACGCCAGCTAGAAGCTATCGATAGTGGAAAGGTGATACTAGCCGCCACGTCTCAATGAATAGGGCGATTTATAGTAGATGACGCTGATTAAGGTTCCCATAATAATTCAACTTGGCGGTAAAACACGTACGAACAAGTGATGGTATAATTTCATATGCCATGCTTTACCGAAAACGACATGTGCTTACAAGTAGCAAACTGCCGTTTTACTGGTTTATTTCTGCATTCTGTCATCATACACAAGCCATTCTACCTTATACAGTTTGCACTAGGAGATGTAAAGCGTTTTCACGAAGGACATATACAGGGTGTTACAAAAAGGTACGGCCAAACTTTCAGGAAACATTCCTCACACACAAATAAAGAAAAGATGTTATGTGGACATGTGTCCGGAAACGCTTAATTTCCATGTTAGAGCTCATTTTAGTTTCATCAGTAGGTACTGTACTTCCTCGATTCCCCGCCAGTTGGACCAATTGAAGGAAGGTAATGTTGACTTCGGTGCTTGTGTTGACATGCGACTCATTGCTCTACAGTACTAGCATCAAGCACACCAGTACGTAGCATCAATAGGTTAGTGTCCATCACGAACGTGGTTTTGCAGTCGGTGTAATGTTTACAAATGCGGAGTTGGCAGATGCCCATTTGATGTATGGATTAGCACGGGGCAATAGCCGTGGCGCGGTACGTTTGTCTCGAGACAGATTTCGAGAACGAAGGTGTCCCGACAGGAAGACGTTCGAAGCAGTTGATCGGCGTCTTAGGGAGCACGGAACATTCCAGCCTATGACTCGCGACTGGCGAAGACCTAGAACGACGAGGACACCTGCAATGGACGAGGCAATTCTTCGTGCAGTTGACGATAACCCTAATGTCAGCGTCAGAGAAGTTGCTGCTGTACAAGGTAACTTTGACCACGTCACTGTATGGAGGGTGCTACGGGAGAACCAGTTGTTTCCGTACCATGTACAGCGTGTGCAGGCACTATCAGCAGCTGATTGGCCTCCACGGGTACACTTCTGCGAATGGTTCATCCAACAATATGTCAATCCTCATTTCAGTACAAACGATCTCTTTACGGATGAGGCTTCGTTCCAACGTGATCAAATTGTAAATTTTCACAATCAACATGTGTGGGCTGACGAGAATCGGCACGCAATTGTGCAATCACGTCATCAACACAGATTTTCTGTGAACCTTTGGGCAGGCATTGTTGGTGATGTCTTGATTGGGCCCCACCTACTCTCAATGGAGCACGTTATCATGATTTTATACGGGATACTCTACCTGTGCTGCTAGAACATGTGCCTTTACAAGTACGACACAACGTGTGGTTCATCCACGATAGAGCTCCTGCACATTTCAGTCGAAGTGTTCGTACGCTTCTCAACAACAGATTCGGTGACCGATTCCTTGGCCTCCACGCTCTTCTGACCTCAACCCTCTTGACTTTCATTTATGGGGGCATTTGAAAGCTCTTGTCTACGCAACCACGTTACCAAATGTAGAGACTCTTCGTGCTCGTATTGTGGACAGCTGTGATACAATACGCAATTCTCCAGGGCTGCATCAGCGCATCCGGGATTCCATGCGACGGAGGGTGGATGCATGTATCCTCGCTAACGGAGGACATTTTGAACACGCTGGTACGTTCTGTTGCTGTGTGTTTCCATTCCATGATTAATGTGATTTGAAGAGAAGTAATAAAATGAGCTCTAACATGGAAAGTAAGCGTTTCCGGACACATGTCCGCATAACATATTTTCTTTCTTTGTGTGTGAGGAATATTTCCTGAAAGTTTGGCCCTACCTTTTTGTAACACCCTGTATACACAACTGGCCATTAAAATTGCTACACCAAGTAGAAATGCAGATGATAAACTGGTATTCATTGGACAAATATATTATACTAGACCTGACATGTGATTACATTTTCACGCAATTTGGGTGCATAGATCCTGAGAAATCAGTAACCAGAACAACCACCTCAAGCCGTACTAACGGCCTCGATACGCGTCTGCATTGAGTCAAACAGAGCTTGGATGGCGTGTACAGGTACAGCTGCACATGCAGTTTCATCACGATACCACAGTTCATCAACAGTAGTGACTGGCGTATTGTGACGAGCCAGTTGCTCGGCCACCATTGACCAGCAGTTTGCAGTTGGTGAGAGATCTGGAGAATGTGCTCGCCAGGGCAGCAGTCGAACATTTTCCTTATCCGGAAAGGCCCGTACAGGACCTGCAACATGCAGTCGTGCATTATCCTGCTGAAATGTAGGGTTTCTCAGGGATCTTATGAAGGGTAGAGTCATGGGTCGTAACACATCTGAAATGTAACGTCCACTGTTCAAAGTGCCGTCAATGTGAACAAAAGGTGAACGAGACGGGTAACCAATGGCACCCCATACCATCACGCCGGGTGATACGCCAGTATGTCAATGACGAATACACGCTTCCGATGTGCGTTCACCGCAATGTCGCCAAACACGGATGCGACAGTCATGATGCTGTAAACAGAACCTGGATTCATCCGAAAAAATGACGTATTGCCATTCGTGCACCCAGGTTCGTCTTGAGTACACCATCTCACGAGCTCCTGTCTTGTGTTGCAGCGTCAATGGTAACGGCAGCCACGGTCTCCGAGCTGATAGTCCATGCTGCTGAAAACGTCGTCGAACTGTTCGTGCAGATGGGTGTTGTCCTGCAAACGTCCCCATCTGTTGACTCAGGGATCGAGACGCGGCTGCACGATCCATTACAGCCATGCGGATAAGATGCCTGTCATCTCGACTGCTTGTGATACGAGGCCGTTGGGATCCAGCACTGCGTTCCGTATTACCCTCCTGAACCCACCGATTGCATATTCCGCTAACGCTCATTGGATCTCGACCAACGCGAGCAGCAATGTCGCGATACGATAAACCGCAATCGCGATAGGCTACAATCCGACCTTCATCAAAGTCGGAAACGTGATGGTACGCATTTCTCCTCCTTACACGAGACATCACAACAATGTTTCACCAGGCAACGCCGGTCAACTGCTGTTTGTGTATGAGAAATCGGTTGGAAACGTTCCTCATGTCAGCACGTTGTAGGTGTCGCCACCGGCGCGAACCTTGTGTGAATGCTGTGAAAAACTAATCATTTGCATATCACAGCATATTCTGCCTGTCGGTTACATTTCGCGTCCGTAGCACGTCATCTTCATGGAGTAGCAATTTTAATGGCCAGTAGTGTATATATATCCGAAATCGATATCCTATGAAAATCGTATGCTGTGGTTTACATGGATTTCCACTCGCAACTACACATCGTTCTGACACACAAGAAAAGTGGAAGTACGTACCAGCTCATTAGGGTGCCATATATTAAGTTTATCTGTGTTTTTATTTTGCGTGGTTCATGTTCGCAATATCTCTTTGTAATTGGTAACATGTCAATTAATACAAAAAATGACAAGTTTTCTCACTTTAAGTGTGGATTTGTGCAGCCTATTCAAACGTGATGCTTGCAGTCTCTCAAACGACGCAGATATTGATGAGAAATTTGAAAATACACGTAAAACCAAATGAAATAACGTACTGCAACGTTCTTGGTGGTTTATTGCGACAGATAAGTGAAGTGAAGTTAATCGTCAGTTGATATGAATTAGTTGTTACCTAGTACCGGAAAGCGAGTACACACTGACAAATCAATATAGTGGTTCGTTTCCTAAATTATGCGTTTGGCTTTGCGCTGTTGCTTTGTGTCTTACGAACTTCTTTTAAATTATGAAAGCCAAGCCTAATGAACAACTAGTGAATAAATCACAAATCATAAATGCATTCGAATTACTGAATAAACAAGACATTGAATTAATACCTTAAGATAAAACTGTAGTTTGAACGCTGTATTAAAAACAACTCTCACTTTAATTTAGCACAAGAAAAGTTGTACTGAATGGGCTGATATTATACACAGTGAAGCATGCGTGCTACGACTAACGTATGTCAAAGGCACTGTGCAGTGCTCCATAATCTGAACAAATTCCTGACTAACAAGTTAGGTCAAGTACTTTTCCAATAACCAATTATTTAAAGCGCAGACACGTGAAACTTGTCTATACTGGCGCTCAGTAGTTACACATTCCCAAAGCCGTAAACTATTGCACCGAATAATAACTTAGTCCAGACTAACTACATACCAAGTAAACACACGCCGCTCACACCCGCAGAAGACCATAACTACCTTGTCCAACCAGAAGCGAACATCAAAAAGACCTCCAACGCAGCTCTGCTCGCCTGTTTAAAATCTGTGTTCTGTGAATGACTACACTAGTCGAAAGAGAATCTAATTACGTGATCACCATTTTAATGAGAACAATTCTTTACAAATATAAAATATACTTTGAATACATACGATAAACACGTATGAACAATTGGAATTAAATATCATTTCACTTTAGCTCCATATTAGAAAATAACTAACGTTAAGACACATTTTTGTTCTTCGCACAAACCGGAACATCAGTTGCTAGTTAACTGAACAACTCAGTCCCTCTCCTCAGCTATTCACTACGTTACTCAAACGGTTATTCTACAAACACTGATTCACCAATCTCTTGTTAAATAAAACACTGAGCAAATGAAAAGGGAAAATAAAAGCGCATCACATTTCATAAATCCGGTAACTGTCTCCCATTGCAACTTATAAATTTGAACTTGGATCAGAGTTTCAAAATACCTTCCTCTGTATTGGTGGAAAAGGACGGCCCCCAGCGATGTACACTCGGGCTCAACGACGCTTCAAACATCGAGGCGTCTACACACGCAAAGGAAAGGCCAGAGTTCAGAAGTTCATGTGAGGTACATTGGGTCAGCGTCGTCACGTTAGCACCAAATTTCACCACAATTATGCCCAAGGCCATTGTGGACGTGTCGCGTGATGGGAACGTCGTTACAGCAACTCTCTTCCATAATTAAACTCTTATTTTGACGCCTTTCCAATGGGGATCAGAACCACGACACCCAGTCTTCATTTCACGTGGTTTTGTAATCGGTGGCCGAGGAAAAGATATCAGATATCCTCTCAGAATCGATACGAAAAGCCCTCAGGAGGTGATATAAAAGGCGTCAATAGAACCACCCCTTCCCTTAGGGCTTTGATTCTCACACAGTTCGGGGTCGAAGACGACTGTTCGCAGTGCGATGAGCAACGGGAGGACGTTCTTGATAACGTTCCTCACTGCTGACACTCTAAGTTACATGACAAGAAAATGGTTGTGACACTGACTATATGACCAAGACGTTATGCTTTTACAGTCCCTTGATATTGTGGAATTCAAGAAGAATCCGCTGCCAAAGTTTTCTAATGACTTAAAGAGGTCTGTTAAAGGTTCCGACGTTCATTTCCACACAGAACAGCTTAGAAGAAGGAAATTCCCCATGAATCACAAACTATTTGTTCTTCAGAATGAGATTTTCACTCTGCAGCGGAGTGTGCGCTGATATGATACTTCTTGGCAGATTAAAACTGTGTGCCCGGCCGAGACTCGAACTCGGTACTTTTTCCTTTCGCGGGCAAGTGCTCTACCATCTGAGCTACCGATGGTAGAGCACTTGCCCGCGAAAGGCAAAGGTCCCGAGTTCGAGTCTCGGTCGGGCACACAGTTTTAATCTGCCAGGAAGTTTCATATCAGCGCACACTCCGCTGCATAGTGAAAATCTCTTTCTGGAAACATCCCACAGGCTGTGGCTAAGCCATGTCTCCGAAATATCCTTTCTTTCAGGAGTGCTAGATCTGCGAGGTTCGCAGGAGAGCTTGTGTAAAGTTTGGAAGGTAGGAGACGAGATACTGGCACAAGTAAAGCTGTGAGACCGGGCGTGAGTCGTGCTTCGGTAGCTCAGATGGTGCCGCAACATATCCCTCACGACAGCTACCACTTCACCACGACAGCCGACATCCACTGTTGGGTCGCGGCTCCATGTTCCAATACAGGGCGATGATGACACACCCGCTCCACAAGCTACGGATTCAACTCCGATGCCGCCGCCCTCGTCGACGGATCACAACATACAAGACGATAGCATGGCCGTAGAGTCGCTTATTGTGCCTACGGCTGCCTTTGTGCCGGAACGTCGTGAATCTTTGCCATCGTGTGACACAGAAGGACACATCAGGAAGCAACGCTCTCCGAAGCGACGGAAGCGGAGGCGTAGAGCAACTTCCGAACGCGATGCGACACAGCCTCCAGAGGATGACGATTCCACATTCAATGACGACACTACCACAGAGGCAGCCGCCATTTGTTGCAGTGTGGCACCATCGAACGAAACTGAGGACAAACCACATCTATCTACAGTGGCAAAATCGGATGCCGAGATGCAGGACAGCTGCTGCCCACCACCTTCTGGAGTGCAAGCACCCATGCCATGTCCTGATGAAGCTAGGGAGGCCGATCTTGCTTTCAGTTCCCCGACGTGGGCGGACGACCACGACGACGATGGAACCATGCAAATTGCGCCAACAGGGCCCACGGCATTGGCGCCGGCTCTCTAGAAAGGACTGCAGGTGAGGTTTGGGGGGATGCGGAGGTGTCAATACAGTCAGATGCGTCATAGGTAATTCCAGGCTTAATGGATAACTTAACACCTGCGGTTCGGCAACAAGCTTATCGTATCGCCACGCTTAACCTCAACACGATAAGAACGGCAGTGAAGATCCAGTTGCTGCGTGAGATGCTTCGTTCTTCGGATGTTGACATTGCCCTGTTGCAAGAAGTATATATAGCGGCCCTCCCCGTTTTTTACGGTTATGTGACATATGTGTCACCGGCGGACCGGAATGGCAGCGGTACGGCAATACTAGTGCGCGACGGAATTGCCGTCGAAGAAGTGACTTACCTTCCGTCAGGAAGGGGGCTGGCGATCACAGCACTGGGCACGCGCATCATTAACATTTACGCTCCGTCAGGAACTGACCAACGCCGCGAACGATCGCTGTTCTACTCGGAGGATATCGCCCCCCTCTTTATCAGCCGCTTCGAGCAATATATCTTCGGCGGCGATTTTAACTGTGTGCTCCACCCCAAAGACCAAGTCCCACATTTCTCGACTTGTCAAGAACTTCGGCTCCTGATTCGAGATCTGCTTCTCACCGACACGTGGGAGACAGTGCAAGGTGACCGTCCCGGGCCGACATACCTTACTAGTCACTCCGCCAGTCGCCTAGACCGCATTTACGTCTCACGAGCTCTAGCACCGGGAGTATTGGACGCCGAGCGTTGGCCGCTTGCCTTCTCCGATCATAGCGCTTTCATATGCACACTCACTCTATAACAGCAGCGGATATGGCGCAGCCGAGGACCCTGGAAGCTGAATGTGGCACATCTTCAAGCCCCGGAATGCCGTCAGATTATCGCCAACACATGGCTGGATTGCGAACGTCGTCTTCCCCGATACCCATCGACTCTAGCATGGTGGGTGGACTGTGCAAAACCAGCTTTTCGGCTAACACAATTCGGAAAAGATATCGCAGCTTGGCATCGTTACACATTGGACTTTTATTACACGATGGTTGGCGAACTCGACAGCCAACCACCATCTCCAAACCGACAAATGGAAAGCCGCCGAATTAAAGGTAAAAGATTGTCTCTTACGAGGAAACATTTGGAGGGGGTCGTAGTGCGATCGCGACATCAAGACCGAGTGGAAGGAGAAAATCCGTCTATGCATCACATCGTGCTCGACAGCCGCCGACGCCGACAGCAGCTGATCACGGACCTCGTTTTGCCAGGTGGTAGGGTCGTAATGACTCAGGCGGCGGTTACAGAAGCCTTCTCAGATCACTATCGCCGGTTTTACGACGAGGTGAATACAGAGGACGAGGAAGCGGCCGATCACGACATACTGCAGCACATGTCGCACACCCTCGACAATGCAGCAGCGGCGACGCTGTTAGGTGGGATTACACGAGACGACATCGAGGACGCGCTTAACAAGGGAGCACTCAACAAATCTCCCGGGCCAGACGGACTGCCGCTCGAGTTTTATCGTACTTTCCGCGATCTCATGATGCCCCGACGGATCATCATGTACCAAGAACTGATGACCCCCGGTTCCCACGTGCCACCTGCATTCGTGGAAGGTCTCCTTATACCGATACACAAGCCTTCCAGAGGTCGGACGGTCGAGGACTACAGGCCAATTACAATGCTCAACTCGGACTATAAAATCTTCGCCCGACTACTCGCCAGCCGCATAAAGAAGGTTCTGCCCCTACTCCTCTCAATGGAGCAAACGACACAGGGCGGAGTGACCAACATGCAAACGGCAACCAGTGAATGCAGGGATTTAATAGCCATCGCCACATCCTGTCGCCTTCGAGCTGCTCTGATCTCCATTGATTTCGACCACGCCTTCGACAGAGTTCACCACAAGCTCCTTCTGTCCGTTATGGTCCGCATGGGCTTCCCGCCTGCCTTTCTCGACATCTTTCAGCGCCTTTTCCGTGGAGCTGCATCCCGTGTACTGATGAATGGACGGATTGCGGGTCCCTTTTCAATCCGACGGTCAGTTCGCCAAGGTTGCCCACTCTCCATGATCCTTTACGCGATCGCACTCGAACCACTTGTCGGAGGGTTGAAACACAGGCTCTCGGGCATGTCATTGAGGGATCACACCTTTCACTGCAGGATATATGCTGATGACCTTCTATTACTTGTCCTATCTGGTGACGAGGTACGCTCCGTGATACAATGGATCAATCGCTATGGTTTGGCAGCGGGCAGCCTCATGAATGTGGCCAATTCGGCAGCGATGCCCATTGGGAGAGGTCTACAGGAGGACGCTTTAGCCCCACTCCCACTAGTTAACAAGATCCGGTTCTTGGGCATAACATTTACACAGGATGTGCGCCGCACGGCTGCCATGAACTATGCACGATTACTACAGGCAATACGCATAGAAGTTCGCCGGAACTTACTTCGACGGATGGACGTCCTACAGCGTGTAGAATACCTCACCCTTCACGTGGCAACTAAGATGATCCACATGGCCCAGGTCCTACCGATATCTACAGCGATGGCACACAGACTGCAAGCAGCGTTTGGATATTACCTTACCACCGGACACCTCTTTAAAGTCCGCTACGAAACACTCACCCTGCCTCCGCTTGATGGCGGACTGGGACTTATAAATGTACGAACGAGGGCTACAGCATTATACTTGTGCACAATGATGAAATTGTGGACCCACAAAGATGCTTCCGTTACGGGTCGTCTGTTAGAGGAACTGCTGCCGGCGTCTCTTCTGCCACCTGTCACGGTCGCGCACATTACACCCTCACTCTCGCACCTCTCGGCATTTATTCTTGAGTATAGTTACGTGCACCCCGACCTTCCCAACACTCGCACTCCCAAGGCGAGAGACTTTTACAGACTGCTGCTACGGTCCATCCCTCGCAATGTGATTGAGAGGAAGAGCCCTACGACCCTGTGGCCTGCAGTGTGGAGAGCGGTCCAGAAGCCGTTCCTCCCCACGCGGGTACGAGCCGCGTGGTACCAGGTGGTGAACGGGAAGGTTGTAACACGACAAAGGCTGCACGCTATTGGGATGGCGGATTCCCCCCTTTGCCCACATTGCCACCTCGTGGATACTGACGAACACCGTTTAACATGTGGATCGGCGTCAGAGGTATGGCTGCTAGTGCAGAAGATCCTCGCCTGCTACCTACGTATCGCGCCTCGCACAATTGAGCCACGGCTCCTCCTTTGTCCAGAGGATACTTATTTCCCACCTGCGAAGACTCACGCTCTCACATGGTTTAAAGGCATGTCCATATACTACCTCTTTCGAGATGATGAGAAGATGGTACTTGATTACTGGCAATTTCTTCAGGACAGTCATAGCACACTTGAGTGTACACCCCGATACCGACAACTATTTGCCAACTATTTGCGCAGTGTCTTCGATAACCCCCCTCACAGTTGGGGAGTACCGGGCAGAGGATGACCGCCTTCATGGGGCTCCACACGCTGCGAAATGTTGTACCAATTTGGAACATGGAATCTGTACGCAGATGGGCCATGCATATGGAATGGCGTGCGGGATTTGGTTAATTTATTTTTTCATCACACTATTGGTTTCAAATTCTATTTCATAGTTTAGAAGGAACTCTTGTTCTGTTGTTGCTACGGATGTGCATTCTACTTTTGTTTGTCGTAACTGAAAGACGCCTTTTTCCATCTATATAACAAAAAAAAGGTTGGCCGAGGGGGAAAAAATTAAAAAATAACACAAAAAATAAAAAATAAAATATTAAAAACCAAGAAAAGAAAAAAATTAAAAAAGTTGGTAGAGCACTTGAAAAAAAAAAGGTGGATAGAGCGTCTGCCATGTAAAAAAAATATAAAAAATGGTAAGGCGACCGCTTGCGATAAGCGGGAAGTCCGGGTTCGAGTCCAGGTCCGGTACAAATTTTCATTGTCGTCATTCCATTCTACAGCTGATGGTTGTCCTTATTCGCAACTGCGAATTCATTTAGCGTATTAAAGGTGGAAGGTGAGAAATCGTGAGGAAATCCAAGAATGATTTGGCAGGCGAAATAAATATGCACTGCAGGAGATGCGGCTCTCAGGGAGAGAGACCAACAGTATGTATTGCCGCTGAGCGGTGAGCGTGCTGGTGCTCATAGGCATGGGAACGGCGCGACATTTCAGAGACTAGAGCCAGCAGATGCACTACGTTTCAAAATATCTTCATATAACGAGTGTTCCTCATAAGAGTCTACAGATGTATTTTCTCTGAAGTTGCAGGAGATATTTGCAGTTTAGTTTTTCCAGTGTTTAGCTGGCTTGAGCCCAAAAAAATAAAAAAAAGATGGTAGAGCACTTGCCCGCGAAAGGCAAAGTTCCCGAGTTCGAGTCTCGGTCGGGCACACAGTTTTAATCTGCCAGGAAGTTTCATATCTGTTCTTCGCTCACAAGTTAGGCTCCAAAAGCCCCAATTACAGTATCAATAAGTTTTACTGCACTAAACTATAAATCTGCTTTTACTTCTACTGAGTCACGGTCTGTTAAAATAGTTATGAGAATGCTATGCTATTGAGAGAAACCAGTGTGGCACAAGGAGCCATTATGGCTTCCTTGGATATCGCTAATGTGTATACACACATTACTATAGATGAAACATTAGACATTGCGACAGTAAATCTCCTGTGGTACATGAAACTAAGAGCCGAGGAAATCTTCTAGTAGGCGGCGCTTATAAGCTTATTGCTATTCTTCAATTATTCGGATGTTAATAACGAAATATATTATGAGAAAGACAGTCTTTTAACGGGTTGTTGTCTCTCTGATACCCTTGCGACCATCTTCGCCAGTGATTTCGAGGAAAAAAACTGAAATGATAGGATAGTTTCTGAGAATATTCTTGTCTATCTTAGGTATGCTCACGACACTTTTTTATACTTAAGGGCAATGATCAGGATGTAACTGATTTGGGTAATATATTCAACCAGCTGCACTCAGATATCATGTTGACGTGGAGCTGGAAACGAAGAAAGAGCCTCAAATAATTTGGACCTTCAGGCAGTTAAATAACGTGCAGGTTTCTCCTCGGACAGTTTTAGGCAGCCGACTACCACTAACATATTTACCAGTGCTGATTCTTGCTACCCAAGAGCGCACAAACGTGTGTTCTTCTAGGAAATGCTTAACAGATCAGCCAAATTAGATCTGGAGCAAGCATGCACTGAGAGAGAAACATAGAATTGCAAAATGGTTATACGAAAAGTGTTATTCGTGAAAAAAAGGGCTATAGCCTTTAGTACAAAAACACTTGCACCTGTGGCAACCGCTAACGCTTTAAAGTATGCTTTTTATCTCTTACTCAAGTCAGTTTTGGGAGCGTACCGCAAGGCCATTTAGGAAAGCTAATATACAGATACGCTATCAGACACACAGAAAGCTCAGAGAAGTCCTACACAGTTCTTAAAATTTGGTTTCTACAAAATATCATGTGGATGCTGAGATAAAATGTATATCAGGCAAAAGGGCCGTGATTTTCAAAATGGTTTAAGGAAACCTGCAATAAAAGCTTCACGACATAAAGTTGCCATCTTTCCAGGGATAAACATACTTTGGAGTCAATTGAAAAGTCGTTAACTGTCTTACATATGGAGTCCAAATGGTAGGATTTGAATAATGAGATTTTCACTCTGCAGCGGAGTGTGCGCTGATATGAAACTTCCTGGCAGATTAAAACTGTGTGCCCGATCGAGATCGGGGCCTTTGCCTTTCGCGGGCAAGTGCTCTACCAACTGAGCTACCCAAGCACGACTCACGCCCCGTCTTCACAGCTTTACTTCCGCCAGTACCTCGCCTCCTACCTTCTGGAAACATTCCCCAGGCTGTGGCTAAGCCATGTCTCCGCAATATCCTTTCTTTCAGGAGTGCTAATTCTGCAAGGTTCGCAGGAGAGCTTCTGTAAAGTTTGGAAGGTAGGAGGCGAGGTACTGGCGCAAGTAAAGCTGTGAAGACGGGTCGTGGGTCGTGCTTGGGTAGCTTAGTTGGTAGAGCACTTGCCCTCGAAAGGCAAAGGTCCCGAGTTCGAGTCTCGGTCCGGCACACAGTTTTAATCTGCCAGGAAGTTTCAAGATTTCAATAGTTTGGAAGAGATTGAGATTTTCAAAAAATATAATGGTAGCCCATGTCATACTTTGAAATCAGCTCTAATCGGAATTTGTTTTTTGATATTTTGCTAGTTTTGTCGTAGACACAAGTCTTTTCGTATTTCAAGGATTTTGTTCTAAATAATTTGATTTGACACTTATACTGTAACACCTTCTCGTTCCATTGTGTCCCCCGTCTCTCCCTCCCCCTTCGCCCGCTATACATCATACCTTCCGCACTATGAAGATTACGCTCACTGGTGTTGCCGTTCTATGAACTTTTTCTCTCTGAACACAAAATCCAGTTTACGTTGACATTGTATCTTATTATCATTTACATAAGCGTTAACTGTTTATACGGGAAGTTAATAATGCTGTGCCTTTATATTTCTTGGTATCGGTTGCGTTTTTGTGTCGGCATTATAGACACAGATCTTGTAGTTGTCTAATACTTCTTTCCACATATTGTAATTTGTTACTTGTAGTATAACACCTCCTTGGTGCATTACATTGCCCTTCTTCTCTCTCCCCTCCCCACCCCTCACCACTTCATGCTGTGGAATCTTTGCATACTGTACTTACTCTTCTAAGAATAGTTTTATTTAAACACGAATCCCAGTTTGCACTGATATAGTATTTTATTCCCACTTTTATACGTCGTAACTTTTTATGTTAGCTTTACCAAAGTGAACCTTTATGTTTCTTCGAAGGATTGAGTCTTTGTATCGCGGTATGTTTAGTTTGTATATTCTACCTCTACCCACTTACAATTCTTGTAAACACACTCACCGAAGCTCTCATGATCCTTTCATCTCATATTCTTTGTTACAAGCTGATCGCAGCGAATATGGTTCTCTTCATTTATTTTCTTATTTCTGTAGTAATTTTATCTTATTTTGTTGTTTACATTTTCTCATATCCATTGTCAAATCCGATAAAGTTCGGCGACAAATATGCTACTGTTCTACCACATGATGGCAACCAATATGACTTCGTTTACAGGATTTTAAATTCAATTTTAGATTTGTAATTATTTTGTTGTTGAACTTTGATTATGTGCTCATGTCTGTTATTCTTCATAATTAAAGTCACTGCCAATCTTGAGGACAAATGACGTCACATTTGCTACTGTTCTGCCACCTGACTTCCGCAATGCAGCTTTGTCCTTTTCTTTTCTTGTTATAAACTGAAAATTATTTTTCAGTCTTTTCATAATTTTATCATGTATATTTCACTACTGCATTTCTACGATTTAATTTTTTGGACCATGTGGTCAGTCAGGACGAAGTATGGCGCCACATTCACTGCTCTACTGCCATCTGCCGTGAATGTTCAAGTCTAGGTTTCATGGTAAGATTTTTTGACTAGTCTAGTTATGATTGTTATGTACACATCTTGTAACCTTTGGATCTCTGTAAAGCATGGTGCTCTCAGGTATATTTTTGCTTGAATTAGCTTGTGTCTACAAGTGAGAGTTGTTGTTGTATTTCACTGTTCTGATTCTGTTTTGCAATTTTCATGTATATTTACTACTCTTTTAACAAACGTTTGAAGTTAGTTAAATCCGAAATGCATCGTGCCTGCATCACGAGCAATAAAGTCATTCCACATTTCAAGCATGATCTTCTGATTAGCGGCCTATCCAGCCTTTATGCAGTACTACTGTTCATCTACTCTAAGGATATCATAAGGCTGTAACCCCATGAAACATAATCTGTCAGAGAATTCAACAACCATTCAGCTGAATGGTACCTCGTAGGCGCTCTGTCACCTGATGGAAGGCAACACCATCGACACCCCTTAGGTGGCGCTGCCCCTGTTCACTCTCACCCGTCTGACTTTCCTCTCGCTGAATCTCAGTGACATGAGACTCAGCTCAACTTTCCTTCTTTATGATTAATTTATAGTTCTGGCTTATTGCATATAACCTCTCAGTAAACAAAAGCCTTACCTACTTATTTAAAGTATAGACCTACATTAATCGCTAAGATCATTTGATGGTGATTATTCTTGCTAACAGCGACGGTCAGCTGTAGACGCTTCTGACATTGTAGATGAAATACATATTGGCCTATACGTCAGTTTAGCTAACTGATGTATTTCCATATGCTTTATAGCAAACATGAAAGCTTTATTAGATTTCATTTGTTTTCACTGCACTGTAATACAGTTTCATCAATTTGTATACGTGTGTAAAAGCAATAAAAAAGATTGTGCGAATTCAGGAAGCTCACAAACGTGTACATCCCTGCTTAGTAAAACTTCCTCTATTATCTTATACAAAAATAAGTTTTTGTAATTGAACCCTTTAGAGACCTTTAACGTAATAAAAATATTATCTTATTTCAATTTATAATATTTGAAGCCAAGGTCACTTGATGTGAACTAATTTATTTTATGACCAGCTTCAACAGCAACTAGTTGTCGTCTTCAGGTTATCAGTAGTCTCGTCAACATACAGGGAATATACTGCAGCTACAATAATACAACTGTACGCTCGTTTGCCAAATTATAAAACTTGTCAAATAAAATATGCATAGCACCATAGCGCTGCACATCTTATTAGTAGCATGAATATTTTCTTTAACAAGTTTTATATGTTTGACGAACCACTGTGTAGCTCCGTTATTGTAATTAGTGCATGTTCCCAGTACGAGTATGTCGTCGAGAAAGATCCGTAGTTATATTTCTGGGAGATCTGAGATTCTGAAGATGACAGCATGTTACCATCAAAACTATTCATGAAATAAAACATTTCACATAAATCGATCTTGGTGTCTAATATTATAAATTACAACATTAGATCGCCCAAACATGTGTAAATTTCATGTCTTATTCCATTATGTATAAAATTTATAGAAAACACTACCAATGCATGAAGGAGCCATGCTGGTACATATTTGCCACTTTTTGAACATATAAAGGGGTAAGCGATTTTATGCTCGTCTCGATACGCATATCACATACGATTAGATTCGCAGTGAAGCATTCAGTAGCATACCGACAGCGTATTTTCATACCCATAGAAATTTTTTCTGTGTCTGACTATATTACTACCTCCTTTTCATTGTTTTGTGCAACAAATATTCCAGATGGTATTTGTATTTCGTAGTTTAGTCACATTCATCTTGTTATTTGCTAGTGTAAATACAATGTGAAGTACTCAATGATCATCATTGATCGTTGTAATTGATGGCCAATTCAGCTACGTCAATGTATATACATATCACTAGCCGCTGTTCATTTACGGCCAAATGTTCTGAGGCCGGGTTGGAAAACTGCTGAGCGCTGAAATTATCCGATTTACGAGGACAACGTTTTTATTCACGCTGGCAAATTGGCGGGCAGTACATCATTTGCTTTTAATTGCGAGTCATATGACGACGTTCAATAAACGTAAATCTCGAGTTATTGTTTGGTTTGGCCGCTGTTGCAGCACGACCGCCGCCCGGGTGATTACACACCCAGAGGCCGGCGCGAGGCGGGCGAGCATTTCGGACATTGTCAGCGGCCGCGTTCCGCAGCCCCGGAACAATGCCGCCGCGTTAGTTAACGGAAAGTTCCAGCTATTGGGGAGGGCCGCCGCATTCAGCCACGTTGCAAATACGGTTCTGTATTGTACAGCAAATGTACCTGAGACGCATTACGCCCGTGACCTACAGTGCTGCTACCGTGGTGGGCAAAATAAGGCTACTAGTGTCACATGAGACTGTGACGCTTATAACAAGAAATAGTTGTCTCCTGAAATAAATTCCACATTATAAAATGATGAGCTAAAGTATTAAACAATAAACACATACTTGAATATCTGAATTTCAATTAAAATTCAGTTTCCTCATCAAGAAGTGGAAGACATGGAGGATGAAACTAGTACGGGCGTTCAATAAGTGAGGCAATAAATATTTTTATGGAAGCAGGCTGCTTTTATTCAGGATTTCAATACACCATATTACTACCCACTCCTCTGGGTACAGAACGCTGTTTCTCAACAGCGACGGCCTTATGCCACCTTACTGAGAAGGCCTGTATGATCGCATGGTACCACAACACTGGTCGATTCGGAGTCAGCGCCTCGCTGTATCACTAACTTCCCCACATTGCCGTACTGCTACCTGCTGAGAGCATCCTTCATTGGGACAGACAGATGGAAGCCGTTAGGCGCGAGATCCGGACTGTAGTGTGAATGAGGATGACAGTCCAGTGAAATTATTGGGTACTCTCAGGTCAGCAAACGTCTGTGAGGCCTCAACTTTTCAGAGAAGGAGAAGTCCATTTGCATTTTGTGGCGACTAACACGTTGAGGTACGAGGGTGAGTAAAATGAGAACCTGAAATATTTATTTAAATATTATTTATTGTGCAGAAGTGGTACAAAGCTGTATCACTTTTCAACATTCGAGGTGCATTTAAAATGAGGCTGCGTTCAATGTCAATACGTCCCAGAGATGGCAGCACCGTACGGCAGATGGAATTTTACCGCCAGTGGCGAGAATGAGAACTGTTTTAAATACTTAAAATGGCGACGTTTTCCTTACTTGAACAGCGTGCAATCATTCGTTTTCTGAATTTGCGTGGTGTGAAACCAATTGAAATTCATCGACAGTTGAAGGAGACATGTGGTGACGGAGTTATGGACGTGTCGAAAGTGCGTTCGTGGGTGCGACAGTTTAATGAAGGTAGAACATCGTGTGACAACAAACTGAAACAACCTCAGGCTCGCACAAGCCGGTCTGACGACATGATCGAGAAAGTGGAGAGAATTGTTTTGGGGGATCGCCGAATGACTGTTGAACAGATCGCCTCCAGAGTTGGCATTTCTGTGGGTTCTGTGCACACAATCCTGCATGACGACCTGAAAATGTGAAAAGTGTCATCCAGGTGGGTGCCACGAATGCTGACGGACGACCACATGGCTGCCTGTGTGGCATGTTGACGCGCAACGACAGCATGAATGGGACTTTCTTTTCGTCGGTTGTGACAATGGATGAGACGTGGATGCCATTTTTCAATCCAGAAACAAAGCGCCAGTCAGGTCAATGGAAGCACACAGATTCACCGCCACCAAAAAAATTTCGGGTAACCGCCAGTGCTGAAAAAATGATGGTGTCCATGTTCTGGGACAGCGAAGGCGTAATCCTTACCCATTGCGTGCCAACGGACACTACGGTAACAGGTGCATCCTACGAAAATGTTTTGAAGAACAAATTCCTTCCTGCACTGCAACAAAAACGTCCGGGAAGGGCTGCGCGTGTGCTGTTTCACCAAGACAACGCACCCGCGCATCGAGCTAACGTTACGCAACAGTTTCTTCGTGATAACAACTACGAAGTGATTCCTCATGCTCCCTACTCACCTGACCTGGCTCCTAGTGACTTTTGGCTTTTTCCAACAATGAAAGACACTCTCCGTGGCCGCACATTCACCAGCCGTGCTGCTATTGCCTCAGCTATTTTCCAGTGGTCAAAACAGACTCCTAAAGAAGCCTTCGCCGCTGCCATGGAATCATGGCGTCAGCGTTGTGAAAAATGTGCACGTATGCAGGGCGATTACGTCGAGAAGTAACGCCAGTTTCATCGATTTCGGATGAGTAGTTAATTAGAAAAAAAATCAGAGGCCTTAGAACTTGAATGCACCTCGTAAACTCCCCCACGCTCAATGCAAGTCCTCGAGCGCTTACAAAGTGCATAAATTCCTTTAGAAAAAAAGTCTTTTGATAGTCCGCTCAACCACTCATGCACCTCGTGGCGTACCTCTTCATCAGAACAGAACTTCTTTCCTCCCATTGCGTCTTTGAGTGATCCAAACATATGGAAAGCACTTGGGGCAGGGTCTGGTGAGTATGGTGGATGAGGAAGACACTAAAATGCAGGTCTGTGATTGTTGCAACAGTTGTACGGGCAGACTGGGGCCTTGCATTGTCATGTTGCAAAAGGACACCTGCTGACAGAAATCCACATCGCTTTGATTTGATTGCAGGCCGCAGATGATATTTTAGAAGATCTGTGTATGAAGCACTGGTGACAGTGGTCCCTCTAGGCTTGTAATGCTCTAAAATGACGCCTTTTTCGTCTGAAAAGAGAGTCAGCATAATCTTCCCTGCTGATGGTTCTGTTCGAAACTTCTTTGGTTTTGGTGCTGAGGAATCGCGCCATTCCTTGCTCGCTCTCGTTTCCGGTGGTGGAAGTGAACCCAGGTTTCGTCCCCAGTAACGATTCGTGGAAGGAAACCATCACCTTCTCGTTCAAAGCACCGAAGAAGTTCTTCACAACAACAACACGTCGTTCTCTCATTTCAGGAATCAGCTGCCGTGGCACCCATCTTAACTCGTTGTGCCTGACCTGGACGAGGAGCATCTTCCACTGAAGTCACACCATTTGCGAACTTCCTACTCCATTTGTAGACATGATACTGTGACAAACAAGCATCACCGTACTGAACTTTCATACGTCGATGAATTTCAATAGGTTTCACAGCTTCACTACGCAAAAACCGAATAACAGAACCCCGCTCTTCCCTGGTGCAAGTCGCAAGTGGGACGGTCGTCTTTACACTGATACTGCGACGGTATGTATGCATCTGCACTATGCTGCCACCTACAGGCCATTCTGCACGCTGTTTGCAGCACGCTTACCAGCTTACAGGATAATGGCACGAAATTTCGATTTGTTATTACAAATTTAAAGTTTTAATTTGACTCACCCTCGTATTTCTTAAGTTTCCTGGGAGTAGCACAACACTCATCATAGTTGATCTTTGCACAACTAGGGAAAAGATCAATCACAATAACTTCTTCAGAGTCCCAGAATATCCTTGCCATGACTTTAATGGCTGGGAGTGCTGCTTTGAACTCTTTCATTGGAGGAGTGGTGTATCGCCGCTCCATGATTACCGTTCTGTTTCCGGGGAACATATGAACACACCTTTCAACGCCAATGACGATGTTCGACAAAAAAATTGTCACGAACGTGTAAGCAATTCCGCACAGATGATCCTTCGTTGCTCTTTATAGTCTTCTGTTAGCGAGAGGCTTAACGGGCGTACACCTTTGGGTACCCCAACTGGTGGACAGCACTACCAGTAGAGACGTCCAGTTTTGCAGCGAGGTGTTTGATCGTCATCCGTAGATAACCTCGAATGAGAGTGCTCGCATGTTCCAACATCGCAGGAGCAACAGTTGTGTGCGGCCGGACGGCACGCGAGACATCTGACAAATTTGCGCGACCTTGCTGCAATGATAACAGACACTTCGCCCAACGACTCACCGTACTTTTGTCACTACCAGGTCTCAGTAGACATTCTGTAAGCGCCTATGAATATTTGCGATATTCTGGTTTTCCACCAAAAGAAGCTCAGTGACACTTTTCTGCTTGGAACGCATCTCCATTAAACACGCCGTTTCGAAGGCTACATATAGCGTCGTCGCCTGTCTGAACTCCGTGAAACTGTTGGGGATGAAGCGCGAGTATTTCACGATGTCCCACAACAAATTCAGCATTTTTTCAAATGAAATAGGCTGTGAAAAAAAATGCGTTGGGTTACTTACTGAACGCCTCTCCTATATTAGTGTGATAGAAAAGTGTGACAGAAAAGTGTCACTCAAGGGTGTTGTTTATAGATTAACTGAAGTGATGGTGGAGGTGGCAACCGAAAATTTCTGTTACAGATAACAAATAGAAAAATTTTCTTTACCTCTGACTCTGCGACTTCATGGTGGCACCGCCGTAAACCACATCTACACCTCTACTTTGCAATCGACTCCTTAGTGCATGGCAGGAGGTACTTCCCATTATAACAGTAATAAGGATTCCTTCCCTTTACATTCTCGTACGGGGCGCGTTCAGTGACTGTTTAAATGCTTGTTTTTGGGCTGTAATGAGTCAAATACTGCCTTCGCGAACCACATGGCAGCGGTACGTAGGTTGTTGTAATACGTGCCTAGTTTTCCCACTTGAAGGTGATTCTTGACGTTGTAAGTAGGATACATTCCGTCTGTCTTCAAGCTTCTGCCAATTCATATTATGTGCATTTCCGTGATGCGTGATGCCCTCTCTCGGATCAAATAATCTCTTGACCATTCGTGCTTCCTTTCTTTGTATAGTTCAATGTACAATGCTAGTTATGTTTGATACGGGTCCTGTAAACTTGAGCAATATTCTAGAATGAATCACACTCGTATAATGTAAGCAATGTTCTGAGTACACTGACTGCACTTTCCAGGTATCTACCAATAAACCAGTCTGCCGCTTGCTTTACGTAAGACTGTGCGTATTTGATAGTTCAGTTTCGTATTCCTGTGAATTGTAACAACAAAGTGTTTGTATCAGCTGACCGATTCAAGTTGTGACTCATTGCTGTAGCAGTCGTAAGACATTAAGTTTTTCTGTTTTGTGCAGTGCACAATTTCATATTTCTGGTCATTTAAAACAAGCTGCCCGTCTTTCCAGAACTTTGAAATCTTACTTATATATGAGTGACTATTTGTACAGATTGTTTCAGACAGTATTTCATTACAAATAACTGCCACATCTGCAGATACGTTAAGGTTACTACTAATATTTTCTGCACGTTCATTAATAAGTAACATGAATAGCAAAGGACTCAGTAAACTTCTTGGGGTAGACAAAAAGTTAGCTCTACATCTGCCGATAACTCTCCATCCAAGATAACGTCCTATGCCTTTCCTATAAATAAGTCTCCAATCCAGTTACTGTTATACCCCATACGACCGTACTTTCCATTATAAGCATAGGTGTGATACTGAGTCAGATGCTTTTAGAAAATAAATACTGCATCTACCTGACTGTCTAGTTCCATGGCTTTCATCATGTCTTGTGAGAAAAGCGCAATTTGGCTTGCGCGTGACAGTTGTTTTCGGAGCCGGCCGCGGTGGTCTAGCGGTTCTGGCGCTGCAGTCCGGAACCGCGGGACTGCTACGGTCGCAGGTTCGAATCCTGCCTCGGGCATGGGTGTGTGTGATGTCCTTCGGTTAGTTAGGTTTAAGTAGTTCTAAGTTCTAGGGGACTTATGACCTAAGATGTTGAGTCCCATAGTGCTCAGAGCCATTTGAACCATTTGAGTTGTTTTCGGAATCCATGCTGACTGATATGGATGAGGTCATTCTGTTCGTGATAACTCAGTACCTTTGAGCTCAGAATATGTTCAAAGATACTACGACAGATGGATGTCAAAATATATTGGATGGTAGTTTCGTGAATCACTTCCATTATTCTTCTTCCAGTTACTGGGCACTCCTGGTCTTGCGCAGCCCTTTTAAGCAGCTCGGTAAATCTAGGATATGACTGTTTCCCACATTTTTTCTAATTCAGCACCAACCGCGCAATCCGATTGAAATGCCCAAGAGCTTTCCTTCCAGCTGTTAGAGTCCGTCCCCGATAGCTGAATGGTCAGCGCGACAAAACATCAATTGTAATGGCCCGGGTTCGATTCCCGGTTGGGTCGGGAATATTCTCCGCTCAGGGACTGGGTGTTGTGTTGTCCCAATCATCGTGAATTCATCCCCATCGACGCGCAAGTCGCCGAAGTGGCGTCAAATCGAAAGACTTGCACCCGGCGAAAGGTCTACCTTACGGGAGGTCCTAGTCATATGACATTTATTTCAACTCTCATTAAATTTTGTGTTCCGTTCGCAACTTCCATTCTTATTTCGGTAATTCATTTCTTGGTCCATGCACCAACACCTTCAGTACTGCCATATTTTCAGCGCCAGTTACTGATCCAGCCTGCCAAGTATTCTGCACTAACCGCTTCACCAAATCATATTTTTGAAAATGATGCACCGTCTGAGGATCCCCTTTCATAAGGAGAAGTGAAAGGAAACGAGAATGATGGAAAAGGGTAAGTAAATTATTTATTATTTCAAAACTAATGGCCGTAACTGTGAATACACTTACGCCACTGACCAATGCCTTCATGGAAAAATGTTTGGTGGTATCTACTGAAGCATTATAGTATCCAAGCGTGCAACTCTTCGTCCGAAGCAATTGACGGTCACAAATATCTTCGTTTAGGGATCCAAAAATATGGAAATGAGATGGAGAGGGGACTGTTAAGGGCTTCCCAACGCAATTTCTGCAGCGTATGCAAAAAAATCTTGGCAACATATAGGTGGACATTATTCTGCAATATAATAATGCCACCCGGCGACATTTAATTTTTGCCCAGTGTCCACGTGGACTTTTGAAATAACGAACAGTTTACTTACTTTTTCCATCTGTGTTTCCATTTGACTGCTATACTCATGGTAGCAAAATAAAAAGAATTGGTACGCTAATAACACACAAAGCAGACACCATACTAACTCTGTTTGACCATAAATCTCTTACACATAAGAGAACAAACACACAAAATATACAACGCACGAAAATACAACAGTTTTAAGAGAACGATACAGAGAAATGACACAAGAAAACGCACCACTACATTCAAAATTTCTGCATTAAAACACTTAACGAACACTTCTCACACACAAAACACAATCCAGGCACATAATCACGAGTAAAAACACTAATTTTCGCTCTAAGCGACAGCAGAATATTCCATAAAATATATACAAAACGTACATTATTCGCCGAAATAATACCAAGAATAAAACAAAAATTGAAACCTATCCATTATATTTGATGGCTGATCTAATACCCTCAGCATCACCTGATTTAATTCGACAACATTCCATTATCCTCGATTTACTTTTGTTGATGTTAATATTATATCCCCCTTTCAAGACACTATCTATTCCATTCAACTGCTCTTCCAGGTCCTCTGCTGTCTCTGGCAGAATTACAATGTCGTCGGCAAACCTCAAAGTTTTTATTTCTTCCGCCGGCCGCGGTGACCGAGCGGCTCTAGGCGCTACAGTCTGGAACCGCGCGACCACTACCGTCGCAGGTTCGAATCCTGCCTCGGGCATGGATGTGTGTGTTGTCCTTAGGTTAGGTAGGTTTAAGTAGATCTAAGTTCTAGGGGACTGATGACCAAAGTAGTTAAGTCCCATAGTACTCAGAGCCTTTTTATTTCTTCTCCGTGGATTTTAATTCCTAATCCAAATTTTTCTTTTGTTTCCCTTGCTGCTTGCTCAATATATAGAGTGAATAACATAGGGGATAGGCTACAACCCTGTCTCACTCCCTTCTCAACCGTTGCTTCCCTTTCATGTCCCTCGAGTTTTATGACTGCCATCTGGTTTCCATACAAATTGCAAATTAACCCCTGCCACCTTCAGAATCTGAAAGAACGTATTCCAGTTAACATTGTCAAAATCTTTCTCCAAGCTTACAAATGCTAGAAAAAAGTTTGCCTTTCCTCAACCTACCTTCTAAGATAAGTCGTAGGGTCACTATTGCCTCACGTGTTGCAACATTTCTACGGAATCCAAACTGATCTTCCCCGATGTCGGCTTCTACCAGTTTTTCTATTCGTCTGTAAAGAATTCATGTTAGTATTCTGCAACCGTGACTTATTAAACTGATAGTTCGGTAATTTTCAGACCTGTCAACACCTGCTTTCTTTGGGATTGTAGTAATTATATTCTTTTTGAAGTCTGGGGGTATTTCGCTTGCCTCATACATCTTACTCACCAGATGGAAGACTATTGTCATGACTGGCTCTCCCAAGGCTATCAGTATTTCTAATGGAATACTGTCCACTCCCGGTGCCTTGTTTCGACTTAGGTCTTTCAGAGCTCTGTCAAATTATTTACGCAGATCGTATCTCCCATTTCATCTTCATCTAAGTCCTGTTCCATTTCCATAATATAGCCCTCAAGTACATCGCTCTTGCATCGACCCTCTATATACTCCTTCCACCTTTTTGCTTTCCCTTCTTTGCTGAGGACGGGTTTTCTATCTGAGCTCTTGATATTATCTCCTTTCATCTTCTGTTACCCAAGTATTCTACTAGCCCTTTTCTTTTTACCTAGTTGATCCTCTTCTGTCTTCACTATTTAATCTCTCAAAGCTACCCACTCTTCTTCTATTGTATTTCTTCCTCCTGTTTTTGTCAGTCGTTCTCTAATACTCTCTCTGAAACTCACTGTAACCTCTGGTTCTTTCAGTTTATCCTGTTTTAGTCGACAGTTCATAGCCAGTAGATTGTGGTCAGAGTCCCATCTGCCCCTGGAAATGTTTTACAATTTAAAATCTGGTTCCTGAATCTCTGTGTTACCATTACATAATCTGTCTGAAACGTTCCAGTGTCTTCAGGACCCTTCCATCTATACAACTTTCTTTCATGATCCTTAAACCAAGAGTTAGCTCTACGCAAAATTGCCCTATGCTCTATGCAAAATTCTACTAGGCGGCTTCCCCTTTCATTCCTTACCCCCAGTCCATATTCACCTACTACTTTTCCTTCTCTTCCTTTTCCTACTATCGAATTCCAGTCCCCCATGACTACTGAATTTTCGTCTCCCTTAACTATCTGAATAATTTATTTTATCCCGTCATACATCGCTTCGATCTTTCATCATCTACGGAGCTAGTTGGCATATAAATTTGTACTACTGTGGTGGGCGTGGGCTTCGTTCCATTCTTGGCTGCAATAATGCGTTCACTATACTGTTCGTAGTAGCTTATCCGAGTTCCTATTCTTTTCCTCATTAGTAAGCCCACTCTTGCATTACCTTTATTTGATTTTGTAATTATAACCCTGTATTCACCTGACCAGAAGTCTTGTTCCTCCTGCCACCGAACTTCACTAATTCCCACCATATCTAACTTTAACCTATCCATTTCCCTTTTTAAATTTTCTAATCTATCTGCCCGATTGAGGGATCTGACATTCCACGCTCCGATCCGTAGAATGCCAGTTTTGTTTCTCCTGATGACGACGTCATCCTGAGTAGTCCCCACCCGCAGATCCGAACGGGGGACTATTTTACCTCCAGAATATTTTACCCAAGATTATGCCATCATCGTTTAACCATACAGCTGTATGCTCTCGGAAAAATTTACGGCTGTAGTTTCCCCTTGCTTTCAGCCGTTTGCAGCACCAACACAGCAAGAACGCTTTGGTTGATGTTAAAAGACCATATCAGTGAATCAATGGAAAGTCTGCTGCCCCACTTCAGGAACCACACGTTTGTCTAGCCTCTCAACAGATACACCTCCGTTGTGGTTGCACCTAGCAACTTTTCTTCAGTTGTACAGCATTCATTAAGTATACGTGCACTTCAGAGGATAAAAAAGAAATACAAGTATCTATTAACGCAAACAACGAGGTTCCGAAAGTAATGCAACAAAGTGTATATAATCATACATACAGCGTGAAGAAAAGAAAGACGACAGGAGATAGTAGTGTTTCAATAGGAGTGGGGCACTGTTACTTCGCAAGAAGTGAGATGGGTAAGACATAAAGAGCTGTTGTGTATATCTTACGTAGCAGAAACATTGGATCCAAATCAAGGAAAGGAACAAACCCAAAGATTATACAGCAGCAAGTACCTTCTTCTAGTAATGAAATCATTTTTCCCGATGATTCATAACTCCTGAGAAAGCTTTTGCCTTTGTTTCAACTGCGTCTATATTAATAGCCTTTGAGAAACAAGGCAGTTGTTCAACATATACTACTATATTCTGCAGAAGCGACCATTAGGCATTAAAGGAATAATGAGAAATTCAGAATTGTAATAAGAGTCAGGCAAAGAGATTTCATATCATCCAAATATTCTCAGGAGCATTATAGGTCGTTTTCAGGTCCACAAACGAAAAAATGTTTTCATTAAATGTAACTGAACCACTTTTTCGATGATGATTATGTAGTAACTGTTTACCTGTACTGCGAGTAAACTGCAACAGCTAACAGATGACTGTAACTGAAAAATGAGGTAGACCTGAAAACAAATTTTAGTAAGACTTATGTAACATGTAATCATCACTTACACTGGTGTACCCAGGACGAAAGTAACTTTTGCACAATGTGCCAAGTAATATAGCTCGATGAAACATGGACCGTACATAAGAAGAACTGCTACAGCTTAATAGAGAAGATAACTGGATGAAGTAGGCGATGGGTCGAAGACAAATGACACTTTTATTCAAAGATAATAATTACACTGATGTCGCACCTTACTACAAAAATTTTTTACCAACCTTGTCGCCACTGCCATCCGCGGCGATGACTCATCCTGTTGAAACTACGGCCCGGATTTGTACTGTCCATGGGACCAACACGAATCACAGTGACTAGTTTTTAAACGAAAGTGTCATAACTGTTCGCCTCATTGAGTTTTTCTTTCAATTGCCTTCTATGTTACACTGCAGCAGTTGTGTTTATGTATGGTTCAACTTTCATCGAGCTATTTACTTGACAAGGTCAGTCACGTGAAAGTTAGTTTCGTCCTTAAGTTTTACACAGCAGTTCAATAACGAAAGGCGAGTAATTAACAATTAAGTTGACAAGTGTCTGTATTAAGGACAGTTTAAGGCACTGTCTGAATGGACAGTGAAGAAAGACCGACACGGCGACGTAATGGAATGTGTGTGGATGACACTGGATAATTTTGGGAGTGACAAGGGCCGGAGGCACTAAAGCATGAAGAAGTGCGAACGGGACATTTAGCCAGCAGCTGCTGATAACGCAAATGGAAGAGCTTATTAAATCAATCGACCACCAACTGCCTTGTTGTAAGTATTATTTCGAAGTTTCTGAGGGTATTACATCGTGTCATAACATTGTTCGTCTATGTGCCAAGGTCTATAACATCGTAATTATTTATTTATAATTTCTACTACCAGTCACTTTTATTTGATTTATGTTTCATCTAAGCAAACACAACCAGGTTTTGAACATGTTCTGTTCTTAATCATGCGATTATACATAAAGGCATACAGAGAAATATTACTTAAAAATAAATTGTCTTTAACTAAATTAACCTAGAATATTTTGCCATTGTTTGTTACTGTAGTGGGTGGGTTGGCATTGGGGGAGGGGTGGTGGGGGAGAGGGGGGAGGGGGTGGCAGTGGATGGACAGAAATCGATGTCAGTGACGTCTTCTGCTTTTCTTTTTTCTTTTTTTTTCTTTTTTTGTATCACATCACAGCAAGTACATGATGCAGATAGTTTCGCAACAGTTGTGTATTGCGAAAATTGTGTGGAAGTCTTTTATATGACAGTTGATCACTTATGATTTTATCACCTTGTAGGTTCACTTGCATTATTAGTGGAATGGCGGAGCGGTTGAGTGGTATTACACTATTGCACTTTGTATTTTGTCACTGTTTTCCGACGTAATTCATTGCACAAATTGTTCCGACATATATGTAAACATTATGCACTTAATATAAGATGGCGGACTTGTAGCATGTAAATCAGTATCGATTATCGAGATTTTGTATCGATATTATTGGTACAGACAGATTTGTAGTCGTTTATTTACGTTGACACATCTTGAATCTATTGGGTTAGAACTTGCTTAAGACTGTGAAAGAATTTAGATTTTTTTAATTCTGTTATCTCATTAAAAGTGTTATCTCCATGTTTTGTACTATGAATGAAAATTTGCATTTCTTCCATGATATCCATTCTTTTGCTTTTTTGACTTGTGCCTTTAATGTGAGTTGCTACTGCTGATTTGTTACATTTATCAAGTCTGTAGCAGGCCACTCTCTGAAAATCGAAGCCAACCTCGAAATTTTACACAAAATAGGGAAAAGTAAAGGAATGAACATACATGGAAGAACTGGAAGTTTTCATTCATAATACAAAACATGAAGATAACATAAATAACAATCCCACACAGTCATGGTTCCAAACGTAGCCATTATTGCTGAAAATAATTATAACATTGTATTTCAGAAATATAGCTGTCTACTGAGCTCCAAAGACCTCCGTCTCTAATGAGATACACGTCCACGGTACGCTAAACCCTAATCTTTCCTCCTTCCTCCCTTCCAAAGAACTGAGAGTCGGACACTTTAGGATCGTATTGAAAGCCAGAACCCAAGCAACTGCATTGCAATTGATGAGGAATACGGCATATATATATATATATATATATATATATATATATATATATATATTGGATCATTTTGCTACAGAAAGTGTTCATTGAAACATTACGTGCGTTCTAATAAATCATAAATTAATGGAGTCTAGTAGTAAGTGGATAGATAACACCAGAATCGCCGACATCTAGCAAGAGCCTCTACTAAAACCGTCCGAAATCAGAGATGTGGGATAGGCAAGGAAAAGATCAAATAAGTTCGACAGAAGCATATTGTGTGAAAACTGCATGGACGAAGAAGTAGAATGAAAAGAAGAATGCGTACATCAATATAGTATTCAGAAAGCCGATTTTTACCTAAGTTCAGTGTTTCCCTCAAATAATTTGAACGTATTTCCATCGATCTGAACGGCTCTGTTTCGAATGAGACGCCATTTCAAGTCACACAATTTGCTTCCATTTTGGGCCCTTCTGCGTTGCATCAGTACGTCACAGTTTCTAATCCGTGCTGCAGACCTGGTTAGTTGAACGACTGAAGTATAAAGAAGGAAAAGGTCTGCAGCAACGGAGATCTATTTTGTTAGATCTCTTGTGTGCCATCTTTTAAATGATATATCAGCAGTTTCCAATATGATTTATTTGGGCACATGAAACCAATACGGAAAGGTCACTACTGAATAACAGACACGATTAAACAAACAGAAATATCCAAGAAAATAAAGTGGGTAACAGGTTTCCTATAGAGAAGTTTATAGATTTATTCGTAGTTGTATCGCTACACCGGTGCTGTACATTCCGATGAGTAAGCTATAGACGTTAATTGTCTGTCACCATTTGTGAACAACAAGGGCTTATAACACTTAGAGATTACTTATAGAAAATGCTAGGCGTCTGGTTAGGTGTTACAGCTTTCATTTACTAAATAGCTGTACTACAGAAATATCCAGAGACATAAATCTCTCAGGAAACGAGACGTCAGGTCGGATTCCTCTGAAATTGTTTCTTGCGATCTCACGCTCTAGAAAGCTCGGAATGTTCTCTTGGGCACTGGAGCTGAAAGATAGCGCTGGCTGTTTGGCCTTTAATTTGTTCTTCCACTGGAACTGATTGAGGAGATAACTCGCAAGAAGGATATTACTGCAGCGGTATCTGACGTCACAGAGACTTGGAAGAGAAGAGCTTCTAGATCGCGAAATACATGCGAGACATGTACATAAGTCAGACTATTGTTTTAATTCTTTTTATTTGACTTCGGTAATGGGCGCGTCTAGAAGATACCGCATTTTTCAGTACTGGTTTCAGAAAAAAGGCCATCTAGTTTCCTTTATAAACAATAAAAGTCATGGACAGAACAAACTGTTAAAATGTTGTTGTTAAAACTTTGCACATCTGACTGCATTCGAGTCTACATCGGTATTTCCATTGAAGTTGCTATCAAGGGAACGCGCATGATAAAGAATAATTAATTCGTTCGATTCGTGAAATAATCGCAGTTAAAGTAAATGTTTATTAGCCAATGAGCGAGAAGCTATCAGTATCACTACATTTACACGACCCCCGGTCGAAATGGTAAGAAATCGACCCGCGCTGTGGACACAAATGTGTCACTAAAATTTAGAAATAAATTGTTTACGATTTTTTAAGCATATGTCCTTTTTGCGATAAAACATCTTCCCTGGATGGTTGCCAATAATCCAATCTGGTACAGATCCCATGAACTAGATTAGTTATAGAACTAACAGTAGTTTTAGAATAGTACTTTTCGTACAATGAGTGTACTTTTACAGTACCCTATTGAAATAAATCAGTTTGTGTTTATATGACAGGAGACACTATGTAAGCGTAAGTAGTTACTACAACCCTTTTTGGTGCTCATAAAATTACGAAGTGAAAGTAGATCAAGGGCTTGCCCGATGCAAAATTTTGATTACGTCATCTAATTTCACCCACTTCCCTCCTCAATATTTCCCCTGCAGAAGAACAGTGTTCAGGATGTCACGAATTAGCGAATTATCCTTAACTAAAATCCTAAAGACACCTCTGCAGCTGATAAGTCATGGGTTCGAGTCCTGACATAGGTATTTTCAGTTTTCGCTACTTGTTGAACTTTTTTTTTTCAAATATTGACTGTGGGAGATTCAGTATAGTTCAGCTGTCGTAAGTGAGAAACCTCTCGTATGGGGTTTGCGCATGATTTCAGCAGTAAACTGTGGAACATCCTTGGTAGTGGGTTTTACACTAGTGACAGCCATTTGTTTACGAACTTTGTTATTTTGATTTTAGTTTTAGTTCAGGAACTTACAGTACTTGTCCTATTACTTACACTTAGCGGCATTGCGTTTCGGGACTCGTATACGACACACTGGCAATTTATTTTTGTTGTTCGGTATCTGAATAAGTTTCTGCCCAAGCATATTGGCGGTTATAACCTTCCACACGAGTTGCACCCCAAGATACTATAGTTTCATTTCCTGACATGGTAATTTATTCAAAATTTCATACTCATACAATGGGGGATTTCATTATTTTCATTGCACAGACGATCGAGGTAGTTGATTCCACCTACAGAGACATTAGTTCAGCATTTAGCACTTCTCACATCAGTGAGGATGCCCTGTCAGCGTCCAAGGTGTGTCTTTTTTTTCCAATACAGCAGTAATATCCCACTCTTCCCGCTCGCATTCGCAGTATATGAGTGATACCTCACGATGCAAGTTATCTTTTTCGTTGTTCACATGTGTTGTGCAGTCGACAGTTAACCACTTCGCACAGATCCGTGACCTGCAAATAACGTATCACAGAATGTACGTACCGCACTTGGAATCCCGAGGTGCGACAAGTTTACGCTTTTAACTCCTTTTTCCCAGTTTTATTTGTCTCATCAGCCACGTCATACACGGAAGGTCTTCGGAGTGATACATCCAACCAGTGGCAATTTTTTAAAACCTACCATAAAAATACGGGAAAGTGCTTCTATCTGCTCGAGAACGGTGTCAGATACATGGCGAGTTTGTGTAAATTACTATAACGTTCAATATTAAAATCACCGTGAGTTGGATGACCAACCCTAGTGAGAGTCGGATGTGATTTTTTTTCATTGGGAACGTGTTCTACAGTATTTGAGAATAACATCAAAAATCATTACATACGGAACGTTATGCAGAAGCAGAGTAAAGGATATCTTTGACGGTTGTAATATAAGTAGAAATAAGAATCTTGAACTATACATCGGTTAGTGCAGTGAATCATATTTTACTTCAAGGAAGATGCAAGAATGATAAGCAACAGAATATATAGCAATTTGGAATGTATTGACAATCACAATAGAATGAATAAATACTAATCATAATGAACGAATATATTGGAACAGACAATGTGGGAAGAGTTGGAGAAATATAGGAAGTTATTGATATTTGTGAGAGGGTGAGAGTGAGCTCAGTTTCATTAATTAATGTTAAATAGTGACTATGTGTCAGATGTTGACTGATCTCCAGGGTTTGAAACATGTTCAGTTTTCGCCCTTCGTTTGCCAAGAGGCGGACATGTAACTGTGACTGGTAGCTGTGACCTTCATTCATTATGATAAAGTCCACTTAAGTGTTGAACATTCACACCATGGTATCCCTGATATTATAATAAAATTCGTCTCTTCTATAGTAACAAGTTCTCACTTAGAGACTAATTGCTCTGCTGGTACTTTAATCAACTACAACTGTATTTTCGTAAACACGCTAGGACAGGGCATACGCCTTACTACTACGTCTACTAGCCATTCATTCCCACTGCTGTGTTGAACTCTTCCCTAATGCTTCTACATCATTCAGAGCTTTTGTGTATTCAGCTTTAAAACTTTTTCAGTTCTGTGCGCAAAGAAGGAAACCTGCCTTTATATGCACAAACGCATCGTTTGAATGGATCTTCGTAACTGCAATATTGGTCCTAAGAGCTTATGCGAACTTTTAATCTGAATCGGCTTCCACCAATGCGAATTTACAGTCTGAATAACCAATCGAAGTAGCAATATCAGCTATAAAAAGGACTTAATTGCACCATAAATTGCTTCAAATCGTCTGTAACGTTCTCAGTTCAACTTGTAACAATTTCCAATCAACTCACGCAGTTTACCTACAGAATTTTGTACTAAAGTTTAACTATTGTTTCATTTTTGTTGATCATCCATATTTTCTTTATTTAATGCAATACTTGGATGACGTTTTAGTTCCCTATAACGTCAAATATGCTTTCCCTGGCGCCAAATACGACACATACCATTTCGTCCTTGTTGAGTGGTTTCTTCCATTTGCGCTGTTGGGAGAATTAAGGGGCTAGTTCTTCGATATCATCGTTTACTGCTGAATATTTAAGTGCGGAATTACGAGGTTATCATCAGTTTACTATTTTACATGTAAATATGGGGGTAATAAAACTTAAGATTGTTTTCAGATGCTTGTTCATCTGGCGTTAATAACAATTTACTGAGTCTGTCAAATTTAAATTTTCATGAACTATTTTCATATAACACCTTTAATTTTTAGGAAACTCTCTCTGCTGTGGTCCGTCAATTTAAATTTAGAACAGTCTTTTATACTTCCCTGATATCACATAACTGGCGGTTCCGAGTTTACTTCTCAGATGTAGCTTTTTTTCCTCAGTAGAAGTCGTCCTCCCCACATTCGCATGTGGATGACACCTCACGACGTTACACAATGGTGTAAAAGTGAAATAAAAATTGAATACAATTTTAACCTTAATTAAGAATTAATATAAACAAATATTGATCAATTATCCTATATGAAATAAGAAATATATAGACATTTATTATAGAAAATCTGTTGAATATAATATGGGATCATAGTGTACCTCAACTAAAATTTTGTGTTTGTGAGTTCACAGCCTCCAGATGCTAGTAGGCTGTAACGACATTTTTATATACTCGTGCGATTAGCTAGTTTCGACTACTTGTCACTGTCAAGCTCTTGTAAAACCAACATGGAAAAGCAGTACAGTGTCTGCATGCATCGCATGTGTAACTAACACTGTACACACTTCACGTTAAGATAAAACATCACTGCACAAATTTCTTACAACCACATGGTAACTGACAGCAGCTGACAATGTAATGCATTTCCATGTTGATTTTACAAGTGCTTGACCATGACAAGTAGTCGAAACTAGCTAACCGCACCATTACATAAAAATCACGCTACAGCTTAGTACGGACAACGTTTTTATTTGTTACCTCAGCTACGCTACACACTGAAAACATACCAAACCGAATTCAGGGTGATCGGACAGGATTTTGATCTTGACTTTTTCGTAAAAAAAAAAAAAGGCAGGGTGATGTGTCTGGAAAGGGCGCTGTCGTTCTCCCTTGGAAATAACTAACGAGGAAATTGTAAATAAACATTTATCGCTTATGATTTCATCCTTTTGGCAGAAGATGAACTGACAGTGAACGAAAATTTTAGAAGACCTTCGTGCAGCGTACCAAGAAAATGGAGTGAGAAATAACAGTACCAAACCAAGAGTATGATCATTGGTACATAGGAAATGAAGAAAACCGTAAGATTGGGTCAGGACACTACTCATCAAGAAAAAATTTCTCAAACTGGTTACGACATTAAAACGCGGTACTTAGTAAGAAATGCTTTAGAAGGGACTTTGAAAGGAAAAACAGAAAGAAGGAGTAAATGATACGTGTTGATAATTAAAGTAAAAGGGCAAAACAGTCATTTAATAACAAAAGGAATGACCTAAGACACAGGAAGACTGAGGGCCAAGATAATGCAAAGGCCTGACCAGTGCGCAGAGCGCTAAATTAAAATGTTTTCCTCTAGCAGACGGGGTACTGTCTAATAAGGAGGAACGGTGTAGCTGTGGGAGAGAATGCTGGGGGTAGTTCCAGTGAACATCTTTTCACATTTTACTTTCATCATGTAACGACGCAATAATATCAACGTTTTTCGTCATAACAATTTTCTGTTCCTTCATCACGAGCCAAATTTTGCATTCCAAACGCAATTAACTTTGTCAGATCAATTGTCCTTTAGTTGTGAAGAGGACTCGATCACATGAAGTTTGATTATTCTGTACTTATGCTGTGGAAATTTCTATTGCGACCACAGCTCTTCTTTGTCGAGTCACAACTCCTTGCCGACAGCGTCACTGCATGCGAATTTCCAAAAATTATACAACATAGCGTGGCTCAGACATTGTGCCGCCGTAACCACGATTGCACTCTGCCATATTTATATGAGCTGCCTGTTACGATGCATCGGAGCTGATGTTGGTTACTTTTTGAAATTCCAAAGATAGGTCCCAGCTTTTAATTTTCATTCTACTTTCACGCTCTCAGCCAGTCGATGTCAGAGAAGGCTTGCTGTGAATGCTGTGTGGCTGGCGTTATTTGTGACCAAGGAGGAAGTTGAAACACCGTCAGCCGGTGCAGAGTCTCTGAAGGGTCTGCCTAGGGACGAGAAAGTGAACACACTGTCTTCCGGTGTGTGACGGTGATCAATATGGGACAATGAACAGGTCGATCGGGCTGCCAAGGAGGCCTGAAGAGAGCAGGATGTGGTCCAGTGCCCTATTCCCTTGCAGTCTCTCATTTCTGCACTCCACAAGAAGTGCATGGAGTTGTGGGAGGAAGAATTGGTCGCGGTGACGACCAATAAACTGCGGTTGGTGAAGTCAACAACTCGGCCGTGGAGTTCCTCCTGCCAGTTGCTCAGGCGGGAAGAAGTGAGCCTCACACGTCTTCGGATCGGGCACTGTCCTCTCACACATAGCTTTCTATTACGGCGGGAGAATGCTTGTGGTGTGCACATCTCTGTCCGCCACATTTTAACAGACTGCATTTTGTACCGTGATGCAAGGGCAGAAGCACAAGTTGATGGGGATCTGCCATGTGTTTTAGCTAATGATGAGACGTGTGTATCTAGGGTTTTAAAGTTTTGTGATGTGTCTGGACTCTGGCCTAAACTTTTAGGCTGGAGGTTTTAGTGTATTGCAGAGTGGCTGGCTCTTCCCCGTTTCTCCTTGCGGTCAGCCTGCCGCTTCCATCTGCTGTACTGTTTTAGCCCCCTCTACCTCTTTCTTCCTGTGTTGTCCATGTTTTACTGCTGGCAGCATGCTTCGTCCAACGCTTCGGTGTGGGTAGGCACATATTTTTCCAAGCTTGTTACCTGTTTTTTACGTTCTGTTTTATCTTATCGTTCTGAGTCTTTTCTTGACACCTGTCTCACTGAGCGGGCGCTGAAGACCTTGCCATCGTGCGCCCATACAACCCTCTTGATCCATCCATCTCTGTGGCACCAGATGCATATGCGTACCCTCACATACTCCCTGCAATTTATGGGCAGTTGGTTTGTGGGCCCGGAGCTGGCGCCCAGTAGCGTCCCAGTTTGGTTTCATTGGAGTCAGATAAGCCGAATTTGATGGCCAAGACATTAACTCGAGTTCACAATCAAGTTCCTCAAACCACTGCAGCACGATTATGGCCTTGTGGCACCGGCAGTTATCCTACTGGAAGATACCATCGCTGTTGAGGAAGACATGAAGCGTAGAGGATCACAGGTTCTCCGTAGTAACGTTCACATAGTCCACAGCTGTCACGCTGCTTTCGATTACTACCGCAGGTCCCATGGAAGCACAGTTGCGCGTCCCGCATAACAGAATACTGCTCTCACCAGCCTGAAACGGTGGCGAGCTGCCTATTTCGAGCAGCCATTCTCCAGAATGACGGAATATCTGGAGATGAACATCGACATTGTTGAACAATAAACGCCGCGAGGAGTGGCCGCCCTGTTACAGGCGCCTGTCACGGATTGCGCGGCTCCTTCCGCCGGAGGTTAAAGTCCTCCCTCGGGCATGGTTGTGTGTATTGTTGTTAGTTTAAGTAGTGTTTAAGTCTAGGAACTGATGACCTCAGCGGTTTGGTCCCTTAGGAATTCACACACTTCAATTTTTTTGAACAATAAACTGGGTCCATCCGACCAGGAGACACAATTCCCCGCGCTCCAATATCGTTGGTCCCACGGCCACTGTAATCGTAGCTGACGTTGTTGTTGGGTGAACATGGAAAGCGTTGGGGTCCTCTGCTGCGGGTCACTCATGTTCAACACTGTGCGCTGAACGTTGTGCTCCAGAACACTTGTGCCTGCGCCAGCACTGTACTCTGTCGTCAGACCTGCTACAGATCGCCGCCTATCCCACTTTAGAGAGCGGGAAAGTGGCACGTACCTACGTTTTGTGCTTAGTTTTTTTTGTCATCAGTCTACTGACTGGTTTGATGCGGCCCGCCACTAATTCCTTTCCTGTGCTAACCTCTTCATCTCAGAGTAGCACTTGCAACCTACGGCCTCAATTATTTGCTTGACGTATTCCAATCTCTGTCTTCCTCTACAGTTTTTGCCCTCTACAGCTCCCTCTAGTACCATGAAAGTCATTCCCTCATGTCTTAGCAGATGTCCTATCATCCTGTCCCTTCTCCTTATCAGTGTCTTCCACATATTCCTTTCCTCTCCGATTCTGCGTAGAACCTCCTCATTCCTTACCTTATCAGTCCACCTAATTTTCAACATTCGTCCATAGCACCACATCTCAAATGCTTCGATTCTCTTCTGTTCCGGTTTTCCCACAGTCCATGTTTCACTACCATACAATGCTGTACTCCAGACGTACATCCTCAGAAATTTCTTCCCCAAATTAAGACCGGTATTTGATATTAGTAGACTTCTCTTGGCCACAAATGCCTTTTTTGCCGTAGCGAGTCTGCTTTTGATGTCCTCCTTGCTCCGTCCGTCATTGGTTATTTTACTGCCTAGGTAGCAGAATTCCTTCACTTCATTGACTTCGTGACCATCAATCCTGATGTTAAGTTTCTCGCTGTTCTCATTTCTACTACTTCTCATTACCTTCGTCTTTCTCCGATTTACTCTCAAACCATATCGTGTACTCATTAGACTGTTCATTCCGTTCGGCAGATCATTTAAGTCTTCTTCACTTTCACTCAGGATAGCAATGTCATCAGCGAATCGTATCATTGATATCCTTTCACCTTGTATTTTAATTCCACTCCTGAACCTTTCTTTTATTTCCATCATTGCTTCCTCGATGTACAGATTGAAGAGTAGGGGCGAAAGGCTACAGCCTTGTCTTACACCCTTCTTAATACGAGCACTTCGTTCTTGATCGTCCACTCTTATTATTCCCTCTTGGTTGTTGTACATATTGTATATGACCCGTCTCTCCCTATAGCTTACCCCTACTTCTTTCAGAATCTCGAACAGCTTGCACCATTTTATATTGTCGAATGCTTTTTCCAGGTCGACAAATACTATGAAAGTGTCTTAAATTTTCTTTAGCCTTGCTTCCATTATTAGCCGTAACGTCAGAATTGCCTCTCTCGTCTCTTTACTTTTCCTAAAGCCAAACTGATCGTCACCTAGCGCATTCTCAATTTTCTTTTCCATTCTTCTGTATATTATTCTTGTAAGCAGCTTCTATGCATTAGCTGTTAAGCTGATTGTGCGATAATTCTCGCACTTGTCAGCTCTTGCCGTCTTCGGAATTGTGTGGATGATGCTTTTCCGAAAGTCAGATGGTATCTCGCCAGACTCATATATTCTACACACCAACGTGAATAGTCGTTTTGTTGCCACTTCCCCCAATGATTTTAGAAATTCTGGTGGAATGTTATCTATCCCTTCTGCCTTATTTGACCGTAAGTCCTCCAAAGCTCTTTTAAATTCCGATTCTAATACTGGATCCCCTAACTCTTCTAAATCGACTCCTGTTTCTTCTTCTATCACATCAGACAAATCTTCACCCTCATAGAGGCTTTCAATGTATTCTTTCCACCTATCTGCTCTCTCCTCTGCATTTAACAGTGGAATTCCCGGATTCCCGTTGCGCTCTTAATGTTACCACCGTTGCTTTTAATGTCACCAAAGGTTGTTTTGACTTTCCTGTATGCTGAGTCTGTCCTTCCGACAATCATATCTTTTTCGATGTCTTCACATTTTTCCTGCAGCCATTTCGTCTTAGCTTCCCTGCACTTCCTATTTATTTCATTCCTCAGCGACTAGTATTTCTGTATTCCTGATTTTCCCGGAACACGTTTGTACTTCCTCCTTTCATCAATCAACTGAAGTATTTCTTCTGTTACCCATGGTTTCTTCGCAGCTACCTTCTTTGTACCTATGTTTTCCTTCCCAACTTCTGTGATGGCCCTTTTTGGAGATATCCATTCCTCTTCAACTGTACTGCCTACTGCGCAATTCCTTATTGCTGTATCTATAGCGTTAGAGAACTTCAAACGTATCTCGTCATTCCTTAGTACTTCCGTATCCCACTTCTTTGCGTATTGATTCTTCCTGACTAATGTCTTGAACTTGAGCCTACTCTTCATCACTACTATATTGTGATCTGAGTCTATATCTGCTCCTGGGTACGGCTTACACTCCAGTATCTGATTTCGGAATCTCTGTCTGACCATGATGTAATCTAATTGAAATCTTCCAGTATCTCCCGATCTTTTCCAAGTATATCTCCTCCTCTTGTGATTCTTGAACAGGGTATTCGCTATTACTAGCTGAAACTTGTTACAGAACTCAGTTAGTCTTTCTCCTCTTTCATTCCTTGTCCCAAGCCCATATTCTCCTGTAACCTTTTCTTCTACCTCTTCCCCTACAACTGCATTCCAGTCGCCCATGACTATTAGATTTTCGTCACCATTTACATACTGCATTACCCTTTCAATATCCTCATACACTTTCTCTATCTGTTCATCTTCAGCTTGCGACGTTGGCATGTATACCTGATCTATCGTTGTCGGTGTTGGTCTGCTGTCGATTCTGATTAGAACAACCCGGTCACTGAACTGTTCACAGTAACATATCCTCTGCCCTACCTTCCTATTCATAACGAATCCTACATCTGTTATACCATTTTCTGCTGCTGTCGATATTACCCGATACTCATCTGACCAGAAATCCTTGTCTTCCTTCCACTTCACTTCACTGACCCCTACTATATCTAGATTGAGCCTTTGCATTTCCCTTTTCAGATTTTCTAGTTTCCCTACCACGCTCAAGCTTCTGACATTCGACGTCCCGACTCGTAGAACATTATCCTTTCGTTGGTTATTCAATCTTTTTCTCATGGTAACCTCCCCCTTGGCAGCCCCCTCCCGGAGATCCGAATGGGGGACTATTCCGGAATCTTTTGCCAATGGAGAGATCATCATGACACTTCTTCAATTACAGGCCACATGTCCTGTGGATATTGTGCTTAGTTATGGACGGCCAACTTCTTATCATCTACTCGTGGTATCAGTATTCTTCAACCACTTTCCACAGATGCTCACGACAGTAACACACGAACAGGCGACCAGCTTCCTTGTTTCCGAGATGCTCGCTCCCAGGCACTGGGTGGTCTGCAACAATCTGGCTTTTGTCAAAGTCGCTTAAATCGGCGGGTATTTGCATTGCGCCACATATCGTCACTATAAAGATTCTCCATTCGTCTCCGCTCCGCTCATATACTTCTCTTACCGCGTCAGGTGCTCTCAGCGCCACCACCAGCGTACAAACTCGCTGCGGGGTCATATTTTGGCTCATCACTGTACAGTCTTCGTAAACGAGCAGCATTTATATTCTATCTTCGTTGGTCAAATAAACCTTAAACTGAAACTGGTTCACTGAATTTACAAGTGTGAATTTTCCTTGTATTTCGATTAGTTTTCTGTCAGTCCCAGCAAGTGGACGAGGTACTGCACCGCGTGCTAGTAGAAGAGATTCAAAGTTGATTTTGTGTTACGTTTGTAATTTCGTCACGTTTACGTGAACGGTGCACTGTGCTAGGATTTTTGGATAGATCTTCCGGAGAGGGAGTGGTTTACAGTACAAAAAATATAGGTGCTGTCTAAAAGACAAACTGAAGCTCATAATTTCGTAACGAACGAAGTTACGAGAAAGGCAGTCATGCTGGTTAGTGTTGCCCTGGTAACAGTACAACATTTGTTTGATACGTTTCTTCTTCTGGACAAAACGGATGGTCAAGATAAATGGGACCCCTTCTGTATATGGTATTTCCTATTTCTTTTTGCAGGCTTCTAGTTGTTGTAGTGGGGCTTAGTAGGTAAAGTTTCAATGGGAAACTCATGAACGGAGATGAATTGCTAGAACATAAAATGAGTTTGGAGATCATATCTTTTTCAAAACTCACGCTTCTCTGTGCGCACACAAACTTGAGAGTCCGTGGTCGTCAGTCCCTGTTGTAATTATGGCATGTCATCCTCATTTCTTTGAGTACAATAACGACTGTGAGAAACAACTGCGTACGCAACTAGGAGGGTTGATTGTGCTGTGCTAAGGACGTTCCGCAGCCACGTCACTTTGAAAAGAAACCGACGACAAGAAATCGAAAAACCCCTTCAAAACGATGTGAGTTGGGTGAACCAGTGACTTAAATATACATACTGTAGACATGTATAAAATTTAATTCCAAGCAAAAGATTTAAAACTCTTAACGGCTGAAACCTGAAGTTAATTCATATGTGAAGATGGTATCTGTTCTTTCGGACATGTGTGAAAGAACAGATACCATCTTCATATAGATAAGGCTTACCAGCCAATGATCTTCTTCAGTGCGGATGCACTCACGTTGCTCAAACTCTTACGGGAATCGATAAACTGACTGCCGCGAGTAAGGCGTATAGTGGGCAGGAGCACTACAAATGTAGTGCATGGACAGTAAGTTCGAAATGTGGGTCTCACGGGGAGCGTGCCAGAGATAAGTCCCTGCAGTTCCATTATTCTCTGTATCCACGCTGGCTGAGTCGGAGACAGCAGGCACGGTGGCTCAGCGTGTTCGGTCAGAAGGTTTAGCTACCCTCTGTAATAATAATAAAAAAAACTGAGTGAACGGATCAACGAACAACCTGAACGAATGTCATCGGACGTCTGCCACGAGCACATTCAACGAACAATATGGAACAAAATAAGATTTAAAAAAATATACAGCGTCTTCTATATAAGCAAGAGATCCCGCGTTTGGGTCCCAGTCGGGGCACACATTTTCAACTATGCTTTCCGTGGCACAGAGCTTTGAAGTCAGGAACCACAGAAGTTAAAAGTCTCAAATCACCTTCAGCACGAAGTATGTTTCCGTTTTTATTTTTCAAATACGCATATGAAGAAAACAACTTTTCGTACAAATATGTGAAAGGGAAAGTCGTTATGGCATTATTCACTAATACTGGAAACTCCTCAGACTTAATCAAAAACCTATTCGCTGTAAATAATGATTTATTATAGAAATAATATGATAAATTCCCTATATTACACATACGTAACAAGAGGCATTATAATGTCAACTCAGTTTCAAATTAGTAATAATAACTATAATAAAAATAATATTGATAATAATAATAATAATAATTAATATTGAATTTATAAAAATAATAATATTTATATTATTATTATTATTATCATTATTATTATTATTACGACAATGCCACAGAAACTAAAGAAACAGTAATAGGCCTAATCTTGAAATCTACCGTTTTGGGAAAGAGTTTTGACAAACCCCTTGAAATACTCTGTGAACCCCCAGGCAATCTGCAAATTGCAGGTTAGGAAACGATACCACAGAGCATACAGGCCACAGCTCGTCTTCTGCGATGTATACGTACAGTGAAGCGAGATTTTTGAAAGTGATGTCATCTTCAAACGTATTTTGCATCCAAGAGATAGACTGTCGTTATAAAGTTGTTTGTTGAAACTATATTATGTCTCCTCTACAGGGCCTGGCAACCGTCAATAGGACTTATGAAATAGCCCGTATAATATGACGTATTTTCAAGTCGCATAAGTTTCTCTCAGGAAAGTCACAGACCTGTAGAAGGTTTCCTAATGACTAGCAGTTCGCCAAGTCCACCCATTATACACGAATGGCGATATTATTGACTCATAACTACAGAAATTTCAATGCCACTCAAACAGTTGAGGCATCAAAAGACCATCTGATTGATGAACATTGGGCAGTATTTAGGGAATGTAGATCTCGAGTAAAGGATATTTTGAATCTGAAAATAATCTTACAAATGCACAACCTTACACAAACTAAGATCTACTATGTAGACATAAAAAACCATATTATTCGCTAGACAGACAGCTATTTTTCAGTATAATACTGACTTCCAAAAGCCTGTTATTCTATAGACAGACATCTATTTTTCAGTATATCCCAAAAATTCAACGTAAGCAGAGGAAGAGTCGACTTGATAAAAAAAAAAAAAAAAAACCGTTAAGTAATGCAACGTCAAAAGTAAAATTCTTATGCGAAATGTCTGAATATTTTAATATTATAACAGGTATCACATGAAGAGGTCCACTGTCTCCCCTCTTTGTTCCATCTACCAATGCACAAAGTAGTCAGTTCCAAGGAATAAAAAGAGTAAAGAGAATGACTATAAGCAAACTACGGGAAAATAAAGTTTTCTAAAGTGTTTGGCTTGGCAGACTAACAATTCTTTCAAACAACAGAAAAGAAGTGAGACTACAAAAGAGGAAATTGGATGATCCCTGACACTTTTAGCAAGAGAGGATCAAAATTTTATGATCCTATTGTCAATATAACCGATGAAAGGCTGACAGCAACATTCTCGGTCCTGTCATCTCAATGAAAGTTTAAGAAAAAATTGTCAGCATGTCGAACGTGGTGTTTCAGAGTATCCTCAACTGTAGTACCTGGTACTGGAATTTATTTCTCACTGTTTTTAATAACAGTTGCCTGCTTTTAATTGAAAGCAATACTCAGGAAATCCACGTGATACAGAATAGATCTGCATTTGTCGAAAATCATCATCTTGCAGACGAACAGAGAACTGGAACGATTTTGTCTTTACAGAAGAAGAGAAAGGAGATGCAAGGAGACGATGAAGAGCTTTTCAGAAAAGAAGAAAGGGTACTCGTCTGCTTAATAAGTACAGTCGCGCTCCTTAGTTGGGAGTAGCGACGACAAAAATTTTTAGTCATTGCAAAATACACTTTCACGCTTCAACATGTGTTCCTGGAAAACTTTACGGCAAATTACCGACCATAATCGTGAGTACAACATTTTATTGGTTATTGGAGAAATTGTCATCCACTGTTCTTACAAATTACATATGTGCGAAACATCAATCTAATACCTATGAGTAATGTTTCATAGCATTGTAAAAGTTATTTATCGGTGAGTTGACAACTACCGGACTTCAAACCATGCTCCAAATTAGTTGCTCAGTTAACTTGATATTTTGTGACAACATGAGACACAGCTGAAGAGTAACTCCACCAAAACAAAGCCTTTATGTTGGTAAATACAGTAATGGCTCTGAGCACTATGCGACTTAACTTCTGAGGTCATCAGTCGCCTAGAACTTAGAACTAATTAAACCTAACTAACCTAAGGACATCACAAACATCCATGCCCGAGGCAGGATTCGAACCTGTAACCGTAGCGATCACTCGGCTCCAGACTGTAGCGGCTAGAACCGCACGGCCACTCCGGCCGGCATGCAGTAATGAGGCAAAACATTATGAGAAATGCCGTTCGCGAGGTTAAATGATGCTTTGTGGAATTGCAGCACTTGAGGCGGTAAGGAAAGTATATAGGATATAAAAAGAAACAACCTATACAAGATAGTAAAGCGTTTGGTGGAGATAAAAAGAAAAAAAAAATATTTGACAAAAATGTCACAGGTGCTCTGTTTCCCATCTAGAGCTCCGAGAAGCACTTGACACTAGTGATGTTCAGAGACGGTGATCAAACTGCCTTTCGATGAATACAGTTTTAGGGATTTTTGTACTCTTATAGTTTTATTTTTGACGGGGAAGATAGCGCATTTGATATAGAGACACCGATACACACTCCAGAAATACATAGTTTTCTGTTACGCTGAAGTTGCAGCTGTTATTCGCGAAACACCTAGTTGTTTGAAACTTCCTGGCAGATTAAAACTGTTTGCCGGACCGAGACTCTAACTCGGGAGCTTTGCCTTTCGCGGGCAAGTGCTCTACCATCTGAGCTACCCAAGCACGACTCACGCACCGTCCTCACAGCTTTACTTCTGCCAGTACCTCGTCTCCTACCTTCCAAACTATACAGAAGCTCTCCTGCGAACCATGCAGAACTAGCACTCCTGAAAGAAAGGATATTGCGGAGACATGGCTTAGCCACAGCCTGGGGGATGTTGTTTGTTCAGCTTATACTATTCTTAGCACGAAGATGTCAGCTGAGCGTAAATGCAAATGGAAGACCTTTTCAATAACATATGTACGGCAATATTTACCCACGGTGGTTTGAATGCCGCCTCCGACCATCGCTAGCATCATATCCTTCATGGACCCATAGCGGGGAATATGTTCACCTGTGACACATAAAAATATTTCTTTTATGTTACAAAAAAAAATTGAATTCGTTGTGTTTTTTACACCGTTATAAGTGCAGCAGAAACGAAAGGGGAGTCATTCTAGTGACGATGCGGGCCATAAATGGGGAAATCCACTTTCGAATGCGACTTTCACCAAGGGAGTATTGTTACGGTTGGTCGCCTGGGAACGAGTTTATCGGAAACGACCATCTAGTTCGCTCGTGAGCTCCTGTAGAAAGTGAATGGATCACACTGAAGCCACGAGTTGGTGACCAGATATTGGACGTCCACTCACGACGCCTCATAGGAGGCTTGGCCGCTCGGCTTAGCTGACAAGGGAACATCCCCATCGCACCCCCCTCAGATTTAGTTATAAGTTGGCACAGTGGATAGGGCTTGAAAAACTGAACACAGATCAATCGAGAAAACAGGAAGAAGTTGTGTGGAACTATGGAAAAATAAGCAAAATATACGGACTGAGTAGTCCATGTGCAACATAGGCAACATTAAGGACACAATGAAAATTTATTTTCGCAGAGATAAGATCTGTCCGTTCGTTCATTGACGTCTCTGTTCACTGTAATAAGTTTAGTGTCTGTGTTTTGCGACCGAACCGCAAAACCTGGACGAAAGGACGTGCCTCTCCAATGGGAACCGAAAACATTTGATCGTAAGGTCATAGGTCAACCGATTCCTCCACAGGAAAACACGTCTGATATATTCTATACGACACTGGTGACGGCATGTGTGTCACATGACAGGAATCTGTTGGCGACCCACCTAACTTGTACACTTCTACATCTACATCTACATTTATACTCCGCAAGCCACCCAACGGTGTGTGGCGGAGGGCACTTTACGTGCCACTGTCATTACCTCCCTTTCCTGTTCCAGTCGCGTATGGTTCGCGGGAAGAACGACTGTCTGAAAGCCTCTGTGCGCGCTCTAATCTCTCTAATTTTACATTCGTGATCTCCTCGGGAGGTATAAGTAGGGGGAAGCAATATATTCGATACCTCATCCAGAAACGCACCCTCTCGAAACCTGGCGAGCAAGCTACACCGCGATGCAGAGCGCCTCTCTTGCAGAGTCTGCCACTTGAGTTTGTTAAACATCTCCGTAACGCTATCACGGTTACCAAATAACCCTGTGACGAAACGCGCCGCTCTTTTTTGGATCTTCTCTATCTCCTCCGTCAACCCGATCTGGTGCGGATCCCACACTGATGAGCAATACTCAAGTATAGGTCGAACGAGTGTTTTGTAAGCCACCTCTTTTGTTGATGGACTACATTTTCTAAGGACTCTCCCAATGAATCTCAACCTGGTACCCACCTTACCAACAATTAATTTTATATGATCATTCCACTTCAAATCGTTCCGCACGCATACTCCCAGATATTTTACAGAAGTAACTGCTACCAGTGTTTGTTCCGCTATCATGTAATCATACAATAAAGGAGCCTTCTTTCTATGTATTCTCAATACATTACATTTGCCTACGTTAAGGGTCAGTTGCCACTCCCTGCACCAAGTGCCTATCCGCTGCAGATCTTCCTGCATTTCGCTACAATTTTCTAATGCTGCAACTTCTCTGTATACTACAGCATCATCCGCGAAAAGCCGCATGGAACTTCCGACACTTGGCGAATGGGTAAAAAGATTCTTCTACCTTGCTCTATTTAGGTTTTCTTGTGGATGTGATAATCACTCGCAAAACAGTGATGAAAACATAAGAGCTTGTGACATAAATTGAAAATAAAAAATAAAACTTTTCACTTGAGAGAAGACTTGAAACAAGGACCTCTCGCTCCGCAGCTGCTCACGATAACCACGGGACCACGGCACTGGTTAGCTGACAGTGTCCATGATGTTGCCTATCTTGCACATGGACTACTCAGTTTGTATATTTTGCTTATTTTTTCATAATTCCACACAACTTCTTCCTGTTTTCTCGATTGATCTGTGTTCAGTTTTTCAAGGCCTATCCACTGTGCCAACTTATAACTAAATCTGAGGGGGGTGCGATGGGGAGGTTCCCTTGTGAGTAGTACCGGTCTGTGGAAGGTATGACGACAGAGAACAGCGCTGTTGCTGCCCAACTGTTCCAAGACCACACCATTCAGAACACATTGACCCACAATATCGTCAGTTACGATTGCACTGGGCACAGGATCGTTCAGATTGTACCGTGAGTCGCGCACCATTCCACGGCTGCGTGCCGGTGGCGGCAATATTATGCTATGGGGGATACTCAGTTGCGCTTCCAGTGGATATGTTGTAGTCATCGAGGACACCTTGTCGACTGTGGATCACGTGAACATTATTGCAGACCAGTTGAATCCATTGATGTTTGTTGTCTTCTCCGACGATGATGGAATATTCCAAAAGGATCACTGTCCGTCTCATAAGGCCAGAATAGTGCTACAGTGGTTTGGAGAGGATGACAGAGATATCATTCAGATGTCTTGGCCACAAAAAATCGCCCGATCCGAACACGATGGCACACAACTGTGACACTACCGTGCTGCAGCTCCGCGACCACAAAGCACCAACACACAATTTATGAGGTGTGTGTGATCTGTTTGTGTAGAAATTTTGTGCCCCACATATCTGCGGAAACCTAGCAAGGACTTGTTGAGTTCATACCACGCAGACTAACTGCTATATTGCGTACCTCAGGTGGAACAGCAGGTTTATGTACAGGTGATTATAATCCTTTGGCTTGATGATGATGATTGGTTTGTGGGGCGCTCAACTGCGTGTTTATCAGCGCCCGTACAATTACCAAATCTTTGCTCAATCCAATTTCGCCACTTTCCTGGATGATGATGAAATGATGAGGACAACACAAACACCCAGTCATCTCGAGGCAGGTGAAAATCCCTGACCCCGCCGGGAATCGAACCCGGGACCCCGTGCTCGGGAAGCGAGAACGCTACCGCGAGACCACGAGCGGCGGACGATCAATCCTTTGGCTTGTTGGTATACACCAACTGGAGACAGCTCTCTTCGTAACCCTTCCCACTAAGCATTTTATTCCATTACTGACAACCACAAACTCGATATGATCAAATCTAGAATATCGCATCCCTTTCTTATACCATTACCAGAACTAAATTGGTATTTCTCGACCGCCTAAGTGATCTATAATAAACAAGGATTTGATCAACCGGATTACACGATCAGTTGCCTCATGCTGTGAAATTCAATAATCCGAAGGCCGGCCTCTATTACTTGTCCAAATTTTACCTTCTTTGCACTTCTATGCGGCCTCCTTGCCACTGGGTATGGATATAATTTGTAAGTTCCTTAGTCTTCGCTGAAAATGTAAGTTCTTTAATGAATAAGTGAAGTTTTCTAAAAGAATATACAGTTCGCTTTTCTTAGTATGAGATACTCAGCACTAAATTATTAACCAGAATGGATTATATACAGCCTGGAGTACTTCACTGGTACAAGCCGAGACGAGACCGTACAATGTTGGCAACGAAGATTTCACAGATAAACAGCACCACATTTACTGCAAACGGAGACGGAGTCTGTACATTAACTCCAAACCGAACTGATAGTTCTTCAATATTAATTGGAAAGAAACGCCGGCCTGGGTGGCCGATCGGTTCTAGGCGCTACAGTCTGGAATCGCGTGACCGCTACTGTCGCAGGTTCGAATCCTGTATCGGGCATGGATGTGTGTGATGTCATTAGGTTCGTTAGGTTTAAGTAGTTCTAAGTTCTAGGGAACTGATGACCTCAGAAGTTAAGTCCCATAGTGCTCAGAGCCATTTGAACCATTTTTTTGGGAAGAAACCAGTACTCAAGGCAACGCCAAATTGAGAGGTCGCTTTTTTAAATCACTTTTTTTTGTTATATCCTTCTCTAAGGTCCTCGGTGTCCTGGGCTGAACGGCAAGCATGTCATATCGCCTTATGGGGGAATGGGTTCAATTTACGCAGTGTCATCACATTTTTCTTTGTGGGAGAAGTGGAAAGGTTTGCACTCAGACTCGTGAGGCCTGTTGAGGTACTACTTGATTGACAAATAGCCAGCACAAGGTTTGTAAAGTTAACAACAGCAGGAAAGATCGTGTACTGACCCACAGCACTCTTCCATACCGGAACAATGTCGCTAGTATGCTGCAGGATGATATGGTGGCCGAACGGTGTCGCGTAGTCTTCTGAACCTGATAGCCTAGTTACTATCATTTTTTACGCTTAAAGGTAGAGAGAGCTGCTGGAATCCGAGTCTGCTGTAGCGTCAGTATCTTTTCAACCAAACACCATAGGAAGTGATGATTTTACTTTTGTGGGGGTCCATAGTCGTGTAGAACATTTTGAAAGAAATTTCCACCATTTGACTGTAAATTCCTCTTCATTTATTTTACCTAATTATGATTTCGGCGCTATAGCCATTCTCTAGTGCATGTAGACATGTTAGCATATATCTAACTTGTCAACGTGACATGTCGTCGTTGAGAAATCGCATTACTGGTCTTAAACGAGTTACTGTACTATAGGGTATGAGTGCCTTTAGAAGGTACATGATATGGCTGACCTGTGCACAATGACTAACCATTAACACTCAGCGTGGCTTACTTAACAGCCAATACATTACTGTGGTATGCATTCAGGCGACGCATGTATGTGGAGAATGCAGGTCACAGCAATGTATGGCTGTTAAATACGACATACTGTGTGTTAATGGTCATGCACTGTGCACTGTGTCAGCTATATTATGTATCTTCGATATTTACCCGTACCTCGTAATACGAAAACTCTTTTATAAGGCCGGGAATATGGTTTTTCGACTGTGACATATCACGTAGAGGGATAAGATACAATGTAACATTTCAACATGCACTTGAGAGTCATGACTGTGTGAAATAAATGAACAGTAATTTATAGTAAAATGGCGGAAATAAAATATATGTTGTGGAGCAAATATTTCCAGTGCCAGAATTCGTTCCACAGCCAAGTAAACCCTCCAGAAAACTTTGTCAGACACGGGCGATACAACCTAATTTTAGTTGTCACTGGGCAACGTGCCTCAGACAAAAAACAAAAAAAGGCCTAGCGTACGTGATAATGTATCTGCCTATGTGGATACTGAGTAAATTCCGTAACTTGCTCGATACGTGCAGGCATTTCCATTAGCAGTCGGTGGGACTCATGCCAACCCAAGAACTGTCCACCGACAGTGGCGTCCACTTATCCGATACGAAGAGCAATGGCGCGTCCCAAGAGACCTGCCACTGGCAGCATCGTGCATAGGAACTGCAGGTAGCTTATATGAGCATTGAGGCTGTCCACCATCTCGCCTCAGCCTTTCAGTTCGTCTGGAGACACTCAGGCAGTCACAGTGCCGATTCTGTGCGATTACTTGTCGTTACTTCGTACAACCCTCACTGAAGTCTAGTAATTTTGACAGTACTTTTGGAAATAGATGCGTTCCAAGTGCAATAAAGCTATGCCGTTCTCTCCTCGATAATACCATTTATCTAGGCAGAATATTTCACATTTAACAATAACACAAGCACATATGACAGTTCCTAGTTTTAAAATTTAAAAGTAATTTCGAGTAAAAGATGGTTCACATTAAGATTTAGACGATAAAAATTTAAAGTATATGGCAATATTGAAGTCTGCTTCATTATAAGAGATAAGAAAAGTATTCTGCTGCAAAGAAGAAAGAAATATCGACTTCATTTTACCGTCTCATTTATGACCAACTTCTGCATAATAGCAACACCAAAATTAATTGCAGTCAACATAAAACATGATTTGGAAAACCTAATCAAATTTGGTGAGAACCCAAAAGTTACTTGTGGAGTGAAACGTTAAATTACTGAATTAAATTCCCTCCAACGGTTTATCGCCGGTTTTGGGGCAGGCTGGCTGTAGCATTTAGTTTGTAGGCAGTCCTGGACTGTTTAATCTGCAATAATGACAAGATATTCCAATAAGCTGCATATACGGGCAGGACACCTGCATAATTAACGTGTTAATCTCGTGCACTGTGGACCTGTTGGGTTGACATTGCGCTCGATATTAGAATGGTGTAACGTCATTACGACGCAAGTGCCGCGCGTTGTACAAACGTATTGACCAGCGTAGATCACATATTTGGAACTCTGAGGATAAATGAACTCCTTCGAACCATCAAATTTGCGCCTTTATGTAGTCCGCGAGTGGCAAAAAAGCTAAATTCCAGCAATAATGCTGTGTCTTTCTTTCTTCTGTTATGTGCAATTTACATGTTATTATGAACCAACTACAACTATTCCTTCGTTGTAGTGCTGAAAGTTATCTTGCCTTATTTTACCTGTCTCTTCACTAGAAAAGTTTTCAACATTTGTTGACGAAATTCAAAAAAAGTAGTCAATGAATAAAGAAATTTTTGCTAATATGTTCTCTGTTATTAATATTCTCAGTGCGAAGCGTTACACCCTACTTAATCCATAAGCTTAGATGTGTTAAGAAAATAAACGCAGAAAACACGAAAGCATCCAAATAATAAACGAAGAAAGTGGGCCAAAATATTGTAATATTCTGCAGTTAAAGTTTGACTTTGTTGATTGCTAAACTTAAAATCTTATCAAGAGTCTTTAAACGCGATACGTGTATCAAAGGATTTGCTTCAAATTCGATAGAAAAAAAAGTAAGATCTGAAACTTAACTTGTTATTGAGTGTCTTAGTGAAGGATCAACATCTCGTCACTTAGGAACATGAAGAAGTGTCTAATAATAAAAGTTAACTGTTTCGCACAGTTCATAGGAAACGATGTCGAAATTCTGTCTTGGACTGTTGGGTCAAACAGCTGAAAGAAATGTTCAGTGTCGTATCTTATGCACTTATGGCAATATTTTATTACTTCATGCATTTGCTTAACCTGTAGAAAGCATGGAATAACAGAAACAACCGTACATGGTACGTAAAAATATACACTCCTGGAAATGGAAAAAAGAACACATTGACACCGGTGTGTCAGACCCACCATACTTGCTCCGGACACTGCGAGAGGGCTGTACAAGCAATGATCACACGCACGGCACAGCGGACACACCAGGAACCGCGGTGTTGGCCGTCGAATGGCGCTAGCTGCGCAGCATTTGTGCACCGCCGCCGTCAGTGTCAGCCAGTTTGCCGTGGCATACGGAGCTCCATCGCAGTCTTTAACACTGGTAGCATGCCGCGACAGCGTGGACGTGAACCGTATGTGCAGTTGACGGACTTTGAGCGAGGGCGTATAGTGGGCATGTGGGAGGCCGGGTGGACGTACCGCCGAATTGCTCAACACGTGGGGCGTGAGGTCTCCACAGTACATCGATGTTGTCGCCAGTGGTCGGCGGAAGGTGCACGTGCCCGTCAACCTGGTACCGGACCGCAGCGACGCACGGATGCACGCCAAGACCGTAGGATCCTACGCAGTGCCGTAGGGGACCGCACCGCCACTTCCCAGCAAATTAGGGACACTGTTGCTCCTGGGGTATCGGCGAGGACCATTCGCAACCGTCTCCATGAAGCTGGGCTACGGTCCCGCACACCGTTAGGCCGTCTTCCGCTCACGCCCCAACATCGTGCAGCCCGCCTCCAGTGGTGTCGCAACAGGCGTGAATGGAGGGACGAATGGAGACGTGTCGTCTTCAGCGATGAGAGTCGCTTCTGCCTTGGTGCCAATGATGGTCGTATGCGTGTTTGGCGCCGTGCAGGTGAGCGCCACAATCAGGACTGCATACGACCGAGGCACACAGGGCCAACACCCGGCATCATGGTGTGGGGAGCGATCTCCTACACTGGCCGTACACCACTGGTGATCGTCGAGGGGACACTGAATAGTGCACGGTACATCCAAACCGTCATCGAACCCATCGTTCTACCATTCCTAGACCGGCAAGGGAACTTGCTGTTCCAACAGGACAATGCACGTCCGCATGTATCCCGTGCCACCCAACGTGCTCTAGAAGGTGTAAGTCAACTACCCTGGCCAGCAAGATCTCCGGATCTGCCCCCATTGAGCATGTTTGGGACTGGATGAAGCGTCGTCTCACGCGGTCTGCACGTCCAGCACGAACGCTGGTCCAACTGAGGCGCCAGGTGGAAATGGCATGGCAAGCCGTTCCACAGGACTACATCCAGCATCTCTACGATCGTCTCCATGGGAGAATAGCAGCCTGCATTGCTGCGAAAGGTGGATATACACTGTACTAGTACGGACATTGTGCATGCTCTGTTGCCTGTGTCTATGTGCCTGTGGTTCTGTCAGTGTGATCATGTGATGTATCTGACCCCAGGAATGTGTCAATAAAGTTTCCCCTTCCTGGGACAATGAATTCACGGTGTTCTTATTTCAATTTCCAGGAGTGTATTTTCCGTCTTCTAAAGGGCATAGCATATCATTTGCTTGCTACTTCATATTACGTAATTTTTTAAGCAATATTACTTCCTCCACCTATTCCCAAAGTAAGTGGAACGACTGACGTGTTACATTACATTCACATCAGTGCTGCGCATAACATTAACTGTGGCTGCGATTACGAATTGCCAGTTCGCGTGCTGTTAAGCGTACACCGAAATTTTCAGCTTTTTTAATAACTAAATGTTGCGAATTTGTTGTTCTCAGGTGCTGGTATGGGGACGGAAAAGGAAACAAAGGAAAGACACGGGTAGAAAGAAATGAGTAAATATGAGACAGTTTAGAATGTGAAGAGATACAGTTTAACTGTTGAACAGAAAGCATACAGCTTAAAGTTAAAGAAAGGACATATACGCCAAACTAAATAGGAAAACTTAAATGCTGTGTGGACGTGGATCTGTTGCGACAACAACAATAAGTTCCAGAAAAAAAACATAGAAAATGTTAGATTTTAAGGTTTATTTCCTAATCTAAATTTGAGCTTTTCTCGCCAATTCAACAAACCACACGACTCAGAAAAATTTAAATGCTATTAAAATACATTGATATTGCTTGAAGATTGCGACGGTAGCGAATGGCTACAGCTGGATAGTTGCTCATCTAAACAGCATCCAATATGAGCAAACCAGTTGTGACTGTACCTGTGTTTAATCGTACTTCGGGTGCTTAGGCCATGCAGGGCTCTGTTTAGGAAAACTGCCTCGATGTATTCGCACCACGCATATCTCCTCTTATGCCGCACAACCAGTCTGATGCAAATAATAGTATGTAAGTGTGATTCTATGCATTGGCTAGAATTTCTAATTAATAAAATTCACGAGCGAGGTGGCGCAGTGGTTAGCACACTGGACTCGCATTCGGGAGGACGACGGTTCAATCCCGTCTCCGGCCATCCTGATTTAGGTTTTCCGTGATTTCCCTAAATCGCTTCAGGCAAATGCCGGGATGGTTCCTTTGAAGGGGCACGGCCGATTTCCTTCCCCATCCTTCCCTAAGCCGAGCTTGCGCTCCGTCTCTAATGACCTCGTTGTCGACGGGACGTTAAACACTAATCTCCTCCTCCTCCTAATAAAATTCACGGAAAACTAAATAAAAGGTAATGAAGAATTTAATGAAAAGATTCTACTTCAACGTCTGTAATTAATGTAGACAACAGAGAACTATGTTGAATAATGTTTATCCAAGAAAGGTCGTCTCAAGCAAAGGGAAAATGATCCTTTGATTATGATGTATAATGCAGGCACGAATACTGATCTAAGATGCAGTAAAGTTAAGTTGAGAGCGTTGCGAGTATAGTAGCAAATTCCCCAAACCAAACAGTCATCAAGGATATGCGAAAACTAAGTCCATTTCGTGATCACAATATACGAAATATTCGCCAGCTCAAAACAGTTCATAATTCAGTATGATGATTCACAAATTTACACCCCCAATAGAAAGAACAGCAAAATGGTTCAAATGGCTCTGAGCACTATGGGACTTAACATCGTGGTCATCAGTCCCCTAGAACTTAGAACTACTTAAACTTAACTAACCTAAGGACACCACACACATCCATGCCCGAGGCAGGATTCGAACCTGCTACCGTAGCAGTCACGTGGTTCCGGACTGAGCGCCTAGAACCGCTAGACCACCGCGGCCGGCAAAGAACAGCATTTCGTTCTCTGTCTATCCTAAGTTCCACAATATAAATGGAAAAAGTTAGAGTCCTACTATGGAGTTCATTCAGACCTCTTGAAATACTAGGGCTGAAACATAAACAGTGGCAACTATTTATTCACAATCGATACAAAAGAGTAACATGTTCGCACCTGTTACTGTCCTTCAAAGTAGACAGCAGCGTTATGAACAACCCGTTGCCAGCGATGTGGAGAGCGTAGTATTCCGTTAGCAGAACCTGTTCTGTTGATGATGCGAGTGGAGCGGTCTACTTCCTGTCGAATCTCTGGAACAGTTTTGAAGCGAATGCCACGAAGTGGTTCCTTCACCTTCGGATTCAAATCAAAGTCACAAGGACTTAAGTACGGTGGATGGAAATGAGCGTTTGCCGTCATTGGCCAGGAGGCCCCTTACGGGGCAGGTCCGGCCGCCTTGGTGCAGGTCTTATTACATTCGACGCCACATTGGGCGACCTGCGCTCCGGATGGGGATGAAATGATGATGAAGACAACACAACACCCAGTCTCTGAGCGGAGATAACCCCAGACCCAGCCGGGAATCGAACCCGGGCCCATAGGACGGCAATCCGTCACGCTGACCACTCAGCTATCGGGGCGGACAGTACGGTGGATGGTAGAGTAGTACCAAATCCCATCGGCCGAACAGAGCAGCCACAGCTTGCGCTGTATGCTACCGCGCTTGTCGTGCAAAATGATGGGTGGGTTGCGCAGAAAGTGTCGCCACTTCTTTCGCAAAGCTGCTGATGATGCTCCAAAAATGGTCAGTAACAGTGTGCATTGACGGTCTACCGTGGAGGAACGTAATGCTTTAGGATAACATCATCACAGTCGTACACGAGAATTACCATAACTTTAGACTGCTCCATTCGCACCATCAACAGAACAGGCTCTGCTAACGGTATACTGCGCCTTCCACATCGCTGGCAACGGGTTGTACACAACGCTGGTGACTACTTTGAAGGGCAGTGACAGGTGCAAACATGTAACTCTTTTGTATCGGTTGTGAATAAATAGTTGCCACTATTTAAGTTCCAACGCTCGTATAAAGTCACTTGAGAAGTTAAGTATGGTAACGGCCATTTTCATCCCAGAATCTATCATGCACTCCATCTAAAACCACATGATACCACAGGCAAGTCTGCATGCTTCCAGAGGGAACATTCAAGTGTCCTCTATGTTCAGTATTTAATGTAAAATTCTCAAACAGGCCATACGCCACACCGAATCTACCAGCCAGACGACTTAATAAAGCACTATATCACAGGAAGATCTGTCTTCCTCAAGAACGAATGTAAAAGTGGCCAGAATCGCTCCCTTGAGCTCTTCGTTCGAAAAGTCCCAGTCTAAACTTGATGCACGTAGTGTTCTGCTAATGTTTGCTTTTCCATTGGCTGAAGACCGTTCCCGACAGTAATACATTGTTCTTCAACGTAACGCATATGATATAGTTTTAAAGATACTGAAAATATTGTTGCATCATTGAATGCGCCTTACTTTTGTGTGGTCGCCAATGTATTCAGATTTTTATTAACATTTTTTTAACCTTTCGAGCGATCCGCTCGCTCTTGAACCTGGACTCGCCCATTTGGGTCACCTAGTTGGGCCTGCTGTAGTGTGCTCTGAGGACAGGACCTGTTAACGTTCAACCATACAACAGTTTCATCTTACCTTGTACTAATACTGGGCAGCCGAATCGCTCGCCTAAATACGTGTAATGTTACGTACCTCCACTTATTGTGGCACATTAGCTTTGTAGCATGGCACATTAAGTCGCACTAAATTTGGCATACTTAAATAATAAATACATACATTATATTATAAATAGAGCACCCTACTTCCATGGCAGAAGAATAGTGTAAGTATCTTTGTGATGGTGTAACGAACAGCATGCACCTGCTAGGATATGTCGTAACATCTTATCGGTGTACATTTACTATATCTAACACAAATCATGAAAATTACTGCATATTAATCAAATGCCCATATAAACATAAATCACATAAGTTTAGGGAAGCTTTCAAGACAACTTGATTTTTGCTCCTATGAAACCACATGTTGCTTTGAACATTGCTTCATGGAACTTCACTTTCTCAGACGCAGCACATGGTCGGTGTTCTGGCATCGAAGTTCAGATTGTTTACAGTCCAGTCACCTCCGTAGAAATTCGTGACCGGCTTGGCTACGTACTGCGCCAGACATGCATCAATCCGCAGTCACCGTCAGTGCTGAATAACGATAGCTTTCGAAATACGACTGTGGTGTAGTTACCAGTAATCATATGACTTCCCAAATCTCCACAGATCAGGCACTGAGCTTCCTTCCCAACAGAAAATATGTCTTTCGTGCTGTGAAATTTGACACCATAAATCGGCTAACATTTTATGACTTCTCTACGATTTTACAGCATATAGAAACTTTAGAATTAATGCTACCCTGTCCGGAAATTGTCCATTTAATTTTAATTTTTAACTCAGTGGATAGCTGAACCATAAATTCAGCAAATGTTCATTCTTGTTTGCACTAAAATATGAATTATCCCCAGACTTTATTCTCATAAACATATTACGAACTTGTCCATAAATTTTATGCAAAACCCTCCAAAAAAATATACATCATAAAATTAACCGACATCATATACTACCAAACCTTCGTTCATACTACACATAACTACACTTTTATTCATACAGACAACTAAATTTTACTGGGGTCTGAAGACCTCCATGCACTAAAATTGGTATGAACAATAACTACAAAGGAACTACACGTATTACACGAGAAACCCATCCAAAATACTTCAACTAACACATTTAAATAACATCTTGAAATGTCACACCAAATCTTACATACACAACAATTTATTGCTATCTTCCGCAATTATCGAAGTTAATTATGTTCTGCCGTCCAGGAGTCGTGTGTGAGTAGTTTTTAAATCTCACCTTTTTGTGTTTTTGAACTGCTAAGAGTCGAGGCCTCTTTCTACTTCATCAACGGACTCTTACACTCACATAAAATTTTTTTGACTACCCGAGAAACACAATTTTTAGTTTCGAGAGACGCACACTTTCTTCATCAATATCGACCATTTGAACACAGTTTTAATCTGCCAGGAAGTTTCATACCAGCGCACGCTCCGCTGCAGAGTGAAAATCTCATTCTGCAAACATCCCCCAAGCTGTGGCTAAGCCATGTCTACGCAATATCCATTCTTCTAGGAGTTCTGGCAGGTTCGCAGGAGAGCTTGTGTGAAGTTTGGAAAGTAGGAGACGAGGTACTGGCGGAAACAGAGCTGTGAGGAGTTTCATACCAGCGCACGCTCCGCTGCAGAGTGAAAATCTCATTCTGCAAACATCCCCCAAGCTGTGGCTAAGCCATGTCTACGCAATATCCTTTCTTCCAGGAGTTCTGGTTATGCAGGTTCGCAGGAGAGCTTCTGTGAAGTTTGGAAAGTAGAAGACGAGGTACTGGCGGAAACAGAGCTGTGAGGAGGGGACGTGAGTCGTGCTTGGGTAGCTCAGATGGTATAGCAATTCCCTGCGAAAGGAAAAGGTCCCGAGTACCAGTCTCGGTCAGGCACACAGTTATAATCTGCCAGGAAGTTTCACGACACTTCAATTTCAACGCCTGTTCAAGTTTCTCAATAAAATCCGAAAACTCGACTACGGAATTTGTCGCTTTGTGGACAAGATCTCATTGTAAAAATTCTGGTGTCTCTTGGGCATCGTAATCTCTGTCAGCACTTCCAGCGGACGGTTTAGCTAGTTCACAGACACAAAAGTGCTGCATCTACCTTCTTCTGGCTTGTAAGTTTGCCTGTTTGGAAACTCATATGGAAGTCACGTTTGTTTTACTTCAGTCCAGAATTTGTTTGGGAAACAACTCTGAAACTTCGTAGGTAGCTAATAAATCACTCATTAAGCTGCGCATTGCCCTAAAGGTGCCTTTCAGCAACCTTACTTTTTACTCTTCTGTCATTCTTCTCACAAAACCATCTCTACATGCAGCAAAAAAGTCAAGTAGACGGTATTTTCCATCACTTGCAAAACCCTTTACCGTTCCTGAATTAACCCATGGAACACCTATCACAGTAGTAGCCTGATTCACTGCTAAAAAGTTTCAATCAGCCTTCATCTCCTTAAACTGTTCTTCATGCTTCACAGCATCTTTATGTAATCTTGATTCAAAATGTTCTTTATTCTTAAGCACCTTCTCATCACATTAATATTACTCCACCTAGCAAATTGTTAGTAGTTACATCCTCAAGTGCATTTTGCCTCATCACAAAATTCTTATTATCGACACCCAGCTCGTTCTGTATCTTTTCGAACTTTTCCATAAAATCTTTTTCTACTGCATCGAATCTTGTTTATCAGGCCAACCTCCTCAGAAATCTTGCCTATGTTTGCCCACATAACTTCTGATTCCGCATCAATAAGCCCACAATATTCAATTTAATTTTTTTCATTTCAACATTTGTATTGAGGTGCGGACTTCCTTGTTCCATCTCTGTTCTCAATGCCCCTACACTAGATTGAATTTCTTGGTAATTTTACAGTAATTGTGGCAGTATATTGTCTGAAAGCTTACGGCCCTCTCTGATTTTGGACTTTCAGCCCCATCAGTAATGTTGTCCCTATGAAGGTTCCTATCACAAAGTTCAGAATTCAGACTAACTGGCCCACCAACATTATCTTAATCGCACATGCTGGCCGATTCCTTAGGTGGTGGGAGCTCTACCACTGACGGTAGGTCTGTGGGTTCACACGTATTAAGACTGTGAGCATAATGCTTAACTTACCAATTATACTGCTTACCGTTGCTGTGCTGCTGCAGCCGAACGTGTAGATACTGCCGATGGCAACGATGATGAACGCAGTCAACGTCGGTGGTACGTCCTGTCATTGCCACTGCTGCTGCTCACACGCCGTCCAAGTCTCTGCTGATGTTGGCTGTGCAAACTCAGGACGTCTATGCATAGCCTCCTCCTCCTTTCTTCAGGCTCCAACTTCTCCAGCCCTAACTATTGCTAACGATCCACATACACGCAACTACTGCAAAATCTTATGCTCTGAGAAGCCATGTAAACTGCCCGTCATGCAATAGACTTGGAACTTGGATAACCGAATACTGAGGCATTGTAACTGCACTTGTACTTATAGTGGGATTAAATTCATATCCCAGGCTAGAAAATCCCAATTACGATGGTACCTATCGGTTATGACTGATTAGTACCTTTTATAAACAGCGTCCCATTATCCAGTGGAATCTTTACCTGCAGTTACACGTACTTTAGGTACTTGGGCAATGCATGGCTCTGTTTAAAAAGACTGCACACGTCTGCCTTCATGCCATACAGCTAATTTGCCGCGAATAATAACCTGTAGCTGTGATCATGCAGTCAATTACTCTATTCATTGGCTAAATTGCGAATGGATAAAATAAACAGAAAATTAAATACAAGCCAATGAAAAATTAAATAAATGGGTTCTATTCTAATGTCTGTAATTAACAGAGACAACAGAGAACTATGATGAATAACTTTTACCCAAGAAAGGACATTTAAAATAAATGGATAGTGATCCTACGATAATCGTGTATGATACAGATACAAATACTAATCTAAAATGAAGTGAAGTTACATTGAGAGCTTTACGAAAATGGTAGCAAAATTCCCAAAATAAATAGTCATCAGTTACATGAGAAAAGTGTCTATTTCGTCATCACGATACAAGAAATAATCGTCAGCTCAAAACAGTTCAGAATTTAATATTATGATTTAGAAATTGACAAACACAATACAAAGAGTACTCTGTATATCCTCAGTTCCATAATTAAAGGGAAAAAGCTAGAGTCCTACTGTGGAGTACATTCAGTCCTCTCGAAATGTGAAATTCCTTGAGAAATGTGTAGCAACCGTTCACCGCTCAGAGTCTGTAACCGATTCCACGAGAAACCAATGGTGCTACATGCACTCTTCCGGCTTCCAGATCGAACGTCCTCTTTCTTCAGGATCTAATGTAGAATCTGAAGTCTCATAGTAAGCGTTCACCACGTGGAATGTATCTGCCTCATGACTGAATGAAGCACTATATCACAGGAACGTCTGGCTTCTGCAAGAACGAATGTAAGATTGACCAGAATCGCTCCTTTGAGCTCTTAAATGTTCGCTAACAGTCAGATCATTCGCAATAATTGCAGATGTTTGTTCAAAAATAAGTAAGCTAAATTCCTGTGCAAGTGAAGTCACGTTAAAGGACAACGAATTGTGTTAAAATTTCTCTAAACAATTATTATGCCCTCTTGACAGAAGCTTCGCTTGGTCCTCTTTTCAGTCGTGGTGTCCACTAACATAGTGACCTGTTTCAAATATGCAAGCTTTTTGGTAGCACTTGCAGTCAACAATTGTATAAAGTTACTGACGAAATAGTAAACTGTTCATTAAACATTTGCATAATAATGTTGTTATAAAAGATGTCATCAGTCAATACATAAAATAGATATAGATGAGTGGCTTTCAGGCATGATGGCTATTGTGCAATGCTATCATCTGAGATATCGATTGTTGAAATCGCATGAAGCATTTAAAAGTTGTTAAATCAGGGGCTCATTGTGAAAGCGTTTATTTTTTGTCAAATATTAACTTCTGTAGTTTTAAAAATATTGAAAATATTGTTGTGTCACTGGACATGTCTTATTTTTTTGGGATCACCGATATGTTGAGATTTGTATTAATATTTGTTTGTAAATTATTATAGACTTCCAAAGTGCTGTAAGAACCCATGCTTCAGCTTGTCTAACGCTCCGCCATGTTTGGTGCATCTTCTCCACAAAGACCATGGGAGCTGCAACCGTCGTAATTCCCAGCTTGGGGATTTACCCATTTCCAGTGACACCGCTTGCCTTTGTACGTGGCGTCGCCCATAGCGGACCGGCAGTGGCGCGCTCTGAGGCCTGGGCCCATTGGCGTTCTGCCATACAACAATTTCAACCCACCTGTTACCAGTACTGAGCGGCCAAATCGATCGCCTAAATATGCGCAACATTACAAGACATAAAAACTGACCGTTCTTCAACAGTGGACGTAAATCTAACTGCGTTGATGTATGCATTTGGTTGCTTTGGAAAAATTCTCTTGAGTATTGCCTACCCAATATTGGCGACGTTAGCACTCACTTTGATCCGTATTCTTCAAAAGAGGTGACATTGGCTCATTAACTTTGGAATCTTATTACGGGAGAAATTTATCTTTGTGCCATAAATATATTTCTTGTACATTTAAGGCTTCTTGTACATTTAAGGCTTCTTTTTTGGCTTGTGCAAAAGATGTGGATAATTATTCGCTCCATGTATTTTATCACTTCCGTCTTCAGAATTTTAATGAGTATATTCGAGACAGCTTTCTTAACCTTTTTTTTTTAATCTACAAATGCTATAAGTGTAGGTTAAGTTCTCTTCATCCTATCTTCTCCAAGATAGCCCCTGTGGTCTGTATTGCGTCATGTCCAGAAAGAAAACTGTTAAACTAGATTCCACTTATCGAAAGGTTTATGAAATTAGCTGTCACATTTGTAAGAAATGGAAACCTAATTAGAAAAGAAAGCGGGATGCAGAAACAGCCAAAAGAATCTGGTCCAACGTTAAGCGTAGAACGAGAATAGACACTGCGATACGAACCAAAAACGTAACTGACAATGTAGACAATGGCAATAATGAAATGAAGAAGAAAAAGGCTGATAAAAAGGATAATAGAGAGAAAGACTGGAATTTCTAGAGATAGCTAATAATAAAGGGAAATAAGGAATGGACAGCACACCTACCTCTAGATAAGGAAGGCTTCAAGAGGAACATACAAATTCAGGAAGACTTGAAAGTGTAGAGCATCCAGAGTAAGACAGCATGTTGCATATTAGCGCAGCGTAATAGCGTGCAACAGCTAACAGAGAAAACTTATGAAAATACGTAGATCATAGAAGAACCTACAGTTCGCGACATGAATAGAAATAGCATATCAACAGTCATGGACATGACAGGAGAAATGGAAAAGTTCGTGGCCGGAGCCTCTACCGGTTTGCGAAATGTGTGAATACGTAGTAATACTATCTAAATCGGATGATATTCAAGTGTTACCATAGGAATAACACACCTGGTTACGCAAACTCATCCAAAAATCTATACAAAAAATTTTCTGTTACAAAGGAAATTCATCATATTCAGCTCAATTTCAACAAATTGGCTACGAACGCACTGGAATTACAGACTCTATTGGACTTCGTTTTTTACGAGGAGGTGGAAGACACTTAACAATGAGCAGTTAATGATGACACATGACCGAATTGTATAAGATGACAGATTACAATGTGCTCACTAGGATTACGTGGGATTCATATACAATCAGATCCTTCTCTAATGGCAATGAAACATAGGCAAATGATTAAAATCTGCCAGATAAATGCGATGTGCAGCGTCATGCTGATGCAAGTAGAGGGAAGTATTAGACGACATGAAGTTCCACATGTGATTCCAGAAATTGGGAGTTACGGCAAAGATCATAACATCAGGTCATCATCCAGAGGCTGCCATTGCGATGCCGGATAAAAATTTTACTGTGACAAGGAAACATCATCTGAGTAATGAACACGCCGTGACAATATTAATAAATAATCTCTTATGAAAACTATACATAGTTAATCAAATTTTCAGTACAGTCAGGAAATACAGCCAAAACTTAAAACAGAGGCTATATTGGATCGACACGACAGTCACATTTTCGTAATAGACACGGATGCGAAATCAACATTGTGGCATAGGAGAATAACGGATGAAGGAGGATTGTGCCTCGAGGGCGCTACACAAGAACGTGGTCTTCATGTCGTGATAAGCTTCTCAACCAGCGTACTTTCAAAAATCGCGCATGTGCCGTAACCAATGTAAATATCATCCTTGTAAACTCGAAAGTAAGTGCCCTCACAGCCGACTGGAAGGTCTGTGATGTTCTTACAAGCAAGAGAAAAGTCATTTACTCCACAATTATAGACGCAGATAATGACTTAGACTACATCATTCAACCTGAGCAACTACAAAATCAACACAAAGGAAATGTGGTTTTCTTAAAGTTATGATTCAAAATAAAACCACTGTCTGGAAGCGGATTTGATGTTAGCACCAAAGCCTACGAATATTTGCGAGGGTTGCATGCGGTGCAAAACAAAGTGGTGCCAACATTTGTTAGTAAGTCAGAAGGGATTCAACCTCCCTGGAGCCCATCCCAGGGGAAACAGAACGATGAGTTTCTATTGAACAATCAAACAAAAATATAAAGAACTATTACACCGCACAAGAATAGAGAAATTGGAGACGTACGAGAAGAACCAAATGGTAACAGATATTTGGGAGCTCACATACAAAGTAGCAACATATAAAATTCGCTCACCCACAGTACTATCGTCCTTCAGACAAACCGATGGCACGATAACGACAGGCTGGGAGATTTCAGTCCAATATCCACTCAGAAGTCTGTTGCCAGCCGATACGACGATGGAAGGCACAGAGTAAATTCAGTATCAGTTGTCTGAATTAACAGAGCAGCATGTGAATGATAGTGTTGCGATTCCACTTCCCGAGGAGGAACTGAGGGTCACAGTAATGAAGTTAAACAAGAAAGCACCCGGACGATAGATTTACGGCAAAAGAGCAGTATCAGCTAGCTAATCAAAATGTACCAAATATAACAGTGTTAACAAACGAATGTTCTTTTGCAGGACGGCTGCATAGAATTTGGAAGATCTTGAATATCACACTAACATACTTCACATGAGAACATACTAAAAAAGGGGGTAACAAAGGCACAAGAGAACCGAAGTTCCACAGGCCGGTTTGCTTCGTATATGTTCTAGGCAAAGTATGGGAAAAGCTTCTTTACTGCCGCTTGACGGATCACGGACAGGCATGAGCTCCATGCAGTACGGTATTCTGAACACCTGACATGAAAAGCAGATTATAGGCATAATGATTGGCATAGCTGGGGCGAATGATAATTAATGGTGGCCTGCCCTGTTCAAAAGATTGAAGCAGATTCACTGCACCAGGTGTCTGTATACCAGCCCACAAGATTATTGCATAGACAGATGCTGGTAGAAGGTCCCGGAAAGAAAATTGTGAAAAGCGTCACCACGATCTACCTGCAGGGCTCTTTTTGTGGTCCAGAGTTCTGGAAAGTTTACATAGGGCAATTACGGAATCATTTTTAGAGTATAACAAACGGTGGAGGTTGCACCCCGTAAGCAAACTATCTACTAATTATAATGCATTCCAACACGAGGAAAGTAGTGGGAAACTTCTTGAAAGACTGTGTAATTGGTGTGTAGAAAACTAACGATAGCAGCATACAAAGCAGTTTATGTCTTACTAAAAGGAACATTACCCATTCAAAATGACTGCCAACCTGTGAAAAGAAAATAATTATACAGGTACCTTGGTACTGGGTTGTTGTAATTAAAGTTCAGCTACTCACGGTGGTCAGTTGTAGGCCGTAATTGGCATATGGCAGCGAAACTTGGTAAATATGCTAATGCTTTAATACGGAACCAATCTGGGTTGGAAAACAAATCGGTTCCAACTGTGGCCACCAGGTGTAAATCTGGCGCTGTATACTGTGCGAATAACGGTATGGCATACACGCTGTCATTTGACTAGCCATAACGTGTGTGAGGAGTATGTCTCTCGAGAAGAGAGAGCGTGTGCTGTTAGTGAATCCGTTTTATGTGAACGACAAAGATTACAATGATACATTGAAAGAGTATCACTGACTGAATGGTCTTAGAAGAAATCCCATGTTTTTAAATGGTTTAAAGAAGGTAATGAAATTTGAAAACACGGGCCAGCTAGGTCTGGCATCTGGAAGAGGAAGGCCTTCTATCCCCACAGACGTTATGGACGAGATTGCTGTTGAGGTAACTGACCATATAGGACCTGCCCCGAGTAGTGGTAGTGCTCGTGCAGTGCCTCGAGGTCTGTCCATCCCATGGTCAACAGCACGGAAAGTTTTGCGGCCTATTTTACACTGGTACTCGTACAAGAACCAGACGATGCAGTAACTGAAACCTCAGGATCCGCAGCAACAATCTGAATTTGCTGTATGAAGTGACCAGGCGAAGCGGAAACGCAGAACTGCCCAGTTTCAGTGACTGTTAAACCATGTGTTGTGCACCAAGAGCCATTGCACTCGCCCTATGAGGGTGTGTGGCGTGGATCCACAAACACCTTCATTCTCAGTCTTGTTTGAAGAGAATGTATACCCAGAGGGCCTATCACGTGTACCGTGATGTCTACAGGCTATCGAGATCTCCTCGTATAGCATGTGATTGCTGATTTGGAAGAGCGACAGCTATGTGTAAACCACTATATCCATGCAGGACGGGGTAACACCTCACCCCGCTCGCCCAGTGAAAAATTTTTTTAATGCAACCTTCCACGAGCTTGTTGTCTACAGATGTTTTCCAGATATATTGCCTGGAGGATCACTTGATCTGAATCCATGTGACTTTTGCCTCTGGGGATGTCTGAAAGAAGGCATTTACCCCGAAGATGTTCGTCTTCTACCCCATCTCAAGGCAAGCATACAGGAACAAGTTGCTCAGATTCGACCGAAACTACTCCGAGCAACTGTGAATCATGTTGTTTTCCGGTGCTCAGCTGAACAAATTGTGCAAGCAGTGGTAAATAGTAAAATCAACACTAAGCCTTTGTCACTTGTTTGACCTTTTTTCCCATGTCCTGTTGCTAATCTATAAGATATAGAAATATTTCTATACATCTTTATAGCATTCACAACTTCAGATCTGCAACTACTTGCCAATATTGGAACTAACTCTTTTCCAGCATAAATCTGTTCCACATTTTAATGCATTCGCTGCCCAAACTAGTTGTTTGTTGGTAGCTACTTTTCAGTTATAACCACACTGTATAAACATACATGGAAAGGAACACTTTCATGAACATGGAGTAATCGCTTGCTAGAGAGGCATTAAAATTCTGAACAAAATAGCAACAAATAATTACTATTAAAAACAGTCTTGATCACGATTTATTTAACAAGGTGACCGGTTTCGACCATTACTGTGGTCATCTTCAGACCATTGAGTAGGAACCTCTTTCTGTTGAAGAATCACTACTTCTTCAACAGAAAGAGGTTCCTACTCAATGGTCTGAAGATGACCACAGTAGTGGTCGAAACCGGTCACCTTGTTAAATAAATCGTGATCAAGACTGTTTTTAATAGTAATTATTTACAAGACATTGATCACTGCTGTTCCCGTAATGCATTCAAAAGTAAAATAGCAACAATTTGGCTGATAAGCTCTAAGCTGTCTCTTAAGTGCAGTAAGAACGTACAACAAAGCATTCTCACTCACTGTTGTGGGCTACGGTTCGAGTGTTTTGGGCTCCAGAGCCAGAAAAGTACAGGCTCTACTGCGAGCACAAGTAAACTCCAGTTCCTGACACGCGTGTATATAGGCAGAACAATACTGACCGAGGTGTTACTGATGGTACTACGCTTGCTACCTCTGGATGTAGACGTAAGAAAGAGAGGTGCATAATACTGGCTCAAAAAGAAGGGAAAATGATGAGCTAAAGGAGATAATGGGCACAAGAGCCATATCGGATTAAGAAATAATGACGTGACCTGATACATGCCAGAAACAGGAAGGAGGACTTATCAGTTCCTTCCTAACAAAAGATAGATCCACATTACTTCCAACCAGAAAAGCTCCAGACTGCCTGACGGTACATGGTCCATACGTATCTACATATATATCCACATCCACGTGATACTCCGTAAGCCACCTAATGGTGTGTGGCGGAAAGTACTTCTGGTACCACTAACTGGTACCCTATACCCTATATCACTCATACATAACGAGTCGGAAGAATGGTTGTTGGTAAGTCTCCCTATTGGCTCTAATTTCTCGATTCTTAGAGACGTATTTGGGATGTAGTAACACATTGTCCGACTCTTCCCGAAAAGTGCTCTATCGAAGTTTCAATAGTAACCCTCCTGTATCGTCTGCCAATCAGGTTTATTGAGCATTTCGGTAATGCTCTCACACGGATCAAACGATGCCGTGACGAAACGCGCCGCTCTTCATTGGATCATCGCTTTATCGTCTATCAGTCATGACTGGTAAGGACCCCATACTGATGAACAATACTTCAGAACCGGACGACCGGAGCCTTATAAGCCACTTCCTTTGTAGGAGTTTACATTTCCTTAAGATTATACTTTGAATCTCAGTCTTGCGTCTCCTTTCCTCACTCTTTGTTTTATGTGGTCATTTCACATAAGAGCTCTGGGCAGTTAGTCCTAGATATATGGCGGTAGATAGTGTTTCCAGCAGTTTCCTAACAATAATGCTGTTGTACATTAGCGGCTTTCTTTTGCTGTGTATGTGCACTATGTTACATTTATTTACGTTTCTCAGGCTCTCTGGCTCTGAGCACTATGGGACTTAACATCTGAGGACATCAGTCCAGCCGGCCAGTGTGGCCGTGCGGTTCTAGGCACTTCAGTCTGGAACCGCGTGATCGCTACGGTCGCAGGTTCGAATCCTGCCTCGGGCATGATGTGTGTGATGTACTTAGGTTAGTTAGGTTTAAGTAGTTCTAAGTTATAGGGGACTGATGACCTCCGATGTTAAGTCCCATAGTGCGCAGAGCCATTTGAAACATTTTTGTCATCAGTCCCCTAGAACGTAGACCTACTTAAACCTAACTAACCTAAGGACAACACACACATCCATACCCGAAACAGGATTCGAGCCTGCGACCGTTGCGGTCGCGCAGTTCCAGACCTAATCGCCTAGAACCACTCGGCCACAACGGCCAGCCGTTTCTCAGGATCTACACCATTCAACAGTCCTCTGCTGGTCATTCAGCAGTTCGATTTTGTGTTCTGACGTTAGTCTTAAGGAGCAGCCAACACATTTTACTGAACCATTCACATACACTGTAAACAATGATTGTCAAATGTTCAAATGTGTGTGAATTCCTAAGGGACCAAACTGCTTACGTTATCGGTCCCTAGACTTACACACAATTAAAACCAACTAAGGCTAAGAACTCCACACACACCCGTGCCCGAGGGATGACTCGAACCTGCGGAGGAGGGGCCGAATGATTGTCGTATCACACTTCCTTGGGGCATTTCGGAAATTAGCATCGCATCTGTTAATTTTATTCTGTTAAGAGTGGCTTGTTGCGTTCTGTCTGCAAGGAAGTCTTCAGTTCAGTCAAAAATTAGTCCTATACTCGATAAGCTCGAATTGTTTTCATAAACGGCAGTGCTTACTGAAAATATGGCAGAAACTTGTAAATGTGGAGCAATCGACACACCAGACCGGATCGTCTGGGAGTGTACCATTAGACACGATTTACAGAGCAGGAGAAGAAAGTCTTTGGTAATACAACAGTCTACAACGTAACGAGTGAGAACCTGTGGCACAAGTTCAACTGGCTGACAGCTACATTATCAGCTTATTATCTGCAAGCCTACAAGTTCGAGAGACAACCAAGAAGAAGCCATATATCGTGACAGCGAGAAGCTCAATGGCAGAAAATCCACCTCTAGCAACCTTCTGGAACCAGTGTGGAGATGAGCCTCGCGGAGGACCACGGGGGATTTCCTGACACTCTGAAAGCCATCTCCAAATCTCTACACCTTGGGAGACACAGCAGCCCCGTCCCTGTGAATCCTGAGCTGTGCCTCATGGAGCAAGGGGTTAACTATCCAGACAACTGAAGCATCTACCTTTGTTCTACCGTACCAAGTACTAAGTACAGTAGTGAAGTGTAGTGTAATGCAGTCCAGTGCAGTGATGTATAGCAGTGTAGTCCAAACTTAAGAATTATAAAATTTGTGACGCAGCAGGGCAGCATTCTGAATTCCGGATGGACACATATCTGTGCGCACATGGCCAAAGAGTGTTTGTAGAGTTTTCTTTCTATGTATTATACGGAGAATCTTATCGGGAAGAATAGAGATGGAGGGTATAATAAGTGAAGACGAAAATGGCTTTAAAACAGGGTGCTCATGTACTAATTGGATATTCATATTACGGAATAGAGAAGAGAATTGCCGCACGGGTAGAGAAGCATTTAGCCTTCGTGTATCAGCAAAAGTCTGATAGTAGGGTAACACAAACTAGATATGGACAAGTGTGAAGAATAGTGGCGTGCCAACAATTTATAAGTAGGCAGTTACACAGTTCTATACGGACTGTTCGAGTGCCGTCGAAGTAGGTAATTCAGTGTACAGGAGTCACCTGTTATAAAAGGGCAACCCCAAGAGCGTGCTATGGCACCGATGCTATTTATGATCTATGAGCAGGCAGCACTAAAAGCCTGGAGGAACAGATGTGGAGGCATGGGAGCCCCTGTGGGGGGAAGTAATCGTGTACACACTTCTCTTCGCTGACGACCACATCATCGTAGTAGGAGCCGACGTTGATAATGAGCACATGCTTCGAAAGTTAAACGTGAAATACGAAAGATGGCGCCTCACAATAAGAACGGCAGAAATGGAACAACCGAAGGTTAGCTTCAATACAATAGTGGATCTGGAAGTTGGAGTCCGTAAGATCAGTTAATGTGTCTTTTAAGTACCTGGGGGGGTATGATACTATCAAACGGAAAAAGTGAAGGTGACAGTTATTAAGATAGGGCAGGGCAGTAGAGCCGCACAATAACTAGAATCAGACCATCATCGGACCATCTCAGCTAAGTTTCTGAGTAACTACAGTGTCAGTTTTTGTGCCCGTTGACGGTCTAATCCTAGATCGAAATTCATCATCTGTAATGAAACGGACCGTTACAGCTGTGTATTGCAAATTGCAGGTCTTAACATTCATTAAAGCTGTACATTACAACCTGCATAAAATATGCAGATGATATATCGTTAGGTTGTTGAAAACTTCTCTTCATACTGAGATTAAACATGGGTAATAAACAAGTATTAGACAGAAACTTTGCTTGCAATAGAGATGCACCTTTGGAGACGAAGCTATGTCATCTCCGTGCTGAACCATCCACCGAATACAAAATAAGAAAGGCTATTCCGAGTCATCAATTAAAGGCACTAAAGAGAAGAAACCTCTAAATTGGTATCGACATCTGGAACGGATGGACGATGGCCGATGGCCAAAGACTGTGTAGCTGTGGCTCCAGCCGGAAACTATAAAGATTGGGCCACCCTGAAGTTGTGAGGTGCGGGACGCGATAAATGTCGGGGTTCTACAAGAACGAGGCTGGTATGATCGGAGGAAGTTGTGTACGGGGATCAAGATTCGGCGCCAACCGACAGATACTCGCAAGATGATGATTATTTCTTTATCATGCAGATATTTTCTCTAGACGTTTCCCCCTTAATCACCATAGTGCTTTGATATACTGACACATTCGAAATTCTGTCAAAATATTTTATGCTATGCTCGTGCCAATTCAAGTACTACTTTTACTCTGTTCTTGTATCTACATCGAAGCGCCAGAGAAATTGTTATAGGCATGCGTGTTCAAATACAGAGATACGAAAACAAGCAGTATACGGAGCTGCTGTCCGCAACGCCTGCAGCAGACAACAAGTGTCTGGCGCAGTTGTTACATAGATTACTGCTGCTACAATGGCAGTTTATCAAGATTTAATTGAGTTTGAACGTGGTGTTATAGTCGGCCCACGAGCAATGGGACACAGCATCTCCGAGGTAGCGATTTTCCCGTATGATCATTTCACGACTGTACCGTGAACATCAGGAATCCGGTAAAACATCAAATCTCTGACATCGCTGCGGTCGAAGAAAGATACTCCAAGAATGGGACCAACGATGACTGATACGTGTTAGCGTGCGAACCATTCAACGAAACATCATCGGTATGGGCTTTGGGAGCCAAAGGTCCACTCGTGTACCCTCGATGACCGCACTACACAAAGCTTTACGCATCGCTTGGGCCCATCAACGCCGACAATGGACTGTTGATGATTGGAAACTTGTTTCCTGGACGGACAGGTTTCGTTTCAAATTGTGTCGAGTGGACGGACGTGAACGGGTTTGGAGACAACATCATGAATCCATGGACCATGTATGTCAGCAGGGGACTGTTGAAGCTGGTGGAGGCTCTGTAATGATGTGGGGTGTGTGCAGTTGGAGTGATATGGGACCTATGGTACGTTTAGATACGACTCTGACAGGTGACACGTACGTAAGTATCCTGACTGATCAGCTGCATCCATTCATGTACATTGTCCATTCCGAAGGACTTGGGGAATTCCAGCAGCACAATGTGACACCCTACACGTCCAGAGTTGCTAGAGAGCGGCTCCTGGAACACTCTTCGGAGTTTAAACACTTCCGCTGGTCACCAAATTCGCCAGATGTGAACATTACTGAGCATATCTGGTATGCCTTGCAACTTGCTGTTCAGGAGAGATCTCCACCCCCTCATACTCTTACGGATTTGTGGACAGATCTGCAGGATTTATGTACTCAATTTCCAGAAGCACTACTTTAGACATTAGTCGAGCCCATGTCACGTCGTGTTGCGGCAATTCTACGTGCTCAAGGGGGGTCCTACAGGATATTAGGCAGGTGTACCAGTTTCTTTGGGTCTTCAGTGTAGACAGTAGACTAACATAAAATAGCAAACAAATAAGAGATGTTTCAGCACTGTAAATATCTATTTTCTCAACTAGGGTCCACAACCTCTTATTGAAGCAGGACCTTCACTCGGCGTTACGAAGCTTAGCTCATCTCTTTCCTACATTAATGAGCCAAAACATGAAGAACACCAATCAGTTGTTCTGCATTCAGGCTGATTGGGTGGCAATGATAAAACTCATGCATCAGGCAAGGAATGACTTTATTGCTCATATGACTCGTTTCGGAATTTATGCATCATCAGATATCGAAGTGCGTTGCTGCACTTAGATGTGGCGCTTAATGGAACAGACGTTCGCAGGCTGTAGTTTTTGAATCATACGCTGAAACATATGACAGTTTTTTCTCTACTTGAAATTGTATTTGTGAGCAAAACTATGACACATAATGAAAACTACATTAAACTTAAGTTCTAAAAATATAAATAAATACCACTGCAAAGCATAGAATATTACCATCATTAATAATTTTATTTGAGAATTTTACTTTGAATAGTTTCTGAGCAACGAGTCTCAGAATCGCGTGACTTTACTTAATTACGGTGCATTTGGCCCTTAAAAACCGGACGCACTTGTTTATCAGAGCTGCGAATTTACAAGAGGTATCACATACGGCGGCCGGGCAGCATTATAGAGCTGTGGGCGTCGTTACGTGCCTGTGCTGTAGTAACGGCAGTTGCACGTCCAGCACAATTATAAGTATTATTGGCATCTTGCAGGACCTAAATTCCAGGCTACGGTAGAGCTACGGTATAACAATCGACGATTGGAAATACTCTGCGGCATCATGATACGTCTGTCATGGGTATTATCGACACTACGGTGCCCATTCAGGTTACTAGCTGTAGGCGTTAAGTTTAAAGGAAGTGGAGTGCTGTTAAAGCATTACAACTTTGTAAGTTTAATAACAATACATTTAACGAAATCGCCCGTCTCTGACAACGTACCTAATGCCGCTGAATCAGTACGACTATAATAAAGGATGCAGGTAACCTGCATCCATCGCAAAGTACGCCCTTACTACATCAGCGAAAATTAAGAAGTGGTCTCTATGTAGCAGCCAAGCTCTAAATCGGTACTAACGCAGAAGGATATGTGAGAATCTGCAATACATCTTTTGTCGAAGGAATCCAAATCATCAAAACTGTTAAAGTCATTAACGCGTGAACAAACAGAAAAAATAGTCGTAACGAACTGATCGTACTCTCATTTGGAAGTCGATGTAACATGACACAATTTCAAATTCATCAATGGACTATTGGCCACGAGAATGATCCGCATAGACAATTCCTTTAAGATAATTTCATTCATTTGCATAACAGTTGTTCAAACTAGCGTCCGCTATCTTCTATGAGTAACATTGTCACAGCCACCATAATTTACGCTAGATGATCTTTAACACGCAAGAAATCCAGTGGGGTCCGAAGAGATGAAAGAGTTGAGCACAAAATGGGACATCTTTCAGGGAGAATGGCGCTAGCGTTTAAGAACAAAAAGTTTAAAACAGGGTGTGGTACCATCTTTTGGGCTAAATATGTTCACAAAGACCAGGTGAGACACCTCCTTTCAGTCACACAATGTACACTGACACGGCTAAGCGAGGAGAAACCAGACGCAAGTGAATTAACCAGTCGTTGAACATTCCTACCCACAAGTTCATAGCAAATTTATGTTAGTACCTTTTTCCACTTTAAACTGGGTATATATCACCATAGGGATGGTTAAGTATTTAGTATCTGGTGAAACGACTCCAAGCGATAAAAGGACATATGCAGAAAATAAGAACCGAAACATCACCTTTGCGGATACCATTGGCTCAACACGATACAAGGTCCGATGTCGGGAGGAGTCATGGCTTGCATTTCTAATGGCGGCTAGAGCTGCGACTAAGATAAAACAACTGCAAAGTATCAGCTTGGTGGTTTGAGTGATAGCAACTTTGTAGTGATTAGGAAGAATTCGGAACTAGTTGCCATTCACCAAACACCCGAGACGAAACTGCGACCAGATGGACGACTGTGCGGAGGGTGTTGTATTTTTCGAAATACAATGGTGAACGTGGGAAGTAGTACACCATGGGGGCTAGTTGGATATTTATAAAATTTTGAGCCGATGTACATCATACATCATCAGCACCAATACGAAGTGTGACCCGCGTGTGCTCACTTCCACTTATTCGGTGGGGCATCAATCGAAGCAGCATCCAACTGTCAGCTTGAATTATTTACTGCCACGAAGATCACTGGCTGGAGGTATCGCTGTCTAGATATAATTTATAGGTGACAAGTTAAAGGTCCAGTTTGGCCGAACAGGGACCTATACATTCTCACAAGACTTTTGTGGAGTAAACTGCAGTGCAGGACCTTGTATAATCTATTTGAACAAATCGCTTAGTGCCCTACTCATGAAGGGTTGAACGTCCTTGCCACATTATTGGTGAGCATTCTGCCTCTGTTCACCAATCACTAAATCAGTCTTGTTGTCATATCCAATAGCTGCCCAAAATATGATTCGGAGAATTATGTGTCTCGAGAATCGCTGCTCATGCAGTATCTCACCAGGCCGTCTCTACGGATACTTTGGCGTCGATTTGACCACCACAACCAGAAGCAACACCGCAGAAGGCCAATCAATGTCTCAGTCTGTTGTGGCGCTGCATCATGCAAATATCTGCTGTACATATGTTAGGAATGAACAACACAAGGTATTGTGCCCTGAATCTCCAACTTTATGAATAAAGATATTTCTTTATTTATGATGACTTGTCACCAAGGAAAGAACATGGAGTTACAGATAAGTTACAGATATGAAAATGACAGTAGCCGAAATGCTGCAAACAAGTATCCTAAGCGATCTAGGAAGGCTTATTCATAAAGGCCACAACGACCGCTGACTCATTCAGGAAACGTATTTTGTTTATCAGTCAGCTTCAAACAATCTGTTCCCCTATGTTTCTTGCTGATACTGTGTCTGTAATCCCTGCTTGGATTTAAGGTGTTGTCAGCCTATTCGTCAGAGCTACTCGGTCGATCTTACGATCTTCTCATAGTCTAATCCATCTGGAAACACTCATACCTATTGTTCTCACCAAAATGTTGCCCTGTTCGACCTCAGCAATACTCGTTACGAAGTCATTGAACTACAGTCAGCTGCCTGAGCGATCTGTCGATTCGTTAACACCGTTTCACTCACGAGAGCCACTTTCTGTCTGAAAGATGGTGACAGGCTGCAAATTCACGCTCCCTGGCCACGCGATGGTGTGATTTCTGCCTGAAAAGTTCCAGCAACGACAGACACAGCCAGCAGCCGTCGTGAACTCACACTATTTTCGCCTGTAGAAATCGTCTTTCTCTGTTCTCAAAATGCTGAAAAACTAGTTTGTTTTATACATGAAATTTTAATCAGTACTCCACAGTTTTTAATATATTGTGGGAGTGAAGAGTAATCGATGTGTTACAAATATTTACTATCAAAAACAGCCTGATCACAATTTATTTATTAAGTGACCGGTTTCGACCACTACTGTGGTCATCTTCAGACCAATCAGTAAGAACCTCCTGCTGGTGGTAAATCAGTAGTGATATACCACCAGAAGGAGGTTCTTACTCATTGGTCTGAAGATGACCACAGTACTGGTCGAAAACGGTCACTGTAATAAATAAATTGTGGTCAAGACCACAGGCTTGAAAGCAGAGCAGTATCAGCGTTCCCTTAAGACACACCCGGATATCAGTGCGTGTCAAGGCGCCGCTTCCGGACAGGGAGGTGGTCAAGCGCTGGATCGAATCTCCCCGTTTGCCGGACGGTCTCGGTGCGTTTTGTAGGGTTTCCCACACCCTACTTGGTGAATATCGGGCTGATACCCAAAATTTATATTTATAAAATTTTAAAAATATTGAAAACATTAGCTCACTTCCTCACGAAATGATGCTACACGCAGTTGGAGCAAAGGCATGTCGTGCCAGGGCAGGGTGGAGCGGGGGGGGGGGGGGGGGAGTTTGTGACAGCCCGCTCACCCTTTAAATTAACCAAATCCGTAGACAACCATGCTGAACTTGCGCCGATGTTGACAAAGTCACAACGAAAAGAAGAAGATCAGCGTTCGGCCAACCTACTCAAGGTGTAACACTTACCACTTTCGTAAGGTGTACCACATTTTGAGTGATATCGGGAGGCGTATCACTACTCACAGCTTTCGCTTCCGGACCAGCTTCGCCAGCAGAATGATATTCATTCTACACTGGGCTTACAAACATTACAGGATCAAAAACACTTATGGCCTGAACTGCTGATCGACGCAATCGTCTTGCTTGTCACTAGACTGACACCTTCGGGTTGAATACTTGAAAAATATTGATAGACTAAATATAAATATCGGCATGAAGCTGTGTTTTTATGTTTTGTTTGTGCTGTGTCAGCCGGCCGCGGTGGCCGTGCGGTTCTGGCGCTGCAGTCCGGAACCGCGAGGCTGCTACGGTCGCAGGTTTGAATCCTGCATCGGGCATGGGTGTGTGTGATGTGCTTCGGTTAGTTAGGTTTAAGTAGTTCTAAGTTCTAGGGGACTTATGACCTAAGATGTTGAGTCCCATAGTGCTCAGAGCCATTTGAACCATTTTGTGCTGTGTCAGAAGTAGTACGTTTCAGCGGTGTGCCGTTCATCAGGTCTAACTTATGACGAATATCGTGTACTTTATGGAAAGTAATGTGTAATGCTGTGCTGCAGTTGTCTTGCGAACAGAAGAATTAGGAGAAAGAAAGAGGAGCCGACAGTACTCTAAAAATTACCCGGTAACGGTATTGTAATGTATCGTGACAAACAGCGCAGTTGCAGAAACCGGTTATGTAGTGCACCACCGAATCAGAAAGCCGCGAAAGAAAGGGGCCCTTACAGACTTCTCCGGCAAACAAGGGAGAAAGTGGAGCGGCCTGGTGGCTGCCGCGCGGCAAGATGGATGGCCGCAGGCGGCGCGGCTGCGGCGGCGCCACTGGAGCACAATACGTGCGGCCGCAGCTTTTGTCTCAGGCGGGGCCACACCGGGGGTCGTCTAAAACCCCCCGTCTTCACGAATACTTTGCTGTGCCGGCGTAACATTTGCTACACAGTACCCACCACGGTGGCCAAAAGCTGTTGAGCCATATGGGCTCCAAAAGTATGCTGCGTGGAATTGACACGGAGAGTAATTTTGTTGGCGCCGTGTTACTTCCATATGATAGACAATACGGTGGTGTACTAACTTTGTAGGTGTACGGCTAGGTTGGGAATTCCCCAAGGAAATGGGAAGTTCACGAGAGATTCACATGACAGACACACAACCCAAATACCTTCACAAGCGTCAGAAGTACATTATGGAGGAAAAGGACCACTCACAATCGTCAACATTAACATGGAATTAACACTGCTGATTACAATGTGACGCTGTTTCTGCAGAGTATTAACAGTTTGAGAAAACGGTCGAATATTAGAAAATCACTACTTGTTAAAACGTTGGAAGTGGGATAGACTGAGATAGCAGGTTTTTAAAAATCTATATGGTACAAATAAAACGAGGGATAGCATGGTATGGTTAAATTCAGGAGCAAATATTTTTAGGAAGGGAGTAGGATGACATACATTGGCTCTGAAAAGCCAAAATCGAAAAAGTAACTGAAATAATGGAACAATTAAACGCTGTCGGGAAAGCAACTTAAGAGATGGATGGTTGATGAAAGGCAATACTTCTGCGACAATACCAGCAGAGGACAGAGAAAGTGTAGTATTTTACCCACTTCTACCAAAGCTGTAACCTCCTAATATCGTTTCCGTGTTTTTTTTTTGTTTTTTTTTTTTTTTTGCAATAGTGCAAGAGTCTAGAACGTTTGTGATACACCACACAAATGTTACCGTTGTACTTCCTTCTCTCATACAGATATATCCTTATCCCATTCATGGTTTCCGATAACTTCTCCTTCACCTTCATGTATACAATCTTGTTTGTCGTAATACTCAATTACCTGCAATCGGTGCGTTGTTGAACCAGCCACGAAGCTGCGTTGCACTCTTTTTTGGTCTGTGTTTTAGAACTCCCGTTAAATACTACGAGAATATAGACTGAATTTTTAACCATGAAAGCAAATATTGAAAATATGTCTGTCATTTCAATATTGTCTCGATCACTACGTCTCAGAAGACAGAACCACACTAAGACCTTTGAGGGAATTCTGTTGTTGTGTAATTCTGTTGTTGTGTGTCTATTGATCGTCGCAATAGGAGAAATCCATATCACAAATCCACCATGACAGTTGTTTTGAAGGGTTTGTGCCTTTCGATAACTTTTTAATGTTGTTGGCTAAATGACCCTTATTTAATAGATATTCTTAATGTGATACATGATTTTGGTTTATTCGAAAACAGACATTCCGGGCGGCCTTGTATGGAAACTATAATGTTGTGCCATATGGGATGAACTAGCCCTGACTACACATATTGCGCCGCGATCGTGCACTGGATGCAAGGCGGAAAACGTGAAACGACTCAAGAATACATTTATCCTCTTCTTAAGACTGTCCAGAGCATGTCCCTTTAAGGAAGCGTAGCCTTATCTGATCTCTGACCCACTAATATTCGGGAATAGAGACTTCATAAAGGCGTGACACGAATGTTTGTCTGGGCAACCCGAATGCGAACTTGCATGGAAAACACGTAGGTAGTAAGGGTGTGTGTTGTAAATGGTGCGGATTTTAACTATGTTTATTTCAGTATTGTGTGACAATGGCCGAGAGTTCGAGAAGTATGCATTCCACAAGGAGAGTTGTTGCCACCCTTATAAACTGTTTGGTAACTGACTGCCAATAGCAAAGAAGCCTATTGATCATTTGTAGTGATTCGCTTTCTGCCAAGGAGAGTGCTGTCAACGGATCAACTACCAAGTGAAGTCTTCTGTGTAAGGGACGCACTGTTAGAAGACGCAAGGTGAGAGGAAATAACCTTCAAGGGGTCTTCCTTATGCATACGTGTCCAGCTGTGTGAAATTTGTCGCTGTTACAACCAGTCTACATCATCATGTTTTGACAGTAACGGCAGGTGGATGTGTTCCAGCGACAAGTGGCTTAATCTCCTGAACAAAACTTACGAAGTCTTAACACAACAAATGCGACACAACAGTTATCAAAGATTGCAATTGTTCGTTTTACAATGCAAACGTTGAAAGCTACCACTCCCTATTGAACTAACCACAAGTGTTAGCACAGGAGAGTGAGTCCTGTTCATAGCCTGATACATACCGCAAACAGAAAATATTTATTGATAACGCGATCTGACTTCGACGATCTGACTTTCGACTAGCAGTAGGACAGCAGAGCTTCCACAACGTGCAACAATGGCACAAAGTTACTCGGTCGTAATACTATACGAACATTGACTATACAGGGTGATTCACCTGCCCCTACCGCTGGGACTTATGGAACCTGCAACGCCTTCAAAAACCCATGTGCGAGATTTTCACATTCATGTAGTCCTACAGAAAAAAATGTACGGGACCTTCCTGTAGGAAATTTAATGCAGGTAATTTTGTACTGCGATACTTTACATCTGAATGCCTCGTTTCTCAAGTTATTAAGTTATGCCTTTGAAGGTCACTATTGTACGTTTTTTAGAATAATTCGGAAACTACAGCCTATAACAAAAACCTGTCCCAGCACAAAATTCAATTACATCAAATTTCCTACAAAAAAAAGGCAACGGCCTTGCCGCAGTGGATCCGCCGGTTTCCGTCAGATCACCGAAGTTGTGCGCTGTCGGGTGTGACCGGCTCTTGGATGGGTGACCATCCGAGCCGCCATGCGCTGTTGCCATTTTTCGGGGTGCACTCAGCCTCATGATGCCAATTGAGGAGCTACTCGACTTAATAGCTCCGGTCAGAGAAAACCATCATAGCGACCGGGAGAGTGGTGTGCTGACCAAAAATTGTTCAAATGGCTCTGAGCACTATGGGACTCAACATCTAAAGTCATCAGTCCCTTAGAACTTAGAACTACTTAAACCTAACTAACCTAAGGACATCACACACATCCACATCCGAGGCAGGATTCGAACCTGCGACCGTAGCGGTCGCTCGGTTCCAGACTGAAGCGCCGAGAACCACTCGGACACACCGGCCGACGCGGTGTGCTGACCACAGGCCCCTCCTATCCGCATCCTTACTGAGGATGACACGGCGGTCGGATGGTTCCGATGGGCCACTTGTGGTCTGATGACAGAGTGCTCCTTCAAAAAAGGTCCTGTTCATTTTTTTTTCTATAGCACTAATAGTTTGCGTATAGCGAGTGGGAGAATGTGCAGATCTAGCACGTGGTATTTGAACGCATTGCGGGTTGCATAAAACTCATAGGTAGCAGCAGCTGAATCACCCTGTATAAAGTAGCAAAACCTGTCTATAAGTTATAACTAAGTAACAGACGCTAATCAGACAAAGTGAATCAGATCACAATGCGTTATAAAGCTAATAAAAGGGTAAACATTGATCCACATCTAACGTGCAATATTTTCGCATGAATAGCAATGAGAAACAGTGACGACTTTTGACTGGAGAAAATAGTTTTATGAAGCTCATTCGTATGAAAATAGCTGTAATGGAAGCTGCTGTACGCGTCTCATCATTTACACCGAAGTTCTCTGTTCAAAAGATTCCATCTCATACACGGAAAAAATGCTTGAATTACTATTTGTTACCAGCCTGCTGCCCATTTGGAAGACAAGGCGAGAAGGACTGAAACTTTGTGGTTCAAACAGCATGCTGGAATCGATCAAAGTTATACACTCCTTGCGTCTCCATTGGCCCACTCCGGTCGATGTCTTAAGCGCCTTGGTGAGCGAGTCATAATTTCCGCATTTGACAAAGATGCAACGAGTAAAAACAAATCGATGCGCAGATTGATTATCTGCCACTGACGAATGAATATCAGCATGCGTTTTTCATATCTATTCACATGAAACAGCGCTCGCAATGAAACGGCCGTCTTTTAACCTTCCTCAAACAATACTTTATTTGATAAGCTCATATTTTCTGTCCTTCTCTATTCGATCGTACAGGTATATTACTCGTATTTTGCCAGTGTATTAGGCAGAGAAATAGGTCTATACAATCTGTTAACTGAAAAAATTATAATCCCCTTTGCCTCTTTCCATATGTTTGGTATCCCGTCCTGAAACAAACACGTGATTAATATTGCACTTTTTGGTATTGAATGATGTGAATACGTTCCGATGGTTGACCTTCAGAGGCGGGAGCCTCTCATTCGTTTAGTAATAGCTATACCAACATCTTCTTGAGGAAATAGGGAAACCATTCCATTGTTGCTCCATGCCTCATTCATGTTTTGTCTTAATTGACTCCATAAATAGTCTACATGGGATGTCTAGCACACATGTGACATCATTGTAGTGGTGGCTGATGTGGACTTTGCACGAGAACTGCATTTTGACATGTACACGCCAGCCGCAGCGTCCAGATGCTTATTGCCTTCTGAGGCAATGGGTTTCTAGAGAACGAAAGCCGACACAGTACCACATGTGGTGTGCGACGAGTTCAGCACACAGGAAACTGCGTGTAATCTAAGGCAAAGATAGATTTGCTTCCGATTAAAAATTGTCCATTATGAGGACCAAGCAATTTCGTCTGATCCGACCATGTCGAGACCACCCATCTAACCAATATTAACTTACAGTATATCATACTCAAACCAAATATAGTACTACATTTCTAAAAGTCGTCATTGCCGCAAACCGTTGCTCAGAATCTACTTCTGTCTTAAGATAGTGAATTCTTATCCATATTTACATGGAAACGAAAAGGCCGCGTGGGATTAGCCGAGCGGTTTATGGCGCTGCAGTCATGGACTGTGCGGCTGGTCTCGGCGGAGGTTCGAGTCCTCCCTCCGGCATGGGTGTGTGTGTTTGTCCTTAGGATAAATTAGGTTAAGTAATGTATAAGCTTAGGGACTGATGATCTTAACAGTTAAGTTCCATAAGATTTCACACACATTTGAACATTTTTGGAAACGAAAAATGAAACCTTTATAAAATAAACATAAGAAAGGTTACAAAAGGTGTGGCATTCAAAAATGAATCTTTCGTTCTAGAAAATGCAAGTAATTTTCCCAACGTTTCATTGACGTAACAGCTACCACGTTTATAAATCACCTCGAGGTATCGTTAAATATTAAAGATTTCATAAATTAGTTAAGAATCACAGAACATAAGTGGTTTAGGAAAGCAGGCGCGATTATCACGAAAGTTTTGTATGTTGTTACGGAAGTAGAACATTACATAATTACTGCAAACCTGCTAGACCGCATCCTTGTACATTCCATCAACAGAAAATAACTACGTATCAAAAAGTAAGAAGCTTTTTGGTGTGGTAACTGTGGGGAAAACAGACATGGATAGTTATCTAGGCAAAAGGTCACGAGGCCAAACACTTGTTGCTAGGTTGCAAAACTTTTTCTTTTATTGTCCATATACTGTGAACGCAGTTTCTGATCACATACTTAGCTTACGTAGATTCCGCCAAGGACAGCAAAGAAGACGAAAACTCCATTTACATATTTTATAGTATGCAGTTCGTATAGAATAACTACAACTCCACCCCGCTGCGGAGTGCCATGTTGCATCCGCCGGAGTGATATAACAAAGTATAACCTTAGAGGCTTTAGTAATGGCATATTCGTCACTGGCCGTATGTTTACCGACTGCTGTTACTGCCTCGAAGATGTATTCATAGTAGACAATATGTATCACGTACTGCTTGTGGTACTCAGAGAATGTGAATACTTGTCCATTAAATCCTGCACGAAAGAAAATAGTACTGTTTTTAGAGGAAACAGAGGTTTTAAGACGAATCTGAATGAAAATTCTATTTCATATTGTTTTTAAAAAGTTTTAATTTTCCAGTCCTGCACCATATAAACAGGAAGATATAAAATTAAAACACAATAAAATCGCCCTATAACCGCAATTTTGAGTCCTGCACCTGATATCCTGAACTTCCTTTTACCAAAATGAGCGTAACATTGATAAAGAAAATTGAACACATTCACATAACAACCACATTAATTTTTTCGATCCTCCAATACTTCATGTAATTCATAATTTTCAAGAGTTTATAAAAAAACTGATTTATCCATTTCATCGACGAAAATAGTTAATTTCAAACATACTTTATATGAATGTTTTGCTCAAATGCCTCCGCATATTCTAAATGCAAAAAGGGGCCATCATGAAACTGTATAAAGTGATGGATGGAATTTCCTGAGTTATGATATCACAAAATTAATTATTTGCAACATAAACGAAGAAATTCAGAAATCTGAAAATTGGAGACAACGCCTCGCGAGAATTCCAGGTCACAGAATTCCCAAGAATATCCAAAACTATGAACCATACGTTAAAATAGATATTGGAAGACATAGAAAAATATAGGGGTGAGTTGGTTTGTGAGTTCGGAACGGGCAATAGCCTAAGGAAGGTAGTAATGATGGTGATGATACGGAAAGAAGTATTTAAATTTTGAGAAGTTCAAAAATGGTTCAAATGGCTCTGAGCACTATGGGACTTAACTACTGTGGTAATCAGTCCCCTAGAACTTAGAACTATTTAAACCTAACTAACCTAAGGACATCACACACATCCATGCCCGAGGCAGGATTCGAACCTGCGACCGTAGCGGTCACGCGGTTCCAGACTGTAGCGCCTATAACCACACGGCCACTCCGGCCGGCTTTTGAGAAGTACTACAAGTGAGAAATGATATCTGTGGTGTTAAAATATTTTGACGATATGCACTTACAAAATAGTAATTAATGTATTTAACAATGGTGTGAGTTGTTCACAGAATGTGGATGAAAAGTATTTCACTCTTACCTATAATTAGAAGGCATTCCATCAGAAATATTAATATCATTGGGGAAGCTAGTTATGAGAATATTATTCAATGTGGTGTGCAAGATGTATGCGACAGGCGAAATACTCTGAGATTTAATAATTCCAGTGACAAAGAAAGCAGTTTGTCTGTATTTTGTTTCTATTTATATTTATTTACGATTTTGTGCTGAACACAGGTAATTTCTGTATGTGTAATGTAAACTGAAAATTATACAGTTTACAGATCGACAAAATGGTAGTGAACCATAGAGAAATTTCCAGGGACAACCTGCTGTGTTCGGGACGTTTCAGTACAAAACTAATATTGTCTCCTCCTTTGATGACTACTACCGACTATATTACGATGGCAGGACCACAGTCTATTCAACATCTGAGTATGTTCTTCAATACATCATACGTACTCTCGACGCTACGGAGGAAACATCCTTGACAGCGGCAATCATTGCGGACGAGGTAGCGGACGCTATCGCTAAAGGTACGACGAACAAATCGCTAGGCCCAGACATGTTTCCGGTTGAATTCTACCGGACGTTCCGTGACCTGATGATCCAGAAACGGACCGAAATGTTCCAGGAGCTGCTAAATCCCAACTTCTACGGGCCAAGGGCCTTCGTGGCGGGCATTTTAATCCCGGTGCACAAACCGTCCTGAGGTCCACAGATCACCAACTTCTGCCCGGTTACTGTTCTCAATATCTGCCGCTACCCACAATGGACAACCTGTTACTTGGGTATCATATTTATAACACTACCCACCATATGGCGGAATACACCAACCACCGTTTGCTTCAGACGATAGGAGCTCACATCCAGCACCTCTTCCACTGCAGCCTGAAACCACTCAAGCGAGTGGCCTGTGTCAACCCCTATATAGTCCCAAAGCGGGTACACGTTTCCCAAATTTTTCCTCTGCCAATGGTCCTAGGATGCAAATTGCATGTGGCCTTTGGGTACTACATATCGGCGGGAAACAAGTTTAAGATCCTCTACGGAACCCTAACCTTCCCCCCATTTCAACAGGATGACTCTGTCTCGTTCCGCCAAGACATCTGTTGGACAGCGGTTTGGAACTTACAATCAAATCAGGAGACCTGTGGTACCACGTCGTCAACGGTAAATACCCGACAAGCCAGAGGCTTCGCCGTATTGCACCGGCCGAATCACCGTTATATACTCGCAGCTACAGACGTGATATTGTGAGCAACGTGTTCGTCGATGCACGATGTGTGACAACTCGCCCAACAGATAATGGCATGTTACCTGCGTACCCCCTCACGACAGTCGGCCCGCAATTCATTCTCCTTGTGGATGACACGCATTTTCCTCTAATCAAGCACCGCGGTTCATATGGCTCAAGGGCCTGACGGTTGGCTATGTCTTCAGCGACTGGGCATCCTCGAAGCTCTACCTTTGGTACGATGTTTTGGATGCTCACAACGCACTTGAACGCACGCCATGCTACCGCCGTCAATATTGCAATTACGTACAGCGTATAATTAATCTACCCCCCCTCCCCCACAGTCTTTTGGGTGTACGTGACATTCGACGTGCCTGACACCTCACGACACCCGTTTTGGAATGGTATGGTCTACCAGCCTAGCCCCAGCCACAGAGAAGGAGATGCGCTTGAAGAACAGCGGGCTATGTCTCCCACTTCATCTTTCTTTGTTTATTTCTTTCATTCTACTCTTATTGAAGATAGCTGAAAGAAATGACGATTCTCTTTTTGATCTGGTACAATTGTCGTCACAGGTGATGGGGACTTTGATGCCAGGCATCGGGTTGCAAACCCTGCCCACTTGACCCCCCTACCCCTGCCAATCATTGGGGCACTTACTGGAAAAAAGGCGAAAATGAGAAAAAAGAAAAAACAGAAAAATAAAGAATAAAAAAGTTGGTTGAGCACTTGCGCACGAAAGGCAGAGATCCTGAGTTTGAGTCTTGATCCGACACACAGTTCTAATCTGCCAGGAAGCTACTGTCCTGGTGTTATTTGTTGGCAAGCCTTCTTCAATTTCCTGGTCCTGGCAGTTCTCATATTATTTTCTTTTTTATCTAATTAATTTCCAATCTTCCTTTCCAGTTGTCAGGAAAATGATATGAGCATTTCATTTGTTATTAATCCGTGCTTTGATTGCCTTTTGTCGAAATTTTACTGCCTGTTCGTAATCTTCCTTACATCAAAGCTTTTTCTGCCTTTGTAAAGGAGTTTGGTTTTGAAAAGTTTTGATGAACTGGTGTTTAAGTGGTTCCCAAATTTGTGCAATCGTTTTGTCGAATTACTTTGCTATCAGCGTTGGTTTTGAAGATTTAATTTTAGGAATTACTGACATACTTTTGCTGAATTTTCGGGGTTTTGAATTTTGTTGCACTCGAGTTAGGAGGCGGTTTGTGTCAGTATTTGCTCCCTTGCGTATTTGAGCAGTTTAAAACCTCCTTGTGAAGTGAGTAAGAGATTGCGATATGATCAAGTTGGAATTCACCTCTTTGTTGGGAGATCACCATTTCCACAAAGATACTATAGCTCACCGTAACTACCCATAAAGGCTATTGTGCCTTGGTTACAATAAAGAGTGGTGGCTCAGTGGGAAAGACGATGACTGGAAGCCTCCAACAATAAGCTGCGGTCTGTGAAACCAACTACGCTACTATGGCGGACTTCCTTTCGTGTTCAACGAAGGGACGAAGTGGTCCTCTCTCGCCTTCGTATCGGACACTACACAGTGACACATGCTTATCTCTTGCTTTATGGAGGTTCGTCGGAATTCCGGGACTGTTACGTCACACGTGCATCATATTTTAACATTTTGCGTTTTGTATGGTGATAGGAGGGAACACAGTAACAAGACAAATGGCAACATTTTCTGTGCCGTCTGGACTCAACGCAATTGGACAAAGTTTTTAATGCGTTTTTGGATCGCTCTTCCATCCTCTTGATTCCGCGATAATCAGATATCTTGATGCCAGCCACTGTTTTACTAACATCATTAAAATATAACGGTATGAATCGGTAAAATACATAATGAATGACATTTTCTACTACTTTGGCTGTAGTTAAATGGTCTTTGCTTTTTGTTTTAACAGGAATAACACAACACAGTTGCACGCTCTTCGAGAAAGGCACTGATGATCACGCTGTTTATCAGCCAACAATTTCAGTTCATCTATCGACCCATTTTCTTAAGATACGTTGACATAATTTTGAGGTTGAAATTTCTACACAGTTCAATATGTCTCTCTCCAGTTTGATTGGTCCATTTGTGTGCTGAGAAGTCATCAACAGACTTTTTTTTAGGATTTTCTCGCTTTCCCCAATTGTACACTAAAACTTCGTGCTAGAAATTTTCGCATCACTTTGTGGGTTTTTAGAGAATATTTTCTACTACCTCCTGTGACTTACTTACTTTCGCTGGGTTTGGTGTATTCTCCTCTCTGATCTACATACGTGCCTTAATTACTGGGTACATTTTATTTCGAGGAAATTGACATTAACTTATTGATTACAGGCTTTCTTGTGCAACTGGGAATACTATCCCTAGATGTGGTGTACTTGCAGAGGGTTCGTTTGTTTTACTTTTGTACAGTAATGTCCACCTGGTGACCTTGTTTCTCACATGGCTAAAATTTTAATTTTTTGCTCTTTATATGTTTCTCCTAATTTATAGAACTTTCCTGAGATTAAGAGTGAATTAATGATGGTTCCAGAGAAAGTGGGATTTTGGGTTTGTCTTAGCCAGAGAAGTATTTCCTCTCCTTTGGATTTTATGTTCTCTGTCTAGTCTCCCCTGAATCCGATAGACTGGTTGCACCACTGATGGAGGTCTTGTTACCATCTGGTACAATTTTATGATTACGTGTAATGCTTCGATGTTCTACATATGCTTACAGGGTTGAATTTATAAAGAAAATTCCGTGGTTAAGAGTGAAGGGTTAGTTCCAGAGTTTTACGTTCCAGCCGCACTTATGGAGAATACCTACCATACTATCACTTGATCCAAGTAAGACGAAAAGTGGATTTTAAATTCTATGCCTCTATCACTACTTCCGCGGCACCGAGATCAATTCTCTCCAACTTCCCTCCCGTTGAGGTCCTCGCTGCCACTCTGGCAACGGACCCGTTGGAGGGTTCTGTCACCCGGGCCAAGTGAATCCTTACTTCTTTAGCGAGGTTGTTACTCCTTCCCTTCCTCATTTCCCACTTCCTCATTGCCTGCATGATGGGATCTCGGACTTAAGACCTGTAAAATTGAGTTATTGTATAATTATAGGTGATATTTACAGAGCACAGCTATTAGTCTTGTTTCCTGGTAATTTGAATGGTTATTAATCTTCTCCCGTTCTAACAGTCCAATACACTCATCCAATGTGATTCAAGTCAACTGTAGGCTGCGCAATGCATCAGTCCAACTGTCAATGTCTGTACGTCTTCTTGCGTTCAGTCCCATATTTCTTCAATGTTTTGTGAGTGGACTTCCATTCATTCGTGCGACAAGGTGATTCACAGCTTCTTCGATCAGTTTCGAAGTCAACTGCCGTGGTCAGAAATTCCTTGTTTTTCCATGACAGAGTAGTCAATTGACCCTTTTGCTGAAATTGATCTTCAGCGTCTGTGAACGTGTTGCGCTGACGTCCGTAACTTCGGCAGCTGATTAATATTTCACAGCTGCTATTTGAGGAATGAGTAGCGGTTTATATGGAGAAAGTGATCGACTCGTTCTGCAGTGTGTGGTTATGGACCAAGGTACTGGTATTACGCCAGTTTAACATAATGTACAGTCTTCGTGACGATGGTATCAGTATGGAAGCTCAGTAAATAATTGAAAGTAGGAGACGAGCCAATCACCTTGTTACTGGGGAAAGTTTTATACAGAAAATAGTCTAGAAAGTATCGCAACAGAAGATGTTTCTGCTCAGTTGGCAGTCACGGGGTACAATCTCATTCTCTAAGTGCTATGACATCAGCATCAGCAGTTGAAGAACGCTACGTGTTTTATTGGATACGCTGAAGAGCTTTTCTTAATTTTCTGATATTCTCTGTTTAATATTGCCGTTAAAAATATCATTCTTTCTTAGTTTTCATACGCTTCATGTCATCTGTGATTTAAAATACGTTCAGTGAATTTCTCTGTGGTGTTTACATTCTAGTGTTAATGCCCGCCCGCCATTTGGTCGTTAAGTGATGTTTGGATAAATGAGAGTGGTTTCCATAATTTCCTGATGGTGTCTGTTTAAGATTGTTAAAAATATCGTACTTTTTAGTTTTCAGTCATTTCGTGTCTTCCGCTACCTGAAACTGACGTTCGGCGAATAACTGTGTGGTGTTTACCTTCTAGTTTTTTACGTGTGCGTGCCATCTTCACGTTAGCAGTTCAGCTAGTTGAAAGATAGGTCGGCCTACTTTATTTGATTCGAAGTATGTTTTAGAGTTTTTCGTTTTACGTAAAATACCTTCATGTGTGATAAATGTGGATGTTGCCTTAGGTTAGTTAGTACCGGAGAAATACATCATGAGTCTGGGTTGGTGTTTCATTACTGTTATTGTAGCAGGGAAGCCAATAAAGTGTCAGATGAGGCTCTCCCATGGAGTCGTAGATTGAGCAGTCGAGATAAGAGACTCACGGAACATGGAAAAATATTTGTGCCATTCAAGCAGAATTACGAGCGGCGTATTTCGAATTAGATATGTTGGATGGGGAGATACAGTGGGAACTGGGAAAAGGTAATAAGGGAAAGGAGGAAACCTCAGAATTCATATTTCTAATTCCGGTTAGCGATCAGCCTGTCTAGTTACCTGGAAATAAGAAACACACTTTCACCTCTGAGACAGGTTGATATAAAGCATTGGGGTTCATTAATAAGGAAAGGATGAAATGTCTTAATAAGTTAAAAGTGGTGGTATGGAAGGACATATATAGGAAGTGATGCTAATGTTAAATTAAATTTATTACTTAGTAAGTTTATGACAGTATTTGAAAGTAGCTTTTCTAAAATGTTATCCAAACAATTAAAGTAATGACAATGTTCACTGATAATTCACAAGTTGAGAGTGCCTTTAAGAATCACTTAAATGTAGTAAAAGTAGCATTAAATTGTTCAGTTGAAGAAGCAAGTTGTTATTGTTGTTGTGGACTTCAGTCCTGAGACTGGTTTGATGCAGCTCTCCATGCTAATCTATCCTGTGCAAGCTCCTTCATCTCCCAGTACCTACTGCAACCTACATCCTTCTGAATCTGCTTAGTGTATTCATCTCTTGGTCTCCCTCTGCGATTTTTACCCTCCACGCTGCCCTCCAATGCTAAATTTGTGGTCCCTTGATGCCTCAGGACATGTCCTAACAACCGATCCCTTCTTCTAGTCAAGTTGTGCCACAAACTTCTCTTCTCCCCAATCCTATTCAAAACCTCCTCATCAGTTACGTGATCTACCCACCTAATCTTCAACAGTCTTCTGTAGCATCACATTTCGAAAGCTTCTATTCTCTTCTTGTCCAAACTATTTATTGTTCATGTTTCACTTCCATACATGGCTACACTCATACAAATACTTTCAGAAACGACTTCCTGACACCTAATGCCGGCCGCGGTGGACGAGCGTTTCTAGGCGCTTCAGTCAGGAACCGCGCGACTGCTACGGTCGCAGGTTCGAATCCTGCCAGGGGCATGGATGTTTCTGATGTCCTTAGGTTAGTTAGGTTTAAGTAGTTCTAAGTTCTAGGGGACTGATGACCTCAGATGTTAAGTCCCATAGTGCTCAGAGCCATTTGAACCACCATTTAACACTTAAATCTATACTAGATGTTAACAAATTTCTCTTCTTCAGAAACGCTTTCCTTGCCATTCCCACTCTACATTTTATATCCTCTCTACTTCGACCATCATCAGTTAGTTTGCTCCCCAAATAGCAAAACTCCTTTACTACTGTAAGTGTCTCATTTCCTAATCTAATTCCCTCAGCATCACCCGATTTAATTCGACTACATTCCATTATCCTCGTTTTGCTTTTGTTGATGTTCATCTTATATCCTCCTTTCAAGACACTGTCCATTCCGTTCAACTGCTATTCCAAGACCTTTGCTGTCTCTGACAGAATTACGATGTCATCGGCGAACCCCAAAGTTTTTATTTCTTCTCCATGGATTTTAATACCTACTCCGAATTTTTCTTTTGTTTCCTTTACTGCTTGCTCGATATACAGATTGAATAACATGGGGGAGAGGCTACAACCCTGTCTCACTCTCTCCCCAACCACTGCTTCCCTTCCATGCCCCTCGACTCTTATAAATGCCATCTGGTTTCTGTACAAATTGTAAATAGCCTTTCGCTCCCTGTATTTTACCCCTGCCACCTTTAAAATTTGAAAGAGAGTATTCCAGTCAACATTGTCAAAAGCTTTCTCTAAGTCTACAAATGCTATAAACGTAGGTTTGCCTTTCCTTAATCTTTCTTCTAAGCTAAGTCGTAAGTTCAGTATTGCCTCACGTGTTCCAAGAAGCAAGAGAATAAATTAAATCATTTATCAAAACTTTAAGCAGCTGTAAGTATCGTCACAACATCCTTCACTGACATTAAGAGTATGATATTTGTAAACAAAAACTTGTTTTGAAAATTGGTTCTAACTTAAGTAAGGTCCTTGGTGAAATATGTACCACATCACTTGTGCAAAGAATTTATCCAGCCATAGCACATACAACTGTTGAACATCTTTATAAGAAGGGTGACAAAAAATGCTTTAATAATTATCAATATGTGGTGTTCACCTGAGGTCGTTATGTGGGTACCTCCACAAATGATTAGGCGTTTTAACTGCACCATCACAATACATATATTCGCTAACTGAAGTCGGCATAAACAATCCATCGCTATTCGAGAACAGTGATGTTCATATCCACAATACTAGACGAAAAAATAGCCTATATTACCCATTATTAGAGCTTTCAGTGGTCCAGAAATAGTTCTATGTGCAGCAAGAAAAGTTTGCCATTTGCCCTATATAAAAAATATGACAGGCAGTAAGTCAAATATTACATCTCTCCTAATATCATTTCTCCTGAAAAACTCACTATTTAATGGGCGAATTTCTATTTAAAAAAACTGATAGCGTTTAAAAAAAGAACAGTTCTTAAGTGTAGTTGCATGAGTAGGACAAAATAATAATATATGAAACATGCAGCGAGCGTGAGAGGGAGGATTGGAGTGCTGGCTGTTTGCGAGTGAGAAAGCTCAGACCTGATGAAATTTATTTTAAATTTTCTTCTTCCTTTATTTCCTTTCTCTTTACTAAAAGCACTGGATGCGACGCCAATTTAGCCCCCCGATGTCACTCCGGCAAGGACCCGTACTGGCAGAACCGGCGTTGCATGGGTGGCAACGATGGCGTACACCACATCGACTGCTGAAAGAGCATGACGCAGGGAAAGCGGAACACTTTTGCTCTGTAACACTGAACTGAAAAAGTGACTGGGTCACACTGTAAGGCAGAAAAACACTGACCGATGGCATTTAAAGAAACAGAACCAAAGAGCATAAAATATAACCGAAAAAACCTTCATAAGATCCGACTTTTTAATATTTGTTATTGAAGCATTCCGTTTCGTATTGCCATAAAAATAAACCGGAAACGCATTAATGGAAATCTGAACATAAAGAACTGAGACAAAAGAGCATTCACAATCAAATAGTAACACACCTAACATTACCCTATGTGTCCAGTTAGTAATCTAAATTAGTACATATAGGAAGCAAACTAGCAGCCGCTCTAACCGACACCCAAGGTTACTCAAACTAGCGAATTTACAACTAGTATCTTAATTAGCTTGACGCCACGTACTACTACGTCAATTTGCCGCTATAAAAACTATGGCTACTTTCACAAGCTGCGACACTGTCGCGAATAAAACAGTGACCAGTATATAAAATAAGTTTCCTTTCATTTACGTCTATGGTCACAAATATGTTGTTAACAGATTACCGGTTTCGGTCTATAATGACCATCATCAGTCTGTTTTATAAAAACAGAGTCCTAATGCCACTACGGCTGCAGTACATTAGGACTTTGTTTTTATAAAACAGATCTGATGATGGTCATTATAGACTGAAGCCGGTCATCTGTTAACAAAAAGTTTGTGACCATAGACGTAAATTAAAGGGAACCATGGCTACTGTTACAATCACCACACATAACTTAAACCAGGATTTCAGTTTAAGGCGGGAACCTAACCCCTTTATAATCGAACAGGCACTGGCCATAACTTTAAAAATATATGCGCTATAATATTAAAGTCACCCTCAGGCTACTCAATCCCAAGTGCGATTCATCCTTAGCGTAGAACTTAACGAAAGAAACGTAAAGACTGCCACAGAGAGGTGGACGACAGTGACAACAACAGCCGTCCGTTGTTTCTTTAGCACTACACGAAGTCAACTTAATATCTATGGAGACGCCCATAACCAAAAACATGGACAAGCATGAAACATGTTCATAAAATGAGTCACAAAGCCCTCGCATTTTTTAAAAGCACTCAAAATGCACAACTATTCTGAGACCACACGTCAACGATAGACAAGTCAGCCCCAAATTAAAATGGAGAACACATGAAACCAGTACAAGGAAACACACCGACGTACGTACGAGCCGGAACATCAGGATCATTCACAACTAAAATACAACCAAATGTAGTACTGTATCAGAGGTAGCTCTCTCAAACAACATGTCCATTGATCACGCCAATAGGTGGGAATCTAACAATGATACCTGCAGTCTCAATTTAGTAGGTAGTATCGCGCTTAGTACACACACTTGATACTTTTCCGTCTTCCTCTCGGAGGCGTACAAACTTTTTCCTCGTCAGTAAACATTACTTTCGTCACATCCCTAACATACAAAATCAACCAGATTTCGAATTTAACTACACTATCTTAACACAAACTAATACAACACTACAGCCAAATTATAGGCCACCATCTTTCATGTGGTTGAACTAGACAACACACACACGTGGCCGGCCGAAGTGGCCGTGCGGTTAAAGGCGCTGCAGTCTGGAACCGCAGGACCGCTACGGTCGCAGGTTCGAATCCTGCCTCGGGCATGGATGTTTGTGATGTCCTTAGGTTAGTTAGGTTTAACTAGTTCTAAGTTCTAGGGGACTAATGACCTCAGCAGTTGAGTCCCATAGCGCTCAGAGCCATTTGAACACACACGTGTGTCATTACCGATCACACGTCACGGCGGAACCACTCGTGGAGGAGCTTTGACCTATTCTCAAACGCGAGATCCCAACAAACGTGGATCACATATGACAGTGACACTTAACTGCAAACCAGCTCTGACAACAGCTTATGGGCACCGACCGCAGAGAGACTTCTAACCGTTGGACTACGAAGACACACCCGAAACATGTGTCCTAACCGTTACTACCGCGTCACAGCGGAACCACTCTCCAGGGAGCTTTACCAGATTCCCGAAAGCACGACACAAAACAGACCAGGAATACACAAGCCTTATATTCTCCCTCGTAAAGCACACTTACAGTTGCGTACGAGTTGCCAGCCACCGGTATCTACACGACTCTGAGGCTGGTAGAAGCTTACCGAGGGTAAACAGTACTTCCAGGTTTCATAAATAAGTTACCAAATAATGTGACAGCAGGCAGAAAAATTCAAACTCGCTTTCACTTTCAGTCGCGTACTGTACAACCAGTGCATAGCTAGGGGGAGACTACTAAACGGTACTGAAGTCCACTTCTTTGTCCACAAAGTCGTATCATGCCTGTCACAAAAACAGCTAAATACACCACTATTGCCTCGACGATGCAACGAGGAAAAATTGATCACGAACGCATATGGCAGTCTAAACTACCAGCTACTTTCGTACTGAAGCACGTCCCACGAGAGAAAACCCCCATCCCAATCCGCTGCAACGCGTGAGATCGTGGAAACAGCCACCAGAGAACATCAGACCAACATACAACACCGTGTATGGAAGACGGCTGGATTTTTCAAATGCTCGCAAGCTGGCGTCGCACGGCACAATGTTATTAATGGTAACGCTAATCTTTAGTACATATGTGGTAAACTGAATATTTCCACATTTAGATAAAAGGATCGTACAACTATTTAAGAAACATGGAACTACCTAACCATCTAAAAGAGCTCGGTACAATCACATGAAAAAAAAAATGGCTCTGAGCACTATGGGACTCAACTGCTGTGGTCATAAGTCCCCTAGAACTTAGAACTACTTAAACCTAACTAACCTAAGGACAGCACACAACACCCAGCCATCACGAGGCAGAGAAAATCCCTGACCCCGCCGGGAATCGAACCCGGGAACCCGGGCGTGGGAAGCGAGAACGCTACCGCACGACCACGAGATGCGGGCACAATCACATGAACCAAATGACATTTTTGTAATATTACAACCGCTAATGAAATATCACTTCCAGTTGAAAACAACAGGCAAAATCAAAAGAGTGTGGCCCTTACTATAATTATTGAAATTAAAGTACGTAGTGTTAACAACATGCATGATTTGTCTACTAGGAAACTAGTACACTTGGGTCAATCTGAAACTGAAGGAAAAATTGTTAATATTACCTCTGTTGCTAAAACAGGATCAAATTGGAATTAACAGATATATTCAAAGCTAACCATCTACTACTATCAGATTCATTTGATTAGCAAAATATAGTATTTTAATGGAACTCGTATTTACTTACGTGTTGTGTAAGCGAGTTTCCATTTGAGAAGCAACTTTAGAATTAACGGGTAATACTTTCCGAAATCAAAACTTGCTGTCAAAGTGATCTGCACGAAGGAATTTTCTAAGGGAAACCAATTATCGTTAAAAACTAAATAGGTTGACTAATTTTTGATTCACACATGCTTTCCAAGTCTGTTTTTCATGGGAATAGCAGTGAAGTTACTCATATTTACCTGTCCATCGACGACACAAATGTATGACAATATCAGCAGTCTTTGCCGTAGTCTAGAGAGCCGTTGTGAATATGGCGGATGAAGTCCGTCAACTTACAGCTTAACTAGCACTTCACAATGATTCTGTTGTAGAGGACATAAGAACTGTCCTATTTAACTTAGACTGCATGAAAAGAACGAGTTTACTGCAGTCAACAACATATCATTAAGACACACCGTAATTGGAATTTAAGATGGTATCAGAGGAGGTCCTCTGATCGGCAGTAAACGTGGACATGTATTCACCTGGCGTTTGATACGGGATTACAGCTCATTCCGTGATTTTAATCACCCTGGCCCTTACCTACGAGGCTTCCGCTGTCCCATCAGTCTCTCAACATCTTCCCCCTCAGACAGAAGCCTAGAAAGAGTTTACCTATAGCACTAACTTGCGGAAACAAGTGACATGACTGCTGCATGGAGTTAAGATTATACATCTCTGTAGTTTAGTAGGTATCTCACAAAGTTCAAGCGCTGCCCATCGACCGACATGATGAGTCTGTAGTCCCATGAAGATGAGCCCCCGTCAGCTTTCTGGTCACCTCTCCGACAATGGGACAAATGGCGGCAGCGTTCAGCTCGTAGATAATATCAGTGGTCCTCTAATAACAATTTTGTGACAGTTCTCTAACAGAGCAAAGGTAGAAATTGTATATTTAGCGAACAGAATGGTAAACATTGTTTCTTATCATAGTTTTCAGGATCCTTCAGTGGAATGCCCAGTCAGCCACAGCCAACAGAGCCTGCTATGAGAGCGCACACGAAATACACTCCTGGAAATGGAAAAAAGAACACATTGACACCGGTGTGTCAGACCCACCATACTTGCTCCGGACACTGCGAGAGGGCTGTACAAGCAATGATCACACGCACGGCACAGCGGACACACCAGGAACCGCGGTGTTGGCCGTCGAATGGCGCTAGCTGCGCAGCATTTGTGCACCGCCGCCGTCAGTGTCAGCCAGTTTGCCGTGGCATACGGAGCTCCATCGCAGTCTTTAACACTGGTAGCATGCCGCGACAGCGTGGACGTGAACCGTATGTGCAGTTGACGGACTTTGAGCGAGGGCGTATAGTGGGCATGCGGGAGGCCGGGTGGACGTACCGCCGAATTGCTCAACACGTGGGGCGTGAGGTCTCCACAGTACATCGATGTTGTCGCCAGTGGTCGGCGGAAGGTGCACGTGCCCATCGACCTGGGACCGGACAGCAGCGACGCACGGATGCACGCCAAGACCGTAGGATCCTACGCAGTGCCGTAGGGGACCGCACCGCCACTTCCCAGCAAATTAGGGACACTGTTGCTCCTGGGGTATCGGCGAGGACCATTCGCAACCGTCTCCATGAAGCTGGGCTACGGTCCCGCACACCGTTAGGCCGTCTTCCGCTCACGCCCCAACATCGTGCAGCCCGCCTCCAGTGGTGTCGCGACAGGCGTGAATGGAGGGACGAATGGAGACGTGTCGTCTTCAGCGATGAGAGTCGCTTCTGCCTTGGTGCCAATGATGGTCGTATGCGTGTTTGGCGCCGTGCAGGTGAGCGCCACAATCAGGACTGCATACGACCGAGGCACACAGGGCCAACACCCGGCATCATGGTGTGGGGAGCGATCTCCTACACTGGCCGTACACCACTGGTGATCGTCGAGGGGACACTGAATAGTGCACGGTACATCCAAACCGTCATCGAACCCATCGTTCTACCATTCCTAGACCGGCAAGGGAACTTGCTGTTCCAACAGGACAATGCACGTCCGCATGTATCCCGTGCCACCCAACGTGCTCTAGAAGGTGTAAGTCAACTACCCTGGCCAGCAAGATCTCCGGATCTGTCCCCCATTGAGCATGTTTGGGACTGGATGAAGCGTCGTCTCACGCGGTCTGCACGTCCAGCACGAACGCTGGTCCAACTGAGGCGCCAGGTGGAAATGGCATGGCAAGCCGTTCCACAGGACTACATCCAGCATCTCTACGATCGTCTCCATGGGAGAATAGCAGCCTGCATTGCTGCGAAAGGTGGATATACACTGTACTAGTGCCGACATTGTGCATGCTCTGTTGCCTGTGTCTATGTGCCTGTGGTTCTGTCAGTGTGATCATGTGATGTATCTGACCCCAGGAATGTGTCAATAAAGTTTCCCCTTCCTGGGACAATGAATTCACGGTGTTCTTATTTCAATTTCCAGGAGTGTATACGTGCAAAATATTTCCGAAATGTTAGAAAAACCGGAAACGCACATGAAACTTAGAGGATTCTTTGTCATCACGTCGTGAACAATAGACGAACAAATAGATGTTTCTGTCCTGCTACGGAAGGAAGTTGAGTTTCCGGAAGTACGGGTATGTTGCCCTCCACATGGTTAAACTTAGCAGAAGTACAAATTAAATTACGTACTATGTCATTCACCTTGTTATTTGGACCTTGCTTCCCGAGAAGTAAGATAAGGCAAGCACAGGTTGGAGGAATTTGTGTAAAGATGATCCCGCACAAAGCTCAGGCAATATAATGAGAGATAATGACCTTATAATCCTCAATTAGGACTCTCTTTGGTTTAAATAATGAAAAACTGCACAAGTTTTTCATGCTTAGAATATCGCATATCAAGAACTTATTTTAATTTTCAAGAGCGTTTGTTTACATAAATATTTTTTGATTTGTTTGCATGTGTGATTTTCGACATCTTTTGCACTGCAGCTGTATTTTTAAGGTTATAATGCAAATGGAAAACGGGAAAGTTAAATATTAACTGGAAAATTAAATACTGGAATGTTTTTTATATGCTAATGTTACGGGTAGTATTTTCTGAGTCTACTTTTAAGCGTTGTGATGCCTGTATTACACTATATCACGTATACGCAGCTCAACCTCTTAAAGCTGCGTTTGTAATCAAAACTTGCTATAGAGATGTTAGGGCAGTACGATTTCACAAAGCGTTTGTATCGTGTCTACACAGTGATTTGCTACATTTTCTGCTGATTACATGATTTACATAAAGCTGTCCAAGAATTTCTTTTACCCTTATTTACTATTGAACTATCGATTACTTTCATGTTTTGTTGTAGATGTTGAGTAGAGTCTATGATTAGAAGCACATGTTTGTGGAACTTACTGAAGGCATCATACGTAGGAGAAACATTTGAAAAAATTATCTGGTTTGTCACTGAAAATTTTACCTCTTGCTTCGAGTGTTTTGTTTTTTGGATTATGGTGTTTTAGGGTACTAAACAGCTATGGTCACAAGCGCCCATTCTGTGGCCTAGTGAAGGGTAAAAACAGGAATTGAAATCAGCAGCATTGGAAGCGAAACTAAAGAAGGAGGGAACCTAAAAACGGAAGAAAATCTTAGAAAAGCTCTACTGAAGGGGGGTTGATTTCCCCGAAAAGAGCTTCAAATGACCGGTGTCATTTTACTAGCATTTATAAATTCAAGGACGCGATCGGCTGAGCGCACGTCATCTGCTAAAAGGGAAGGTATATCAGGCGACAGCTGTAAACTGGCGCGTAGCGGATTAAAATAGGGGCAATGAAGTAAAAGGTGTCTTACAATCCACGGTTGAGAGCAGTGGGGACAAAGCGGGGGAGGATGGCCACTTAAAAGACGTCGATGGCTATAAATTCAGGGCCCAATGCGGAGTCTAGTTGAAGTTACCTCCTCCCAATGATAAATCCATGACGAAGAGGTCCAAGCACAGGGAAGAGGTTTTATCTCCCGTAATTGATTATCCTGAAGTGCAGACCAATGTGTGTGCCATAAGAGAACAACACAACGACATAAAACGCGCTGTAGATAGGTAAAGGGAACCATGCGAACGGAAGGCTGAGGAAGAGAGACGGCAGGCTTTTGCCGCTATATCGGCTGCCTCGTTTCCGCGTATACGAACGTTCCCTAGGATCCAGAGGAATGGCACAGAGATGCGCTCCAAGTGGAGCATGTGGAGGCAGTCCTGAATCCGGTGAGCAGGGAACGTACGGGATAAAGAGTAGTTTGGAGGTTGAGAAGACAGCTGAGAGAATCCGAGCATATAATATACTGTATCCGCTGATGGCGACGGATGTATTGGACAGCCTGGAGAACGGCGTAAAACTCCGCAGGAAAAACGGAACACTGGTCGAGAAGCCGAAATCTAATAGGGATGTCCTCAATAATACAGGCACTCCCGTTTCCAAAGGTGGTCTCGGAGCTGTGAGTCCTTCTAGTGGTGTACAAAAATTTCCGGCTTCTCCACTTATTCCCCATTATCTGAATTCTGTAAGTAGTGGATTACCTTAAGATGTTCAGGCTCTTCGCAAGTGTGCGGCCGGATTTCATCGTCCTGACGACACGATATTTCGACGTCCAGCTGGACGCCGTCTTCAGGTAAGGTTGCAAGTGCACAACAACGCCAAAACTGAGGTAACATCAGATAAGGCTGCTCCTTTATATCCAGGGAACAGGCGCGGCGCCTGCGCCAGAAGCGAAAGCGAAGAATTGCAGCTCCGCAGGCGGTAAGGACTAACGAAAGCGGTGAGTCACAAATTAAGATGCAGCCGGTCGAAAACCAAACCGTTCTATATCTGATGAAATAATATGCCATATCCGACTTACAGGAAACTCTTTGTTTCTATGAATAATGTTGTCGGATAATCTTATTTCAACGGAATCCTTAATCCTTTACCTGACCATCGGCTCTACGATGACCGTCCGTGATATTTAATACCTTCTCTATTACGAAATATGCATTTTATTTTAATGGAATTTTATGACTCTTTTTAATTTGTCAAGTTAGTCATAATTTCCACTCCCATGAACCATGGACCTTGCCGTTGGTGGGGAGGCTTGCGTGCCTCAGCGATACAGATGGCCGTACCGTAGGTGCAACCACAACGGAGGGGTATCTGTTGAGAGGCCAGACAAACGTATGGTTCCTGAAGAGGGGCAGCAGCCTTTTCAGTAGTTGCAGGGGCAACAGTCTGGATGATTGACTGATCTGGCCTTGTAACAATAACCAAAACGGCCTTGCTGTGCTGGCACTGCGAACGGCTGAAAGCAAGGGTAAACTACAGCCGTAATTTTTCCCGAAGGCATGCAGCTTTACTGATGGTTAAATGATGATGGCGTCCTCTTGGGTAAAATATTCCGGAGATAAAATAATCCCCCATTCGGATCTCCGGGCGGGGACTACTCAAGAGGACGTTGTTATCAAGAGAAAGAAAACTGGCGTTCTACGGATCGGAGCGTGGAATGTCAGGTCCCTTAATCAAGCAGGTAGGTTAGAAAATTTAAAAAGGGAAATGGATAGCTTAATGATAGATATAGTGGGAATTAGTGAAGTTCGGTGGCAGGAGGAACAAGACTTTTGGTCAGGTGAATACAGGATTATAAATACAAAATCAAATAGAGGTAATGCAGGAGTAGGTATAATAATGAATAAAAAAATAGGCGTGCGGGTAAGCTACTACAAACAACATAGTGAACGCATTATTGTGGCCAAGATACACACGAAGCCCACGCCTACTACAGTAGTACAAGTTTATATGCCAACTAGCTCTGCAGATGATGAAATGTATGATGAGATAAAAGAAATTATTCAGATAGTGAAGGGAGACGAAAATTTAATAGTCATGGGTGACTGGAATTCAAGTGTAGGAAAAGGGAGAGAAGGAAACATAGTAGGTGAATATGGATTGGGGCTACGAAATGAAAGAGGAAGCCGTCTGATAGAATTTTGCACAGAGCATAACTTAATCATAGCTAACACTTGGTTCAAGAATCATAAAAGAACGTTGTATACGTGGAAGAATCCCGAAGATACTAGAAGGTATCAGATAGATTATATAATGGTAAGACAGAGACTTAGGAACCAGGTTTTAAATTGTAAGACATTTCCAGGGGCAGATGTGGACTCTGACCACAATCTATTGGTTATGAACTGCAGATTAAAATCGAAGAAACTGCAAAAAGGTGGGAATTTAAGGAGATGGGACCTGGACAAGCTGACTAAACCAGAGGTTGTACAGAGTTTCAGGGAGAGCATAAGGGAACAATTGACAGCAGTGGGAGAAAGAAGTACAGTAGAAGAAGAATGGGTAGGTCTGAGGGATGAAGTAGTGAAAGTAGCAGAGGATCAAGTAGGTAAAAAGACGAAGTCAAGTAGAAATCCTTGGGTAACAGAAGAAATATTGAATTTAATTGATGAAAGGAGAAAATATAAAAATGCAGTAAATGAAGCAGGCAAAAAGGAATACAAACGTCTCAAAAATGATATCGACAGGAAGTGCAAAATGGCTAAGCAGGGATGGCTAGAGGACAAATGTAAGGATGTAGAGGCTTATCTCACTAGGGGTAAGATAGATACAGACTACAGGAAAATTAAAGAGACCTTTGAAGAAAAGAGAACCACTTGTATGAATATCAAGAGCTCAGATGGAAACCCAGTTCTAACCAAAGAAGGGAAAGCAGAAAGATGGAAGGAGTATATAGAAGGTCTATACAAGGGTGATGAACTTGAGGACAATATTATAGAAATGGAAGAGAATGTAGATGAAGATGAAATGTGAGATGCGATACTGCGTGAAGAGTTTGACAGAGCATTGAAAGACCTGAGCCGAAACAAGGCCTCGGGAGTAGACAACATTCCATTAGAAGTACTGACTGCCTTGGGAGAGCCAGTCCTGACAAAACTCTACCATCTGGTGAGGAAGATGTATGAGACAGGCGAAGTACCTCAGACCTCAAGAAGAATATAATAATTCCAATCCCAAAGAAAGCAGGTGTTGACAGATTTGAAAATTACCGAACTATCAATTTAATAAGTCACAGCTGCAAAATACTAACACGAATTCTTTACAGACGAATGGAAAAACTGGTAGAAGCGTGTAACACTGTGCTAATGCACACGATACTTTTTAAAGCCTGTACTATGGTAAGTTGACGGGCTTCACCTTATAAGAAAGGATTTTGGTACATATGTTGACCGCGTGTACCTGAATGGAGGCAAAATCAGACTTACACCCACTCAGTAACAACAATGATACGTCAAGCAATTCCGGAGTGCAACCACACGTTAGGACAGACAAGAAACAACACAGCAGATGCTACCAAATTGTTAATAATACGGTCGCCAGCCTAATTAGGCATTAACTGAGTTTCTTCCCTGTACAAGTGGATGTACGTTCTACCATAACCACACGTAATAACACTGCATTATGGTAAATTTTAGAACCGGAAAATCTACTGAACTGATAATTTCACTTTCTGTACCAATATGGATAAACCATAAATACATAACATTATACTATAATGTTTACTACAAACTTCGTATTGTCTATTGATCTGATTGAAATCGGGCATAGGTTACCCTAGAAATAGCACCTTCAAAACACACACACAATGTCAATTTTGGAAAAGGTAAAATACTGATAAATTAGGTTTTATCTTGACTTTAACTTTGCTGGTCAAATCAGTTCAGTACACTTCAGAATTCGAATGAATAGAAAAGAAAGAAAAGGAAGGGGGGGGGGAGACCCTGAAACTGTATTGAAGATTTTGATTATTGGGAGCATTAAGCATTCAAGATTTCCAATATATGAGTTACTATTCTTTTTGTCTTATTTCCTGCTCATTTAACTACCATTAATTTTATCTCAAATTAATTAAATTTCATTACTAAACCAATTTCAACATTATCTTCCAACTCTGTCAGACCTTTGTTATTTACCTATGTATTCATTAACAACAAAGTTCTTTAAACATCATTCTAACATAGATAGGTCTGCAGGTAATTATTATTAACATAAACTTTAAATCTTCATCTCGGGACGCTCGGATTGCACAACGTGTGGAAAGGACCCTGTCTAGGTTAGTTGTGAGGATAATTAAATGATAGGACAGTTCTGGTAAAATTTAAGTTGTTATTGAACAGTATGGAACAAAAGTAACACTGGTCCACACGAATACAGTACTAAAAGTTTCAACCTGTTCGTATCGATGCGGCGGTGGCCGGCAGGCGGCGAGATGGCGAGGCACAAAGCACACATACAATCACAGCAGTGGCTCTTGAAATATTGGCACTTTACTTCTTCATAGCGTCGCAATACTTTTCCATTTAGTGCCTATGGAATATTGCCATGCTGTATAGGCGTCGGAAACGGCGCATCCGAGGCTCAACGAAATCACGTTTTCCAGGAGAGTCTCCTCGATCCAGAACGTGTTTCTCAGATCGATGCCCAACTCCGACTACGACTGCTGAGCCCGTTGTGCCGTACAGCGCCCGTGTGCATTTACCCGCGCTCGCCTGCCATTCACCTTTTACCGCTCCCCTACAGACAGGGTATTCACCAGAGGTTTTGCATTCTACATATTCTAATACATTGCCTACGTATGGACCAGGCGCACAATTACAGCTTTAACATCTTACAATGGTTCCAACATTAGTTACACTTCACTTCTATTATAACATTGCTTGAAATTTGACATAAACATTAATATTCACATCGAAAATTGTTTACAGTTTCTTTAACATAGTGGCATGAAACAAAAAAGAAATGAAATCAGAACATCGATTATACTAATTTATCAGAAGAAAAAATTTATTACATGTACAATAGTATAGTGTTGTTGTTGTTACAAGCGGACCTCGGGAAAGATCAGTTTGGATTCCGTAGAAATATTGGAACACGTGTGGCAATACTGACCTTACGACTTATCTTAGAAGAAAGATTAAGGAAATGCAAACCTACGTTTCTAGCATTTGTGGACTTAGAGAAAGCTTTGACAATGTTGACTGGAATACTCTCTTCCAAATGCTAAAGGTGGCAGGCGTAAAATACAGGGAGCGAAAGGCTATTTACAATTTGTACAGAAACCAAATGGCAGTTATAAGAGTCGAGGGACATGAAAGGGAAGCAGTGGTTGTAAAGAGAGTGAGACAGGGTTGTAGCCTCTCCCCCATGTTATTCAATCTGTATATTGAGCAAGCAGTAAAGGAAACAAAAGAAAAATTCGGAGTAGGTATTAAAATCCATGGAGAAAAAATAAAAACTTTGAGGTTCGCCGATGACATTGTAATTTTGTCAGAGACAGCAAAGGACTTGGAAGAGCAGTTGAACGGAATGGACATTGTCTTGAAAGGAGGATATAAGATGAACATCAACAAAAGCAAAACGGGGATAATGGAATGTAGTCGAATTAAGTCAAGTGATGCTGAGGGAATTAGATTAGGAAATGAGACACTTAAAGTATTAAAGGAGTTTTGCTATTTGGGGAGCAAACTAACTGATGATGGTCGAAGTAGAGAGGATATAAAATGTAGACTGGCAATGGCAAGGAAAGCGTTTGGGAGAAGAGAAATTTGTTAACATCGAGTGTAGGTTTAAGTGTCAGGAAGTCGTTTCTGGAAGTATTTGTATGGAGTGTAGCCATGTATGGGTGTGAAACATGGACGATAAATATGTTGGACAGGAAGAGAATAGAAGCTTTCGAAATGTGGTGCTACAGAAGAATGCTGAGGATTAGATGGGTAGATCACATAACTAATGAGGAGGTATTGAATAGAATTGGGGATAAGAGGAGTTTGTGGCACAACTTGACGGGAAGAAGGGACCGGTTGGTAGGACCTGTTCTGAGGCGTCGAGGTAGCACAAATTTAGCATTGGAGGGCAGCGTGGAGGGTCAAAATCGTAGAGAGAGACCAAGAGATGAATACACTAAGCAGATTCAGAAGGATGTAGGTTGCAGTAGGTACTGGGAGATGAAGAAACTTGCACAGGATAGGGTAACATGGAGAGCTGCATCAAACCAGTCTCAGGACTGAAGACCACAACAACAAAAGTCATAATTTGAAAATTATGAAAATTTACGTATGGCTTTGTGTTTAAGTGTTGATGCACGTTTTTTCCCATAAGGGTGTCACAGGCCCGTGCGGTTAGAAGCAATTTTTCGACAACCAGGTATTTGCGAAGCGTTTGTTACGTCATTTCCCACTATCCACTCACGCTGTTATTCTTGCAGCGTTCAGCAGTCCTCTTTGTCACAATCACATGTTCATTTCAGTGCATTATTTCGTAATAGTTGTCTATCTACAAACTGATAATTGTAAGGAAAAGTGCACTATCAGATGAGGAGATCAAGGGAATTCTTGTAACAGTCTGATTCCGAAAAGCCACTTAATGAATGTGATGATAATGAGGCAGATGTCGCTAAAAACTTAGAATTATTCGAAAATGATAATGAATAACCCCTTAAGAAAATTATGTAAATTCTACTGAGTGTGAAATTGTTTTCCCGTAATGGGAATCAAATATGGTTACAGCTCATCAAGCTGGATTTTCTGGTAGGCGGAGGAAAATTATATATTTGAAGAGGGCCAGGGACTTACAAGCTTTTCGATTAGGAACTGTAATAATGAAGAATCTTGTTTTATGTTGTTCTTTCGTGTAATCCTCATTGACAAAGTGTTTAAGAGGACTGGATGGATATAGATGTGCTTGAAATGAAAAAGTTTCTTGCCTGGTGCTCTGATCCTGACTGGAGTTAGAGCTCAAACAGTGATGGTATCTATCAGCTTTGGAGTGCTGGGAATGGTCGACCACTGTTTAATGAAATTATATCTCGCAACTCTTCCATGCTATTCTGACGGTGTTACGTTTTGATAAGGCAGCAGGCCGACCTGAACATAGCTCGAGTGACAAATTGAAACCAATCTGAGAAGGTTTTGAAATGTGGGATATTACCCTCAGGGATGCCTACATTTCAGAATGGCGGATAACCGTGAATTAGCAGTTGTGACATTTCGAGGTCGCTGTTCATTTCTACAATAAATCCCATCAAAAAATGTAGATAAGGAATAAAGTTTTGGGCGATTTGTGACTGTGCCACAGTGGAAGATGAATGTGTATTTGGTGAAGGAGGAAGAAACCAGGGCAGTGCGACTTTGAGAGAATGTTGTAAAATCCCTGGTGTTAAACTTGAAAGTCTGGACGTGATATCACCCGTGATAATTTTTTTCACATCTCTGGATTTAGCTCACAATTTGTTGTTAAAAGACCTGACTTGTTCCTGCTATCCGTAAAAATACAAGGTGAAGAGCCTGTCGATTTTATTACACCTACAGGACATGAAGTACAGTCTACATTATTTGGTTTTCAGCCAGATGTGACAATACCCTCTTACGTTCCTAACAAAAATAAAGTTTTTACCCTCCTTATTTCTCTTCATGACCAACAAACGGTGTCATCACAAGTGAAGAAGCCTTAAATTTGGACATATAATGCCACAAAGGGAGGTGTGGCCACTATGGGCGAGAAGACGTGCTGCAACAGCGTGACGAGCAAAAGAGGGCGCTGTTCATTGCTGGTTTACTTCAATGTGATCGACGTAAGTATAATGAATGCATACATGATTTGTATGATGCTGGCTATCTATAATAAACTGAGACTTTGAACTTTTATCAATTTCGCAAGAGACTATCGGGAATAAAGATGTCAATGAATTCATTCGTAGCACCGGATCCAGGAAGGGCACTGAAACCACCAGCTAAGAAACGGAGAAGATGTGAACACTATGTAAAGAAAAATGACACATTCCATGTTATTAAAGCACCAAACGTGTATGCTCTGAAGTTTCTGCTATTGTCTGTAGAATCTTTTGCACTAAGAATAAAAGCCACCATTAAAAATATAAAAATTATGTTTTTTAATGTAAACTTTCTATAAGTACAATTAATTTAAAAGCATTTATACCTCAAAAGTCGTTCACATAACAAGTAGCCAAAATAGTGTCAATTTATGTCTATTTAAACGTCACTGGCCCGAGAGGCCCGACTGATAGGCAATGCTATACAGATTTTCTGGTAAGCAGAGGGTTACGTACACAATTCCAGTAACGGAAAGCCAGAGAAATAATTTGTAACTCTTTAACCGACATATTATGCCTTTCATTGAGACAATGTTCAGTGACGGCAGATTTTTCAGGCTGGAGCAAACGTGTGTGTCTATTCCATATAGGTCGTAAACAGAACGACTAGTCCGTCGAATATAAGCCTTTCCACAATAACAGGGAATTTTGTAAACGTCGGGTTTCCTCAGTCCCAAGAAGGACTCTAGTTTTGGCCAAAGGCAAACGGACACTTAATATTCTAGATATTTTCGGAGAAATACTCCCCACAAAGCGTAAAAAGCAAGTGATTTAGAAATATCCATTGGTTGTCCAAATTGACGGTACAAACAGTTTGATGATAAGTAAATCCTTTTTGTCACAAAACAAGCTTCAGATAATCTAGTTACTGTGGCCAATTATCAGAATCGAAAACAGCATAAGCTTTCTATGTCTTTGAAAGATATCCATTGTTTTATGCCTTGCTATTGCTGATTATGTAAATTGGATACGTGTGACCCCTCTGCACAGGATGGAAGGATAAGGAAGCGTGAGGGAGAACCCAGATTAGTAATTTGTTGTTCAATTGCACTTATCCAAGTAACAAATAACATTAAACTTAGTAATGATCAGACTCCCTCTCAACAGATATACACACAGTAAAGAACAGAAGCATTTCACATTAGGGAAATGGTAAAAATGAGGCCTCGAATCCTATTCTCAAATTCAGTCTGCACTCGACCAAACTGTGTTGGTATTCGAAGAAAATGCTACAATTTATAGGACGATCAGTATTTTCACAAAAGGCAACAAGCTATTTCATAGTAACATCAACTGTTCCTTATACCAGAGAAAGCTAATAAACTTTTAAAACAAAGTAATTCCCCCTTCTTTTATATATTATTTAAATAAGTAACACTAAAGTGCCTCTAGAGGAAACACAGTGAAAGCAGTACACAGGCAGCTGATGCTAAAGTCAGTTAAACCCCTTCAAATGAATTATGAATCCCTAATGGTTGGGAGGGAGTTGGTAAAGTAAGTTACATAAAAATCTAAAACTCTGATAAGCACTATGATGTGAGGGAAAGGAAACAATTTTCAATAAGAATACAGGGCGTAAAATACACAAGAGAACTTCAGTTGCTCGTCTCACCAGACGGCCTGAAATGACATCAAGTCCCCACGCCATGAGGCTTACAGAAGTCTTCTGCAACTTGAGGCAAGTTAGAGCTCTTAACAAAAGGCAGTAAGTAAGTGAGGGCCAAAGAAGATATTTAACAATTACAAACGAAGCCCTTGCAAGAACACACCAGACATAAGAAACTTACCTTTAACTCTGGTAAGATTGCTCAAGAAAAGAGAAAGGCAGCGTCAAACTTTAATCAACTAGCTAGTCACAATTATAATCAGAGGCTCAGCGAAAAATATAACCGATAACTGTCAGATCACCAAGCCGTTTGTTGACTTCTATCAAAATAAGGCTAGAACGAAAGAACTTACCTCACAGAACTGGAAGTAAACAAATTCTCACTCCGATTAGCCTATAATGCAACACTAAGCAAGGAAATCTAATCATACGTATTACACACAAGATACATTCTGCTGCCCCACGAGAAAGTAAAATGGCAACTGCAAAAATAACCAGGCGCATAAAGTACGACTAGTAAATTTGATTGACTTTAGACTCAGGTGTTCATATGGCTAATCAAACATTTCAGTTCAATTTCACGTAGCCATCCATAAGGAAAGTCAGTCCCAGTTACGCTACAAAATTGTTTAAAGAATACTAAAGGCTAATCTTTCGTTAACACTCTACTTAAAAAAATGGTGGCGACCAACACTAAATAAAACAGGGCAACCCTCAAACTGCTAATACAATAAAAGAATAAACAACATTATTTAAACTACTGCCTTCAGCCAATGTAACTGATCCTAAGCGACCAAATTACAAACGCAATTAATAACGCTGAAAACCGCCCTTAGAGAGGCACTGAAAGTCACCAATACACAACTAAAATACACCAGTAAATAAAAACCAGATGCTCAATCAGTAACGACATTAAATTCAGCCCTTCAGGAAGCCACCAAGACCAGGCAAAGCCAGAAGCTCCCGAAGTACAACCACCGTGCATGAAAGGTCCAAAAGATGGAGGCAAGTTAAATATTGTTAGGGCAGCATTAAATATCCAGTTACACATAGCACGAATCACAAACCAACGGAGTAACGGAGTCAAGACGAATGGAATGCGTAGAACCGGACCCCCTCTACCCAGAAATACACCAGGTGAGAAACGATAAAGCCGAAACCAAGGCAGACACCCTAAAAATATGGCTGCTGCAGGTATTTCGGGCCGCTGGTCGTCCTGGTCCGCCGTACCCAGCTGCTGGCTTGCCCTCGTCCTGCTGGCTCCCTCCGCACTCTGCCGGCTTCTCGATCCACAGCCAGAGATGTTGCTTTACAAGGGGAATTGATAAACGGAGGGAAATGTGGCACCATAGACAGATACGATAATGAAAGGCAGGGAAATTCGCTGAGGGTCGTCGCCACGGCTCAATGTGTGTAACATTTGGTAGGTTCAGTGTATCTAATTTGAAAGTCCCTGTCAGTTTGTCCTATGTAGAAGTGTGAGTAAGTCTTACATGTAATATCATATATTCCAGAGTTTGATAATTGTCGTTTTTATTCTTTAAGGTGTTGAGTAATTTCTGTTATAGTTGGTTGTTGGTGTAGGTAGTGAAAGTAGCCCGGCGTCTGTGTCCAGTCTTCGAGGTCTCCCTTACGTTATCTTTCAACACGGTTCCCCGTGCTTCCTTGCCCTACTACCATTTAGAACGTGTTTCACTGTTGCCTCAGATTATCGATCCGCTGAAAACATCTGGTCATTGGTTGCCGAGAGACTAGAAATAGCCGTTATCGCTGGAAACAACCGATTTACGGTTATATTGGTGTGTTTCAAAACCAGTTTAACTTGAGTGCTAAAACCGCTCACCATAGTCATTTTTTGAAATACCTGATTTTCCATTTTTCATCCCTATTATTTCCAGTAATAAAAGTAGAAATCCTACAAAGACCAAAAAATTAGACTCTCAGTTTCAAGATATATAGAATCAAAGTTTTAATTTTAATAAACAAAAGAAAGCCAGGCCACCCTTCGCTGCTTCTCTTTAAAAGTGATAAATGGTTGAATACGTCCGTCCCTGGTAGCTGAGTGGTCAGCGGGAAGGAGTGTCATACCTAACGGCACGGGTTCAATTCCCAGCTCGGTCGGAAATTTTCTCCGCTCAGGGATTGGGTGTCGTGTTATTCTTATCACCATCATTTCATACCCATCGACACGCAAGTCGCCGAAGTGGCATCACCTCGAATGACTAGCACCAGGTGAACGGTCTACGCAACGGGAGGCCCTAGCCACTCGGCAATGGTTGAATACTAGAAAAAATCGCCAGTTTTCTCCTCCTGATATAATTTTGTTAAACTGTGCTGAAAAACCATGATATCGGGGATCGTACAAATATTTGTGCATGACGAATAGTCAGTGCTAAAGGAGAAAAACTGTAGTTGGAGAACTCTATATATCGTGTTAATTTGTCCGTTTTCAAAGGCTACAAGCAGATAAATTCATATTATGTAGACACTGGCAACAGATACGCTGCTTTCTATTATTATTGTAACTATATGATGTCGCAAGTTGGCTGTGGCCCTCCCGTTCTTAATCTTTCAAATAAAACGGGTCATTGTATTTCAATGATACCACACTTCATTAAATACTCCCAAACTAGTCATGGTGCAGTTCTGTAATTCAAGTAACGTCCGACAAAACAGCTAGAAATTACCATATGGACCGGATAGGGCAACTCTCGTGCATTGCACGAACGTGCGAACCATCTAATAGGCCACGATGCACGGTAACAGGTACATTACTGCCTTAGCAATGCTGTTTAAATTCCTATGCCATGTATTTGTTACTCGTTTCCATCGGAATCGTTATTAAAATAGCACTGATCGCTTTTCCTATTTTCTACAGTCTGGAATCGCGCGACCGCTACGATCGCAGGTTCGAATCCTGCCTCGGGCGTCGATGTGTGTGATGTCCTTAGGTTAGTTAGGTTTAAGTAGTTCTGAGTTCTAGGGGACTGATGACTTCAGAAGTTAAGTCCCATAGTGCTCAGAGCCATTTTCCTATTTTCGATGATAAAGTTATATCTGAAACCATTGGAAATTTTAAGGATAAACATTACTTGTATATTTAAAAACCATAAATTTTAGCACTGCTGCTGTGGCTAATTGATTTTTCGGTTTCTTAACCGGTTATTTGAGGCTATCAGTGCAATAGTGGCCTAACTCATATTTTTGAAAAAAAAAATGAGATACACAGAACATCACTTTACGCCCTACCGTCACGTCCTACAATCGCCGGACATGTATTCGGACACAATGGACAATGTGGCAGCGTTAGATGTTGTTTACTCACCGTGCAGTGCCATAAGAAACGGGGCGCAATAGTGGCCTACGCCACATTGCGCCATGTATGCACAGCGAGTACGTCGGTGGAATAGCGTACCATACGTCATACAGCACCTGACGGCCGGCAGAGGACACAGATGCAGTATAGACCCATGCAGTACTGTGGCCGACACACGGCTGAACGATCATTAGTGTGTGTACTACAGAACGACATGTACTATAACACTGTGTCGATGTCGAAGCCGCACGGCGAGGTAAGGATGGAGTTATGTTCCCTTGTTGGACTCATTTGATATGGACACGGTGCAGAAGAGGAACATTTCCATTTCCGACCTATTTGGATCGGACACTACTACCGATGCCTCAGACCTGGAATGTGTACCTGGCCGATTCAGCCAGCGTGCAAGTGGTACAGCGGATGAGTTACGTGTCATGTTAGCAGAGCCCAATCTACCCGCTATGTCAAAGGATACCACACCCACTACGTCAACCATGGACGTATCGGAGGGGGATCGTAGTGCTGGTATACCGTAACTGCACAGCAACGAGACAGAAAACGCGTTCGGAATGCACACCTGTGGGCACGGAACATTCGGAAAGAAAAGCGATCAAAAGGGGGACAATTCAGTGACGTGAAGGGAAATGTAGTGCCAAAGAAATGGTCTCGTACTACATGTTTGGTCAGACGTTTAATACAAAATTTAAACTGTCCTTTCATCCCCCCGTAAGTGATTCCTGTGTAAATTTGGTCTCTATAACATCAAACACGCTGCAGCTGACACCGCAAAAGAGAAGAATAAATGGAAACGTGAAAGAGAGTTACATCAGCGAGAGCGCGTTGACGGGAATGCATCGCGACGCAGTAGAAGGGAGGCATCAGGACAACGATACGACCGTGATTGCCTTTGCTTTGATGAGGACTTTACCGACACAGGTACTTGCGACAGGTAGCTGTTACTTCAAGCGGTAATTGTGGGCATACTGCCTTGGAACACGCGACCTATTCACCAAGAAAGCTACCATGTATGTAAGGATTGAGGGAGAACCATCCCGAGGACCGCAAGAAATTGGATCGTGTCTCCTGCATTACATGTAACATAACTCCAAACAAAGCAACTGCTTATGTACTCGAATCAATGAAAAAAAAAGGGTTCGAATGGCTCTAAGCACTATGGGACTTAACATCTGAGGTCATCAGTCCCTTACACTTAGAACTAGTTAAACCTAACTAACCTAAGGACAACACACACAGCCATGCCCAAGGAATGATTTGAAACTGCGACCGTAGCAGCAGCGTGATTCCGGACTGAAGCGCCTAGAAACGCTCGATCACAGCGGCCGGCTGGTGGGCAAAATCGGAATATAAAGATGGCCTTACTGTGTCAATTCATGGTTCTGCATGCAGGATTCACACCGGAAGTAAACCACCATAAATACCTAGTCAGTGGACATTCATACCTATCATCTGACCAGGATTTCGGTAACATCGCGAGAAACAGGAAATTTCACTCGAACGTATACACACCCTCTGGCTTGATGAATGTCATTATCACTGCACGATAACAACAACCCTTCACCACTATACCGATGACGTGTCCACAGTACGTTTAGAGAGAAACATACGTAACCGTAAAGTGGCGACATAAAATACCAGGCTGCAATGTTTCCATATTCAGTGGCTTCAGTATAAAGCGCCCTCTCCCCATATAATGTTTTATAAGTACTCCAATAAGCCAGATGTCCCGTTTGCCGACGTCAGTTTTGTTAAACGAGAGTCGAAAGTAATTGAGACTCTGGACACACTGTATTCCAATGGACACGCTATTAGTGCGTTGAAAAAGACTGATTTAATGACCTTGCTGCAATTCGTATCCGCGGTGTACCAATGTTATTACCGTAACTTGAAGATATCTGCACAGCCGTGTGGCGACATCATCCCTGTAAACGATGATACGAATGATGAATACTAACGCCTCATGTGTATCTTGTCCAGTGTTTGACTACAGTGTGTAAAACAATAACGGCCTATCCCACATGTTTCTTGTATTACGGCCAAGTGCGCCAATACAGTAGTGGCCTAACCCACACAGAAAACGGTCTAAAAACATTATTACGGTTAACTCCACGTTTATCCGATTACCGGACACCATACCTCGTTATACACTCCTGGAAATTAAAATAAGAACACCGTGAATTCATTGTCCCAGGAAGGGGAAACTTTATTGACACATTCCTGGGGTCAGATACATCACATGATCACACTGACAGAACCACAGGTACATAGACACAGGCAACAGAGCATGCACAATGTCGGCACTAGTACAGTGTATATCCACCTTTCGCAGCAATGCAGGCTGCTATTCTCGCATGGAGATGATCGTAGAGATGCTGGATGTAGTCCTGTGGAACGGCTTGCCATGCCATTTCCACCTGGCGCCTCAGTTGGACCAGCGTTCGTGCTGGACGTGCAGACCGCGTGAGACGACGCTTCATCCAGTCCCAAACATGCTCAATGGGGGACAGATCCGGAGATCTTGCTGGCCAGGGTAGTTGACTTACACCTTCTAGAGCACGTTGGGTGGCACGGGATACATGCGGACGTGCATTGTCCTGTTGGAACAGCAAGTTCCCTTGCCGGTCTAGGAATGGTAGAACGATGGGTTCGATGACGGTTTGGATGTACCGTGCACTATTCAGTGTCCCCTCGACGATCACCAGTGGTGTACGGCCAGTGTAGGAGATCGCTCCCCACACCATTATGCCGGGTGTTGGCCCTGTGTGCCTCGGTCGTATGCAGTCCTGATTGTGGCGCTCACCTGCACGGCGCCAAACACGCATACGACCATCATTGGCACCAAGGCAGAAGCGACTCTCATCGCTGAAGACGACACGTCTCCATTCGTCCCTCCATTCACGCCTGTCGCGACACCACTGGAGGCGGGCTGCACGATGTTGGGGCGTGAGCGGAAGACGGCCTAACGGTGTGCGGGACCGTAGCCCAGCTTCATGGAGACGGTTGCGAATGGTCCTCGCCGATACCCCAGGAGCAACAGTGTCCCTAATTTGCTGGGAAATGGCGGTGCGGTCCCCTACGGCACTGCGTAGGATTCTACGGTCTTGGCGTGCATCCGTGCGTCGCTGCGGTCCGGTCCCAGGTCGACGGGCACGTGCACCTTCCGCCGACCACTGGCGACAACATCGATGTACTGTGGAGACCTCACGCCCCACGTGTTGAGCAATTCGGCGGTACGTCCACCCGGCCTCCCGCATGCCCACTATACGCCCTCGCTCAAAGTCCGTCAACTGCACATACGGTTCACGTCCACGCTGTCGCGGCATGCTACCAGTATTAAAGACTGCGATGGAGCTCCGTATGCCATGGCAAACTGGCTGACACTGACGGTGGCGGTGCACAAATGCTTCGCAGCTAGTGCCATTCGACGGCCAACACCGCGGTTCCTGGTGTGTCCGCTGTGCCGTGCGTGTGATCATTGCTTGTACAGCCCTCTCGCAGTGTCCGGAGCAAGTATGGTGGGTCTGACACACCGGTGTCAATGTGTTCTTTTATCCATTTCCAGGAGTGTATATACCACAGTCATTGCTATACGCCACAATCACTACCTTGCACATCAATTCTGCGAACGTCAATGTCTTCCAGAGGCCATTTCCACAAACCAGTGTGCTGTGGAATGTTAATGAACTCTGGCATAGAGCTGAATCAACACGAAATGTCGTACATGTGTCTGTCAACCAAGATAACTTCGACTCGATACTCAGCTGCTTTGGAACCATTTTTGCAGCCTTAGGACGAAGCTGTATATTGTAAACTTTGCACTCAACATACCCCCAAACCACACACAAAAGTTTTAGGTTTGTTGATAAAATCGTAGCGGTTTTCGATAAGTTTTATGAATACAATACACACACACACTCACTATTTACAACAGTCTATCAACGCTGCGGTAACTTTCCGATTCCATGACTGTGATTTTGGGACGAAGAACCCGTCGAGCTATGTTGGGAGCTCGTTTTCATCAGGAAAGGAAGTTCCTTGAAGGTTGTTCCACAGAGAGAAAAAAGTGAAATCTGAGGGTGCAAGATCAGATGAATAAGGTGTATGCTGATTTACTTCCTAATCCATCTCCTGCAAAGTGTTTCTTGTCAGGGAGTAGCATCACGCCATGCCGTCTTCCTGGTCATTGTTCTTGCACTGCGTCTGCAGGACGTCTCAGTTGTTGACGTTACACGTCGGGGAAGCAATTCGTAGTACTCCACACCGTCGCTGTTCCACCAGATGCATAACAGTTTCTTTTGTAGGGGCGCTCAGGCATTCGTACTGGAAGTTGGTGCTTTGTTTGGTTTCAGCAATTCATCTGTTTCCCCTGTGTTAGCATAAAGACAAAATTTATCGTTACCAGTACGATACATGGTAGGAAGAGTAATGTTGTTCACGAGACAATTGATGATGAGCAAGCAGAGATGCACATATGATCACCCACTGATCTTTGTGGTTTTGGCACAGAGCATGAGAAACCCAAACACCAGATTTTTGAACCTTCCCCACTACATGAAAATGTCGCACGACGGTGGACTGGTCACAGTTCATTACATTGGTCAGTTCTCGAGTACAATGCCGTGGATCATCATGAATTAATGCATTTAAACGATTTCCATCAAGTCCCGGAAATCTTCCTAAACGCTAAGAGTCACTAATGTCAAAACGATCGTCCTTAAGACGAGAAAACCATTTCTTTGCCGTGCTCTGTCCGGTGGCATTGTACTAATACCAGGACAAATGTTTCTGGCTGCCTCCGCTGTTATCACCCCTCTACTGAACTCAAACAGAAGAATATATCGAAAATGTTTCGATTTATCCACTTGGCACTCCATTTTCTAGCGTCCAGAGCTTCCCTCACTTTCCGAGTGACAAAACGACAGTACGTAAACTCAAACAGCAACAGTGAACTACAGTCGATAAAAAAACTCATATCAATCGGAATACCAACGCGCAAGAAACAAATGGTACGAACTTATGCACCAAACTGATATGTGGTTATTTTTTCACGTTATATTGTAAGTGTCCAGTGAGTAAGATTTCGTTACTTTCTGGTATAGCAATTTCAATGGTTATCACTGCCTTTTGCAACACGCGGCGGCGTTCATTGTGAGAAAATGAAGTTTCCGTGGCGGCGACAGTACATTAGGGCGGAATCGCGTGAGTCGGCGCTGCGAAGTGGCTGACATCTTTTGCATACTCTTTGTCTTCTGAGCTGTCGCGGCGATGGCTGGGCCCCTCAAGGCGGCGCCGCCGGCCGGCAGCGGCGGCGGATTTGCATCTGAATGCCGGCCGCTCGCCTTTGATTTAGAGCCGCGTGACGCGGGCGACAAAGCCGGCCGTGTCGATCATTACGTGCGACGCCTCATCTGCAAGGGTAATGAACCTCGGACCCGCCATTCAGGTGCGGCGTGGGCTTAACTCACACACTGGCCGACGCACCGTCTTGAACGTCAGCGATATCTCTTACTGCTGAAGTTTCGTTACGACGATAGCAACAGTTTTCCCCATTCCATCTATGAAATAAAGTAGATTATGCTGGAGCCATCAGTTACATATTATTTAACCCTCCTAGTATTAGGATATTTTTGTCTGATTCAATGTCACTGATTGAGTGTAATAAAGATTCGAACTAATTTACGCGGGATGTATTGACAGTATTTTAATGGAAGAACATAAAAATTACATGACAACTGTTGTACGTAACAGTCATCGTTCTATAAATGTTACCTTCAAGAAACGATAATGAATTTATACGGAGGTCATATTCTCCCCAGTGGTACTCGGTTCAAAAGACTATGAGCCAAATATATTGTAAATATAAAACTTAACAAAATATGACTGGGTACAATACACTCAGAGGGAGAAACTTGTACGTTCTGAAAATAAAAACTTTGAAAACAAAGGAGATATACACTAATGAGCCAAAACATTATGACCACCTGCTTAATAGCTCGTTTGGCCGTCTTTGAAATGAAATACATCACTGGTTCTGCGTATCATAGATCCGACAATTTCTTGGTAGGTTTGTGGTGGTATGTAGCATTAGACGTCTACGCACATGTCATGTAAATCGCGTAATTAACGGGCCGCTGATTTTGCGTACGCGGTTATTGCCCTCGATAGCGACCCAGATGTGTTCCGTAGGATTAACATCAAATGAATTTGGTCGCAGAGGCATCAACGCGAATTCACTATAATGCTTGTCAAACCACTGTAGCACGGTTCTGGCTCCAAGACATAGACAATTATACTGCTGAAAGATAACATCGCCAACAGGAAAGATATCAAGCATGTAGCGATGCAGGTGGTTCGCAGCTGTCAGCTGGTCCTCGATTACTACTAAAAGTTCCCATACAAGCACATGAGAATGTCTCCCACACACAGTACTGCTCCGACCATCCTGCCTCCATGAAGCGTTGCACGTTTCGAGCCGCCGTTCACCTCGATGACGGCGTTTGTGGAGACGACCACCGACCTAGTGTAGCAGAAATGTGACTCATCCGAAGAGCTCAAAAATGTTCAAATGTGTGTGAATTCCTGAAGGACCAAACCGTTGAGGTCATCGGTCCCTAGACCTGCACACTACTTAAACTAACTTATGCTAAGAACAACACACACCCATGGCCTAGGGAAGACTCGAACCTCCGGCGGGAGGGGCCGCGCAATCCGTGACATGGCGCCTCAAACGACTCGGCCACTCCGCGCGGCATCCGAAGATCCGACACGTTTCCACTGATCGACGACCGAGTCCCGATGGTCCCGTCCCCACTGCAGTCGTAATTGACGATGTCGTTTGGATCAACACGTGAATAAATAGGGGTGTTCTGCTACGGAACTCCATGTTCTACAATGTACGATGAATGATGTGCTCCGAAACAGTTGTGCACACACCAGCACTGTGCTCTCTTGCCACAGATGCCGCAGATTACTCTCTGTGCTACTTTACAGAGCAGACAAGCCTCCGAATAGCACGTTCTGTGAAGAGTTGTGGACGTCCAACCATTTAGCGCCTAGTGGTGATTCACTGTCCTACCTCTTTCCTTAGATGCTCACCGCAGTATCACGTGAACATTGGACCAGATTCGCCGTTTTCGAGATACTCGTTCACAGGCTGTGAGTAATAATAATCTGGTCTTTGTCAAAGTCGCTTATCTCCATGAGTTTCCACTTTTGCGGCCCATATCTTCGCAAGGGTGATTTCCCGCTCAGGAATTTTTGTTACTGCGTCACGCGCCTGAAACGCTACCAGGCAGAATCCAATGTCACGGTGAGCAGTGGTCATAATGTTTTGGCTTATCAGTGAATGTTTCCAATTGTCCTATTGATCACAGTGGTACTTGGAAGGGTGTAAAATATAACTCCTCTTTCCGTTTTATTTGAAGACTGAGGGTCGATTGTATTCTATTACCAGAAGAAATTGTTCTAATGACGCGAACTAAGGAAGCAATTGGCGTGAGCAGTGATTGTTGACTCATTGCTAACAGGATGATGCACGACTGTGAAAAGAAATATTGGCGTTTCAGTGCTTGGATGGACTTTGCAGTGCAATGATTCTTTGTAAATTACCGGACTTCGTGTCTTAAATTTATAATAAATGCAGGTTCCATTATTGACCATGCAATGTGCATTTCAGGCTGCTGCAATGGCGGCCGATCAATAGCATCACCATATTAGCAATTTCCAGGTTAATTCACTGCTCACAGTCACAAAAAGCTGCAAAAGTATTTAGAAATCAATGGCAGAACAAGGAATTATTGTAACAATAAATAAAAGCACCATCTCTTCCAAGTTCACATAATTAATCTAATCTAAGAAACTAGAATATAACCACCTTATCCTACCTGTTTGGACAGGTGGAGAGGAAGCTGAGTTTGATTCCTCAGTTGAATTTAAACCAAATCCAAATGATTATTCAAAGTTTACACGCTTTGTAGATGTTTATAATATTGTCTGAGCGTTCGTAAGGCTATGCATATTTTAATGTTGTTCTCGTATACTGCCGACTTGAACGGCGTTGATACAGTTCTTTATGCAACACAAAGCCATTCAACAAATCGTCACTAGTTACAGACTCCCACTTAGTTCCCTTCCAAGTTTCTCACTGACTGTCACTGCCACATTTCATTTGCATTTATAATGTAATTTCTCTATTTTTGGGTTGGAATTAGTACACATTGCGTTAGATACGTACATGCATATACCGAATAGATTCGCCTGTAGATATAATTAAAAGTTACATCTAAGATAGTAAAATTTGTATTAATAATTCATAAATACTTTACTTCGCAATTTGTTACTCTGAGTTTAGTGTTCATATGTAAAAAAATCTTTCCTCACGTAGTGACTAAATATAGTTCACATTCCAGAATGAGATTCTCACTCTGCAGCGGAGTGTGCGCTGATATGAAACTTCCTGGCAGATTAAAACTGTGTGCCCGACCGAGACTCGAACTCGGGACCTTTGCCTTTCGCGGGCAAGTGCTCTACCATTTGAGCTACCAAAGCACGACTCACGCCCGGTACTCACAGCTTTACTTCTGCCAGTATCTCGTCTCCTACCTTCCAAACTTTACAGAAGCTCTTCCGCGAACCTTGCAGAACTAGCACTCCTGAAAGAAAGGATACTGCGGTGACATGGCTTAGCCACAGCCTGGGGGTGTTTCTAGAATGAGATTCTCACTCTGCAGCGGAGTGTGCGCTGATATGAAACTTCTTGGCAGATTAAAACTGTGTGCCCGACCGAGACTCGAACTCGGGACTTTTGCCTTTCGCGGGCTAGTGCTCTACCCTCGGAGCTACCGAAGCACGACTCACACCCGGTACTCACTTGCCCGCGAAAGGCAAAGGTCCCGAGTTCGAGTCTTGGTCGGGCACACAGTTTTAATCTGCCAGGAAGTTTCATATTGTTCGCATTGCTCGCTCACAAACCTGAAGTTGGAACTCATCTGACTAGGCACTCGCGTCGGTCTTCTGCTGCCATAGCCCATTAACGCCAAATTCCGCTGCACTGTCTTATCGAGTACGTACGTAGTACGCTCCACACTGATTTCTGAGGTTGTTTCACGCATTGTTGTTGTGTGTTAGCATGACAACTGTACGCAAACGACACTGCTCTCGGTCATTAGTTGAAGGCCGTCGGCCACTGCGTTGTGCATAGTGAGATGTTATGCCAGAAATTTAGTATTCTCGGCACACTCTTGATAATGTGGATCTCGCAATTTCCAAATTGGTATGCCTCATGCTTCTAACTCCAACTACCGTTCCGCGTTGGAAGTCTGTTAGTTACCGTCGTGCGGCCATAATCATGTCGGAAACCTTTTCATATTACTCACATGAGCACAAATGACTGCTCCACCAATGCATTGCCGTTTTATACCCTGTGTACGTGATACTACCGCCATTTCTATATGTGCATACCGCTATCCCATGGCCTTCCTCGCCCCATTTTTGATCACATGAAAAATATGTAAAGAGTAAGGAGATCCATGCGTTTCCTGTCATAGAGAACTTTATTAATTTTTTAATTATTCTACGCCACATTGTGCTTTTATTCAGTCTCACTCATCACTAATGTCCACAGTAGGCATATAAAGTGTCCTTGTTAAATCTAGTTATTCATCTATCTTGGTCATGGTATTCGAATACTTTATAACGGCACTGCGGGCGCGACCCTCAGCGTTGACCTTCAGGTTTGTGTTTCATCACTGGGATTGTCGTCGAGTACATGTACGAGTACAATCAATCGGCAAAACTGCTTAGTGGCTTCTGTGTTAGTGCACCTATGTGTATGGAATTCCTCGCTGATCTGTATAAGGACATCGCTTGTCTGCACATCGAACCACAAACAACCATCTACTCACGAGCCTGAACCCAGCTAAATGAAGTTTTCACTATCTTTTGAAGCGTCTGCCTTAGCGAAAGTGTTCATTTGCACAATTCAACACACGCCAGGCATAGTCATTCTCTCACACGTAACGCTGTCTGCAAGTGCCATAATTCCAGTCTCAAATATTTCATTGCTAGTTGGAGCACGCGCAGATATCACAGTTGCTTGAACACAGGTTTTCGCTTTAGAGTGCCGTCATTTACACTGATTAGGCATACGCTAAGTTCGTCACTGCGTATCATGTTATTAGCAATGGAAGGCAAAAATCTTTTCTCGTCTTATACGCAAAGAATATCAGTTTCACAGTTCTCTCATATTCTTTTCTTGCCCTTTATAGAGATATTTACATTGCATGGTAGTACCGTTGTTTTGTATATTCTGGGAACATAGTTTCATCTGCTCACAGCAGACTACTGTATTGACTACGTGTACGTGCAGAATACATACAAATCGAACTGAAAATTTCAGAGATACGTTAAGTCAAATAAAGATTGTTTCTTACTATTCTCACAACTTTCACACTAAGATATTCGACCATTACTTAACTACTTTTACTTATCTATTTTGAGTTAATTGATTGGACATTTGTCTCACTGAGGCTTAAAAAATTTCATTTCTAAAATATAAACCATCGAAGTATAGCATAGCTGTATCTAAACTATTAATTTCATCAGAAATATTTACGTATGTTCTCAGTACTCTGTCGAGAGTTCTTATGAACTTCAACCATTTCATTGTCATGCTCGAATAGCCATTCACTACGCTCAGTACTGTTTAAAGGCTAAAAAGGTACACAGAGGGATACTACCTTTTCTTTGTATAAGAAGGTTGTGACTGCACTGGCGATAAAACTGTTTCTTTAAGCTCCATCAAAGAAATGTAAGATTCTCTTTGTAGACAAAATTTTAGTTTCGTACTTATGTACTTCTCTATCCTAAGCGTCCACTAGGGTTACATATTTGAGTACTGCACACATGGTGCTTCTTACAATATTTTTTCCTCTTTCAGATTCAAGCTATTGCATATGAACACATTTGTATACATATTTTTTGTTAAACAGTTCAGAATGTCGTGCAGTACTCACTGCACTTACAAACATCGGTATGGTACAGTAGAACCATTCAGAAAGCGGTTTACTTCCTACTCTTCACAGGTACTTGTTGATTTAGCGAAATCATCACAGAATATTGGTTTCCCTTTTTTGTTTACGTTTACATAGGAAGCTGTTTAGAATACGTTTTCCCGTGAATCACTAGTCAAGGACTTACACCTTTTACGCTGTCTCAATTCAAGCAATAAAATCATCATTGCTGCCCATGCAAATACTTTTTCACATCTTACTAACTGTAAAGTCTTTAACTTTGTTTGTTTTTGGACAAGCTAAAAGGTCGCTACCGGACTGTGGGTTCTGGATGATCTTATAAGGTCATAAATATAGTAGCTGCTATTTACTCTTCTCTTTAGAGGAGAAGTTTTTTGGGTGTGACTGAGAGCAAGATGATTTTCCAATTAAATTCCTGCAAACGTCTTATCTTTCTGACAGAGGTGTTCTTTCTAACGCTGGCATGTTGAACGATTGTAATTAGTGGATTCCTTACCTTTTCCTCCAGTGTAGATTCTTATTTAAGTAGGCATGGCAGTGGATTTATCTAATTTTTGACTTCTTTACTGTCGTTTAATAGATCTCAAGATGCATTAGTGGTTGTGTAAATTGACGAATTACTTACTATGTGTTCAAAAGGTTTCATGAATTCCGCACACGTATACGTTGTTTACTTGCATATGCGCGCATAAATCGATTAAATTCTCAGAAAATACGTATAACAACAAGACATTGTGAATGAAACTTTGATACCAGAATGTGTTTAATGTTACAGTCTTGTAGGAAGTCTTTCCATATTTTGCATCTGAAGTTTGATGGACTGTCTGTTGGGAATGTGACAAGATTGCGAGCTGTAGTATGCAATGTCTGAGAACTCTTCTGATGATAGTAGACTTTATGGCATATAAATTGATGTATTTCGAAAAAATATCATAAAGGGCAAGCAAATAACTTAACGCCACCTGGTGCAGAGGGTTTTGGAGTAAAAACGTCGACAGATACCATTTGTAAAATTGTGTTGATAATATAGAATCTGCTTCTGTGTACCAACATACCTTTTTTATGACCGATCGTAAAAGTTTTCAACAATTGTTCCACATATCTTCGTATATTCAGAAAATAAAAATAAATGTTACCTTTCTCAAACATTTCATTGCATCAAAATGTCCCAAAAGGGAATGCGAGGCCAAATTAAAGTGGTTCTGGAAGCATTAGGTAAACACACACACACACACACACACACACACACACACACACACACACACACACATTAACCAATTATTGTTTGAGCATTACGTCTATAGAACATATGTTACTCTCAAGATCTGTATTGTTGTAGGAGTTTCTCATATGAATTTTGTGTTGGTAATATCTTTACTATGTTCCATCTAGGATCTGCATCCTCTAATATAGCCATGTTAGCAACATAGCTAGACAGTATTTCCTGTACTGAGTGTCTTTCATTTAGAAAATCCGGAAATCAGTGATTCGTTTTTATAAGGTATGGGACTTCGGGTGTAATAAATTTAGAATAAATGGAGAGTCTATTATTGACCATGTGACGTGCATTTAAGACTGCTGCAATATCAACCGATCCACAGCCTCACTATATTAGTAACGTCCGGCTTAACTCGTTGCTCACATCAGAAAAAACCGCAAAAGTATTCCTAAGTCAGTATTAGGACGAGGATACATCATAACACTAAATATAAACATCATCTCTTTCACGTTCATATTACTAATTTACGAAGTACAGAAACTAGAATGTAGCCACCTCATACTAGCCATTCGGTCAGGAGTCGCTCTAAATCGGAGCATTCATAAGGCTGTGTATATTTCTATATGTCTTATATTGTTCTATTATAAACAATAGAGCATACAAACAGCTGAAACAAACAACTAATACAAATACCGGGGTATAATACCTTGTAGGGATATGAAATGGAGTGATCACGTAGGTTCAGTCGTGGGCAAAGCAAGTGGTAGACTTCAGTTTATTGGTAGAATACTGAGGAACGCAACCAGTCTACGAAGCAGATTGCTTACAAATCGCTCGTACGATCTGTTCCAGAATATTGCTCAACTGCGTGGGACCCACAGCAAATAACAATAACGGGGGATGTTGAACGTACACAGAGAACGGCAACACGAATGGTCACAACTTCGTTTAACCCGTGGAAGAATGTCACAGAGGTATTGGAGGAACTGCACTGAAAGACTCTTGAAGATAGACGAAAACTATCCCGTGGAAGTCTGTTAACAGTTTCAAGAATCGGCTTTAAAATGTTGGCTCTAGGAATATACGAGTACAACAATCCCCTACCTAGTGCTCACATAGGGATCCCGAGAATAAAATTAGAATAATTACTGCACCACAGAGGCGTTCAGTCAGCCATTCTTCTCACGCTCTATACGTGATAACGGGAAGAAATCCTAATAACTGGTACAATGGGACGTATCCTCTGCCTTACACATCACGGTCGTTTGCAGACTATAGACGTAGATGTTGCTCTAGATTATTACAAAATCGCGTAAGAACAGGTACAAAGGAAGGGGGAAATAATATTTTCATTGTGTCGGGTGCTTTGTCTAACAGCTATTCAACGTAACAGTCATCATTCTATTTTCATAAATGTTATATTCAATAAACAAACAAACAATTAGATTGGGGTCTTATTAACACCAGTGGCGCTAGGTGGGCCAAGCGTAATTACTAGCTCTGTAATTCAAATTATTGCCAACTTAGTGACTGAAAGCATCTTCTTTTGTACTATTTATTAAGGTTTCTTCATAGTCTGTTCGAGGATAAAGCAGGAGAAAATAAATGATTATAAGTCTCATATTAGCCAACTAGTCGTACTTGAACTTTCTTAGTGCGTCTTTGAAGAATGTTACTCTCTTCTTTGCAGTTGTTCAGTGTTTCTTTTTTCCAGTGTTCTCATTAGATGCTCCTGTGTATCAAACAATCCTGGGGTAGTTCGTGCTACTCCTCTTCCGAACATCTGATGTCCCTTGATGGTGAACCGTCATATGGTCGGGATTCCAGTACAGACCATATAGTATATGTTTTCAATAGGCTTCCAGAAGAACGGAAGAAAATATTTTCAAGTTAAAAGGATTCCTTGTGCCACGTTCATCCTATGCAGTACAGCGGCACCTCGTAGCAGTAGTTAACCTTTGTCTGTACTGTGCTATTTCTTTGTAAACTATCTGTTTTTAGTGTTTTTTAAATTCTGTACTTATAAATTTTCTAATACGTATTGTGTAAAGTGTATATTGACTCATTCCTTGACCAACCAGCTTTGACTCGCATTGTCCCATAAACTCAATAGATAAGTAAGTACATCAGCTACTAATGCAAATCGTTGCTCCATCACATTTCGCTTAGCTCAGCTTCGAAATTACTAAAATACCGTGGCATGCACTCTCTATCAAGAGATGTTCAATGCAATCACAAGATGAATACATTTTCCTTAGAAACCGCTATTAAGGTACTGAATCTACAGGGATTTGCAAATCTGTTGATGCAGAATCCTTCTTGTCTGCTTTGTTATTAAGGAAAGATGAAATGTGTTCCTGGCAGTGTGGCTTAGACCTCCCACTACCCCATTCCTGTCCTGACTGTGACTAAAGGATTGAATTCATCTCCTATTACAAGCGTTATTCGATGATGTCTTCACAATCACTGTGGATTATGTAAGGCGTGATGAAATATTAAGAATGGAAGGGGATACTACAACTCGATTTAAATAGAGGTCGTGCTGGTAAGTAATTCGTTCCATCTTTTCATTCTGTTCTCAGTATCGGTTGAGACATTACACGTCATATATATTACATGTCATGTAAATTCCTGCTTCGCTGACGCAAGTTACAGCCTTCTGCGTCGGCGTGAAACGTGACCCCGTCGGTGAGCGTGAAACAGCATGCTGTAATAGAGTTTCTAACTGGAGAAAACGTAGCTTCCATTGAAACGCATAAGGTATGAAATCTGTGTACTTTGATGATGTCATCAGTAACATGCGATGTTGGGTTGTTCGCGCTCGCAGTGAAGGAAACGGTGGTGCTAGCCTCAGCGAGAGTGACAGAGCTCGGAGAGGATGACCGTGTACGACAACGGAAGGGTTTCTGAACTCATCAGAGAAAATCGCCCGATAACACAGACACAGCTTTCAGCTAAGTGTGGAACATCACAAGATCTTGTACAAGCTATGACTGCGGAACTGCGGTGCAGAAAACTGAGTGAAAAGTAGGTATCTCGAATTTCTCTGGAGATTTGAGCACGAAAGTTATGAGTTCCTCAACATTTTGAAAGGAGATTGGAGCTGAGTTCACCATTTTGACTCCGTAAACAAGAGAGCATCAATGGAGCTCCGCCACAAAGGATCACCGACGCAAAGGAAGTTCATGAGAATGCAGTCAGCAGGCAAGGTTATGCTAACAGTGTTCTGGGATGTTCAGAGTATGGTGCATTTGACATTCGCGACAAAAGGGACCATCATAAACTCTGAACTGTGCTGTGGGATCCACTGAGAGTACGAACTCGAAGAGTTCGTCGACACATGGAGCCCCCTCCACTTCAGGAGCGCTGCAACGTCTGCATCAATATAACGCCTTGGCCTCATTGTATCCATCATCCTCCATTCATTTCCGGCTTAGCCACATTCAATTTTCATCTGTTTCCAAAACTTACGGAACACATTTACGGACTTCACATTGATAGTAATGAAGAGGTGTAGGAAGAGGTGGGGCTATCTCTCCATATATATATGGTGTCCCAGCTATCTTGTCCACCCAAAATATCTCTGGAACAATAACAGCTATTGGAAAACGACTTTCAGCGGTATCAATGTAGGGCTGGGGCCCATGAATGTACATATTTGGAAACATTCTAAAACGAAATCATATGTGTTTTTTAACACAAACTTATGTTTTTTTAAATGGACCTCCTATATTTTTTCTTCAGCAATCCATAGCATGACAAAGCATATACACAATAACGTTGATTGCATCGCAATATTCCATCCCGAGATATTGAGACGCGAAGTTGACGCTTCAAACACCGGACATGCGCTGCTAGCGCACATCCTGAGGCTCAGGCGTGAACCCCATGCTGCCCATAATCGCGATGTGATTGACATGTGTAATCACACCTCCATACTTATCAAGAGGTCCGAAACGAATAATACGGTCTGCTGCCATCAACTCTCATAAGCACATAATGGTTTCCCTCTTGCACGTTTTACGTATCTACGTACGCAATATGAACCAGTACCGATCGGTGTACACCCGTCAGGTTGTCTTATTTATCCTGCACACCCAAAATAAGGTTTATTTAATGCGTTATATGACCCATTGCGCCTGTCGCGCAGGGCCTGGCTCTACCTGGTCAAGTGTCCAACGCAGTTCCCACTACTGCCACAGTTACCACTTCACCTTGTTTATGATTTGCGACCCATGCAAACTCCTGTACTCCACCACCCTCCGAGCATCCCATTTGTTGTTGCTTTGGCGTGCAGCACACCGCTTGCCAGTGCAATCGTGCATCAGAGTAATCTAGTGACGGCACGGAGGTAGTACACATTGTGAATAATCGTTGTGCTGTGGAACTTATACTGTACAGTATAATGTACACACATTACAGATACGGTAGAAATGCTGCTGATCTATGGAGAATGCACGCTGACGGGAAATACTTTATGAGATTGCTTGTTTGTTGATAGTACTGTTAGCGAACATTATGATTATTAAGTTAATATGTCTGTTTTCTACCCTACTCTACATATCTGTACTGTACCCTGTTGTAGGTGGACGAAATGCTGTTCAGGCAGAACGACTGTACAGAAGACGATTCCCTGACAAGCCATCGCCTTCGCGCCGGATGTTTGGTCGTCTCACATCTCGTCTACGTGAAACGGGTAGCTTAAATCCAAGACCTCGACATCGTCCTAGAACACGCACAGATGAACGTGCTGAAGTTGCTGTGCTCGCTACCATAGCTGTGAATCCTCAAATCAGCACACGTCAAATTGATCGTGAAGTTGGTGTGTCGAAATCAAGGGCACAGCGTATTCTTAAACGTCATAAATTTCATCCTTACCATGTTCATTTACACCAGGATCTTTATGGAAATGACTTCCGCAATAGGGTAACATTTTGTCGGTGGGCTCAGCAAAAACTTCTGACTAATCCACATTTTTTTGCAGATGTTCTCTTTACCGACGAGGCATCATTCTCCAACAAAGGAATTGTCAATTTGAGGAATATGCATTATTGGTCCGCAGAAATCCAAAATGGCTCCGTCAGGTAGAGCATCAACGTCCGTGGAAAGTTAATGTTTGGTTTGGGATTATTGGAGATACCATTATCGGACCTTTCTTTATAAATGGCATCCAAAATGGCAGACAATACTCCAGATTTATACGACTCAATCTTCCTGTTCTTTTGAACACCGTACCTCTGAACCGGAGAATGGTCATGTTGTATCAGCATGACGGATGCCCCGCACATAACGCCTTACGAGCACGACGACTTCTGAACCGTAAGTTCCCTGGTAGGTGGATTGGACGAGGTGGCCCAGTTAGGTGGCCTGCCCGATCTCCGGACCTTACACCGCTGGATTATTTTCTTCGGGGAGCAGTGAAGAATGCTGTTTACCAACATGAACCAACAACACCAGAGGACATGAAGCAACGCATTATTGATTCCTGTACAGCCATCAAAGAGGAAACAGTAGCACGAAGTAGGGCATCCTTCATCCGCAGAGTGACCCTATGTCTGAAAGCCAATGGGCATCACTTTGAGCATGAGATGTGAACGCTATGTTTAGCATGTAGTGCTGGTATCACAGTGGAAGTTTCTACAAAGGGCCATTTTACCCAGTGATGTTAAGAAACATTTGTTTGCAACAATTTGTCATTTAACGCATTAGATAAACATAACATTGATAATTATCTGATAATAAAACTAATTGGTTAAACATGTTTACATTCGTCTTCTATGTCCTACCTGAACTTCTCAAATCAAAACATTTTTACCTAAACAACGGTAAAACTTTTAGTCCACTTGCTCGTTTCACTAAAACCATCGACATGAATTTTACTATTACGAGTGAATAATTAACTGTCACTTACGCTAGATCTACAGTAAAGTAAAGTTTTAACGTTTAACGGCATAACCTTTTTAGTAACTGATTAACGATAAGCGAAGTTAACTTTGTGACTGACGTTGCGGTACGCAGATATGTTACAGAACCGCATCACCCCTAGCCTATGGGATAAATACCTGCTGGAATGTACGACGTTAATGCAAGATGGCAGCAGACCGTATTATTCGTTTCGGACCTCTTGATAGGTATGGAAGTGTGATTACGCATGTCAATCACACCGCGATTACGGGCAGCATGGGGTTCACGCCTGAGCCTCAGGACGTACGCTAGCAGCGCATGTCGGGTGTTTCAAGCGTCAACTTCGCGTCTTAATATCTCGGGATGTTATGGAAATATTGCGATGCAATCAACGCCATTGTGTATGTGCTTCCAAATATGAAAAACTGGTACATGAATAAACCAGTGTAAGCGACAGAATATTGAATGCAATGTTGTGAACTGAGGATCCTTCTCTGAGGTCGGACATAAAATACCGAGTAGATGAGTAATGAGATTGTCCCACGTCAGGAACCAACACAAAATTAATATAAAAAATTAAATGTTAGGAAAGTAGGGGTTGATGTATGAAGGTAAAAGGATAGCTTGGATGATCTAAATATGAAAAAAATGTACTTATTTCAGTGTTGTTAACACAAACCAAACCAAAATTACAAGTCTCAAGGCCCATTTGAGTGGGCGTGGACACGACTCAGTTATTAAGAGAAAGGAGGGGGGGGGAGGGTCGAATCGTCTCACCGTAATTCGTTATCATTCCTCGTGCACTGTTGTCGGTGGCACCCGCTGCGTCGGTACGGCGCGTCACGTAGGATCTGTGTGGTGTGAATCGGCTGCCCTCATCAGCAATCGTGGCTTTGCGATGAGGCCCGGGTACGATCTCCATGTTGTCCACCGTGTTGTTGGTTGCGTAGCCGAAGCTGTGATATCACTGTGGCGGAAGACGGGTGTTAGCGGTGGTTGGGAAAAACCTCAAGTCGTCCTGCTTCCGCGCAGTCTCGCTGACTCCCCTCTTCACTTCTCACGCGTCTCTCAGCTCAACTACTCTTCGAAACTTTCTTCCTTTCAGCGTTGTCATTGGCGGACAACATTTTCAACGCTGCCCTATGACAGATCGCCGTTTCATTCACAAGCGTCTCCACGCAGGGTGGTAATTTCCTATCTGGCGTGGGCCAGTGTGTGCCTCGGGAATTGGCACCTTTCTCAAGATTTCACATTCTTACGATGTTTTTCGGCATTCTGAAGCTGCTGTAGAGCAGTTACCCAACACCTTTTTGTACCGACTATCTCTGCGTGAGGCCTGGACAGACTTATGTTTGGGCTACGTGTCAAAGTCTGCTGGAGTCCCTGATTTATAAGGAATGTCCTTTCAGTTGAGAAGAGCATCTTCTTAAGACCGCTGACTTCTTTCACACGCCTCCCTGCGCGAATTCTTCGCGCTTTTTATACTCTCCTCCCAGAGCCCGAAGGGTGCTGTAATTGCCAGCACATTACTGCCTTAAGGAAGGTAAAATGACTGTTGACAGGCCAGAAGAACTCACGTACTTTCGCGCGTACGTTCTGGACGTTCCGCACGAATGACTGCAGGTGTCCATCATATCCCGGCACGGTTCATTGTCAGCTAGGTTTTTCGCAATGTGTCACTTCTTGAGCAAGGCGAGGGTGTCCGCTCAGCTTCCCGCTGTGTGCTTGCAGAATGGCTGCTGTGTCTTCTCCTGGGCACTCACTGGGATGTCCGTCTCCCTCCTCCTTGGCCGCAGGCGCCGCAAGTTGGAGAAAGTGGCTGCGGACGGAGGTATCACAGCAAACGCATGTAAACGTTCATGCATTGTGTTGTACAGAAGCCGGATCTCAGTTTGTGGTCTTTTGCATTTGTTCGATGAATGCAGGGACGGTGAATGCTGTTTGTACGATGATGATGTCTCATATGTACTCGGTTGGAGATCTGTCTGGTGATCAAGCAGGCCAAGGCAACATGTAGACACACTTTAGAGCATGTTGGGTTACAACAGCGGTATGTGGGTAAGTGTTGTCCTGTTGGAAAACACCCCCTGGAATGCTGTTCATGAATGGATGCTCAAAAAGGTCGGATCACTGAACTGACGTACAAATTTGCAGTCAGGGTGTGTGGTATAACCACGAGAATGCTCGAGCTGTCATACGAGATTGCACCCCAAACCATAACTCCAGTTACTGGTCCAATGTGTGTAGCCCCATAGACAGGTTGTTTGTTTGCCCTCAATTGGCCCACTTCTAAGGAATACACGGCTATTACTAGCACTGATGCAGAACCAGCTTTCATCAAACAATACAACAGACCTACACCTCACCCTCCAATGAGCACTCGCTTGACACCACTGAAGTCGGAAATGGCGGTGGTTTGAGATCAGTTGAATGCACACTAAACGGCATCTGGCTTGGAGCTCTCCTTAATGTAACACATTTGTAACAGTGCATTGTGTCACTGTAGTGCCACCTGCTGCTCAAGTTGCTGCTGCAGGTGCAGTACCATGCGCCAAAGTCATACGCCGAAAACGATGGCCTTTCCTCTCGGTAGTGCTAAGTCGCCGTTCTGAGTCCGGTCTTCTTGCGAGCGTCCATTCTCGTGACCACCTCTGCCAGTAATTCTGTACAGAGGTCACATTCCAGCCATGTCTTTCTGCAATATCGCAGAAGGGACATCCAGCTTCTCGTAGCCCTATTACACGGCCCCAGTCAAACTCAGTGAAGTGTTGATAATGGTGTCATTGTCACCTTAAAGGCATTCTTGACTAATATGAACTGACCAAGTCCAGTCTCAAAGGAAATTAACGCTCACGACCGTTCCAGTTTGTATTTAAAGAAAACCTGGTTTGCATGCTCACAGCGCCACTGTTTAAATGTGGCTGACACGAAGTTTGAATAGACATCATCTTGCAGAAACACGCCTACCAACTTTCATTTATGTCACACAACTCCTTCTTAATGTTTCAATATTTTCCGTTAGCGTACTTCGATAAAACGCGCACAACTGTCTTAATAATGTAGCTCACATGATTAAACAAGGTAGTTGTTGCTGAACAACAATAACAGTCAATCAAGAAAAATACATACATGAGTAATCAGAAGACATGGACGACACGAAGAAATAAATCACCTATCTGAGCGCGCGCGCGAGAGAGAGAGAGAGAGATACACCGTCTAATGACGACATATCCAACAGAATGTTGCTGACTACCTCAGCGGTGGCATGGAGGCGTCAGTGTGTTACATATGATCATAGTTACTGTTGTGTCTATACAAGACAGTCTAGACACAGGGTGAGGTTACCGATAGGCACGCGTACACACACGCCGGCTGGCGTGAGTTCTGGAACAGGATACTTGATGAATGCTATAGAGAAAAGAACGGAGCATCTCATATACTTAACTTTATTCTCTTGTGTGGTACATCTCTATGGTGAATACAAGTAAGACTCTCTCCAGATATGGTTAACTGCGCCTTGCTAGGTCGTAGCTATGGACTTAGCTGAAGGCTATTCTAACTGTCTCTCGGCAAATGAGAGGAAGGCCTCGTACGTCTAGTCGCTAGCAATGTCGTCCGTACCACTGGGGCGAGTGCTAGTCCGTCTTTCTAGACCTGCCATGTGGTGGCGCTAGGTCTGCAAGTACTGATGGCGGCGACACGCGGGTCCGACATGTACTAATGGACCGCGGCCGATTTAAGCTACCACCTAGCAAGTGTGGTGTCTGGCGGTGACACCACATTCCTCCCCCGCAAATCGGCGACGGTCGTGTTATAAGGCTTCCGCCCGCCGTGGGGAGGGCCCCATGTTGACGTATGCGATGAGGTGGGGAGCCTAACAACAGGCGAGGCTGTGCCACCCGCACCCGGCCATTCGGTCCGAGGGGAGCTAGGAAACGCCTGGAAACCTACTCCAGGGTGCACGTCAACATGCGGCGTATGCGCCCGTAATGAGACAGGGTCGACCTCCATTGCGTCGGGGTATCCGACACGCGATGACGCCATGTGGTCCGGAGCGGGCCAGAGGTCCAGGGCGGACGACAGCTGGTCACGGGAAGCGATCGGCGGCGCGTGACCCAGGGAGGCGGTTGGCGGCTGCAGCGAAGCGTCCTCTGCGGGCTGCGCCGGCGGCGGCTGCGGCGGCGAAGGCGGCTGCGCGACGCCATGGGGCAGAATGGAAGGCATCGTCGGTAACACCCGGGGATGAGGCGAGCCAGTAGATGGTTCCCCAGGGCGCTGACCGAACGGCTCCGTCGCTGAAAGCAGACGGGGAGCGGCAGAACCCAGGCGACGACAGAGGCGCAGCTGATTGAGATGCCGACGCACCCCACCAGAGGCCCCCAAAACCAAATACATCGCGCGGCCGAGGCAGCGAAGAATGCGCCCTGCGAGCCAACGCCGTGAACCGCGATAGTTACGATAGAATACCACGTCGCCAGGAGCAAAAGCAGGAGTCTGCCGCTGCACAGGAACCTGATGCGGCGGATGCAGCAAAGACATCAAGGTTCGATGAGGACGACCGTGAAGCAACTCAGCCGGCGAGCGACCATCGCGGGGCTGAGAGCGAGACGAAGACAAAAAAAGCAACAACGCGTCCTCCCGAGAATGCGACTCTTTCAACTTCAACATCTGTGACTTGAAAGTCCGGACCAAACGTTCAGCGGCACCGTTTGACTGAGGCGAAAACGGCGCGGACGTCAGATGTTGAATACCATTGGCCTTGCAGAATGACTGAAATTCTGCGGACATGAATTGTGGGCCATTGTCGGAAACAATAGTCTGCGGAAGACCTTCAATGCAAAAGATAGCAGACAACGCTTGGATGGTGGCAGAGGACGTCGTGGAAGACATCCGGACAACAAAAGGAAAATTACTGAAGGAATCGACAACAACCAACCATCGAGCATTCCAGAATGGACCAGCAAAATCTATGTGTAAGCGTTGCCAAGGGGAAGCGGCTTTTGGCCATGCAAAGAATTTCCGCGGCGGTGCGGATTGTTGTTCGGCACACGCCATGCAAGAAGAGCACATATTCGTAATCGCAGCATCGATTCCGAACCAAGTACAGTGCTGACGAGCAAGTTGTTTCGTACGCACTATACCCCAATGTCCTTGGTGGAGAAGCTTTAAGACAGAGGACTGTAACGAACGTGGGACCACGACCCGAGACTGATCATTATCAGAACGCAACAACAAAACACCACGTCGTACAAAAAGTCTCTCCTTATGAGCAAAAAATCGGCGAACCAACGGATCCTCGAGCCGTGACTTCGACAAGGGCCATTGCGTAGTAACAAAACGCAAAACGGTAGCAAGGACAGGGTCTGCAGCTGTGGCTGTAGCTACACGACGAAAATCAATCGGAAACGATTCGACCACGTCATCGGTTTCCGCATCAATGAACATGCAAGCAAGTTCGGAAGAATCGAATGCTTTATCCTCAGCAACAGGCAAACGGGACAACGCATCTGCGTTTCCGTGCTTAGCAGTGGACCGGTACAAGATATCGTAGCGGTACTGCGAGAGGAAAAGAGACCAGCGAATGAATTTCTGCGCTGTACGTGGAGGTACAGGCTTGTTCGGATGAAAAAGCGATGTCAAAGGTTTGTGGTCTGTAATGATGGTAAAGTGACGACCATACAAGAAATCGTGAAACTTCGTAACACCAAACACGAGAGCCAAAGCTTCTTTCTCTATCTGGGAATAATTTCTTTGCGCTGACGAGAGCAATTTGGACGCAAAGGCAATAGGGCGATCATGCGAACCATCTTTGTGCGCAAGCACAGCACCGATCCCGAAATCCGATGCATCTACCATCAACAAAAGGGGTTTCTGGGGATCGAATGGCGTAAGGCAAGTATTTGAAAGCAACGCCGATTTCAATTGGCGAAAGGCGCGTTCGCATTCCGTCGACCAGACGAACGGAACACCTTTACGGCGTAAGCGATGAAGCGGAGCTGAAATGGAAGAGGCATGCGGAATAAAGTTATGGTAGTAATTTATTTTTCCCAACACACTCTGTAGCTGCTTCGAAGTTTGTGGTGCAGGCAAGTCCTGTATGGCACGGAGGTGCTCTGGACTCGGATGTATGCCTTGGGCATTAATTACATGGCCCAGATATGGCAAGTCACGAGCAAAAAACACACATTTGTCCTTCCTCAAGCGAAGACCATTCTGTCGCAAGACCTGAAATAGTGTTCTGAGATTTTGTAAATGTTCTGCTTCTGTCTTTCCTGAGATCACTATATCGTCCAGATAGTTAGCTGCAGTAGGGACCGACGCACAAATTGTTTGTAAATATTGCTGAAACAATGCAGTGGCGGATGCACACCCGAATGGCAGTCGTTTGAATCTGTATAGTCCAAGATGCGTGTTAACCACCAATACGCGCTGGGATTCTTCGTCCACCGGTATTTGCAAGTACGCATCTGCTAGGTCCAACTTTGAAAAATATTTTCCCGGGCACAGTTTGTCAAAAAGATCTTCCGGGCGGGGCAAAGGAAAAGTAGCAGTCACTAGTTGTGGATTCACTGTTGCTTTGAAGTCCACGCAAAGTCTCAATTTGCCGGAAGGTTTTTGCAAAATCACTAAGGGTGAGGCCCAGAGAGAAGCCTGCACACGTTCAATGACACCTTGCGATTCTAAATCTTTTAATGTTCTTGCGACCTCATCACGCAATGCGTGGGGAACATTGCGCGCTCTGAAAAATTTCGGTTGCGCGTTGACTGAGTTCCAAATGTGCTTCATAGGTCTTAGCGCAACCAAGGCCCGGTGCAAAAATGTCTGCAAATTCCTCACATAGACTAGAAACACTGGCTGAAGGCACAGTCTGGTTCACTGAGAGAACCTGATTCACAATAGACAAGTTAAACAATTGAAATAAATCTAAACCAAACAAGTTCACTGCAGCAGAAGAACGAAGAACGTAAAACGACACAAGTTTTGTTTGTCCCTTGTATGTTGCAAGAAGGCTGCACTGTCCTAACACAGGGATATGCTGTCCTGAATAACTAGTGAGCTGAACTTTTGCGGTACGCAACGGCGGTGCGCCCAGTTGTTTGTACGTAGCGTGATTGAGCAATGAAACTGCAGCTCCGGTATCGAGCTGGAATGGTATCACTTGTCCGGCAAAGTCCAAATCTACAAAGAGTTTATTGTCTTGCTGACGACAAGAGCGACTGTTTTGTGCAACGTGAACAGACACTGGTACAGAATCACTTGCGACGTGACGGGATTGCCGTCGACGTCGACGCACACTTTTTGTGGGACGAACACAGTCACTGTTAGAAAGAGTAACACTGGGCGGAGTGGCATTAACTACGTGAATGTCCATGGGCGAATGTTCCCGAGCCTGAGTGTCCTTGGTTCGATTCCGGCGCGAAGCAAAGGGCCTGGAACGGTTTTGATTGTCTAATCTGAGCTTTTTCTGGCAAACACTTTGAACATGTCCTTTCCTATTGCAGAAAAAGCAAATAGCTTGGCGTGACGGGCAATTTTCACGCGAATGTCTAGTAGCACACCGCGGGCATGATTTCACTGCATTTGCGGGCTGGCGAGGCACACCTGGTTTAGAGCGCGGCGTCAGCTGCGTCGAAGTGCGCGAGGGCCGGTTACCGGGCCGCGCAGCGCGTCCAGCGGGCCGGTTAATGTTACACACTGCTGGCGAAGTTTCAAAAGATTCCTGAGCACAGTCAAGTGTGTCTTGCCTATCCAATATGTCTATCACTTGTTGAAGGGAGGGATTAACTAGTTTCAAAATCTGCTCCCTTATGCGAACATCAGAAACGTTCTGTGCTATTGCATCACGCACCATTGTATCTGCATAAGGAAGGCCACAGTCACATTCAAATGCGCAGTCCCTAGTAAGGCCTTGCAAAGTTGCAACCCACTCCCTATTAGTTTGACCGGCCGTACGTTTTGTACGAAAGAACGTATACCTTTTGGCAACGACATTTACTGTTTCTTTGAAATAGGCATCTAAAGCCGACACAATTTCTTCGTAGGACAGTGTAGCTACGTCACGTCGGGGAAACAATTTCACTATCACACGGTACGTTTGCACGCCGACACAAGACAATAAGTGAGGCTGCCGCTCGTTACCTTGAATTCTGTAGGCGGCGAGATGAAATCCAAACTGTCGGGACCACTCCGGCCATGTTTCCTGCGCCGCGTCAAAGTTGCGAAACGGCGGTGCAACTGCATGTTGTGGCTGCGGGAGCGGCAAAGCGGCGGCTGCCGCATCGGTTTGAATGGCACGTTGACCCTGGACGAGCTGTCCAAGGGCATCCAATAACGCCTGCGTCTGCTGATTCTGCAAGCGATAAAATTCGGACAGTACATCTGGAGATTGTGGCGAAGCCATGACAAGTAAATGTAAGCAATTAGAAAGAACAAAACCCTTTTTTAACTCGTCGCCATGTTTTGTTGTGTCTATACAAGACAGTCTAGACACAGGGTGAGGTTACCGATAGGCACGCGTACACACACGCCGGCTGGCGTGAGTTCTGGAACAGGATACTTGATGAATGCTATAGAGAAAAGAACGGAGCATCTCATATACTTAACTTTATTCTCTTGTGTGGTACATCTCTATGGTGAATACAAGTAAGACTCTCTCCAGATATGGTTAACTGCGCCTTGCTAGGTCGTAGCTATGGACTTAGCTGAAGGCTATTCTAACTGTCTCTCGGCAAATGAGAGGAAGGCCTCGTACGTCTAGTCGCTAGCAATGTCGTCCGTACCACTGGGGCGAGTGCTAGTCCGTCTTTCTAGACCTGCCATGTGGTGGCGCTAGGTCTGCAAGTACTGATGGCGGCGACACGCGGGTCCGACATGTACTAATGGACCGCGGCCGATTTAAGCTACCACCTAGCAAGTGTGGTGTCTGGCGGTGACACCACAGTTACGAATTGCCATTGAAATCCTGGATGATCTAACTGTCACAACTAATGAGCAACAGGATCAGTGAGTTTTGTAGTAACAATAACACCATCAGCTGTTTGTATTATACTTAATTGTGAATGGTTTGACTGATAGAATCGCTCTTATGGCCCCTCTACTGAACAGGCTGATCACGCTTTCATTGAGCACCACCACTACACCTCTAATATAAGTAAGAGAAGCAGAAACAACCATCATCCTCGAAGTTATTGTTGTGTGTGTTACAGCACATCAACTCGAGTTGAGCTGAAAGGTGCACCTGCATCGCATCGAATCTGCTTGTCAGACTGGTGTGAACTACCATATTTGTAATGAAAGAGGTATTAGGATGCTGCAAATTGTACACTATTTACTGCTACTGTGACTGAATATCAAACAGCTAAATAGCTTTAGTTAATAGTTAACCACCTCGCAGCTGGTCTGGTATCATCTTACTCACCCTTCTCTGTTGATACACCTCATGTTAGGTATTCTTATTCACCTTACCTTCTTAATATAATATCATTTTTTATAATAAGGGTCTGCCATAAGTTCTTCCTCCAAGTAAATCATGCTTTCCATTAAAGAGCATTAAGCTGACTTGCACTCTGCTTTGTGTGTGTGTGTGGGTGTGGGGGGGGGGGGGAAACTGGAGCGTAGGAGCACATGAAAATGACAGAAACAAAAAGAGTAACATGAATGATGTTATGAATCCCGTTGCGGTACCCGAACTGCTGTATGAGCTAAGAGTTGTTTTCCAGGATAAACTCATCACTGTGTTAGGTATGTTATGCCTCTGCGGAACACCCTGACGCTGCAGTGCAATTTGAACTTGTGTAGTGTTTCCGCTTATACCATTTAGCTTCAGTGGCTCTCACAATTAGCATTAAGCCACGCGAGGCAACTCTAAGCTAGCTGGAAATCGCTGCATTAAGTACACTACAACGAGATGGGTAACTGTACTGTGTTACACATCTTATCTGTACATCTCATATGGCCAAATTAAAGAACTTCTTCTCCATGAAAAGGATACAAGAAGCACAACTGTGCTACCACGTTTCCAACCCCCAAGTGTCTGGACTACTTTATGCGTAATGACTATTTTTACGATTTCAACTTATAATTTTTTATACGTAATTTGTAATTCTGTCAGAGACAGCAAAGTACATGGAAGAGCAGTTGAACGTAATGGACAGCGTCTTGAAAGGAGGGTATAAGATGAACATCAACAAAAGCAAAACGAGGATAATGGAATGTAGTCGAATTAAGTCGGTTGATACTGAGGGAAATAGATTAGGAAATTGGACACTTAAGGGGCTCCGGAACGCCCTATACTTGCAATGTTAAAATAACGCTTATAAATTACATCTTTCCTCACAAAGCATTTGAGGTAGAAAGTTGAACTTTTTACAGATTATTTATTGGAATATGGGCTACAACTTAACACAGGGATTTTACAAAATTTTAGTTCAGTTATTAAAGATGATTTTTTTTCTATTGTAATGAAAATTCACAACATTTTTTTGCAATTTTTTATTTATATATTCAAAAATATACAGTTTTTTGGGAAAGTGCTGTGTTAAATTATGCAGAAGGTACTGTGTTACATTTACTGAAAGTTTGAAACAAATATGTTTGGAAGATCCTTAGAAAACATGTAATTAGTATGAGAAAATAAAAGTTTTGGGAATCTAGCGACAAAGATTGGATTAACTTTTTAGTGCATTCCAGGTCCATAGGATGGATTATCTTCATCCTCTGCAAACTCCTCCTCCAGCTTCCTCTTGTTCCTCCTCCTGTTTACTCTTGCTTGTATTTCTAGACTCTTTACAGCCCTGTCTGCAGCCCGAAGGCGTTCCTTGTCTAAAGCAAGCATCGCTCGTACCATGTTAGAACCTATCTTCATCCCCATATTTCTAAATACCTTGCACCTTACAATGTTGCCATCATTGAAAGTCGCAACAGCATCATACACACCAAAGTGAAGTGTTTCTATTCCAACAAATACAGTCTTGGGGATTCTCGACCATATAACACTATTTACACTTTCATTGGGGTTTTGAGTTTTTCCGTGAATACACTTTTTCAACAGTTCAGGTGCTGCTAAGTCTCTGAAAATAGGTTAGCCACAACACATATTTTATCTCACATCACTAAAATGTACCTGATGAACACGGACGTTAATAATACCATTTGACAGCAGTTTAACAGCGCCACAGTGGGTCACGCCCATGTAGAACACATTTCAAAAAAATTTAAAAATAGTTGTAGTCTTCGGAATTGAATAAATTATATATCTATTAAAAGGTAATAGTCTGCAGATTCAGAAAACGCAAAAAAGTAAAAATTGAACTTTTCATGATTTTGAGCCTTTCCAGAGTAAAGTAGTAAAGGAGGTTTGCTACTGGGGGAGCAAAATAACTGATGATGGTCGAAGTAGAGAGGATATAAAATATAGACTGGCAATGGCAAGGAAAGCGTTTCTGAAGAAGAGAAATTTGTTAACATAGAGTATAGATTTAAGTGTCAGGAAGTCGTTTCTGAAAGTATTTGTATGGGGTGTAGCCATGTATGGAAGTGAAACATGGACGACAAATAGTTTGGGCAAGAACAGAATAGAAGCTTTCGAAATGTGATGCTACAAAAGAATGCTGCAGATTAGATGGGTAGATCACATAACTAATGAGGAGGTATTGAACAGAATTGGGGAGAAGAGGAGTTTGTGGCACAACTTGACTAGAAGAATGGGTCGGTTGGTAGGACATGTTCTGAGGCATCAAGGGATCACCATTTTAGTACTGGAGGGCAGCGTGGAGGGTAAAAATCGCAGAGGGAGACCAAGAGATAAATACACTAAGCAGATTCAGAAGGATGTAGGCTGCAGTAGGTACTGGGAGATGAAGAAGCTTGCACAGGATAGAGCAGCATGGAGAGCTGCATCAATCCAGTCTCAGGACTGAAGACCACAACAACAACAACATAATTAAAACATTTTATGGGATTAGTTGCGTAGTTGTATTTCTCGAATTTTATTAACAGCTGCCGTACGTTCAGGCTTAGATCTTTTTCCTGAGAACAACCTTGAGTTGTCCTAATCTTACACTAAAAAACGATTCATTTTAATGTTTGCTGCACATTCCTGAGGAAACGGGCATTTTTGTCTCTGAGAGTGGTGTGCACACATTTATTTGTTTGTTTAACCATTTCCATTTTGCATTGCGTACTCTATCAAGTTTTGAAATTCGTTATCATCTACCTCTTATAGCATATATGATAAGAGATTTCTGCGACATTCTTGAAGCTGGAAACCGCAATGAAAGTAATAAATAACAAAAGGGTCAGATTGAACACTTCAAAGATGGACATACCAGGAGGATGTATCCCTCAGATGAGTTGCCTGAAGCGAGAACGCGAAGTGATGGTTTGCTGGCGTAAGGACTCACTAATGAGGACTCACTAACAGTGGCGAAGCGTACATTAAGTCTCGAAGGCTGCTCTTACCCAAAAACTTCCGAAATAATTCGTCCAAACTGAATTTAATCCGATCTAATCATGTACTCTCGTAAAAGGTTTCATATATTATACTTTTGAACTTCGTATATTTACCCGCCAGTGTTATGCATCACTCCTCTAGCTTTGCAACCAGTAGCACATCAGAATTCCTTGCTTGTTACGAGCATACGCGGTAAGCCTCCTTTTTTCACGTAGTGGACGGGGGTTTCTACAGCACGGACACGGTTTTCAAAAGCTGGTGCTTGATTTGTTTCTACATCTCGCCAGCAGGCCTTTCAGCGGTTCACTAACAGATAGCGTTACTTCGCATCCTATAGTACGCTAGCAGCAAGTTGGGCAGAATGAATTGGATGTAGTTGCAAGATGATAGTAAATAGCCTATGTATTTTCATTGTTTCTCAGATTAAAATTTAGTAGCCTTTCTTATTTCAAACATTAGTAGTAATGTAGCGAGTTTATAGGTTTTCATATCAAGATTATTAGATGTGCTTGTGCTGAAGCCTCGAACATGAATGTTGTACTTAAAATGTAGCAAGTCGCGGTAGTAATTAACTGATTAATGAACTATATTTTGGTGTGCCCTGTAACGTGTGAGGTGTCATTGTCAATTTATCGTTGTGTTATCTAAAGCAAAACTGTAAATTGTGTAATTTTCAAACTATTATTTTGTAACGCATGGTATTGCTGATTACCTCAGACTGCCATGGACATGTTTATTTCATCACAAGACCTGAAAACTTTGCATTCATGTCTTTCTTTGAAAGATAAGCTCTTGGTGAAAGAACGAAGGCCGAAGCCAAGTCTGTCTACTAAAAAATCGTGTGGAAAATTTGTAAGACTTTTCGAGACACAATGGTACAATTCAGAACCATGGTTATGTGGCAGCGCTGTGAATAACAATTCTTCTTCATTATTTGAGATGGGTAATGATGTTTTTGAATGCCGTAAGTGGGGAGTAAACGAATCTTCAAAATTTCCTTTCGAAACCTATAAAGCATGAATGTTTCATTTCACATATCACAGCGGCTATTAAATACAGTCAGCTAGATATAGTAGTAAATGACAATGCTCGTTCAGAGGCAGCACGCTTGGGAGCTTTAGAACATAACGAGAAGGTTGATAGAAACAGAAATATAATGAAGAGATTTATGTCGACTTTCTGCTTTTTAGCACGGCATGAATTAGCTTTTCGAAGTCCTGACGAATCTGAAGTGTCAGTAAGTAAATGAAACTACGTAAAACTTTTGGATTTCTTGGCAGAAGGAGAACATACATGCAGGATCATTTAACATCCGATGGGGTATTGTGAGGCACTTCCTCTGACATACAGAATAAATTAATAACTTTGTCAAAGAACCGATTTCACTTGAAGTTAAAAATAGTCTTTTTATATCAGTACAAGCCGACGAAACGACGGATGTATCAACTAGAAGACAAATGAGTGTAATTTTTCGTTTTGAAAATAACTAATCAGGAAAAATACAAGAGAGATACGTAAGGTTTTATGATGTATCCAAAGCCTGGAATGCACCGGACATAGCCACTGTTTTGTTGCAAGTGATAAGCAAGTGTAAAATGAATGAAAACAAATTAATATCCAAACATATGACGGCAGCAGTGGATGGCAGGAAAAGGTTAGCGTGTCAATTCTATAGAGAAACAAGATTAATCAGCCTCATGCGCTCTTTATCCACTGACACGCCAGTCAGTTGAACCTAGTCCTCCTCTGACTTTGTAAAAATATTACAAAGTAAAATTTTTGTGGCAAATATATCAGAATTTCACTTTTTTGCCATTCCAATAAGAGAAGTGAACTTCTGTGGGGAAGGGGATTTCAGTTACCAAGTCCTTGTGAAAATGATTGAATTTTTATTCACACGCTATACAAACTATTATTCTTTACCATATACACAAGAGAGCAGCGTTTAATGATGTGATTAACAACAAAGAGTGGGATGACAATTCTTTACAAGCAATTGGGCTGAACAGTATTCTGGATGATCGAATTTTTCTTTTTCTACTGCAGCTGTACCATTCGATTTTCCAGCATATACGTATCTTGTTTGACATCTTGCGAAGTAAAACTGCGCACATAAAAAAGCTATACTCTCGAAATTAAAAACTGCATTAAAGGTATTGATAGTCTAAGATGTGAGGAAATTATTTGAAGTGCGTAGTGGAAGCTAAGTGCATTGTAATTTCAGCAGGAGTATCTGAAATTAATTTTAACGAAACAGAAGCAAGTATTCAGAAATTGAGAAGGCTAGCATCCCAAATAATTGACGCAGTAGTAATAAACATGGAAACTAGGTTCCGGAACTTTCATTAAACTGATTTTACAGAACTTGTAAATGCGAGAAAGTTTTCAGATTTTTTAGAACACACGGTTTCCCGATAAGTGAAGTTGAACAACTTCTTAAAATATATCCTTCCTCTGACAGTGAAAAACTGTGAGGATAAACGTCTACAGCCTCAGGACCTCTTCAAATCAAATTATAAACAATGGATTGAAAATCGTGTTCTCTGAATGTTTGTATTTACTGTAGTTGGTTCGTGCAATTCCAGCAACTGCCGCGTCTCGTGAAAGAAGCATGAGTACATCAAAACGCTGTAAAACCTGTCGTCACAACACAATGACAAATGACAGACCGTCAAACTTGGCGATTTTCGCTATAGGAAAGGGAACTGTGAAATCTCCAACCAAACGGCAGCTGTTCATATCTCGTGTTATAGCTGTTTACTCCTAAAAAAAGTACAAGAGGCTATAACTAATTTATAAAAAGTTCTGATGGTGCGTTACTATCGGTTATATTTTTATTAATGTGTAGCTGTTTAATATTTTGTGCATTTACTCACAACGATCTCTGTAGTAGTTTCAGCAGAAATGTGTAATGTTACTTTTGGAATGTTTCTGTCTTACAAGTTTTTGTTTTAAGGTATTTTTTTCTTCTTTCGAAATTCGTAATTCTCAGCCTACCCTACAAAAAATGCACGCTTGGCCAATGCACACTAAATTTTCATTGCCTACACGTTACTCATTTCACTTTGGCACAACTTGCTGCAAGATGTTCGCTCATTCCTCTTCTGAAAAACACCACTGAAACTACAATGACAGAACTCCAAGCAAACTCGTTCTGAAAATTATAGGCCTGCTATGTGACACAAATACGGCCCGCCTGCTGCGGAGAGTACGAGAAACTGTGCTCCCTCTGCTACCTCTTCCGAAGAGGAGCTGCAGCGTAATGTGGGTTCCACATTGCCAGGGGTCAAATACGAAGAGTTTCGTAGTAAATATAGACCTTTTAAGGCTTTCCAGTTTTTATTACATTTATAAATAATACATCAACTGAAGGGCAATTCAAATAGTTTTGTTTGTATACCTGCGTGCCTGTGCGTGCAGTGTTTCCTGTGTCTTCTGTTAAAAAGAACTAGTAGCTGTTATGGCGACTAGTAAAAGAAATCATTTTTTGTTGTACAGGTAGCAAGAACTGAATCTGTTGTTGCAGAGCAACTTCCATATTAAGTTCCACTGTAGTCCTCTAAGTGATAATAACATCCAAACATGGTATCAGCAGATTGAAGACACCGGCAATTTTCGACAAAGGAAGAAAAAAATGGTTCAAATGGCTCTGAGCACTATGGGACTCAACATCTTAGGTCATAAGTCCCCTAGAACTTAGAAATACTTAAACCTAACTAACCTAAGGACATCACACACACCCATGCCCGAGGCAGGATTCGAACCTGCGACCGTAGCAGTCCCGCGAGACAAGGGAAGAGTACGGGACTGAAAAAAGTGGTGAACGAGTGAGAGAGTCTTTCATCCGTAGCCCCAAGATATCTGTTCGGAAGGGTAGTCGTGAACCAGTAATTCCCGTGATGTCTTTGTGGAGACTTTCAAGGAGACAACTATGTCCTTATTTGTCGGCGTAGGCTTCCACGACCATTGTCACATTCAGTAAAATTCTTCTGGGTCTGTGATCACACTGTCAATGTGTAAGGCTTCCGACGTATTGGCCACCTTTGCAAGAGACCTTCCTCAGGGTGTTTCTTCTGCTTTGCAATGGTGGCCGAAATGTCGGAAGTCTTACACATTCACAATGCGGTTACGGACTGAGAAGAATTTGATTGATTACGCCCTTATTGTTTGCAGTTGTTACAAACTCTAAAGCCTACGGACTAGTTTTCGAGCCAACTTTGCAAACGAAATGTTGCTACATGATGATGAAGATTTTCTGCATCGTGTCAGCTTCAGTAATGGATCTAAATTTCACCTATGTGGAAATGTGGACACACGTAATGTGCAAACATGGGTGTGGGTTTCAACGAGACCCCCCTAAAATGAAGCTCTTTTTATGACGTATCCCGGTGCAGTGTTTATGGGTCTTGCTTTTTCGGCGAAGCAACTGTAACTGGTGTTTCTTATCTTGAAGCGCTAGAACAATGGCTGTCTCCGGAATTGGAAGAATCTGAACTACACAGCTTTTTCTACATTTAGAGCTCGGTTCCATATGTCGCACTAACTAGAAGTTTTGTATAAGCCATCTTGTATCCTCCAACCATCACTCAACAACTACACCTTCCTCTATATCACAGCATAATTGGCAAGCGATCGCAGATTGCTGCTAATGGTGTCTGTTAGACCGTTAATGAATACAGAGAATAATAACGGTGCTATCACACTTCCCTGGTGCACCTGACAATTCCCTTGCCTGTGACGAACACTCTCACTCTAGGGTAAAGTGTTGGGTTCGATTTCTTAAGAAGTCTTCGAGCCACTGACATATATTGAATGGCCCCCATTCAGCAACGAAGAGAGTCGACATATTTCTCCAGGTACACCATATCCATCTGAAGCCGCTCACTGATAGATATCATAGAGCTACTAAATTGCTGGCATGTTCAGTGCCACGTTTAGACCGCTGTTCCGGATAGTCCAAGACATTTTCTGTGGCAGTGGGAATGGGTGACATAGTGGGATAATCAAGGTGTGACAGAATTCCTCAGTGCTCAAGAAAAGAGATACGTTTGGGTATGTAGCCCTGTGAACACAGTTGTTGTCATCTTGGAAGACATTGTTGTTTGTTCCACTGCATAGATGCACTTTTATGTGTAGCATTAGTAGTAGAGTACTGGGGCTCCGAGGACACATTTGATATCAAACTGATATGCAAATTAATTAAATTGATGAATTAATTAGCCCCTAACCTCACCCCGGATGAAATCGTGTGTTTTCCTCAGCCAGCACGTCCATCCCCGCACCTCCCCATCCCCACCCATCCCCATCCCACCCCATCCTAACCTATTGACGGAAATTTCGAACTTTAGGCGGAAATTACGAATTTTGGAGGTAATTTCGAATTTTGGAGGGAATTTCTTTGTCCCAGGGATGTGCTGACATCCTACCCGACCCCCAGTCATGGAATCTGTGGGAAAGTAAAAAATGGTGGTACCCTTTCTGGGACTGAAACCCTGGTCCTTCTGGACAGAAAGCCCAACACAAGAAAACTGCCCATATGCAGGAGGGAAAGGTTATGTCAATGTATTGTTTATTTTGGTTGGGAAATTGAAGTAAAGATCAGTCCCAATTATGTAATAAATAATAGAGATATAATTACACAAATATACGCATACCCCTACACAACGAGTATAGCTCAAAAATTGACGATTCCATACAACTGGTGTTATCCTACAAGCTGGTGGAAAAAAGATTCGAGTGGGAGGTGCTATCTATATTTTCTGGCGGGAATTATGTTCAACTGACGATATGCTGGTATTGGACAGAGAGAAGTTTAATAAGTGTACTACTTGTAAGCGTACATTTAAAGACTGTATCTGTCGCTGTTTGACGTCAGAGTTAGCTACAGACACCTCTTTCTGCATTGCTCGACAATCAGCCTGCCGCCCAGGCAGTCGAAGACAATATACACTACCATGCTGACTGTTCTTATTACACATCGGAATTGTTGTTAACAAAGAAATAGCACCCATAATCATTGGGCCATAATGCAACGCATGTATTGGGGAAAATTGTCGTCCCAAAAGACTGCACCAGGAGAGAGGGGCGGCAGCTGAATACGTGTTCTCTTCAAAGTATGGTCAGGAATTAGGAAAATCAGACGCACTCTTTCCTCCCCTCATCCTTCCCTCTCTCCCTCCTTTTCTTCACAACCGGGGGGATTATAGGCTTTTTCAAACTGTCAGTTGTCACTGATCCCATGTGACGTGCTCTTCTTTGCAGCATCTTGACCTCCCACCAGTGGATGACCGGGTGCCTGTCCTTGGGGTGATGGTGGTTGCACAGTCCAGGCAGTAACCCTCTGCTAACACACAAGGCCGCTATGCAGGCTGCCTGTAGAACAAATCCTGGTTGGATGGTGCCTAATTGCATCGGGTGAGCACACACCATGGGCCATCCCCACAATGCCCCTGCAGGCACCTACCTTTCTGCGATGAAGAACACTTGTCAACACACTGGGAAATGGTTAAACAGGAAAACATGATTGCGACGATAATAAATGTCTTCTTTCCCAAAAAAAAGAAAAAAAACCATGCATATCAGTTTTTTAGTTACATAAGCAAAATTGAAAATTGGTATAGTTTTTACATTCGACTGCAGGACGTGCAATGTGCATCATTCTCCCTCCCCCCCCCCCCCTTTTCTTCACACCTCCCATTATTTGTAACACCTGACACTTTTGTTGCTCCACAACTCCCCTCTAGTGACCTGCACATAAAGTGTCAGTCATTATGCAGAGTGTCATTCGCAATAACAGCAGATTCGTGCGTTCTAGTTTCGTAAGCAATTTGTTCATCATAGCCTGTTTCATGCAATCTACTCACATTTCAGGAAAAACACTATCATTTACAGGTTTCACAAGGACCTACAATTCAAGTAGTACCTACTTTGTAATTGGAGGCTATGAAGTATGAAATAACACAAGACTTGTGGTAACAGCTATATCTAAACAGGCAATCTTGATGATAATAATAAAAACAGCCATGATTCCATGAAAATAGATACAGTCAATTTATGTTAGTTTTATGAGCAAAATCTGTATAATTTGAGATGCACGAGGGCATTACTTTCATTTCAGACATATGGAATATCGATATAGATCTGCATCTACAGTCATTTAGCACGTTTGAGAGCACTCCTCATCGTTATTTTGTAACATCCAGAGTAGGTAAAAAACTACGAACTATCTGAACTTTAACCCGTTATAGCACTCCTTGTAATAGAACGTCCTATAAGATTTTACAAAGTCTCTCTCTTCTGATATATCGAAAACAAATACCACCTGTGTGTTGACATTTAGCACATTACATACACACTTATCACTCCACTGGAGCAGGTGGCCATTGGTCCAAAAAGTGTAAAAAAATGTGTGTGAGATATTATGGGACTTAACTGCTAAGGTCATCAGTCCCTAAGCTTACACACTACTTAACCTAAATTATCCTAAGGACAAACACACACACACATGCCCGAGGCAGGACTCGAACCTCCGCCGGGACCAGCCGCACAGTCCATGACTGCAGTGCCCTAGACCGCTCGGCTAATCTCGTGCGGCAAAATGTGTAAAGGTTTGTCACCTGTACGGGAGAAAGATCGTATCCAACAGACTATCAGTCACAAGAGAGGATTCGTGTGTTTTTTTTCATAAGCAGTTTAGTACATTGTCTTCTCTGCTGTGACACATTTACACACAGTCATACACTCTGTTCTTCTTCCATGACTTCGAGGTCTGCGTCAGGTGCTAAACCAACAATAACGCGTTTCGAACAATTGACTCTCACAGAAAGCTGAACATCGCATGGTGTAAACATGTAGCTTCCACAACACACAGGATGGTAGAAATAAAGCACAGAGCCGATGTTTCTCATTGAAAAAAAAAAAGTGGAATACATAGCAACGTCTGGAAACTGGATGCGTTTGCGGCATTGTGCAATATTTCCAAACAGCTATTCAGTTAATCCCATCCTACACAGTGATGAGGTAGCAGATGTCTCGGTGTTCCATTTCGAAGATCATTGCTTCCTCATTTTGCAATCGTGTACATGATTACTGTTCCGGTGTTGACCATCGCCGGAAGGTGCTGTTCACAACATTCATGAGGTAGGGGAAATAAAAAGACATACTGTTATCTTATTGGCACAAGAAAAATGTGGAGGGCATCACAGAATATGGAGACAGGATGAGTCTGCAGCATTGAGGAACGCTTCTAAAGAACTGTCTGAAGGTGTTTGCCTCCATATTTAAACGTGTAGCCCACAGTGACAAGTAGCAGATACCCAGTGTTCTGCCGAAGCTCTCTCCACCTCAGTCAGGTGGTGTCAGTCAGTCATTATTTGGTTATCAACAGTGTACCAGTGGATGGATGGGATGCGAAAGAAAACGTCTGTATGGCATGATGCACTGTAGTACGCACCATAGTTGACAGCTTGATCAATTTCAGCAGTTGTTCCGTAATCTCAGCGCCAACCAATCACGCAGCAGACTGCTTCCCAGTTACTGTGTCATCGCTAAATCACCTCTGTACCACTTTGCAAGTACCACATACTATATTGTGAATTCAGATAGATGACTGTGCAGTACGTCCATTTGGTTATATGCACCAAAGCATACCAATTGGTCGTAATGTCAGCGACAGCCAGTGACACATCATAATGCTTCCCAATTTCTGTATCATCGTTAAGTGACCGTTTCACTACTTTGCAAGTGCCATACACTATATTGCGAATGCAGTGAATTCATTCGGTCATATTGTAATATTTCTGGCTTTGCAGCCGTCATATTCGGTTACAAGAAACTTTTCTTAGAGTAGTTGAGTGGCAGCTGTGACAAAGTGACGCAATGTAGTGTGAGGTACAAATGACAGTTTGTTCAGTACGGGTATCGTGAGAAAGACCGCCTAAATTGTGGTCCTTCTCCGCGATTGGCTGCTGCATTCGGAAGTTGTACGCCAAACCGGTAATGTTCTATTACTAATTTTAGAAAATCTAAACAGCGTATTTACTTGAATTACAAATTAAAGCATCTCTCAATAGCGTGCTGTCATTCCATTATTTCACAAGTGTTGATAATCAGCCGAACATTAAAAAACTGCAAAACGAAAAGGCACACGAAGCACTTCGGTGATCTTCGGATCGAGCCTAACTTTTACTTCGATGGCGGCCGAAGTGATTCGACTGTAAGATGAGAGCTAGTTTGGAAGACTCAGAGGACGCATATGTTGTCCGCCGCGGTATCGGTTAAGACTTAGTTAGCAATTTCTGCTTTATAAATCAGAGCTAGATCGGCAATTTCGGAAGACAGGCATATAGTCTGCCGCGGACAATGTTAGTTAAGACTTTATTAGCAATGTCTGATTATTTGGACATATAGTCGAGAACAGTGTGTTACTAATTAAGGAAATATGCATTTCATAAATTTGATGAAGAATAAAAATCGTTGCCACTCTAAAAAGGAATTTAATTGTGCAGTTTCTCGTGTTCTGCAATAAAAGCGAGTGGCATCCCGTGTAAACAAACTGATGGGAAATTTAAACATTTCTAGAATAACAGTTCCTCGCAAAGTCTTTATTGCAGCTTCAAGATTACGGATTTACGGCCTATGTGCTGTTTTCTGCGCAGGGGCCACAAATATAGAAGACTGCAGGTTGGCGAGCATTTATTAGAATTTATGCATTCCACTCACTGCGGTGGAAGGAAATGGGCACCTCATGTGTACTGCAGTCCTAGTACAAATGAGATCAGTGACACGTCATTTGTGGTAACACAGAGGAGAATGAAGAAGAGAATGGTTGATCATACACACGTATATATCACGCCTCTCTCTCCTTCTCTCTCTTTTTCGACTTGCCGTAATACGCACAAAAGAGTACCAGACAGAGTCCTGTTCCGATGCAGTTAGGTTATCTACATACTTCTAGCACATTAGACTGGCCATCTTTTCCTGTGTGGATGGCCCTCACAGAAAATTCTCGCATTCTTAAGATAAAGTCGGAGATTGAGAGAGCCCCCCCCTACCTCTCCCTCCCCTCCGCCCCACACACACATTGCCCTTGACCAATCCTACCTGCAAAACGATCGTCAATTTAATCTGCAACTGACCAGAAGTATGAGGGTTCTGTACTCACTACGTTCCATGCTCGTGGAGGAACAGAGCGAGCTGTTTCCGTAAGTGCTACTCAGCGAAGACTGTTCTGCTCCAGTCTTACCCAAGGCAGGCATCCAAGTACACAAGATCTCTCCTGATGCTTGCATGTCAAGGATTTAGCAACGCTTATCGGCGTGTAGCAGACATGAGAGTTTTGTAATGATATAACAGACGGTTAAGAGGAACCGTCTGTTTTAAACATGGTGGAGCTCCAGAGGGATGAAGTTTGAAACAAATCAGGTAAATCAACTGTGCTATCAATTCTGAAAAATTATTCCATTGTCTGGAGTCAGAACAAGGAGGGTACCAGCAAGAGATAAATGATCATAGAGCATAAACACACATTCTTATGGCTACATGGCTCTAAAAATACTATATTGTTAGAATCAAATGGTTTCCAAATATTAGCTCTGCAGAATGCAACGCTCTTAATACTTTAACGCAGGATATATTATTCCAACTTCAGACATACAAACACCCTGCAAGTTTCCTACACCAATCACCACGGTGACAAACTTTAAAATGATAAAACTGCTTCCTTCTACCCTATTCTGATGTCTTAGGAAGGCATTATTGGTATATATCTGCCGCTCGAGCTGCTTATAAACCATCTAGAACGAAGTCAGGAGACTGCTGTTCTGTCTCTTAGGAAATTAATGGATTTTATACTTTTTAAGTCGGAGACATACGTATCCCAATCACATTTCCTACGTCAGTCATGCTTATTATTATTATTATTAGTAGTAGCCATTTTGACAGATGTGGCTGTGCCTCACAAGGAAACAAAGACATGAATATCTTCGATAACTGATACACTGAGTTATCACCCACGTCCTGCTGCACGAAAATGCAGACGAAAGAGCAGCAATTTCTTATAAGGGAGTAAGCACAACGATCAAAAGCCAAAGGAGGTGTAACAGTCCTACTGCTGTTTACAGTGGCATCACCACGGCTGTAGTAGCATTCCTCTTCCACATAGATATCCTGGTCCGATGTTAGGTAGTTTATGCTCATGTGTAAGATAATATAGCAATTCCGTCCTGACACCATGTCTGTCGAGTACACCCTCCTCTCACTATGAAGGGTGATAGGTGTGGCACCAACTCATCCTCCTAAACGGCACTTTAAGGAATAGCTAAAGTCTTGATTCTTCTCCTTAATACTTAAGGAATAACATTGCTTCTGAGAACCAACCATAATTCAGTAATATTTATACTTTACTGCATATATGATAAGACAGTTCTATGTTGAGGTACAAATGTTTTGGCTGCGTTAATACAGCGCTTCTGTGCAATACTTATATACCCTTTGTTGAAGTAAGTATTACAAACACTCACGTAGTTTACAGAGGGAAGGAAAGAGTGAAAACTGAGCGCAGACAGAGCATAACTTTAAGTTTTTCTTGGTCTTGAGTGTCCGGATACCCCCAACCTTCGTATTTCCTCGCACTTCGTGGTACTGTTTCTCTAATTTTATATATTCTCAGTCACTTTACGTAATTTTGTTAGTTTTCGCCATTATACATATTTCGTCACATTTCGCTCAATTTAACGTACTTCTCATCAATTTTCCATAATTATACCAGAATTTCCTCGATTTTTACCGATGTCGTGTCAGTTTTTCATATTTTTCGATAGTTTTCCGTATGTATATGGTCATACTGCTGGCATAGCCTTGCGTTGGTTGATTTTATACAAGGATATTTGAGTGTCCTATACATCAGTTTTCCCCTCTTCCCAATGATCTACATGCATAAATTTTGGATAGGAAGATCATGAAAAGTATAGTAACACTTGTACCTAGATGAGGCTCAAAGAGCGGGGCAGATTGTAAACTCGAAGTCCTGAAACAAATCCGCATACTGCTACAACTCATAAGAGAGCTTGCCTGAAGACTCATGTAGCGATGCACTTGATGGAAACTCAAAGTCTGACACAGTTCTACACCTTCATTTGACTTCCTCTCTACCGTGTAGTGATCTACAACAGGGAGTTGACATGTGTACAGAGTTGATTCCTGCTGCTACTGTGCTATTCTTTCTCGTAAGTATATGCTCTTTTGGCTTAACAGATGAGATTCGCAACTTTTGTTTACATCTTCCAACTCTGATATGATCCCAAAACCCTTTCAGCACATCTAAAAACTGTAGATGCCTTTTTTATCTTCGTAATAAGTAATTCGTTAGTTGACAGTGTGTCGACTGCACTTAGCATCCTGGAACGTGAGTGTTTCACTTCTCCATACCTACAGAGTGCACACCCCAGCAGCGTAATTTATACACGAACAATTAGAAAATTATGCATTCGAACTGCAACCGTCCCCCTCTGACAGCTCTACACAAAAATATAGAGACTACACATTAATATTACCAGTCGCGAGGTTCCAATTTCAACCACTTGTACATTATTTTCAATAGTTCTAAGGCCCCACAAATAGGGAAAAACTCTTTGCAAAACGATTCTCTGTCGGATTTAAGCACAATGGTATTGTCAATTTTGGAGCTGTATTGCGATTTTAAGCACTACTAGTGTAGCGCTATGCATATAGTTGTGTAATTAGAACCGACCTTCATGATTAATTACGTGATTGGGACCAATATTTACTTCAGTTTGCCAACCAAAATAAACGAAGTTCACTGACATAACCTTCTCCTCCTGTATCTGAGCAGTTCCCTGTGTTGGAGGCTGCACTTGGGCTTACTGTCCAGAAGAACCAGAGTTCGAGTCCCAGAAAGGGCAACACCATTTTACCATCCCACAAATTCCAGGGTGGGGGTGGGGTGAGACGTCAGCACAGCCCTGGGACAAAGAAATCCCCTCCAAAATTCGAAATCCCCATCAATAGATTAAGCGGCGATGGGGGCAAGGGTTGGTGAGGAGGAGAGAGTGGGGCTACCCAAGTGCTGGCTGAAGAAAACACATGATGTCATCTAGGGTGGGGGTTGGGGGGATTGGGTTATGACGTAATTAATTGATCAATTTAAGTAATTCGCATATAAATCTGACATGAAAAGTGGCCGTGGAGCCCCAGTAGCGTTTAGTTATTTGATTTCCTCGGATATTGGTTGAGATGGATCTTCATTTTCTGACAACTGCAGTTCCTGTCGGGTTTGAAACCGACTGTCATTGAAAAGGCAGGAAACTCATCTCCCCGTAGTTAGGAGCCTGTTCAGACCATTGCTCTTACGTTTTTTTTACATTGCTGCGAGTGGCCACACAATTCCCTTTAGACATGTTTGTCAGACTGCATTCATACACCAGTAAATCGGGCAATTTCATTCATGGTGTGGCCATGTTTACGTCCAGATACCACAGCTCTTTCCTTCCATCCTGCGACTTCTCTACATCGACCCATCATACTGCGCAGATTCCATACTCGAACACACATCCCATCCCACTATCGTGACTTTCCTCGACGATAGAGAATGACGTGATCGCCTGCTAATTCCACACTATGTAAAAGGCTACAAAGTGGCCTGAATGTTACTTTAATGGTGTGGCTAGTATTTTGTTCTGTGAGATTGTGTCAGAGATTTCCGGAGAACTATGAAAATATTTAGAAATTCACCAGCTCGTTGCGCCTGATTCAAGACTTCCTTGTAGATAGAGCTCAACACGTCGCTGATAACGGATCAAAACCAGTAGATGTAAAGCTAACTCGGGAGCCCCCCCTCCCCCAAGGAAGTGTGACAGGACAGCGAATGTATACGATACTTACGTGTTTAGTTCGCAAATTATGTGGTTGTCTATAAGAAAGTATCAACGTCAGAAGACAGTCTCGATCCACCGAATGACTTGCAGAGGACTGATGAATGGTGCAGGCTCTGCAGTTGACAGCGAATGTAAATATTGCACATTCATAACAAAAGGAATCCACTATCGTAAAACTACAGTACTGATGACAAATTGTTGGAAACAGTATCTAGTGCGAAGTATCTAGGAGAAGGCATCCAGAGCAATGAGAAAATAAAACAAATAATTGGATAACAAACGGCAGAATCCAACCAATAGGCAGAATCTGAAGGAAATGTAACAACCACCAAGGAAGTGGTTTTAACAGCGCTTCTTCGACCAATTTTTCAGTGTTATTCATCAGTACAGGATCTGAATTAGGTAGGACTGGTCGAAGAGACAGAGAAGATCCTACGAAGATCGGTGCAGTTTTGTCATGGGGCCGTTTAGTCAGTGAGAGCGTTATAGAGATGTTGAACAAACTCCAGTAAAGGACGCTGCAAGAGAGGGGTTGTGCTTCGCTGAGATATTTATTACTGAAATTTCGAGACGGTACTTCCCTGGAATAGTAGGACAACGCATTACTTCCTCCCACATACATCTCGCAAAAAGACCGCCACGACAAAATTCGAGATATTAGAGTAAATACAGAGGCTGAAAACGGAAATGATATGGCTCACTCTAGATGTAGTGAAGTTTACTGAAGTAGAAATAAGATAAGGATTTCTGGGTGCACGAGTGTAGAGTCGTCAACAGTAACAGAAAATGGGATAAGGGCAATATGATTCGTTACGAATAGAAAGGTAGGGCAGAGAGTGAGTTACTGTGAACAGCACAGTGACACCGTTGTTCTCATCATGACCGACAGCAAACCAACACGTATAACAGAAGTTCAGTTATATGCTGCCGTCGGAAGCAGAAGAGACAGAAAACGTATATGAAGATACTGAGTGGGTAATTCGGTACATAAAAGGAGATCAAAATCTAATAGCCACTGGGGATTACAATGCAATTGTAGGGGAAGGAGTAGAAGAAAGGTTTAAGGAAAAGTATGGGCTTCGTAGCACGAATGAGAGAGGAGAAAGGATAATTGAATTTTGCAATAGATTTCAGCTAGTATTAGCAAATACTCCATTCGAGATTCATAAGAGGAGGAGGTATACTTGGAAAAAGTCAGGCGATACGGGAAGATACCAGTTAGATTACATTATGGTCAGATAGATATTACGGAATCAGATATTGAATTGTAAGGCGTACCTAGGAGCAGATTAAGACTCAAATCACAATTTAGTAATGACGAAGAGTAGGCTTAAGTTTAAAGGATTTGTAAGGAAGAATCAGTGCGCAAAGAAGTGGGGTACGGAAGTACTAAGCAATGAAAAAATGTGCTTAACGTTTTCTGAGGCTATAGATACAGCGACAATGGATGTATCAGTTGGCAGTTCAGTTGAAGAGGATCGATCTCTAAAAAGGGCTATCACAGAATTTGGAAAGAAAGATACAGGTACAAGGAAATTAATTTCGAAGAAACCATGGGTACCAGAAGAAATACTTCAGTTCATCGACTAGGAACTAGTAAAACTTTTAAAGAAATTCAGCAATGAAGATATAAAAGTCACTTAGGAGTGAAGTAAGTAAGGTGAAATGGCAGCATGAAAAATGTGAAGAAATCGAAAGAGGAATGGTTGTCCGAAGGACTGACCCAGCAAACAACCTATGGTGAAATTAAAAGCACGGACGATAATATTAGGAGGGCAAAGGGAATTCTTCTGTTGAATGCAGAGAGAGCGGATAGGTGGAAAGCGTACATTGAAAACCTCTTTGAGGAAGAGGACTTGTCTTATGACGTGATCGAAAGAAAAACATGAGTCGACTGGGAAGAGATAGGAGATCCAGTATTATAAAATTCAAATGTGTGTGAAATCTTATAGGACTTAACTGCTAAGGTTATCAGTCCCTAAGCTTACACACTACTTAACCTAAATTATCCTAAGGACAAACACACACACCCATGCCCGAGGGAGTCCAGTATTAGAATCAGAACTTAAAAGATCCTCGGATGACTTAAGATCCAATATGGCAGAAAGGACATATAACATTACATTGGAATTTCTAAAATCACTGGGGCAAGTGGCAACGAAGCGACTGTTGACGTCGAAATGTATGAGTCTGGCGATATACCATCAGATGTTGGAAACAATTATCATCCATGCAATTCTGCAGATAGCTGAAACCGGCAAGGATGACAATGATCGCACAATGAGCTTATCAGCTCAGGCATCCAAGTTGCTGACAAGAATAATACAGGGAAGAGTTAAAAAGAAAGCTGATGTTCCGGTAGATGACGATCATTTTGCCTTTTTAGGGAAGATAAAAGTACCAGAGTGGCAGTTCCGACGTTGCGGTTGATGATGAAAGCAAGACAAGAAAAATCAAGACATGTTCATAGGATTTGTTCGAAATTCTGAGAAAATATAAGCAGGCTACACGGAAAGGCGGATAATATCCAATATCTACAAGAACCGAAACGGAACAATAAGAGTGAAAGACCCATATCAAAGTACACGGACTAAAAAAGGTGTAATACACGGATGTGGTTTTTGCCCCACACTGTTCAATCTACACCTGGAAGGGACAATTACTGAAATAAAAGAAACGTTCAAGAGTGGGATTAAAATTCAAAGAGAAAAGATATCAATAACAAGATTCGCTGATGACATTGCTATCCTCAGTAAAAGTGAAGAAGAATTACAGCATCTGTTAAATGGAATGAGCAGTCTAATGACCGTGGAGTATGGATTGAGAGTAAATCGAAAGAAGACGAAAATAATGAGAAGCAGAAAAGACGACAGCGAGTAACTTAACACCAGGATTTGTCATAACGAAGTAGATAAAGTTCAGGAATTCTGCCACCCAGGCAGCAAAATAACCCATGACGGACGGAACAAGGACATAAAAAGTAGACTAGCACAGAACTGTATGGTAGTGAAACATGGACTGTGGTAAAACTGAAACATAAGAGAATGGAAGCATTTGAGATGTGGTGCTACAGACGGATGTTGAAAATTAAACTGACTGATAATGTAGGGGTTGAGGTAGAGCTCCGCATAATCGATGAGGAAAATAATGAATGGACGACAAGGGACAGGAAGACAGAACATCTCTTAAGACGTCAAGGATTAACTTCCATGCTACTAGAGGGGGCTGTAGAGGGCAAAAACTGTAGAGGTGGACAGAGATTGGAATATATCCAGCAAGTAGTTGAACACGTCGGTTGGAAATGCTACCCTGAAAAAGAGAGAAAGAGAGAGAGAGGGGGGCGGGGGGGGGGGGAGGGAGAGAGAGGCTTGCAATCTTTGTTCTCATGCACCATTCGCGAGTGGGACAGAGAAAGGGAGATCATTTAGTGCTACCAAAAATAGTCCCTGCCACACACCGTTAGGTGCCTTGCAGAGTATGATGTAGATGTAAATGGACTGGGTAATTGCCAAAGTGATGTGTGGTTGGATAGATCAGTAAGAGTATTGACCGTCTTACATGCAGCAGTACTTTATTAGCAATTTCGTCCTGTTGTCTGTCCTCGTTTCCTAACAGATGCAAACAACCTAGAATACTTCAGTGCACTTACATCAGTAAGAGAGTGAGAATGTTGCAGAACGGAGCAGACACTGCCGCAACAAGATAAAGGCTCCCACTTGGAGACGTCCGAGACGTGGCGTCTTCAGAAGGGGAGACACAGTAGCGCAGCCTCTGGGATATTCCGGCGCTCATAACAGCGTCTCCGGCAAACACGCTGCCTTAGCCGTGCTGGGACGTCTTTGTAGGCGATCCTCCCACACCAGACCGGCACCCCCACCCCACCTCGCAATTCGTCAACCGGTGGCGGCGCCCGGCCCCCCACTGTGTAATGAGGCCCGCGGGTCCTTGACTCGCAGATATGAAACCGCTCGCGTCATTGTGACTCATTGAACAAGCGGTGCGCGTCCCTGATTAATGTCTCCGGCGCGGGGCTGGCTCTCTCTCTCTCTCCTTGCGACGCTTCACGCGAGGCCCCCCCCCTCCCACCACCTCCTCCTCCAACGCTCTGTGTGCCTTCCACTGCCTCCAGCTCTTCCTTTGCTTACTCCTTCGCCTACGATGCTCGACGCTTTCTTAATCGCATTCTTCTCTCACGTCCTCCGGAAATGCAATAGCAGCTAAGGGCGCAAAACGGTGGATCGTCGGTTGGTCTTGCACCACGAATACTGTCTCTGAACTATAGAAGTACTTACTGTCTCAGAATTATTGCTGAGGGCATAAATGATATGTCGCCAGAAAGAGTTTTAAAACTCCGATTTACACCTTCTTACATATGCTGGAGAGAGACAAATTTATTTAAACTTACACCTGCACTGCAGAATGTTTGGCACAAATTATGTCAACGGTGCGATGAATGCTAACCAAAATTTATACTCCAGGACACAATAGAGCTGTTTTGTTCCGTATCCGTAATCACATATATTTACTAGATCCCACATATTTCTTCCTCCCATTCTCTCTAAATATAGTGCGAAAAATTATAGAAAAAATTTATGAATGGTGTGCCTCTAACGATTAATAAATGGTGTACTATGTAACACAATGAAAATAGAAGATATATATACTAAGATGGTCTTTCGGACCATCTTAGTATATATATAGTTAAGGCTCACCGGCCACTTGACCATCTTCTTCTTCTGTGCGAATGCACAAACAGTGCCCGAACTCACGGGAATCGGCAACGCGCTGCGAGTAATGAGTATATTGGGCGGGGGCACTACGAATGTAGTGCGGGACAATACTTTGAGAATGTGGGTTTCGCGGGAGGCGTGCCAGAGGTAAATCCCTGCAGTCGCGCTATCCTCTGTGTCCTCGGTGGCTCAGATGGATAGAGCGTCTGCCATCTAAGCAGGGGATCCCGGATTCGAGTGCCGGTCGGGGCACACATTTTCATCTGTCCCCGTTGACGTATGTCAACGCCTGTAAGCAGCTAAGGGTGTTCATCTCATTGTAAAATATAAGATTTATACAAGATATTTAAACATGATAATCCTTATAATAAAGTCAAAACAGCAACCAGACACTGTTAGTAATGCTGTTCATTGGAAACCAATAGCAACGTTACCGGTTTATAACCCGCAAGTTCATCTCCATACGGGTTTTCTTCTTCTTCTTCCGTATCCGGATGCACCAATTATATCTTCCCTTCCCAGTAATTAGCAACGTAGTTTGCTTTGTCATTGACTTTCAAAATATCGTTTTTAGTGCATGTTATAGACATATCTGGGCAAATCAGTAGGTGGTCCAAGTCCTGTATTGCTCCGCATTCACATCTATCGCTATCACTGTAACCCCATTTAAATAGGTTTGATTTGCACCCAGTTACTCCAGTGCGCAGGCGGTTTAATGACCTCCAAGTTGTAAAAGGTAGTTGAAATCCTGCAGATCCCTCCTCAAGTAGTTCCAATGTGGAGTGTGGCACCATTTCTTCTCAAAGAGATAGCCGCCTTGCGACGGGCTTGGTGGCGAGCTCTTCAGTAGTTTCAATGAAACTCCTGCGGGATTTCAGCCGGACTCGTTGTTTTCGGTGCACATGATCGGGTGTCGAGGATCATTCTTTTGTTTTGATCTTTCGATCTCGGCGGCTACTTGTCTGCGGATAGTGGGTGGTGCTATGCCTATGATGGGATAAATGATGTCAGTGGGAGTTGGGTTGAGGCATCCTGTGGCAATACGTACAGTTTCGTTTACGGCGACGTCAACTTGCTTAGTGTGAGCAGAGTTCCTCCAAACTGGCGCCGCATATTCCGCTGCTGAGATACTCAGCACCAGACCCGTGGTGCGCAAAACATGTGGTTGAGCTCCCCACGATGAACCTGTTAGCTTCCGCAGTATGTTGTTCCTGGCACAGACCTTTTTTTTAGTGTTGTGACAGTGCTGCTTAAAAGTAAGTGCTCTGTCCAATGTTACTCCCAGGTATTTTGGGCTGTTTGTATGTTTCAGTTCTTCCCCTTGCCACATGACTCGGAGTTTCCGTTTGGCTTGTTTTTTCCTAAGATGGAAGGCGGATACTTGAGATTTACTAGGGTTTGGTTTGAGATTATTGCCGTCGTAATAGGTAGCAAGTTCTGTTAAGGCTCCTGTGAAATTCTCCTCCATACGGGTGATAACATTTAAATTCACACTGTGCTGCACATGTAATGTTCACTGATTCCCGTTGTGGTGAAAGTTTCGATGTTTTATTGTAATTGGACCTCATTGTAGATTATAACTCTGATGTAGTCGTTAATATGTAATAACACTGTTTGCTAAAAGCAGTAATTATTTTTTAATCAAATTCCATTCCCGTATTTTTACCTTACAGCAAGAGTCCTCAGAATTTTTGTCTTAAATGAGCGCCACTTCATTTACTTGCGTTTTAACAGATGGAGCACGCAAATAATGCAAATGAGACATTTCTGTTATTTCTCACTACATTACGAAATTTTTACAGTTTCAGTGAGTGGAAGGGCTAGGATGAAGTGAGCGTGACATTCAGTTAAGACGACATCAATTTATTACAGAATTTTCAAATCTCAACACTCCCAGCTAGTTTATTGTAATGAACCCTCAAGCAATAACAATAATGATGATAATAATAATAATGAATTTGAAACTAAAACTTCCTGGCAGATTAAAACTGTGTGCCCGACCGAGGTTCGAACTCGGGACCTTTGCCTTTCGCGGGCAAGTGCTCTACCATCTGAGCTACCGAAGCACGACTCACGCCCGGTACTCACAGCTTTACTTCTGCCAGTATCTCGTCTCCTACCTTCCAAACTGTACAGAAGCTCTCCTGCGAACCTTGCAGAACTAGCACTCCTGAAAGAAAGGATATTGCGGAGACAGGGCTTAGCCACAGCCTGGGGGATGTTTCCAGAAAGAGATTTTCACACTGCAGCGGAGTGTGCGCTGATATGAAACTTCCTAGCAGATTAAAACTGTGTGCCCGACCGAGACTCGAACTCGGGACCTTTGCCTTTCGCGGGCAAGTGATCTACCATCTGAGCTACCGAAGCACGACTCAGGCCCGGTACTCACAGCTTTACTTCTGCCAGTATCTCGTCTCCTACCTTCCAAACTTTACAGAAGCTCTCCTGTGAACCTTGCGGAACTAGCACTCCTGAAAGAAAGGATATTGCGGAGACAGGGCTTAGCCACAGCCTGGGGCTCGGTCGGGCACACAGTTTTAATCTGCCAGGAAGTTTCATATCAGCGCACACTCCGCTGCAGAGTGAAAATCTCTTTCTGGAAACATCCCTGTGGCTAAGCCCTGTCTCCGCAATATCCTTTCTTTCAGGAGTGCTAGTTCTGCAAGGTTCGCAGGAGAGCTTCTGTAAAGTTTGGAAGGTAGGAGACGAGATACTGGCAGAAGTAAAGCTGTGAGTACCGGGCGTGAGTCGTGCTTCGGTAGCTCAGATGGTAGAGCACTTGCCCGCGAAAGGCAAAGGTCCCGAGTTCGAGTCTCGGTCGGGCACACAGTTTTAATCTGCCAGGAAGTATCGTATCAGCGCACACTCCGCTGCAGAGTGAAAATCTCATTCTGGAAATTTGAAAATACTTCAGATAATTTCTTGCGCGGTAATATCAGTAATAAGGCAGAGTTTCAGAGTGCTTAATTGGTTCAGATAGCTCTGAGCACTATGAGGCTTAACATCTGTGGTCATCAGTCCCCTAGAACTTAGAACTACTTAAACCTAACTAACCTAAGGACATCACACACATCCATGCCCGAGGCAGGCTTCGAACCTGTGACCGTAGCGGCCACGCGGTTCCAGACTGAAGCGCCTAGAACCGCACGGCCACACCGGCCGGCAATGCTTAATTACAAATAATTTCTCATACAATTATAAAAAGGCAGAATTTCAAACATTTACTTGCAATCAAAAGGAACCCTGACATCAATTTATGACTTAGGTTTGCAAGCTAGCACAAAAGATGCATGATTTTGAGAAGGCACTCCTTTTACGATAGAGCGATAGAGAAGTTTTACCTGAACATCACATAGCCATATACTCACTTTTTGAAGAACGTGCCTGGATAATCATTCTGCAAGGTACACAGACAACACTACGTGTCTAATTTACCAAATGACGAAACATTACATCTCTGCACGATTCACAGTTCTGAAAATGTGTTCTTCGACAGTAAGTTTTAGCATCTACAACCCAATCAACATCACTTGCTTCATGATGATATCGGGCTCTCTTTGTGCGCCATAATAAACACATCAGACGCAGAGACATATCAGCCACATCGTTTAGTGGCGTCCAACAAATTTAAGCCTCGGCAACAAGCTTTCTTAGCCATGTGCACCAACTAATACACCAATGACAAGAGTGACAGTGACCCTCAGCCCCCCGTCACTGATACCGACCAAGTCGCCAAGCTGCGTCGGCGTACCGAACAGCGCGGTGCAGGGAGAGCAAGCAACACCGACTCAAAGGAAGGGCTCGGCGCTTGTTGGTGACGTCACGTCAGCTAGGCACGGCGAACGCCAGGTCTGTTGCAGGCAGAAACGCCTGGGCGTGCTTATCACTATAAATCTCTTATTTTTGGACAAAATGTTTGGTATTGTTTTGGATTCTGCAATTTTATTTAGATAAAAGATTTTCTTACCATCGTAAAGCTACAAATGAAGATCATAGTTCTGTATAACTGAATCCTGTCGAAACAAACGTAAATCAATATGAGAAGATGCTTTGCCCCATTGCAAGATTCGGAAATTTTACATTCAAGTAACTACATTTACTTGATCCATTTTGTTATCAAAACTTATCTCAACCCCGTTACAATTAACTCGTTTCTTTTAATTATTTATTTATTTTCGCTTGACATCGTCACTGGAAATGTGAACTAATATACAAGTGTAAATGTCCAACTGTTGCCAGTCATTAGATTACAGTCGTTTTCAACGAAAGGAATTCCAAACAGGAAACAAAATACCTTCATACATCAAAAATACTGCTGAGCTTAAACTTTTTTAAACATGCACATTAGAAAAGATAAATATTCCCCTCTTGCAACTGAAAGCAGAAACTTTATAAGATAAAAAAATTTTATTTGATAAAACAAGTATCTCTCTTTAGCCTCTTCTTCTGTCCCCCACCCCCTCCTCCAACGTGTACAATCGCAAGATATTTCATTAACATTCAGTGCTCCACACCCCATAGTCAACCAAGATACCTACAAAAGAGCACCAACATGTTCACACTTTCTTGTAGAATCAACCCAGTACAAACGTAACTTCCTCAGATTTACAAATAAGGTAAAGAAGCACGAATTCTGTTGCTGCTGGACCTTGAAGTTGTTTTTGTATGTCAATCCTTAAAACAGGGGGAAATTTAAGTTCAGGAGTACACTATTTGTTAAGAAGTTTAATGAATTGCACAGTTAATTGATTGCAGAAATCTCTCAGAACTATGTGTGTTGGTCAACTACCGCCAATAGTTTCACATTTTCCTGTGTCAGAGAGGGAGACACCACCATTATGAGTATGCCTGCGACAGACCTGGCGTTCGCCGTGCCTAGCTGACGTGACGTCACCAACAAGCGCCGAGGCCTTCCTTTGAGTCGGTGTTGGCTGGCCCTTCCAGGTTGCAGACCGCAGCTGCCGCGACGTGTCCGGCAAGCCGCAGCGGCTGCAGCCAGGCGGCTCCACACTCGTCGCTGCTCGCGGCGCCGCACTGCAGCGAGCTGAGGAGAGGCTGGCGCGGGAATCCGCAAGTAGCCGCAACTCGTGACGGCTGCAGCCGGCACAGGAATGTGAAAAGAAGAACGGAAATTTGCGACATACAGTTTACAGTGAAGTAGTTTTCTAAATTTGCATTTTAACTTTTACTTTACGACACATAATACACGCTGAAATATATTCTGTAAAGTGTTTTATTTTCTTTATTTACTAATTATTTTTATTTTATCGTGGAAGAATCTACTTTCCGCTGTAAGAGTGATTTGTGCACAAGTCACGTGACTGACTACACAGTTTGAACCTCAATTTATCTATAATTTCTTTACGTTAGTTTTATCTCATCCGTACTACTAGTGACAAACTGCACCTTGGGACATTTTGTCGCTTGTTTTTGTTTTTACATCTTAGATTTGAAGGCAATCTGCGGGGCAGATCGAAACCAGTAGTCGTTAGTAAAAGAAATTGTGATCAATACGTCGATCGACGGGTGCAATAACATCGAATAATACTCTCCTGTCAGCTTTTATGGGTAAAGCAAAATGTTCAAATGTGTGTGAAATCTTATGGGACTTAACTGCTAAGGTCATCAGTCCCTAAGCTTACACACTACTTAATCTAAATTATCCTAAGGACAAACACACACACCCATGCCTGAGGGAGGACTCGAACCTTCGCCGGGACCAGCCGTGGGTAAAGCACATTTGGTTTATATCGAGGACTACAGATACTTTAGTCAACGAGGAGTGTAAATACCTCGATCTATTACGACTGACCAGTTTTAAGAGCATAGTGGATGGTGATTACACTTAAGTGATTATGGGCTGAAAATGCAGAATGACGGCACGCCTTGTGCCACAGGTTTCTTCACCAGACCTTGTCACCCCTTGCAAATTTGTCACGAAAGACCTTTAATCCATACAATTGTCAAAAATTCTAAATTACGTTTGTAACCTCTTCGCGACTTAACCGCGTACCCGATTTTCATGAAATTAGGCACGCAGATAACATGAACACTAAGGAAGGACATAGACTACCTTTGAAAGTGTGTTAATAAATGCGAAAGTAACACTGTAACGATTTTACGACTGCATCGCCGATCTGATTCCTATGAATTTAGCCCTGAGGTAGAACATTAGCTATTTAAGAAACTTATATATATAGAGCTGGAGTCAGTCCAAACAAATACAGCTCATCACGTCTTTTCCGGCTACAAGCAAAACAATTTTTAAAACGGAATTTTGCATGCTCAATCGGTAGAGCTGTCCCGGATTAGCCTATTGCAATATTAGTTTTATCCACTCATATAAATAAGGACAGTAAATCATGGAATAGAACAGCACTCCAACAGTGACTGAGCAGGCTGTAGCAGTCAGCATATACCAAGGCAGTGCTGTCACTGCTGGACAACTGGTTATTCTTTGTGTTCTACTGTCCCTGTTGATATACATCGATAAAATGACTATCACAATAGACTAATTTAGGACCGACCTATCAAATGAGCACGTAAAATTCCAGTTTACAAAATGATTATGCTTGTAACGGGAAACAAACCTACGCTTTCCTAAGAGACTGGGCGTCGCGTTAAGACGTCTTGAGCAATATAGTTTGGACTGACTGCAGCTATAAACCGCAAAAACAAAACTGAAAATCTCTGAGGAAACACCATCCCAAATGCGCCTGACGACTGTGGGACACAGAGAAAACCCGGTTTTGGTTACAACACCTTCTTACTGCTTAAAATTAGATAATACAGACTATTTTTCATACAATTAGAATTTACTGCTGGTCAAAAATGAATGTTAGAAAAATTAGTTAAAACTGTTACTGCCCAGGTAAAGGTTCGTTTACGTTACATGTGACGTATTAGAACGAGTTTGGTTGGTCGAGCGGCGTCGCCTCATTCAGGCGGGGCGTGTCCATCGACGCGCCACCGCTCGCGCACATGTACTCAGTCAGTCTTCCACTAAGCACGTGTACGTCGATTCGTACGCATTTATCATGCCAGATCTGAATCAAAAAATGCGTTGGAAAGAAGAATTTTTGACAAGGAAATTACAAACTGATTTTGAAAAAACTGGACGAAACTGAAGAAGCGCTACATGGAAGAAGAAAGACACGGGAACAGTACAGTAGATTAAATTGATTTAAGCTAATTAATACTTGTGTGACACGGAAGTTAGTGACTCGAAAAGAAGCTACGGAATACTACTAATATATGACAAAAAATTTCGATATTATTGAAGCAACACATCTGGTCGAGACAAGCTAAGACCTGAAACCAAGAAAGTGTGCGAACATAATAATAGAGATGACAAATGTTTATCAGTGTATGTGCGAAACTTGTTAGTGCATAAAGAGTATGAAGAATAGGGAGCTTATTTCCAACCCTATCCTTCAATCCGAAATCAACAGTCTTTGCCAAGTTGATCTGATACCATGCAGACGCAAGAAGAAGGGCAATTTAAAAATCTGTTCCGTTATGTGCACTGAAAAGCAAAACAGCACATCAGCTAACAGGTATATTTTTGACATTTCGCGCTCCTTGCATTTTAACCTTCGATAATGACAGAGAATTAGTTAATTCTACAACAAATGAGGTGGTTTTATTTTGGTCTGAGATTAAATAGGTTCACGGGAAACCAAGGCAAAAAGAAAGCCAAGGGTCTGTTGAATGCTCTAACCAAAACATTGATAAAATGTTAGTTTCGTGGATACAAGACTACAATAATGCGAATTAGTCAAACGGTAATCTCTTTGTACAGTTTATGAAAAATCGGCCACTTGCTTCCTGTATTAAGCAGACACCATATAAAGCCATGTTTAATACAGAACCATAAGCAAAGACTATGACTTCGAGTTTACTTCTAGACATTGTTAATAAACTAAGAGATGAAGATGATCTTGAAGAAGCTTCAAATAAAATTAATGTTGAAACTTCCTGGCAGATTAAAACTGTGTGGCCGACCGAGACTCGAACTCGGGACCTTTGCCTTTGGCGGGCAAGTGCTCTACCATCTTTTTTTTTTATTACCATCTGAGCTACCGAAGCACGACTCACGCCCGGTCCTCACAGCTTTACTTCTGCCAGTATCTCGTCTCCTACCTTCTAGTGCTAGTTCTGCATGGTTCGCAGGAGAGCTTCTGTAAAAGTTTGGAAGGTAGGAGACGAGATACTGGCAGAAGTAAAGCTGTGAGGACCAGGCGTGAGTCGTGCTTCGGTAGCTCAGATGGTAGAGCACTTGCCCGCGAAAGGCAAAGTTCCCGAGTTCGAGTCTCGGTCGGGCACACAGTTTTAATCTGCCAGGAAGTTTCGTATCAGCGCACACTCCGCTGCAGAGTGAAAATCTCATTCTGAAAATTAATGTTGTAAGACGTCGTCGTCTCCTGACCTTCATTGCTTACATATTACGCCCTCACAATCATATTCTGCACATCAAGACGCTTCATTCGAACCCAAACACGATAAGATAAAGTCAATGTTGTATGAATTCATGTAAACGATACACAAATAACAATTGCGCACCGGGGTTGAGATACTCGAGGCTGGCGTACAAACTCACATTCAAGACACGACGGTCATAAGAGCCTTCAGTTCAGGAGAGGCAGATCGCATGCCGAGAGGCCGGTCCCTTCAGAGGACGATTCAGCCTATCTACGTCGGACATGGACCGCCCATGGAGTGGACAGCGTTAGCTCGAGTGAAAGGGGAGAACGACCCCGTGTTCAGCTTAAAAGCAAATTCCACTACATTGTGTGGGAGTGCCCAGCCTACGCATTCTTTACAAACATAGCACGCAGTTTCAGAGGTTTTTACATGGAGACAGCAAACGCCAAACGCCGATGCTACAGATTTCCCGATTGGTCGCCTTAAACGAAACGTCATTCTCCCGTTTTAGAAGAGCAATGCTGATTGGCAGACGATATTTCTGACGCCTTAAGCTGAAGTAGTAATGGAAGAGACCGAAAAATATACCCCTTCATGTCTGGCGTGGAGATGGGCCGTTCCGTTGTCGCTCTTGGAGCGAGAACACATAATGAGAGCGTGTGCGCTCGTACGTGTACTCAAAGAGCGAGGAACAAGTTTCTCCTCAATACTTCACTGGGAGAGCACCTCTGTCGAGAGCGAATCGGAGTGCGACTCCATATTGAGTCCTTGCGATTAAGCGTTGTTCACTGTGTTGGCCGCCACACTTATTGTGCGACGTAAACGGACAGAGTTATAGTTAAACGCCTGCGAGCGAATTTTTGAGTGGCATCGCGGTGGACTGGTTATCTGACCAGTGTACCACGCCAATAGTTAGACTAGGGGCGAACAGGAGTCCCTGACTTCATCAAGGTGTGGGGAGAGTATGATTGGCAAAGGTCAATCCAGATAGAACGAGAGTTATCTTATTTGTCAGCAGCAAGCGGCGCAGACAGCAATCATCACAGCTTACACTATTGTGCGCTACAGCTCTTGGGACACCTCACAGCGTTTCACACGCGACAGCCTCGACCGTACCTAGCAAAATTCTAACGGATAATGATTCAAGTTGAGTAGGCGTGGCTCTCAGCCATTCTGCTATCTTAAACTTACAATTGCATTAGCGAATCCTATCTTTAAGAGGTAACTTCACACTCCAAAAAGAACCTGGAAATAACTTGTTTAGTTCATTACTAAAAGTGCCATTGTGATTTCTCAGAATTTTTGCCAAATCAATAATAATTTTCGTTAGTTCATGTTTTTCTTACACTAACTAGCACTACTCCAGTACCCAAGTATCCCACTAGTTACGTAAGAAATTTTGTGAATTTTTGTGTCATTGCCTTACAGCGGACGACTCCAGAAGATATTTATTGCCTAAAGTTTTTCAGGAATTTCTCTTTAGAACGTTAGGAGCGTCTGTCTGACTTCTGTAGTAGTGTGGGAGTGGAAATTGCTTCTTGCAGAAGCCACAGGGTAAAGGGTACATCTCAGATTAATCCGTTGCACAGAATGACACAATAGCACCCACACGCTCACAATGCGATAATTATAGAAAATGTGACACTTATGAAGTGGAAACAATAAGCCGTAGCTAGTACGAGTGCAGAATCTCAAATTATTGCAGCTAGTGACGAAGACCCAGAAGCTGTAGCTAATGCGGATCGACAATTCCAAATAACACCAGACAGACAAAAATCTCATGAAAACCTTACAAAGATGACCAAGTGAAAGAAATTGGCTTCGGATTCAATACACGCTCCAGTAGACATCAGTAATAATATAATTATACCAATTCCTGACTACTACGGTCGCAGGTTCGAATCCTGCCTCGGGCATGGATGTGTGTGATGTCCTTAGGTTAGTTAGGTTTAAGTAGTTCTAAGTTCTAGGGGACTGATGACCACAGATGTTAAGTCCCATAGTGCTCCGAGCCATACCAATTCCTGATGTCGACACAGCGCAAGCAGATCTCCTCCACGTTATTGGATGAACAGGGTTTGCACAAGACTGAAACGGAATGTGGGGTACCCTATAAACTGTACTGCAGGTTTGTATTGTTGAACTGATTTCAATAATTAGGGGAGGATGTTGCCTAAAACACTTTTAGTGGCTCCTTGGTTCAAAGTACTCAAAATATGTCGCTGTTTAATATTGATAACTATACAGGTAATTCATAAATGACTTTAGATTTAATTCTTTCGTAATAGGCGTAGTTTATAGAAGCTCGTATTTATTACCTAATAGCGTTTTAAGTAAACTAACTAAATTTGCCTTTTCCGGTCCGATTCGACGTGTATAAAGAAAAGGTCTTGCTACTAAAAGAAGTGCCGTAGAAAAATTTATCTTTAACAACTGCTACCAAGACAGCAGCTATAGGAACACGCCACGGATTTCTTCAGTGTGTATGTAATAAGGCGAGTATTTCACAAAGGCTGTATATGTAATTCAAAATCCCATGATATAAGAACGTAGGCTTCCATGGCCGGTGTCATAGTGATTAAAATTCTTCTGGGTATTATGCTGCGTCATTGCTAAAAACTAACAATAATAAACTAAAACCGACGTTTCGGCCGAATTGCAACTGCCTTCCTCAGGGCACGACTGGTTTTGCATGGGGATAGGTGCTTCTATTTATCACAGACTATCGATGTCTGACGCCACTGTTTTAAAGCTTTTAATTGGCTCTCTAATATGATTGGCTAGTCATGACGTAAGGGAAGATGGAAGGAAAGAGGCTATTCGTGGATGTCCATGTCGTCAACGAATGGTAGCTGTCCGCCAATCAGCGGTCGGATTCTGGTCGGCAAGTTTTCCTCTTGGTGTGCGCGGAAGTGGACTGACAGTTGCTCTTCAGCTGTTTGTGTAGATACGTCCGTGTCCCGTGCAGCTTCTGCCCCGCGACCGCTCGCGGCCCATAGGACTGGGATGGCCGGCAGCCAGGACGCCGGAAGTTTGTAGCCATCTTCTCTGTTGATTTTGTCAGGCTGCTTAATAATTTCGATCACCTCCCGTATTTTGCGCTCTCTCATCCACGATTCTTTCGCCAGCACTCGGGCTTCCTGGAACTTGATAAGTCGTCCACAGTCACAGTGGTGTTCCGCTATCGGTGATTTATTATGTTGTAATCGTACATAGCGTTCGTGTTCTGCTACTCGTAAGCTGACAGGTCTCCCTGTTTCTCCTATGTAGGCAGCTCCGCACTCACATCGTAGTTCGTAAACACCTGCAGCGTTAAGATTGTTGACTACATCCTTGGTGAAAATCTATCATTTCGTGGATCCTGTGACTGCTTCGAAAAATGCCATCATAGTTTGTCTCGCAATAACAACTAATGCAAATTTACTTGATCCGTGTCTTTTATGTTTGACATTTATTAAGACCTCATACTCTCATTTTCATTTCACTTTTTTTGTTTAATACTGTCTGCATGACGCTGTGATGTTACTTAAAATTTTTTCTTTACTTTATGACTGTAGTGTACAAAACAACACAATTTTTAACCCTAATCAATACTTAATTGCTTTTGATTGAATTATTTCCTCAAACAGGTTTCTCTACCTAAAACCAGTTTTACATAAACTTCAAATATGTTTAGCAGTAAATTCTAGTAACAGCTAGTAAATTCTGTTTTTAACAAAGCCATTCAGTATGAACTTGTTTTAAATCAAGTCACAGATTCGTGCATTAGGGCAGCTGCAGGAGGGGCCGTGGACAGATGTCGGGCCGGCACACATCATGAACAAGCAGACGCATGGGGCAACTGATATTATGGCACACACAATAGTTTACTTGTTCACCGTCTCTCACCATAACAAAAATATATGTTTACTATGTGTTCTCCACAGCTGTACCCAGATGACAACTACTGATATGTGAGCGCACCTGTGAGAAACAGCTGGTAAACACATAATTTTTTGCTGAAGTTACATTTGTGATTTCTCATTGTTGTTGCCTGTCTCGGGTAACTTAATTTCAAATAACGTTAAATCATGCTTCCAATAACTTAAAAGTCTGAGCTAAAGCTAATATATTTTGTTAGATTCTTCTGTATTGCAAAATATTATACATTTGCGAATACGTGTGTTATTGCTTCCAGTAGTGTAGCATTTTTGTAAGTTATACATTCATTTGCAGTGATGCAAAATTTTCCATTCTACGTTTCTTTCATCTTTTACTTCATATTCATGTATGTTCACAGTCTTTTACTACATATAAATATGTGTTTGCGATGGTTCTCTGAGTAAGTCCTTACTTTTGCATTTGTATCAAAACCACATGTCGATTTACGTGTTCTTTTATGCAACGTTCTAGTGAAACACTCATGTTTCTTTAGTGTCCGCCATGAAGCCAGTTTTCTACGACCATTTAGGAACGAGAAGGTGAATTTTCATTGCTGAATCATATAAATATAACCGTTTTTTACCACAGTCACTTAGTTATTTTGCTACTACATGTTTCTATGGTTCACACCATTATCTTCAGGTGGAAAATTGTTTAGTTACATAGCTGGTGTTAGTGAAGAGCACAGATGCATGTCCACAGCAGCAGACATATTGCAAGGCAAGGTACGTTGCATCTTTCGATGACGATAAAATTATTTTTTGGAAAAGGTTCTGTTAAAGGTAAAATACATGAATTTTTGGGAGAAAAGTGTACTTACAAGGGAAGAAGATTCGGAAAAAGGGGTGCATACAGCTACATGTTACAAGTGTACACCACTGTACATTATGTTTACACTGTCACTTCAAACATGTTGTATATCTCTGAGATACTCTTTCTAACACTGAATGCAGAGACAAAAATTTTTGAACGAAATAATATCATTTAGCTATCCAACGACCCCACCAAGAAAACTCCTAACCTAAGTCACTCATCGAAAAACACTAAGTTACTGTTTATTGAAAAGGCAGATCTGTGTATGTATGAATTCAATAGCAGCGTACCTGAGATCTCAATTAAAAGCTCACTGAGCAGATGACTCTAGAAGACATGCATCTGTGTTAGGAAATACTCAGATTTCTCCTGATTGTGCTGTTGTCTATAGTAAGTTATCGTCGCTAGTTTACTGTAAAAATGATTACTGACTCAGCAGAATAACAGGTCTCATTAAACGTAGATAAATTTAAAATAAACAGAGGCACGTTGTACAAACAAGAGAATTAATCTGGTTGAGTCAGATTTCAAAGATAATTTTGCACTTTAGAGGCAGAAAGATGATTTACAATTAGGTTAAATAACACCAATACGTGAATTCAGTCTTAGAGAAGGCTAAAATGTATTTCAAGTTGTTTGCAGTACTACAGGAAATGTGTATCTATTGTAACATTTTATGGAATAATGAACATTAGAAATTACAATACAGTCACTCAGGTAACAGAAATGCGAGCTGTTGGAAGAGTAGTACCTTCATTCTGCACAAACCCTGTTCGATAAATTCAGAGAACCGATTACCCGGGTAGGTGAGAAGTATACTGAAGATACTTACCTGAAGAAATGAAACGTTAGCAGGATGTCTATTACGTCTTTCGATGTATAATGTGCACTGCGAAACTGGGTAGAGCAAATACTTTGTGTAAACACAAGCGGCCGTCAAGTATAGGTTCAAATGGCTCTGTGCACTATGGGACTTAACGTCTGTGGTCATCAGTCCCCTATAACTGAGAACTACTTAAACCTAACTAACCTAAGGACATCACACACATCCATGCCCGAGACAGGATTCGAACCTGCGACAATAGCGGTCACGAGGTTCCAAAGTGAAGCGCCTAGAACCGCACGTCCACAACGGCCGGCCCGACAAGTATTACACTATTCAAAATAGGTTGGAGAGATTGTTGGGTTTAGTAGCTTAGTAGGGATGAATGATTAGCACAAGGTTTAAAAAAAAGTATGACTTGGTATTTGATGATTTTTCTACCGTTACTAATCTGTTTATCATCTGTCACGTATTATAAGTGATCTAAAATTACGAGGATAGGATTTGCACTAGACGCTACTGGGCAAGTGTTGCCGACTTGTGTTGTCTGTTGCTGTACAAGTAATGATTTGCGGCTTATTTGTACACAGTATTAGACACTGATTCCACGCACTGCGGCTGTCTGACCTTTCTTATTCAGTATTTAAGAACTTTGAGTTTTCAGTCATACTTGGGTGCCTTTTTTACCACGTCAACACAATTTTTTCAGCCAAAACCATGCAGTCTTATTCACAACCATATCAACATTCTACAAACTCTACGCACGTTTGTCGATCGTCTTTCGCGGTACTGACGCAATTCGAGGTGTTTCACGTGTGAAAACAAGGGTCTTCGTTTTCTTTTTTTTTTTAAAAAAAAGATCTTCATTCAAATCATCATTATTATACAAATTAACCTACTACCTAAGTATATTAGTAGGTCTTATTTTTAACTGCTACAATTTACAATCTGCAGCTTTTACTTTCTAACACTACAGGTTAATACTATAATGCCTTCACCACTATGGGGCTTATTCTACTGTTATTTACTACGCATATTGTTATGATTATTGGATTGAATTATCTACTACTGTTAGACTTTGATACTACTTTTAACAAGTTATTATGACTACTCTACCTGCAGCGTCACAGGTGTGCCAGAAGATACAAACGTAATTTTGCCGGCCTTTCCCACTGAGCTAATCCCAGTGGGAGTGCCCCTGGCACTTGGCTGGCCGATGACTTCGTCGCTGCAGTTCTATACTAATCTAATTATCCTAGTTCTGAGCCTATAACTAATCTATCTCTATATCTACTGTCATGATCGGTGCGTTGTCAAGTCCGGTGATGATGTACTACTCCCCCCCCCCCAACCTAGCCCTAAAACCTAGGGACTTCGGTTTATCCGAAATTTTCGTTATCTGAACCGGACGCCGTCCAGATCGTTTCGGATAAACGGGAGTTTACTGTAGTGGCAGAACGTATTCGCTGCGCACCGTACGGTGGCGCGCCAAGTGTGTATGTAAATGTAGATGTACATGTAGATGTATATGTAATACCACTAGATTAGATTAGATTAGATTAATACTTGTTCCATAGATCATGAATACGACACTTCGTAATGATGTGGAACGTTCAAATGGTTCAAATGGTTCTGAGCACTATGGGACTTAACATCTATGGTCATCAGTCCCCTAGAACTTAGAACTACTTAAACCTAACTAACCTAAGGACAGCGCACAACACCCAGTCATCACGAGGCAGAGAAAATCCCTGTCCCCGCCGGGAATCGAACCCGGGAACCCGGGCGTGGGAAGCTAGAACGCTACCGTACGACCACGAGCTGCGGACGATGTGGAACGTGTCAGGTTAATAACAGATGGCTGTACAAGATATTACATTACACAAAATATTGCATGACACTAACGTTTAAGTGTTTTTTTCCCCTTAATTTATATCAAAAAATTCAGCCAATGAGTAGAAGGAGTTGTCATCTAGAAATTCTTTCAATTTATTTTTAAATGTTAGCTGGCTATCCGTCAGACTTTTGATGCTGTTTGGTAGGTGACCAAAGACTTTTGTGGCAGCATAATTTACCCCTTTCTGTGCCAAAGTCAGATTTAACCCTGCATAGTGAAGATCATCCTTTCTCCTGGTGTTATAGCTATGCACACTGCTATTACTTTTGAACTGGGTTGGATTATTAACAACAAATTTCATAAGTGAATATATATACTGTGAGGTTACTGTGAGGATCCCTAGATCCTTAAATAGATGTCTGCAGGATGACCGTGGGTGGGCTCCAGCAATTATTCTGATTACACGTTTTTGAGCAATGAATACTTTTCTACTCAACGATGAATTACCACAGAATATGATGCCATACGAAAGCAGTGAATGAAAGTAGGCTTAGTAAGCTAATTTACTGAGATTCTTATCACCAAAATTTGCAATAACCCTAACAGCATACGTAGCTGAACTCAGACGTTTCAGCAGACCATCAATGTGTTGCTTCCAGTTTAACCTCTCATGAATGGACACACCTAAAAATTTTGAAAAATCTGCCTTAGCTACAGACATCTGTTCAAAGTCTGTATTTATTACTGGAGTTGTGCCATTTACTGTACGGAACTGTATATACTTTGTTTCATCAAAATTTAAAGAGAGTCCGTTTGCTGAGAACCACTTAATAATTTTGTGAAAAACATCATTTACAATTACATCACTTACTTCTTGGTTTTTGGATGTTATTACTATACTTGTATCATCAGGAAAAAGAACTAACTTTGCATCTTCATCAATGTGGAATGGTAAGTCATTAATGTATATCAAGAACAGTAAAGGACCTAAGACCGAACCCTGTGGGACCCCGTACTTGATAGCCCCCCCGTTTTCAGGAATCAGCTGTTGTTTTAACATTACATGAACCACTTATTTCAACTTTCTGCATTCTTCTAGTTAAGTATGAATTAAACCATTTGTGCACTGCCCCACTCAAACCATAATGATTTAGCTTATCTAAAATAATTCCATGATTTACACAGTCAAAGGCCCGAGTTACACGACACTGCTGTGACAGCAGTTGACGCCGATAAGAGATCATTTATTAAAAGAATGTTCAGACGTTTTTCGCTTTTATTGCAGGGGTTATTTTCGGCGGAGTGTTCCGCGACAGAGGAAAGGTGTTTTCTGTCGTCAGAAATATTGCGACTTCGGCGCGTATTTCAGCGAGAGTCATTAAGGGCAGACTGCAGAGGAGAGTAGAGGAGACGTCGTCCAGCGCGCCTCCAGAGTCCAGACGGCACGCGCCGGGCCGGCTGCTCGCCTCGCCAGATGAAGATTGCCCGGGCTCTCGCGCGCGCTGCACACCGCTGCACCGCGCCGCGCCTCGCCACGCCGCCAATCTGGCAGAGTGGCGCGCGCCGCCTGCCTAGACCGGGCGCGCCTGCAATCCTCGGAATTGACAGCGCACGGGGCGCCGGCAAACATTCCGCGTCGTGTGTCCTTAAAAAGAAAGGGAGCTGTTTGAGGGACGCGAGGACTTGCCGCAGCGTGTGTAGGAGCAGCGGCTCTGCGCGATGCGCCGCGGCGATATTGGATTCCGTGAGCCACGGAACGGCGGCACCTGCTCACCCTCTAGGCTAGGCGGACAGCCGCAGCAAAAGGAGACCCGCTGACGCTTCGTTCAACGCGAGACGCGAAAGTAGGATGGGACACCAACTTCATTTGCATTGTAAACATTCATAGAGTCTCTCGTAGTTTTGCCGGCGGATCGAATATTCCATCATTCTTAGGATGCGAGGGGTGTTCAGAAAGCAAGTTCCGATCAATCGTGAAATGGAAATCGCACCGAAAATCCGATGAAGCTTTGCACGTACGTGTTGCGCAGGTCCCTAGTATGCCCGTCTGTCGAGTCAAGTTTCCCTTTGCGGTTCTGAGCGCACATGGAGCACGTGCAGATCCCTAGAAAAATAGTTACCAATTATGGGCTCATGCCGAGAGGTCTCGCCTGATTTTATGCAATCCCACATAACGTAACTGTCGTGGATTTCCTTCTACATGACAGTTCTCGGCCGCGCACTACCTGGGCAATTAGGACGCTTCTGCAGCATTCCCGGTGGGAAATGTTTGGACATCCACCATACATACGTGCTTCCCCCACATTTTCATCCCTACTCACATGAACCGATGGTTATCAAGACAAATTTTGACAAAGAAAACTAGCTGCAGGTGGCTACTTTCTATGATGAGGGTGTTGGAAAGATGGCACAAGGCTATGACAGATGTCTATGCCAGAGTAGCGACTATTTAGAGAAGTAACTGGAATGTGTGCCGGCCGGTGTGGCCGAGCGGTTCTAGGCACTTCAGTCTGGAACCGCGTGACCGTTACGGTTGCAGGTTCGAATCCTGCCTCGGGCATGGATGTGTGTGATGTCATTAGGTTAGTTAGGTTTAAGTAGTTCTAAGTTCTAGGTGACTGATGACCTCAGAAGTTAAGTCCCATAGTGCTCAGAGCCATTTGAACTATTTTTTGAACTGGAATGTGCAGGTGACTGTTACAAATACAACATTTCTGATTTTACGTTTGTTTGCGTGGCCATCTTCCGCAGCAGATGTTAACATCTGTTACTACAGGTTATCCTCCATCTTGTGATGCCTGCAGTCTAATTAAAAAGAATAACACCAGACGCATTTCGCAGTTTTTGGAGCGCTGCAGTATTTTCCGTGCTGCACTATTTAGAGTTCAAATTCTTAAACTATTTCTTATTTTGCACTGCCGTAGTCTGACTGCGCTGTGGCAATGCAGAATGAGAAACAGTTTAAGGAAGTGAATTGTAAATAGTGCAGCACAGGAAATACTACAGAATGCCAAAAACTGACAATTGCAGATGTGAAATGAAGCCTTTCGAAACCAGCTGTTGCTAGCAAGCGGGGAAGGAGTAGACTATGTGAAGAAACACCAATAACCTCGGAAGGTGCTTTATAAATAAAAGCGAAACGCGTCTGGTGTAACTCTTTTTAATTAGATTGTAGTCAGCTCAAGACGGATAACCTATAGTTACAGATTTCTCATTTTGTCTGTGACTTCGATTTCGAGACCGATCGGAACTTACGTTCTGGATAACCCAGATATTTTTAAATCGTGTTCCGACATTCTGAATATGAGTCGTTTGCAAGAATTTACATCATTTTACACTGGGAGCAGGCGCGCAAGCATCAGAGATAACCCAGTTTTTGACAAGACTATCAGTCGTAGATTAAATATGATGCATCTAAGGGTAAAATAAACAAGCACAGAATCTGCGCATCCACAGTACTTGCGAAGCATGTTGTTGCCAATTACAGATCGCTTGAAGACTAAGAATATTTCCTTTGAAATATTCTGTGTCGAGCAAGCTGCCTCCTAATTGTGTCTCCCCCCAGTGGGATGAGGCTGTAGCCAGTATCTAACTTCCACCTAATCCATGGAATGGCCAGTGTATATACAATGTTCAGCCATTGCACATTTATTAGGCTGTAGAAGGATCGTGTGTCACTTGTATTCAGTGTAACGCTATTTTTCAGTGCGTAGTGTTTGTCCTATGTTCCGTTTACCACACTTACATGGAATTTCATACATACTCTCCTTTTGTAAAAGCAGATTGTCCTTCACGGATCCCAGAAGAGCTGCCGCCTTGGTCTGTGTATCGAAGATCACATCCATTTTATGTTTTTTGTTATTCCTCCAATTTTTGAAGGGCTATTTTCCAGAGACGGCAGAAATACCATGGACTTTACATCTATTTCTTCTTCCTCTTCTCTTGGTTGATCTTGAGTAAGTTCTTGTACAGATTGTTTATTTATTGTCTTGTACATCCATTCATATGGAAAATTTCTTCCAAATGTATTCGTTCACTCTGTAGGTTCCTTCACTCTGTAAGGCTCTCAGCGTGAGACACTACATGACTCCTACATAATAAGTCTTTGTTCCCTGCATAATTATGAACAACACATTTCGTAAGTACTGTAGATTCGCTGATTTTGCACTTGCTTTGTTTTACTCTTCGACGTATCAAGTTTAATCTACGATGGCGCTCTTATTACCGACAGCTTTATCTTTGACGCATGCCCGTTAACTCCACATTGTGTTAAGTACTTTAAAGCTTGCAAGCGACTCACCTTGAGAAACGTTTCCAGCTGAAATATCGAAACATGAATTAAATATACCTCTTATTCATGCCCGAGAAATGGTGGAATATTTTTATGGTCTGTTGGTGAAGAAAACAACCACCCACAAACTTTTAAAAGCTTTATTTTAATGACAGAACCGGTTTCGGGTTATCATGCCGATTTCCAGATGATTAGCTTTTCCAGCTACGTTAACGCCTTCATCAGCAGCATGTCGTCAGCTCCTGCCCTGCACAAGAATATTTGAATATTTAGCACCACTTCTTATGTCGTTTGTATGGGAAAACGTCCTAACTAGCTGTAGAGTAAAGCAGTTATACACACTTACAGATTTTCCAGTGGATGCCTCTTAGCCTTTTTTTGGGCCCCATGCTTTTACAAGACGATACCCAAACTTTTGCAGGGCAAACAGGACACATATTCTAAATAAATAATAAATTACTGTGGCACATAAACACTTGAAAATTCTCATTAAGCTCAGTTTCAGCCTCTTACGTGTCCTTTACATTAGATATTTTTGTATACAATGAAAACACTATCCATTAACCATAGACATTACTCATTCCCTATTGAGCACAGATAGCTAGTGCTACTAAAATAAAGCTTTTTAAAAATATTTGTGGTTGGTTGCGTTCTCCATCAACAAATGCTTATCGTCGTGAAGCCCATGACAATCAGAATAGCTGAAATAACATTTATGGAGACCTTGCAGCACACTCAGTGCACCTGCTTCCACATATGTGTTACGCGAACAAGTTCTACTAACAATAACCAGTCTCTGTTCTATTCCACTCACTTGAGACAAAAGGCTGTGTTCCTTCAATCTGTCCTGCCTACCCTTATTATCTTTACGTGAGGCAAAAGAAATGTTGCATAGTCTACCTAGTTTTCCTTTTCTTTAAGTTATCAGTCTGTCAAATGGTTTTATGCTGTCCTCGATGTTTTTCTAAAAAATCCTCGACTTCAAGGCTAACTTGAACACCATAGTACATCGCTAGGGATGTTCCCATGAAATGACACACCCAGCCACTTATAGGGAGACCTAGATTTTCACTTCGGCTCCGAACCACCTAGAAACTCAACATTTTTCACATACACATCATATTTCCAAGGATAGCCTACACCAGACAGATCACCTGCCAAACGTGAGAGTCCGTACTGGAGCACCGAGTATGTAATATTTGTGGCGCCGGACAGAGTTGGCTGGAAAGGAAAAGAAAACGTAAGAACTTCCTTGGTTTTCTTTCTAGTACATGATCTGATACTTGAAATGATAATTAAATCCACACCCTATCTGCAAACAGGCCATTGACCTTCTTGTGCGAACGCACTCGCTATGCCCCAACTCGTACGGGACTTGGTAGATTAATCTGCCACGAGTAAAGAGTGTGGTGGGCAAACATCCATTAGGCGCGCTACGAATGTATTGGTGTGGACATATTGGGAATGCGGGTCTCACGGTGCCCTCGGTGGCTCAGATGGATAGAGCGTCTGCCATGTAAGCAGGAGATCCCGGGTTCGAAACCCGGTCGGGGTACACATTTGCAACATGTCCCCAATGATGTATATCAATGCCAGTTTGCAGCTAGGGTTTCGATTTAATTATCATTTTATTCTAGAGAAGCTGCACGGTCATCAATGGTATCTGTTCTTTCGGGAACAGATACTACCTTCATATACACTGATACTTGAAAGTCTGATACCCAAATCCGAATAGGAGTATGTCGGTCAAGTTCGAAGCGAATGCGAAATGCTCGCTGAGTTGTAATCACAGCTCGACCATTACGAATATACTACTCCACAGCAAAAGCACGATGATCACCTCCTCCACATTAGTATCCTCACCACAGTTCACACAGCGGCCTCTCCAAATGCGGGAGGTCTTTTTGTCGAATTCTGTGTATGAATTATGTGGCACGGGGAAGAACAATCAAGGCCTCGACGTGAGAACAACAGAAATGCGTGCGTATCAGTAACTGCTGCAAAAACATCCTACGCAAAACTGGTAAATGGGGAATCACCGCTGTGTGTCACTCTCGCTAACTGTTGGGCATTCCGCTCTCCAGCACGGAAATCGCGCCTGCTCACTTGCCTACTCAACATAACACTCGCACCACTTATTTAAAGAGCCACACACCAGCACCACTTTTTTTTCTTTTATTGATTTTCAATTCCCCCCGAAGGGGGCGGGCTGGCAGCAGCTTAGTACGCTGCTCTACAGCCTACAGACTTTTATTTTAAAAAACGGAAGAAGAAAAGAAACAAGAAAAACAGGCGATAAAACGGTGACGTCAAGTGTAAAATGGCGGAAAAATGCGGAAAGTTAAAACAGAAAGCAAAAGGGGTTGGCAACGTTAATAAAAGACACAGGAATCAGACAAGTAACATAGTACACACACAATTAAAAAACACGGCGACAGTCGGGTTTCTGTTCGCAAGAGACAAAAGGCACACCCAGCGAAAGTATGATGGCCGTTCGCAACAGTTCCCAAAAAAACACAACACGGAACACTCACTGTAAAACACTCACTGTAGAACACTCAATGTAGGACACTGCACGAAAGTGGCGGCACAAAGATGACACTCCTGAGCCAAAGGCAGATGGGGGGGGGGGGGGACCTGGAGGAGGGGGAAGAACAAGGAGGGAGGAAGGAAAAAAACGAAAAAGGGTGGGGACCAAGGTGGGAGAGGACTAATAGAGGGACAGAAGGGCAGACACAAGGGAGAATGAGAGGAGGCAGAGGAGGGAAATGCAAAAGGACTCGGGGGAGAGAAGGGGGCAAAGAGAGGGGAGGTGGGGTGTAAAAGGGATGCAAGGGGGGAGAGGGAGCCTGGGAAAAGGACAGAGGAAAGAAGGGGGAGTGAGGATCAGAGTTGATAGGAGGGATAAATGGAGGTAGAGAGGGCATCATCAGGGAGGAGGAGTTGATGGAAGCCACCTTGGGAAAGGAGATGTAAGGTGTAGAGATGGAGGTTAGGTGGGACACAACAGTGGAGACGTGGCAGAGGGCGGGGATGGGAAAGGAGAGGAGCAACAAGGGGGTGAGGGGGTTCAAGGTGGCTGGAGGTGTAGAGGATGCTGACTTGTTCGAGGAATAGGAGCAGATGGGGGAAAGGAATGAGATCATAGAGGATCCACGTGGGGGACGAGAGGCGTATACAGAAGGCGAGGCGGAGTGCATGATGCACAAAGATCTGGAGGGACTTGTAGAATTTGAGGGGGGGGGGGGGCAGATATCAAGGCAGGACTGGCATAACAGATGATGGGACGGATTAAGGATTTGTAGGTGTGGAGGATGGTAGAGGGGTGCAACCCCCATGTCCGGCCAGAGAGGAGTTTGAGGAATCAGAGGCAGTTGTGGGCTTTGGATTGGATGGAGCGGAGATGAGGGATTCAGGTGAGGTGATGGTCAATGGTGAGGCCAAGGTAGGTGAGGGTGGGGGTGAGGCGGACAGGACGGGCGCAGACAGTAAGGGAGAAATCCAGGAGCTGGAAGGAGCGAGTGGTACGACCTACGATGATTGCCTGGGTCTTGGAAGGATTGATTTTCAGGAGCCACTGGTTACACCATGCAGCAAAAAGGTCAAGGTAACTCTGGAGAAAGCGGTGGGACCGTTGGGGGGTAGGGGCGAGGGCGAGGAATGCGGTGTCATCAGCATATTGCAAGAGGTGTACCGTAGGGGGGGTGGGGTTGGGGCATATCTGCAGTGTACAGGAGGTAGTGTAGAGGGGAGAGGACAGAGCCCTGGGGCAGACCTGCAGAGGGGTAGAAGGTGTGGGAATTGGCATTATGGATGGTAACATAGGAGGGGCGGTGGGACCAGCACCACCTATGCAACGGAGATTTAAGGGGCATGCGTGCCATCAGAAGAGGCGAGTGGAAACAGTATAAAAGCAGCCTCAAAAACGATAAAAAAAATTTTACACGTCTCTCAAAACACCGAATATATTTCCAGTAATGAGAAATAATTAAAATTATTACACCACAAGCGATCAACCGTCCATCATTGTGTTATTCATTAGTTATTTACCTACGACTTCTGCATGTAGCAAAGAATGGCTAAAGATTTTATATCCTCTATGAGTAAGAATACCAACGTGGTCTTCCGGTATAATCTGGCATGGAGATTTCTTCCAATTATTGCCTTCGTTGTCTGTTTCCATTCTAAGATACATGTAAAAGCGCTGTTAAACAATTACAGCTGTTAACTGTTTTCATTAACAACGGACATATCCTGCATTACACAATTTCACCAATGCGTTATCGTCAAGATTAAAGTGCTGAACGTGAAGATATTACCTTGAATCCTCCTTTCCTGTTGCTCAAATATCGTTTCCCTGACAACGTCTCGTCTACGACGCTGTCATTTAAGAAGAAAATCAAATTAGTTAATATCTGAGTAGTCATGGATTCTCCTTCAACATTCTAAAGATCCGAATGGAAGTAAGGGATTAAGCAAATAGCACAGCGCGATAAATATGCGCCAAATCTTTACCAGCACTATTAATGCGTACATCAGGAAAAGGATGGGTTAGAAGCGTCTGACATTATAGGATTATAGTATACACACATGTATGTTATGCAAGGCTTATTTACCAGCTGTTTAGTATAGTGAGACTGCAACAAATACTGTTAAGTGTTTGTATATGGCTTGATATTAGTAAATCACCATGTTCGCCTTCGCATTCCTCGTGCTTTCCCTCTGCTACAGTAAAATCACCACTTTTAAAGTGCTGTAAGTCAATATTTACATGGAATCCACCTTTCCTGTTTTTCAAATGTCGGTTTTGTGTCGTCAGAGCAGAAAGAGCTCCGATAACATCCCATCTATGACTGTATCATTGAAGACGAAGCACTAATTGGCTAATATCCAGATCATGCGGATTGGCCCGAGCCTGTCTGACACATTGAATCATTATCCTAAAGCTTGCGGTACAAAATACATTGCTATAACACATTTCTTAGGCACCGATGGCTGACTTTATCGATGATTTTATCTAAATCAGTTTTCAGTGGCTTTCACATCCCATCCTTTACGTGTTCGTAATCCTTGCATGTGATGATTTCTTCTTAAGCCTACATTGGGTTGCGCCACTTGTTGCGTGGAATGAGTTGCACGAAGTGGTTTCATGTGTGACTGTAGACATGGCGACACCAGTATACACTTCAGTTTCGTCGTTTTGTGGGTCCCTGAGTCGTGTCTGAAATGAAAGTTTTGGCAGCTGCACGTCGCACGAGTTGTGATGGAGTTAAATCTTGTTGCGTGAAATCGTTGCATAAGAAAAAAATAAGAAACCTGTTTCGATTCGTGACTGGATGAAGAAAAGACTGTTCGGTTGTTCGGTATCCTTGCTGAAATAATTTATAACGGAAGATCCAAGAAGTTCTTCTATCTTTGAATGTCATCAGAACTGTTCACGTTTCTTCTAAATAGAGTTAATTATGCGATAAGAAATAAAGATACTGTAATGCCTGAAGCACTGTCGCCAGAACTGAAATTACATATCATATTGCGTGCCTTACAATAGAGAACACTCGGCATGCTATAAGATACGGTTGAAGTTGGTGATGACGCTATTTCATCAACACCAATAATTATGAACAGTAACAGTAATAATTAACATTAGCAACAATAATTATTCGAAGCTGTCCGCATTACTCATAGAATGGTTTACATTATTCTCCGTTCCCCACTTCGTATTTCAATTGGTCTACACTCTACGAACACATATAACCTCAAAACTCATGCAACTAGTATCGCCAAAGTTGGAACACGCAGAAAGTGTGAAACTTTCACCAACGAGTTGGCAAACGCGCGGCGCACATGCGCAGTGGCCGGTAGCGCAGTTGCCTGCAACCTAGTGTAGTCGTGTAAACTAGGCTTTGCAGTTTGTACTCTGCTGCGTAAGCTTCAGGGGAATATACGTTGGAGATACGCTGTGCTGTAATTATACCCCATATCTATTAATCAGACCTTTTTAAGGTCTCTGATTACTGAACAGTTACCATAAACTAAAGCATTTTAAGTAACACACCACGAAAATACCTGAAAATCTGAACGATTTTCCTAAACGTGTTACGCAGACGATAAATAATTATAGATTAGATCGCTTATGACAGGTAATTGTAGATGTTATTATAACAGCATACTGACATTAGCGCAGTGTGGCTGAACTGTAACATGGGTCCATATATACAGGCAAATTAGCAAAAATGGGGGAAAACTTGTAAAGTTCTAAAACTTTGGGAAAGCAGTCGTAGGGGATGCAAAAAAACTCTGCTGACGGGGCAGCTTCCCTCTCCCCCACCCCTTAATGTAGTTTATTTGCCTTTTTTCAAACTTTAAGAAAAATGGGTCATCATCGATGCAATCCATATGACAGGAAATATTTCTGGTGAAATTTCACTCAGAGAAGGTAAAATGCATCTTTAAGCAAGGTAATTAGTTTATGAGTGCTAAAATTTGAAGGAAAAAAAAGGTGAAAATTATTTTAAAACAGACTTTTATTTATACAGAACAATTTTGCTGTAGAGGGGCAGCAGCCTTTTCAGTAGTTGCAGGGGTAACAGTCTGGATGATTGACTGATATGGAATTGTAATATTAAACAAAACAGTCCGCAGCTCGTGGTCGTGCGGTAGCGTTCTCGCTTCCCGCGCCCGGGTTTCCGGGTTCGATTCCCGCCGGGGTCACGGATTTTCTCTGCCTCGTGATGACTGGGTGTTGTGTGATGTCCTTAAGTTAGTTAGGTTTAAGTAGTTTTACGTTCTGGGGGACTGATGACCATAGATGTTAGGTCCCATAGTGCTCAGAGCCATTTGAACCATTTTGTTTTTAAACCAAAACAGTTTTACTGTGCTGGTACTGCGAACGGCTGAAAGCGAGGGGAAACTACAGCTGTAATTTTTCCTGACGGCATGCAGCTTTACTGTATGGTTAAATGATGATGGCGTTCTCTTGGGTAAAATATTCCGAAACTAAAATAGTTCCCCATTCGGATATCTGGGCGGGAACTCTCACGAGGACGTCATTATCATGAGAAAGAAAACTGGCGTTCTAAGGATAGGAGCATGGAACGTCAGATCACTTAATCTGCAAGGTAGGTTAGAAAATTTAAAAAAAGGAAATGGATAGGTTAAATCTAGCTGTACTAGGATTTAGTGAAGTTCGGTGGCAAGAGGAACAAGACTTCTGGTCAGGGGAATACAAGGTTATAAATACAAAATAAAATAGGAGTAATGCAGCAGTAGGTTTAACAATGAATAAAAAATAGGAGGGCAGGTAAGCTACTACGAACTGCATAGTGAACGCATTATTGTAGGAAAGATAGAACAAAGCCCACGCCCAACACTGTAGTACAAGTCTATATCCCAACTGGCTTTGCAGACGACGAAGAGATTGAAGAAATCTATGATGAGATAAAAGAAATTATTCAGATAGTGAAGGGAGAAGAAAATTTAATAGTCATGGGGAATTCGAATTCGTTAGTAGGAAAAGGAAGAGCAGGAAAAGTAGTTGGTGAATGTGGTAAGGAGGTAAAGAATGAAAGAGGAAGGCACCTGCTAGAATTTTGCACAGAGCGTAACTTAATCATAGCTAACATTTGGTTTAGGAATCAAGAAAGAAGGTTGCATACGTGGAAGAAAGTTGGAGACACTGGAAGGTTTAGATATATTATATAATGGCAAGACCAAAATTTAGAAACTAGGTTTTAAATTGTAAGACTTATTCAGGGGCAGATGTGGACTCTGACCATAATCTATTAGTTATGAACTGTAGATTAAAACTGAAGAAACTGCAAAAAAGCGACAATGGGACTTGGATAAACTGGAAGAACGAGAGTTTGTAGAGAATTTCAGAGAGAGCATTTCGTAACGATTGTCAAGAACAGGGGAAAGAAATACAGTAGAAGAAGAATGGGTAACTTTGAGAAATGAAATAGTGAGAGCAGCAGAGGGTCAAGTAGGTAAAAAGACGAGGGCTAGTAGAAATCCTTGGGTAACAGAAGAGATATTGAATTTAACTGATGAAAAGAGAAAATATAAAAATGCAGGCAAAAAGGAATACAAATGTTTGAAAAATGAGATCAAGTACGAAATGGCTAAGCAGGGATGCCTAGAGGATAAATGTAAGGATGTAGAGTCATATATCATTAGGGGTAAAATAGTACTGCCTACAGGAAAGTCAAAGAGACCTTTGGAGAAAAGAGAACGACTTCTATGAATATCAGTAGCTCAGGTGGGGAAACAGTTCCAAACAAAGAAGGGAAAGCAGAAAGGTGGAAGGAGTACATAGAGGGTTTATACAAGGGCAATGTACTTGAGGGCAATGTTATGGAGATGGGAAAGCACGTACATGAAGATGAAATGTGAGATATGATACTGCGTGAATAGTTTGACAGAGCACTCAAAGACCTAAGTCGAAACAAGGCCCTGGGAGTAGACAACATTCCACTAGAACTACTGATAGCCTTGGAAGAGCCAGCCATGGCATAACTCTACCATCTGGTGAGCAAGCAGATTTTGACAGACGTGAAAATTTCCGAACTATCAGTTTAATAATTCAAGGCTGCAAAATACTAACGCGAATTCTTTACAGACGAATAGAAAAACTGGTATAACCAACCTCGGAAAGAAGTTGACAGGTGTCAAATACAGGGAGCTAAAGGCTATTTACAATTTTTACAGAAGTCAGGTGGCAGTTATAAGACCGAGGGGCATGAAAGTGAAGCAGTGGTTGGGAAGGGAGTGAGACAGTGTTGTAGCCTATCCCCGATGTTATTCAATCTATGTATTGAGCAAGCAGTAAAGGAAACAAAAGAAAAATTCGGAGTAGGAATTAAAATCCATAGAGAAGAAATAAAAACTTTGAGGTTTGCCAGTGGCATTGTAATTCTGTCACAGACAGCAAAGGAGCAGGAAGTGTCTTGAAAGGAAGATATAAAATGAACACCAACAAAACCAAAACGAGGATAATAGAATGTAGTCGAATTAAATCAGGTGATGCTGAGGTAACTAGATTAGGAATTGAGACATCTAAAGTAGTAGATGAGTTTTGCTATTTGGGGGAGAAGAGGAATTTGAGGCACAAATTGGCTAAGAAAAAGGATCGGTTGGGAGGACATGTTCTGAGGTATCAAGGGATCACCAATTTAGTACTGGAAAGCAGCATGGAGGCTAAAAACCGTAGAGCCAGACCAAGAGATGAATACACTAAGCAGATTCAAAAGGATGTACATTGTAGCCTCGACAGGATAAGAGTAGCATGGAGAGCTGCATCAAACCTGTCTCTGGACTGAAGACCACAACAGTCTTTTACTTTAGATTTATGCAACTTAAGTTATTGGAATGAAAATAATTTTGCATGAAAATGGAGAATTACTATAAAACTAATCAACCACCTTTTGTTGTAATACGAGGCCGGTCTAAAAAGTATTTGACCTTTGGCCAGAAAAAATATTTCGAATACCTGACTTGGCTGGGACCCTAACCCACTTCAAAGTAGGCCCCTTGTGCTTGCACACACTTAGCCCAACGATCCTTCTACAGCTGGAAGTCTTCTTTTGAAAGTTTGCACCCTCTCAATAACAGCTGCATTCCGAGCAGTCTGTGATCTGCCAGAACACTGGTCACTCTCCGCTGATGTGTGACCATTTTTGAAGCGGTTGCACCTCTCTTTAATTTACATTACACCCATCAAATCTTCTCCATACACCTGCTGAATGTTACGAATTGTTTCGCTTTGAGAATCACCAAGCTTTTGACAAAATTTGATGCAGTATCTTTGCTCGACACGTTCAGTCATCTTGAGAGAATCGGTAATCCGACGAACACGTTTTGTAGCACCTCACTCAGCAACCGACAGGAGAGACTGACGCGCTGGAAGGCGGGGCAAAATTCACGAATGCGCATGAAGGTCTCTTCCTTTACTGTGTACAGCTATCATCTCAATTTTGAACGGAAAATCAAAGGTCGGATACTTTTCGGACAGACCTCGTACATTTACAATCATATGTACAGCATGTAGACAATGAAAATATCACAATATATATCAAGCAAGTAAATTCTTGTAAATATTTCTTCTTACATAAAACCATCATTATGATCTTCTGTATAATCACTGCGAGGTACATTGTGTAGCTTTGCCCACGACAGTTTTTGCACATTGTTGTGCAATGTAGGTCAGCCTTCACACATCCGCAGTTTCTTCCACAACCTTGAGCACAGCCGCATGAAATCAGTAGCAGTGTTTCCCCGGGAGCCGGTGGTCGTTTCATGTGAATCTGGGAGAGGGATGAGTTTGATTCCCTCCAAGCCCCGTTTCTGGGCTCCAAGTTGTTCCCCAACCATAGCTCGAAAGGCAGGTAAACTCGGTAAGAGTGGAGACGCCCTGCATCTGTAGTGTGGGTGGAAAACAAAAGACTATGACAGCATTATTTTCGTGACCCACAAGTACATTAAGACATTTAAATCGAATCACATTTAAGTTGTCATCATCAGGTCTTCTGCTGTTTTCGTGTAAATTTCACTCCTGCTTTGCGATGGTATCGGGAGAGGAAGCAGGATCGTTGAATATCCGAGGAATATTATGAAGCTGGGAATAGTTGGAAAGCTTTCTGCTTTCCCTTACCGAACAAGGCTGAAGTGCTGTTGCTACCACCTACTGGATGCAGAAATAGCTTGAATTCTTGCATTCATGAATGAGTGAAGAGTTACGCATATCTTTAGAGCTGTAACACCTCGTACCGATACTACCTTTAGCTTCCTTCACAGGATTGTGTCTACATCTACATCTGCATCTACATCTACATGATTACTCTGCAATTCACATTTAAGTGCTTGGCAGAGGGTTCATCGAACCACAATCATACTATCTCCCTACCATTCCACTCCCGAACAGCGCGCGGGAAAAATGAACACCTAAACCTTTCTGTTCGAGCTCTGATTTCTCTTATTTTATTTTGATGATCATTCCTACCTACGTAGATTAGGCTCAACAAAATATTTTCGCATTCGGAGGAGAAAGTTGGTGACTGAAATTTCGTAAATAGATCTCGCCGCGACGAAAAACGTCTTAGCTTTAATGACTTCCATCCCAACTCGCGTATCATATCTGCTACACTCTCTCCCTTATTACGTGATAATACAAAACGAGCTGCCCTTTTTTGCACCCTTTCGATGTCCTCCGCCAATCCCACCTGGTAAGGATCCCACACCGCGCAGCAATATTCTAACAGAGGACGAACGAGTGTAGTGTAAGCTGTCTCTTTAGTGAACTTGTTGCATCTTCTAAGTGTCCTGCCAATGAAACGCAACCTTTGGCTCGCCTTCCCCACAATATTACCTATCTGGTCTTTCCAACTGAAGTTGTTCGTAATTTTTACACCCAGGTACTTAGTTGAATTGACAGCCTTGAGAATTGTACTATTTATTGAGTAATCGAATTCCAACGGATTTATTTTGGAACTCATGTGGATCACCTCACACTTTTCGTTAATAAGCGTCAACTGCCACCTGCCACACCATAAAGCAATCTTTTCTAAATCGCTTTGCAACTGATACTGGTCTTCGGATGACCTTACTAGACGGTAAATTACAGCATCATCTGCGAACAACCTAAGAGTACTGCTCAGATTGTCACCCAAGTCATTTATATAGATCAGGAACAGCAGAGGTCCCAGGACGCTTCCCTGGGGAACACCTGATATCACTTCAGCTTTACTCGATGATTTGCCGTCTATTACTACGAACTGCGACCTTCCTGACAGGAAATCACGAATCCAGTCGCACAACTGAGACGATACCCCGTAGGCCCGCAGCTTGATTAGAAGTCGCTTGTGAGGAACGGGGTCAAAAGCCTTCGGAAATCCAGAAACACGGAATCAACCTGAGATTCCCTGTCGATACCGGCTATTACTTCGTGCGAATAAAGAGCTAGCTGCGTTGCACAAGAACGATGTTTTCTGAAACCATGTTGATTACGTATCAATAGATCGTTCCCTTCGAGGTGATTCATAATGTTTGAATACAGTATATGCTCTAAAACCCTACTGCAAACCGACGTCAGTGATATAGGTCTGTAGTTCGATGGATTACTCCTACTACACTTCTTAAACACTGGTGCGACCTGCGCAATTTTCCAATCTATAGATAACTAACTGCTCGAAATAATTTTCGGAGAAAGCATTTAGGACAATCTCGGAAGATGTTTTCTGCCTGCCACAGGTTTTGAACAAGTATTTTTGCCAACATATCGACGGAAGTCCACACCAACTATAACCGTATGAGTGGGGTATTTAATTGTTACGAGACTCAAATTTTCTCTGAACTGTTCAGCAACTATATCATCGGAGTCTGGGGGTCGGTAGAAGGAGCCAATTATTAGTTCGGCTATTAAGTATAACCTCCACTCATACCAATTCGCACGGAGTATCTACTTCGACTTCACTACAAGATAAACCACTGCTGACAGACACAAACACTCCACCACCAATTCTGCCTGATCTATCTTTCCTGAACCCCGTCTGAGACTTCGTAATAATTTCTGCAGAACTTATTTCAAGCTTTAGCCAGCTTTCTGTGCCTATAACAATTTCAGCTTCTGTGCTTTCTATTAGCGCTTGAAGCTCAGGGACTTTCCCAGCACAACTACAAGAATTTACAACTACAATTCCGACTGTTCCTTGATCCAAGCAAGTCCTGTATTCGCCATGCACCCTTTGAGATTGCAGCCCACCCCGTACTTTCCCGAGGCCTCCTAACCTAAAAAACCACCCAGTCCACGCCACACAGCCTCCGCTACCCGTGTAGCCGCTAGTTGAGTGTAGTGAACTCCTGACCTATTCAGCGGAACCCGAAACCCCATCACCCTATGGCGGAAGTCAAGGAATCTGCAGCCAACACGGTCGAAAAAATGTCTGAGCCTTTGATTCAGACCCTCCACCCGCCTCTGCACCAAAGGTCCGCAGTCGGTTCTATCAACGATGCTGCAGATGGTGAGCTCTGCCTTCATCTCGTAAGCAAGACCGGCAGCCTTCACCAAATCAGATAGCCGCTGGAATCCAGAGAGAATTTCCTCAGATCCAAAGCGACACACGTTATTAGTGCCGACATGTGCCTCCACCTGCAGCTGGCTGCAACCTGTGCTCTTCATGGCATCCGGAAGGACCCTTTGCACATCAGGAATGACTCCACCCGGAATGCACACGGAGTGCACACTGGATTTCTTCCCCTCCTTAGCCGCCATATCCCTAAGGGGCCCCATTACGCGCCTAACATTGGAGCTCCCAACTACCAATAAGCCCACCCTCTGCGATTGCCCGGACCTTGAAGGCTGAGAATCATCCTCTGAAACAGGGCAGGCAGCTGCATCTGGCTGAGCTAGAGACAGTACCTGAAACCTGTTTGTCAGACGCACCGGGGAGGCTTTCTGATCAGCCTCCGGAGACGTCTTTCGCTGCCTTCTTGTCGCTTGTCGTCTGGAGAAAGATCGATAAGTATCACAAGAAGATCTACATCTTCACCCACTAGAATCACTTGCTGGTAAAATTTTGAGTCATTTATTGCTTTTGCAACAATTTCAACGTCTACATCGTCATCTCCAATCCTGGTTTCAATACTAAAACTGTCTAGTTTTTTCACAAGCTATGTAATACACTTTTCATTATTGGTGAGGTTACTAAAAAAGGCGGACCTTGATTCAACACACAACGTGTCGTCATTAAAGAAAATTTCTCATGAGGTCCGCTTTAGCGTTCGCTTTTAGCGTCTAATACGTAGTTTTTATGTTCAGAGAACTTCCTGAATATCAGTCAAATACAACACCAACATCATCTTTATAATGCCTCTGAATATAGGCTATTAATGTCACCACACGTTCCATTCTTGAACCACACGACATGATCATCTATAACAAAGAAATTCGCATCATTATTTTCAACATTCCTTTCAAGTACCTGATTGAAAACGTTTTTGTTTTCCTCATCATTCCACTGCTGTCAAACAGAGACGTTGGTACACTCGATAATTTGTACGTGAAGCAATCCCTTAAATCAACAGGTGAATGAAACCTGAACAGTATTGTCTGAAATAACTGCGTTGTATATACTTCAGTTATACTTTTTTCAAGCCTAACAGTTGACAAGCACATTGTCCTAACCATGGTGGATCGCTTAAGCTTCAGAGAATCAAATTTTGGCAAGACAGTAACTATTGTTCGAAAATCTTCTTTACCAACACACACACACACGTTTGTAGCAGTTTACTTCCATTGAAGCTACTGAAACGACCCTTTGAATGAATTAATGAATTACTGTGCTGATAAACCTCTTACATTATTTGATTTTCAAACAGCTGAGCAGAACTGAACGTACTCAGACATTTCGCTCTTTACATATTCTGATCAACACTAAACTGAATCACAATATTTTCATCGCAACGCAATCTGACTTTCAAAAATCCATACAAAAGAATGGCCCTGGCTTCATCAATCACTTACCTCACAAAAATCTTCATTACTCGAACTACTGCAATACAGCGAGCGCCACTACTGCCAGCTAAATAAAAGATTCCAACTACTGAAGGCACTAACTACCGATAGGCATAGTTGGCAAATGAAAGATTTGATAGAGAACAAACAATGTATTTACCTTAATAGTGTTCAAAAGCCATAGTATATATAGCAGTTCATGACATCCAGTCTTACAAATTTACTGATGGACGCACGTCCAGATCATCCACTCTCAAAACTCCGCTATCTCTCTCCCCACATCCACCACTGCTGGCGGCTCACCTCCAACTGTGCAACTCTACGCGCTGTTAACAGCCAATTGCCCGACACTGCAATAGCATACACTCCAACAATGCAAACGAACCACAGCCTTCACACAGCACAACCAGTGATTTTCGTATAGAGCGCTGCATGGCGTTACCAACATAAAAACCTAAACAGCCTACTTACATAGCCCCCATGCTCCCCAAAAAAAATTTTACAAATTGTTTTGGGCAGTGGCCAATACAGATTTGAAAAATTTTTTCATAATTACAATAACCAAGGAATCAAATGCACACACTTATTGATACACTGTTCGTCAAAAGCAAAAATTGTTCTCATAAAGACAGTCTTGATCATTCATCACAGTATAATTTCATTGCACAAAGTCTTATCAGTAAAAGAAAATGCACACGGAAGTAGTGGATTTCCATCCTGTCTTGAAGAAGTAGTGTTCTAACGGAAAGATAGTGCTCACTCTTGACATGCAGATAGGTAATGGTCCACAACAGAACAAACCCACAGCAGTGTCAGTCGAAGTTTTGAAGAATATTGGTAGGTAGGTCGTCACAGAGCAGACCCACTGTAGTCCTCGTAGAGATTATGGTATTGGCGGGCCACCAGAAGTGCAGACCCACTGAAGTCCTTGTAGAAATAATGGTATTGGTGGATCATCAAAGGTGCAGACCCACTTTAGTCCTTGTAGAGAAGGTCAGCAGCCATCTGTTGCGGCTGTGCAGGTGCACAATCACCATCGAAGAGTCTTGCAGACAGTATCGTAAGTCCATAAACCACCACAAAGTTTTTTGGAATTGTCCTTAGAACCAGCAAGGCTGTTAACCAGTCCCTTGCTGAATTATTAACACACGTGCAAACACTAACAGTCCCAAATTCTCACATGTTGTGCATATACTATGACCAACAGAAACGTGTGCAGTGAAATGTATGCTTACAAGTTACTTAATTTCATCTACTGGTGTCCATTACAATTTTATAACATGAGAATACAATCACAAAGATACAGAAAACATAATTAAAAAACAGAATAATACAGATGACATTTGTAGTAATACAGGCTTTACAAAAGAATAGAAATAAACATAAAACAGGAATTATGACATAAGTAAATAAATAAAATAATGAGAATAATTTTCGAAACATTAATTTCACAAATGAGAATTAAAACAGAACAGAATAAATAATGTCTAAACATCCTTACAAAGTAAATAACACATTATTAGAAAAATTCTACAACATAACTTATCAGATAAACATATAAAGACAGGAAGAACACAAATACACAAGGGTACACAAAGACCTAGCGGAATAACACAAAAGAAAAGGACAGGGTTTGTTTCACTGCAGGTTTTTGGAAACAAAATTTTATTTACTTCTTGGAGATCTCCCTTCGTTCACCATTATTCCCAAAAGTCCTATCAATACCTGCTTTCTGTACTTTTTTCATATAACTTCTCAATGCATTTCTTCCAATTCATTGCAACTCATTCTCTTATATACCCTACTCCCTCTTAAGCTAACTTAAATCTACTGAGCTCAGATGCATAAACTAAGGGACAAGACAATGCAGCAGCACAAAACAAATTAACACAAACAGCAATGACAAAAAAATGCAAATTGGCAAAACAAGCAGCAGTATATCCAAATTAGCAAAGCAAATACAACATTACCACTAATATGAGCCAATGTGTAGCAAAAGCAAAAATAAGTCAGTAGTAAAACTGGGGTAATACAATGTAAATTTCAGTAGAACTATGCCTGGCAAACAACAGCAACAAATGCAATAACTTATATCTATACATGACAAAGCTCAAGCAGAAAAAATACTACAGTAAAGATAGGAAATGTCTAATAACTATATCACATCTTAACAGTAGAGTGATGCATCACCTTAAGTTACACTGCGAAACAAGTTACCCAGTCATTGACGAAAATTATGTACGTAATTCCCGTGAAGGTATATGTCTATTTGTGCTCTCTTTTCTAAGAAAGTACATCATAAACTTATTATTTACTGGGTCTGTAGACAGAAAATAGTGATATCATTACATCTATTAAATTTAATTTTAACCAATGCATCAGTGCAACTAGAAACTAGATATTAAACAAAATGAGCATATATATGTATATATTCACTAGGCAAATGGCGTCTCCAAAGGAAGTAAAAGAATCTCTCAACTAGAAAGACAATAGATGTAAAACGTTTCTCATCATTTCATTAGGCATTTTAGTAAATATCATAAATTAAGAGCTCCACAGTGTAATCATATGTTTTCAAGTTTGAGTGTGTCGTATTTATGATGCTTTCTACAAAGGAATGTGAATAGCGAGGTTAATGGCCTCTCCTTTTTTTTTTTTTTTTGTTGTGCCTCTGAAAGGAACGGCTTTTTTTTCCAGGCAACTGTCGCATAGCTTGGCACCTACAGTGCATTACGTCAAGGTCACTTAGCTTTCTTACCGAAATATTTATGACTGCAGTTTGCACTACAGTGACAGTCTCATATAAAAAAAATTCACAGATTGAGAATTTGCGTTTCAAATGTGTAGAAACAAAATCCTATACATATAACTGTCCAAAAAATTATCGCCGGAATTGTGATACATTCATGCATATACACACATTTCATAACTCTTAAAGTACGGTTCTTGGTTTCCGACATCCTTTTTCACAAATCACAGTCGCTAACCACTACTCATTATTCCTTACTTTATTATACATATACATATTCGTCGACACTTCTTCAATATTTCATCATAATAAATACGTAGCATAATCAAATTCCTCGTATAGCATCACCTCATTGATCATAAACATACCTCAAAAGCATAATACACATCGTCGTCGTAATAATAACATCATACAACCTCAGTCAAATCTCAAAAACGTCGTAGCTTTCTGTAATAATTTCAAAACCTAAAAATTTCTCTGCTCAATTCAATAATGTCACCTACCTCAAACGTACTTTAAAAATCAGGATCCCATACCAAATACATCATTCAAAGCTCTCATAGTATCATAATGATTCCGAAAAAAAAAGAACAGTTCACAAAGTACAGACGAAATACCATTTCATAAGTATGAAGTTATCCAACTGTGCAATTGCGTAAACATGTGTCACTGACATAGAAAAAATGATTGTTTCTCTGTTAAATAATCAGATAGCTGTGTAATACTGTGTTAGAGAAATGTGATACCGATGTGTAAAGTTGTATAAGCAAATACCATATTAGCTAGGGCTCCTAGCGCTCGCTACACGCTTAGCACACAAAGTAGGCGTGTAAAACCTGAGGATTAAAGTAATTATACCCTCAGGTGTTACAGATTAAAGCTATGGAATGAAATGTATCACGGAAAACCTTTGTGTCTTTGTAATTCAAAAATCTTTAAAAATAAATGTTTTAAGTACAAAATTAATCACTCAAATACGAGTATGTGTACTGCAGCGCTAAACTGTGAGTCTTGTTGTAACATAATCTCTGTCATTACTTAAGGGTAAAAAACGTGCCAAGTGTCGTAATTATCGTCGTCCGTAAGCAAAGTTCTGTAGAAGTCAACGTACTTACCTCGCAATAATTAAAAGTGAAATGCTATGCATATACACTCCTGGAAATGGAAAAAAGAACACATTGACACCGGTGTGTCAGACCCACCGTACTTGCTCCGGACACTGCGAGAGGGCTGTACAAGCAATGATCACACGCACGGCACAGCGGAGACACCAGGAACCGCGGTGTTGGCCGTCGAATGGCGCTAGGTGCGCAGCATTTGTGCACCGCCGCCATCAGTGTCAGCCAGTTTGTCGTGGCATACGGAGCTCCATCGCAGTCTTTAACACTGGTAGCATGCCACAACAGCGTGGACGTGAACCGTATGTGCAGTTGACGGACTTTGAGCGAGGGCGTATAGTGGGCATGCGGGAGGCCGGGTGGACGTACCGCCGAATAGCTCAACACGTGGGGCGTGAGGTCTTCACAGTACATCGATGTTGTCGCCAGTGGTCGGCGGAAGGTGCACGTGCCCGTCGACCTGGGACCGGACTGCAGCGACGCACGGATGCACGCCAAGACCGTAGGATCCTACGCAGTGCTGTAGGGGACCACACCGCCACTTCCCAGCAAATTAGGGACACTGTTGCTCCTGGGGTATCGGCGAGGACCATTCGCAACCGTCTCCATGAAGCTGGGCTACGGTTCCGCACACCGTTAGGCCGTCTTCCGCTCACGCCCCAACATCGTGCAGCCCGCCTCCAGTGGTGTCGCGACAGGCGTGAATGGAGGGACGAATGGAGACGTGTCGTCTTCAGCGATGAGAGTCGCTTCTGCCTTGGTGCCAATGATGGTCGTATGCGTGTTTGGCGCCGTGCAGGTGAGCGCCACAATCAGGACTGCATACGACCGAGGCACACAGGGCCAACACCCGGCATCATGGTGTGGGGAGCGATCTCCTACACTGGCCGTACACCACTGGTGATCGTCGAGGGGACACTGAATAGTGCACGGTACATCCAAACCGTCATCGAACCCATCGTTCTACCATTCCTAGACCGGCAAGGGAACTTGCTGTTCCAACAGGACAATGCACGTCCGCATGTATCCCGTGCCACCCAACGTGCTCTAGAAGGTGTAAGTCAACTACCCTGGCCAGCAAGATCTCCGGATCTGTCCCCCATTGAGCATGTTTGGGACTGGATGAAGTGTCGTCTCATGCGGTCTGCACGTCCAGCACGAACGCTGGTCCAACTGAGGCGCCAGGTGGAAATGGCATGGCAAGCCGTTCCACAGGACTACATCCAGCATCTCTACGATCGTCTCCATGGGAGAATAGCAGCCTGCATTGCTGCGAAAGGTGGATATACACTGTACTAGTGCCGACATTGTGCATGCTCTGTTGCCTGTGTCTATGTGCCTGTGGTTCTGTCAGTGTGATCATGTGATGTATCTGACCCCAGGAATGTGTCAATAAAGTTTCCCCTTCCTGGGACAATGAATTCACGGTGTTCTTATTTCAATTTCCAGGAGTGTAGATGTCGTAGTTATTACGTACATTACCGTGATCAAGAAAGTGCTATAGTGTAAAGTATTGTAATGCCATGGAAAAGGCTGTCTCATTGTAGCTATACCACAAAAGTTACTACTAAAACATGTTTTACTTTCCAGAAGAATTCAGAAAAACTGTGCAGATATGCAACAGATACAGCGCAAAAGCAATAATATAAATTGTGTCACTCATTAGTAGTGTCGTGATGTAATCGTGTAGATGTCAAATAAACTAACCACTGTGCCATCTGTTATCTCTCAGAAAGCACTTTAAATCCATAATGTATTTTCAAGTAAACCAAAATGGTGCATTAAAATCTCATTATCAGTATATGTTCTAAGTATGTAAGCCTTATAGTCGTTACGTAATCGTGCAACTAACAAGCAAGAATGTACACATGCAGTAACACTGTGTCCTCTGGTCACTATAACAACGCATTTGTAATTACTTGTCTAAATAAGTTCCCTAGGTTCTTGACTGGATAGTTAACTTTAGAACATAGTTGCATGTTGACAGTTTCTAAGTGTGACAAACAGTACTAGTAATGTGAAGTGACAATTATCTCTCAATAAACAGTTTTACAAGTGAAATGTGGTGCAATCTTTTACCCTTTCTAGTACGCAGAGTTTCAACTTGAACGAAATTATCATGCGGTATACGTCGGGAAATAATACTGGAATTTTTCTCAAGGTTAGCATCTACGTTATTTTTCTCTGAGCCAGACGGTTCATGTGGCTGCCTGTGGTGCGAGTCATTGTCTGTCTCTCTGTTGGGGTGCGTCGTTATTGTGATTTGGAGATCTAACTTCTACAAATTAACTTTGTCGAGAGGACCCTGCACTGTTTGAATCCCGCCAGTTCTGATGAAATTCAGGTCTGTCGTTTTGTCGGTAGTTTCTGTTATTTTTTCTTGTGGGTCACGTGGTGGAAAATTTCTCCATGAGTCGTAACTGCGCGGTGGACCGTTGCGTCTGAAGTTATTCTGACTCCCTTGATAATAATGATTTTGGTTCCCATATTATCTGTTTCTCTGATTGTCTCTGTCATATTCATTGCTATGGAAATGCGATCTTCCTCTGTAACTATTGCTACTTTGCCAACGGTTGTCAAACGGTTGGTGTCTGTTTTGGTCACGTTTTGCGTTGTAAGAATAGTCTTGTCGTGTCCAGTTATTATTTCTGTCATCGCGATTGTTAGTGTCAATTTACAGTACTTGTAACAGTCCCTGAAAAGCTTCAATGTTGTCTTTGCAACGCCCTGCCAAAATTAAATGTCGTAAATGTTCAGGCAATTTGATTAAGCAAATGCGGATGAGTTCTGTGGGGCTATATGGGTTTGAAAGATACTGATTCTTATGTAACATATCTTCGAAATATTTGACAAGACTGGAAAATTCAGATTGTTTGAATTGTTTCATCATTATTATGCTATGTTTTACTCGGTCTTGTGTAGCTTGAGACCAATATGCTGAGAGGAAGGCATGATAAAATTCTCCTTCACTGTGACAATCGTGAATGATCGATCGCATTCTTACAGCTGGTTCATTCTCTAAGTAGCCACACGTAAATTCTAACCTATGCTCCAATGACCAGTTGGGAGGAAAACAATGAGAGAATCGATGGAGCCATGCTTGTGGATGAATGTCGTTGCCAAAATTCTTAAATGTTTTGAATTTACGTGCAGTAATGAACAGCTTATAGTCAAAATCATCATGTCGGCGAGTCGCATATCGGTCATTGTTACTTCGTTTCGGTGGTTCCATCTCAAAATTCGGTGTACCTTGCCAATTTATTTCATAATTTCCGAAGTGTCCTGTGTTATTATTTTGTCGCTGTTCCGTATTTCTATGTCCCTTGTCCCGTGTTGGAGCGCGAGTCTCCTCTGAAATATGTAATTCTTGTATTATTTGTGCCAACTGATCTTGTACTTCCCGAATTTCTCTTTTGTGTTGCGTATTAATTTGATTCTGGTTTTGTTTGAATTTCCTAATTTGTTCATACTCTTCTGTATCATTAAGACAACCGATCTTGTGTCATTCAGATTATCATCTACCTTCGTAGATAAATTATTTAACTGATCCGAAAGTTCGACTACTTTCTCTGATAATGAACTACTTTCCTCCATGTGTCTTTCTGAAACAATTTTCAGAGTATCTATTTGTGTTGAAATCGCATCTGAGTTTTTGCAAGTTGCGTAACCGAATCAGTAGACGCAACTGAGTCAATTTTAGCCCGCAAGGTCTCGTGGTTTTCATGAACAATAGTTTGCAGTTCTTTGATGGCTGCTTCATGATTCTGCAATGCATTTTCATGCCGCGAAGAAATAGGTTGAAAATGCTCAGAAATTTGTGTTTTTAGGTCATTACAAACTTTTTGACATTTCGATTCGATGTTATGTAACTCAGTAGTTAAATATTGACGTGTTTGTTCAAGTGTGGTGTCTAACTTTTGAAGATTTTGTTCCATTGTGTCTAACTTTTGAAGTTTTGCTGTGTTTGTCTCTGATTTTGTTCCATCGTGTCTAACTTTTCAAGCTTTTGTCCCATTTGTGTATTAATTGTAATAACAATGCACTGGTGTCTGAAACATGTTCCTCAGTGCTTTTCGACAGTGAATTTGCACCGGCAACATTCACATTTTGACAAGCAGAAAATGTGTCTTGACTTATTTGAGAAAACGGTGAGGACCCAAAATCTGAATCGTCAGTATTTGCGAGATTGTGTCCTGTCATTTCGGATTCCTGAGGCGAGCTGTTGCCGACCGACCGATCGATAATGCTTCCCTGTTCACTAATTGTTTCACTGTCTACACCATTATTTACAGCCCGCTCCATTTCCCTATGCACAGTTAACAAATTACTAGTTTGAACATTAGTTAATTCATTACACGGTGGGGCTAACACACTACTCTCATCTTCACTGTCACTTCTCAGTTTACTTTGGAGCCTGGTTTTACGTTTTTCACACGCCATTATTATCACAATATTTCACACTGCAACACAGAAAAACACAATTTGAAGAGCAAAATATGAAAACACATTAACATGGCATTGAAAATAATATCTCGTTAATTGCAAGACCAGCTGCGAAATACTTGATGCAAATGTACATGCATGCCACAACTGTTTTACTGTACAGCAATGAAAAAGTATAACTACAAAGGAAATTCTCTCTATAATTAGGCTCTAGCAATAAACAATAGCTGCACTAATTAAAAAAACTACAAGAAAAATTCAAAATATTCCAGTGAGGTATCCTCGGCTAAGGGTCGACATATGAAACGTCCCCATTGAATAAATTAATGAATTACTGTGCTGATAAACCTCTTATATTGTTTGATTTTCAAACAGCTGAGCAGAACTAACGTACTCAGACATTTCGCTCTTTACCTAATCTGATCGACACTAAACTGACACACAATATTTTCAGCGCACCGCAATCTGACTTTCAAAAATCCCTGCAAAAGAATGGCCCTGGCTAACAATAATCTATACCTTTCATCAATCACTTACCTCACAAAAATCTTGGTTACTCGAACTACTGCAATACAGCAAGCGCCACTACTGCCAGCTAAATAAAAGATTCCAACTACTGAAGGCACTAACTACTGATAGGCATAGTTGGCACATGAAAGATTTGATAGAGAACAAACAAAGTGTTCAAAAGTCATAACATATATAGCAGTTCATGACATCCAGTCTTACAAATTTATTGATGGACACACGTCCAGATCATCCGCTCTCAAAACTCCGCCATCTCTCTCCCCACATCCACCACTGCTGGCGGCTCACCTCCAACTGTGCAACGCTACGCGCTGTTAACAGCCAACTGCCCGACACTACAATAGCATATACTCCAACAATGCAAACGAACCACAGCCTTCACACAGCACAGTCAGTGATTTTCATATAGAGCGCTGCATGGCGTTACCAATATAAAAACCTAAACAACCTTCTTACACTACTAATCCAGATCCTAATGAATAAAATCGCTCCTTTTAAACAAATGGAGTGTGTTGTTGCAACCATAGCTGAAATGTTCTGCGAATTTTCTCGTCAATTTCTTTCCTCTTACTCTTCAGTTAAACATGTTGAACACTCGAAACCGATTGTAAATTGCAGAACGTTTGCGTAGCTTCACATAAGTGATGAGCTATTGGAATACCGCAAATCCTTCGGTTCAACAAGCTGTCAGTGAAACCTGTTCCGTGTGTAACATCTCCAACACTCTTCAGGTTCTTCATAAGCGTTTGTTGTATCATCATGTTGGTCCATACTCGGCACCAATACTTATCATACGTCGAACCGTGAAGAAGTTATCCTTGGTGACTTTATCGAACTCCGCGGGTTTCATGGTTTCTTTCAGTTTTTGCATGTCGTGGAGGTACAAATGACATGCCTTAGCATAGAGAAAGTGTTCAGTTGGATGGAATATTGGGAGCATAGCTCTCACACATTCTATGTGGAGCCCTCAGTTCCCAATACGCTCTGCATGGATGAAATGCTATGCCAAGATGACAAGCTGAATGTATTGTATCCATAACTGTGAGGTTTTTCCTCTTTGCTTAATGTCATCCACTGTGTTGACAAATTTATCTTTCAGCTTTTCAATCACTTGATTTTTTTCCAAATCGCTGAAAGACGCACCGTTTCCACTCAGACCAGAAATACAGTCTTTAATACGTTGCTTCTCCTCTTCCATGGCTGCCATTTCCTCCAGTATTATGATGAAAAAATCGCACATGACCGAAGAGTGATCCTGAAGTGCCCTCGTGTATGCACTACCAGAAAGTTTATGAGGAACATACGTTACCTCATATACAGTCTCCTAAAGTTGAGAGAGTCCACTGTCTCTCTTTAAGAATCCTATTGCTCTTAGAAAAGACACTATCAAGTGAAAGCCTCTTAATCGAATAACTACAGTACTGAAAAGCTTACTATCTCCATTAGCCTCCACTGCAACTACATCTTTAGCTTTCATGTAGATTGGTTGATCAAACGTCACCATAAATGTTTGCAGTGTGGTCTTCTTACTCTCCGCAATGGCATAAGCTAAAGCACTTAAAACAGTACTATAATCTGTGGGCAGGTTGTTGATGAATGGAAGCGCTAATACATTTGATTGCGTATGAGTTTCTCCAGTTGTGATTTTCTCCATAAATCTTTGCCATGCAGGAAAAGAGCTTTCCCATCATCCAAGTAAAGTCGCGATTGATAGGCACTGTTGCTTTAGTGAATGATTGTTCTGAGTAGACATTTTGTAGAACAATTTCTTCAGTTCCAACTCTATTGTGCCTTCGGAATGTTGGCAGACTAATTTTTTGAGCACTTGCTGTTTCAGTAGAGCTCGGCATGACGGAGAGTTTCAATACTTTCTGATGTTATATCGCTCTCCTGTGAGTCACACAGCTGATTCCACCCATAGCATGGAATGTACCTTCGCCCGTGACTGTTGCAATATTGAAGCCAGTATGATCGGAAACGAACTCTGAGAACGAATTATTTGAAATATTTGGTTTCCACAACTGAATGACAGAAGCTTCAAATAAACCCACAGTGCTATATGAAGAATAGAAACCCATATTCGAGACAATTTCAATAATGTTTTTTGATCCCATTTTACGAAACGAGTACACTGTACGACCAAGCTGCAATGGGGAACGGTCGCAGGTTCGCATCTTGCCTCGGGCATGGATGTCTGTGATGCCCTTAGGTTAGTTAGGTTTAAGCAGTTCTAAGTTCTAAGGGACTGATGACCTCCGATGTCCCATAGTGCTCAGATCTTTTTTTTTTTGCGATGGGGAGATAAATGAACGAGGCCTGGCAGCTGACACAATTGCATGGGATATTGCTGTACATTTTTTAAAAGGGAACTGTCCACTACATTTCTTTTTTGACAAAACCACACGCTTCAAAAATTCGTGTAAAGTGTCAGGAACCATAACTTGAGCATTCTCTATCAAGTGATTGCTATCTGGATAATCGGCAATACTGTGAGGAGTCATTCTTATATCTTCACGGATGATAGCTGCTGGTACTTCCGTTATTCTCTTTCTCTCACCTTTTTCATTAACAGCTCGTTTATTGTACCACTGAGTCAGAAGTCAGTGGCAACTGCCACGAAAACATACAACTGGGGGATATTTTAGCATTGTGGTAATCAAGACCCCATCGCCGGAGTGTTCAGTTAGTTTGTTTTTCAGAATTTTTAAGTCCTTGCTCTCCTTCTGGGAGACATTCATTAACAGGATACAGAAAAATATTTTTCTATACCCTAACAGTCACGGAGCTCGTCAGCATCCACTATGGATAAAATTCATTACATTCATTATCTTGCTGCTACAAATCGAGCACTGTGCATTGACATTCCTCTGAACTACCTATAAATTTGCATAATTCTTGAAAAGCGGCATCAATGTTGGTATCTTTCTGGAACATAGGAGGGGCTGGACACTAATTTAGCATACCAGTCTTGATGATAATGGGCTTCTGCAGCTACTAAGAACAAAACACTGTTGATACGTTCGGAAACCTTTCTACCGAAATCAACATCGCGTTTCTCTACTTTCTCAAGCAGCGTGTTTCACTGTTAAAGAGCGAACTTCAAACAGTCCACTGTGTTTGTAGAGTGGTTTTTTTGTTTCCGCCTCTATGTCACACTTTTCAGCACAAAGTAAACAGTCTTTTTTGAAACTGAATGGATAAGGGGAAGAGGATCTCGAACTTAATCATCTGTTTGTGCAACATTCTGATTAATTAGTTTCCTTATATTACGTTCCTTAATATATTCACGTCGACATATCTTACGCAGTTCAATCAGTCCAGCGTCTTGTGGAAGATTATGAGCCCCGTCCTTCCATTCCTTGCTGATGCGTATCAGTTTCCAAGCCCTTCATCACTGCTTGTGTCTCTCCTTCGGAAGCAGATTTACCACAAATAAAACCGGTAGTATGCTCCAGCATTATTGTTTTCTAAGTCCAGACCAAAGAAATGAGTCTAAGAAGAAGCATTTCACAATACTACAAACTGATAAAAGCTGACACAAAAAGAGAACTCTATGGCACTACTTTGACAGTTCACAACAATGAGTGAATGGGAAGGGGAACTTGACATTTTCATTGATGGCATGTACTCCTGATTTCAACAACATTGATTGCAAAAGAAATGTCAGCAAGTACAACATTTAGGCTATTAAATATTTCCATACATTTAATTACGCTTTCCATTCAAATACTATGCTAAGTAACAAAAACCCCAAATTATTTCGTCATCAGAATTCTATTCCAATTCTTATACTTCAAGTACCATTCGTATAAATGAAAAGATGCACGAGATCTTTTTCGTGTACAATTTTGTGAGGAATACATTTATTAATAAGAACTCTATTCGAAAAATGACCCTTTTTGCTTATTAATTTAAAATATGTTTCAAATTGACTTTTGGAGGGTATAGAAGGGGAACGCGCCTCTCCTACGAAAGGGAACTTTTCTGTTTCTTGTTACTATACCCCATATGAGTAGTTTCCCGAAGTTTCAAAACTTTATACATTGTTTCGCCCATTTGCTAATTTTCTTACTAATATGCCTGGGTTACTGTTATCTGTTGTATGCATAGAGCAGTAGGCTAGCAGTACCTAACACAACCATCGAAAAAACCACAAACCAACCAGTCACGTAATGCGACTTTTCCACCACTATTGTCAGTATGTATGTTAATTTTAGGGGTCATAACCTGAAATAAAGCCTCATCACAGGACCAGTTTATTATTATAATACACACATTTCACTTACATTCTGTCCTAAAACTTCTTCTTGAACTGCTTCTTACATATGAATTTTTCTACTGTATGATGAGAATAATGAAATCCATCTCATCTGCTTTTGAGAATGAATACAGTTTTGATTTCTAAATGGTTGTATGTTGCAGATTCTTGACCATTTTCATGTTTCTTTTCTTCTAGGATATTCTTGGAAGGTATTTGTATTTGTCACTTCTCTCAACTTGTAACACCGGAAATGCAAATCCTCCTATTCCCATCTATTGTACTATACATTTTTTTCCTTATTTTGTTACCTGAAGATATAACATTTCTGTGTCTTTGTATATTGTAATTGTTTTACTATTTGTATATATATGCATTTATGTCGATTTATAATTGGTTTGTTTTGTGAATATTATTTGTATTTATACGCTGGGTCTGGCCTAGGGAAAACTATGCTATCGAACGAATACATCGATAGGTCGTGTGGAGAACAAAAGTGTTTAGGATCTTTGGTAGTGAACTCGGTCGCGTGGAGCGCGGGCAGAGAGAGGGTCTGGCTGGGGTGGTGCAGTGGAGCAGGTGTGTTGTGTGACGCTCCCGCGAGTTGCCGCGCTTTCGGGGTTGGGCAGCATGTAATTGCGCTCGACTTGCTATGATAGTTTCTGACACGGTGTCGCGGACGGGAATCATTAGCTGGCGCACATCAAGAGTCTGTTTCGCCTGGTGACCGTGTCGAGAAGAAGGCGTGCTAACATCCAGCTTCTGCAACAGCTACGGCCGACAATGAGTGACTGTCGCCACCTCCTCGATCGATGGCTTCAAACCTTCAATCAACCAACAAGGAAGACTGGAAGCACGCAAAGTTTCAGAACTGTATGGCAGACCTCAGCTTTTCAAACTTTTAAAATTGTTGCATCACAGAATTACAGCAACTTAGCATGAACCTTTGTTGCTCATTGTCCCATTTGCATTGCCAAGCAGGGCCCCTTCCTTTTCCGAAATGAACCCGAGTGTCTTTAAAATTCAAACGCCAGCATTAAAGTAATATAATTCGATTTCACTGCTTTAATTTCAAAGTTCAGTTGAAGTATTCATAGCTGGCTACAATATTTAGATTACACAAGCACAAATTCTGAGTGCGAGTATGTTAGCATATTTTAGCTTACCTGTGACTGCAGCTCAGCTTGGTACATACTAAATTTTACTATTGTTAATTGATCAGAATCATTTAATTCAAGTTCATAGTTAAATCTCTTATTTCTAAATTGCGTAGATTCAAGTAGCTTTTGAAATGATTGTTGAGGTAGCCCAAGACTAATCGTATGTTACTGAATTTCGATATGCTTCAGAAACAAAGCTCACTATTAATTTCAGTCACTAAATTAACTTTCAATTATCCGGTTTTATTAATTCTTTTGCTATATTAAGTCAGAGTGTAGCGAAATTTATTACTCCTGACAAACTTTCAGTTTTCACACTACACGTGTCAACCTTCAGTTGCCACGCTTCTAGTGCTAATTATATGTGTAATAACCTTTCTTTTTCAGTTACTATAGTAATTGTCCATAGGACTGGCGACCGTAATTTCTCTCAAATCTCAAATATCTAATTACCGCTAGTAAATTGTTAACGTAACGGCCGCACATTTACTTTCTTTATTAACTTTACCCCTTTTCAAAATTAATTTCCACCAGTTTCATTTGCATTTTTCCTTTCATTTAGATGTAACCCTTTCCTCCCTCTTTACCGACAGATTAACTTCGGTTTAGTATCCGAAGTAGATACCAAAGTGACGAAGCAGGCTAATACCTGCGAAGAAAAAAAAGTAAGTAGAAACGCTTGCGACAACCACTTGCCAAGTAATTACGAGTGTGTCGGAATTAGAAAAGAAACTTGACGAAAAACAGTGCTATGTGCCAATCTGTGCACATAGTTCGGAATTGTTGACGAAAGAGGAGCGGTTCGACCCCTTGAAAAAAGGCGGTATACACCCGACGGATTTCATTAAGAATTGTGAAAGAGTTTTACCCAGATCATGGACTAATGAGAGAAAAATTAATGCGGTTATTGATGTGTTGGCTGGTGATGCCAAGCGTTGGGGCATAAACCTCAACATTACCAACCTGACTTCTCACGAGTTTAAAATTTTGTTTCTCGCTGAATACTGGTCAGAGCAAAAACAACAAAGTGGCTGGCGCGAATTTGTCGTATCGAGGCCTTTCGATGCGAATTCGCGCGGCTCGATGAAGGAGTTTTGTGAGGGCTGGATCCTCAAGTTGGAATATTTGCGTGATTGCCGCACGGAATCAGAAATAGTCTGGGAACTCTACAAAAAGCTTCCAGATGATACAAAACGCTACATAGGAAGCAATTACAGGACAATCAATGATTTCCTGGAAAGAGTTGCAGACGAGGACAATTGGCGCAATAATCGCGATAGTGGTAGAGGCCGTGGTAACAACAACGGGTACCACAAAAACAACAACAACAATAACCATGGGAGTAATGCATACCGCAACCATGGCAGCAATATCAATAATGGTTCGGACCGTAATGACATTCGGTACAATGCAAATGATAACAGGAATGACAGAAACCAGTATCATACTAGCGTGATACGGACTTCGCAGAATAGTAATAACGCCAGAGGGTGTGATCAGGCGCCTCAGCAGCATCCGGGTAGCGTATCTGCTGGGACGAGACAGGGAAACAATTAGCCGCGCCGGTGTGGGGCCGACCGGGCGTGGAGAAATTTTGGCGGCCCAATAACAGGAGAAAACCCAGGTGTCGTCGTTATGACAATTCCGTGTGGAATAATCAACGGCGGGAGAGTGTGCCAGTGTTAGGAGAAAGGAGTGCGCCCACAAGTAGTAGATCAGCTGTATACACGGCAGTAGGAAGTACATTCACTGTCAGTGAGAACAATTTAAGTAGTGTTCCGGAAATCGATTATAAAGTGGCAGCTGTAATACCCACAGCGGAACTGGAGATTGAGTTTAAGAATGATTCGCAAGTGTTGAGAGAAGATCAGATGTCGGATAAAACGTCCGTCATCGAGCGAGTGGATGCAGAGAGGGATGAGGTCTGGTTAAGGTAGTTCGGTCGCTTATACGACGAACTAAGAGATTATAGGGGTCTGTACGGCAGAAGTGTTTATGGGGAGCGCGGGCAGGATCTGCTGCGTCTCGTCCCACAGGAACATAGTATTTGTGAAGTGATAGAAAGTTCTGGCCCTAACTGGCAGACTTTACTAGAAATAGTTGATGTTAAAGGGGAGCACGAGCAAGATTCGTCGTGTTTCGTCCCGCAGGAGTTGGATGTTGAAGTAGTAACGGAAAGTTCTGGCCCTAACCGGCAGACTTTACCGAAAGTTATAGTGGTAGAAGTAGCCGACACATCCGACGCAAACCTCCAGTTTAAACATTGCGAGAGTATTAAGGAGAAAGATTGCGGAAATTTTAGTGATAGCCGGACACGACTGGTAGAAAAGCACGTAGATTACAGCGTGTATGAGGTTAGAGCTGACGTTATACGGTCAGACGGTAGCAGTGTGGGTTGCGCAGATCCAGAGGAAGTAATTGCAGATACTACTGGGCACATTCCTGCAGGTAGATTGTCTGATGAGATCAATCTGACCAAAGAGGAATCAACGAAGGTGACAATTAATGAATTGATAGCAAAGCAACACTCACTAGTTGACGAGTTACAGGAAAAGGTTTCAGTATTGGAGGCGAAGCTACAGACTAAGCCTCAGGACAAACGTGTTGAAATTAAAACTGTATGTGAACAGAGGCTGAAAAGGCCGCCAGATAAGCCGGATTTAGGATCAAAGCCGGATGGTTTTTTTCTGGAATGACCTGGATATAGACGAGGATTTACTGTGGGAAAATAAAGAAACAGTCGAGGACAAGTGTAGACAGATAGTAGTGTCTGTTAATATGCACAACCTACAACTAAACGTGTTGATTGACAACGGTGCAGAATTGAGTGCTGTATCTGGGAAAATATTTGAGTTACTGAAAGACAGACCTGTCATCGTAGTTATGCCAGTAACAGGAGTGAAAATTATCGGTGCTACTGGGAAGGCCAGTAAACCGGTCACAAAACAGATTTTTGTCAACTTCGAGATATGTGGGGCACGATTTGAACAAGAGTTTGTCGCCGTGCCAGACTTAACTACGGAAGTAATAATCGGGTTAGATTGGCTATTAAAGTATCGTGCAGTGATTAAATGCGAAAGCAAAAGTTTGACATGTACAGCACAAGATAAAACAATAGTAGTTAGTTTTGACGAGGCAGGAGACGGTGTGCATAGGCAATACCAGCCTATACACCTTGTTAACTGGCCGGATGCTATTGACATAGGTATGAATTTGAATTACTGTAATGTGAGGAATCTTGGCATTGACAATAGTGTAGAAAGTGAAATGGAAAGTATTGTAGACGGTGTGTCAAACGTAACACACGAACAAAGACGAGGCCTGTATGAAGTAATAATGAAGAATAAGAGTGTGTTTTCAGACAAACCGGGACTTGTGGAAGGATATAAATGCAAGTTGCATGTAATTCCGCACGAACCATTCTTAGTGAGATCGTATGCTACACCGCTGTCCAAAAAGGAAGCAGTGCAACGGGAGATAGATAAGATGATCGAATGGGGAGTGATTGAAAGAAGTACGAGTCCATACAATAACGGTTTGGTCATTGTAGCAAAACGGGATGGTAGTGTGCGTATTGTGATTGACGCACGCACGTTGAATAGGGTCGTTCAACGTGAAACAGACAGACCAGAGAGTATGGAGGAGATTTTGCAACGTTGTCATGGCGTTAATTTCATGACTAGCTGGGAGGAGAGGATTCTTGTAGGCGGTATAGACCTCCCAGAGTGGCAGTCTCTCGCCAACCATCCCTGATACCAGTCAACAGTAACAGAGAAATGTGATCATTCATCAGTGGGCTGCCAGAAGGTAGAAGCAGAAGTGTATTTATCGTTAAATAAATAAAGAGTATTTCTCTAGCACTCATATCATATTATGAAGATATGGACAGGAGGCCGGCATAGTGTTGGGAAAACAGGTGGAGATCTGTCGCTCAAGGCCCAGCAGTCGGCGACAGCAGTGCCATTGCAGAGTATTTACTGCACCACAGACACATTATCTGCGCCGGCCGGTGTGGCCGTGCGGTTCTAAGCGCTTCAGTTTGGAACCGCGTGACCGCTACGGTCGCAGGTTCGAATCCTGCCTCGGGCATGGATGTGTGTGATGTTCTTAGGTTAGTTAGGTTTAAGTAGTTCTAAGTTCTAGGGGACTGATGACCTCAGCTGTTAAGTGCCATAGTGCTCAGAGCCATTTGAACCATTTGAACACATTATCTGCGTTCAGCTCGTAGCAGCAGTGTTTGCTGGGTCGGCTACCATCGACGGTGCTCACCTTTGGTAGTGCTGGTCATCTGCAGGGTTGCACGTGAGCACTGGCATAGTCCCCCACATTTTTCTTAATTTTGTTTTCCATTGGTGGTGGCGGTAACTGTTTAGGATATAAATTTAGCAATGCATGTACATACTTGGATATGTTCTGTCATTATTTTACAAGTCGACCTTAGTCCTATCGAAATATCCCCCCATTTCTAAGTCAATATTATACTGATGTCTTACACTAATAATGCAGGGTCAAGTCCTCTTTTTTTCTAACAGAGTACATGGAGAAATTTCAAAGAAGAGTAGCACATTTTAGGTTACTGAGAAACAGGGGAGAGAATGTCACGTACATGATGCAGGATTTGTGGTGGAAATCATTAAAACAATGACGTTATTCGTCACGAAATTTCGATCGCCAACCTTGTCCTCCAAATGCGAAAATATTTAGGTGACGCCGACTTTCATACGGAGAAACGATCATTATAAAATAAGTGTGATTTGCAGAGTATCCATGTAAATGTGGCAACGGCGTTGCCGCAGTTGATACACCGGTTCCCGTCAGATCGACGAAGATCAGTGCTGTTGGGCGTGGCCGGCTCTTGGATGGGCGACCGTCCGGGCTGCTATGTGCTGTTGCCATTTTTTGGCGTGCACTCATCCACGTGATACCAATTGAGGAGCTTCTCGACCGAATAGTAGCAACTCCATTCAAAGAAAACCATTATAACGACGGGGAGAGCGCTGTGCTGACCACACTCCCCTCCTATCTGCATCCTCGGCTGAGGATGACACGGCGGTCGGATGGTCCCGATAGGCCGCGCGGGAGTAGCCGAGCGGTCTAAGGGGCTGCAGTCATGGACTGTGCGGCTGGTCCCGGAGGAGGTTCGAGTACTCCCTCGGGCATGGGTGTTTGTGTTTGTCCTTAGGACAATTTAGGTTAAGTAGTCTGTAAGCTTTGGGACTGATGACCTTAGCAGTCAGTCCCATGAGATTTCACACACATATGGACATTTTTTTGGCCCGATGGACCATTTGTGGCCTGAAGACAGAGTGCCATGTAGATGTAGATGATCTAGGTATTTGTAGCACTGTTGTATTTGTTAACATATGGCACTGTGCTAATACGTACATCTTATTTATGTGTCTTTGGCTGCCAGTCTGGGAAAGTGGAAGGAAATCGGTAAAACCGCTATAAATTATTCAGAATCTCTGCCTAGCGCTTGGTGGTCAGAATGATTAGAGAATTTGCTATGTTCGCATTAATTACAGTAGCTCAAGTACACACTTTACTGTCCAGCTGTCTTAAGCTACTAGTTTTTCAATATTTACCGAGATTTTGCAGGATATACTTTGATGTCCTTATATTGCTGTACAGTGTATTTATAAATTAGTTATAGAAAAGTACCTTTAATTGTGAAAAGGTAAATAACTTACAGAAATGCTCAATACAGCACCAAATACAATATACCTTACAATTTTGTTTAAAAATCTTCAATGTGGCTACCTTATGAACGTGACAGATGTTCCATCTGCAATCAGTTTCCTGCCAGATCCCATGACGCAAATATAGATGCATGGCAGCAGATACTTATGTTACCCATTGCTGACACTCGTCGACGTTTCCGGGAAGTGGAGGAACAAACATTCTGTCTCTAATGTAACCTAAAACACAGAAGTACACTGGGGTTAAATCAGGTCACCGTGATGGTTAGGATATTGTTTCACCAAGCCCATCGGAATCGGCACATTCCTATGGGGATACGCGACAACTTAACGATGCCAATATGGGGGCGCCCCATCTTGCTGGAAAATAAATTCTGTGTCCATATGCTGTCGTAATTGAGGCGTCAGGTAATGTTCAAGCACGTTCAGCTACGAGAAAGGACGGTAAATCTTGTTACGACATGAAGCTCAAAAAACATTGACCTTAACTGAGTCCAATACATGTTCGATTGCTAAACGTGGTATCTGCTCACCCCGTATCCGAATTTCTGCATATTCACTTCACAGTTAGTGTGGAAGGTAGCTTCATCACTGAGCACAGTTTTAGAAAGAGAATCCTGGTATCCCGACGCGACGAGTTCGAAAGCCTGCCAGAACACACGGACTCAGATGACAGCTGCTAGACAGCACTCTTAATAGGGGAAGGCGGGGCAAGACGGGGAGGTGGGGTAAGACGGGGAAGGGCTATAAGCTACAGTTAGAGTGATGCAATCTGTGGATAGCTACGTCAACATCATCAATACACAGGTCCCAGTGTGTTGACATTGCTGAACCTTAGTTTCGCGGCGGTTTCTTTGCAAGGTATGTACAAGGTATGTACAATTGCTGTACTGACTTGCAACGTTTTACACCTTTAGAGGTCCTAAAACATGTGTTTCGTGAATATTTGTCCAGATTGTATATACAGCACTGAATAGTACGTCTTATTAACAGTAAACTGCTGTGTCAGTAGTCAATGTTCACTAAATAGTGTTCATGTAAGCGTAACATAACCTGACAGCATGGTAGGGGGCAAGACGGGGTGGGGCAAGATGGGGAGCTTCCCCGTCTTGCCCCTACTATTTGTCCAACAATTACGTTCTTATCGTCTCATGTGTTTACCTCGCTGCGGGTTTTGAACAAGTACATTATACGTTGAATACAATTGTAAATAGAATGGTATTCGTTATTCCAACGTTTCCTAATTAATTACAAAGTATGCCTTGGCTATATGGTGAATACAAATACATAAAACGTGCAAAGTAAGTATTCTTGCTATGCTTTAACGACTGACTATTGGAAATATGGTATTTACTATATAATATAGATTACCAGGAATGATCTGACTCTATAGTACGTTCCACGTGTTTTATTTCAGATGGTTCGCAAGTATCGGCGACAAACGTCTAGGCAAGATTGGTCACTGGAGTCAATGGAAGGCGCTGTAAATGCTGTTGCAGAAGGTCATATGGGTTCTTTCAGGGCTGCTCGGCAGTTGAACGTGCCACAGACAACGATTGAACGACATGTGGCAAAGAATCGTGCTAATCCTGGCAATACAGTTGTGAAAAGGTTAGGACCAATCACTAGTGTGTTTACCCAAGAACAAGAGGAAGAACTTAAAGACCACTTAAGACAGATGGAAGGACAGTATTTTGGCCTAACACTTAAAGAACTTTGTGAACTTGCTTTTGAGCTAGCTGAACGAAACAACATCAAACATCCATTTAATACTGCAGCCAAATCTGATGGAAGAGATTGGTTAAATGGGTTTCTTGCACGAAATCCTACCTTAACAATACGAAAACCAGAGGCCACATCAATCGCACGAGCAATGGAGTTTAATCGAGTTGCTGTAGATCGGTTTTTAGATCGGTTAGAAAGTCAATTAGACACATTCAAGTTTACGGGAGACAGAATTTTGAATAGCGATGAGACTGGTTTAACAGTCATTCCAAAAGGTCGCACAAAGTTGGTTGCTTTGAAAGGGCGCAGACAGGTGGGAGCTGTTACTTCAGCAGAAAGAGGCCAGACTGTGACTGCAGAAATCTGTGTTTCAGCGTCGCGGTGCTACGTACTACCTATGTTAATTTATCCTCAAAAACGAATGCAACAAGTGTTTGAGACTGGCCTGCCCCCTGGTGCCCGAGCAGAAGTCCAAGAAACTGGTTGGATGACGTAAGAACTATTTTTGACTTGGTTTAAGAAGTTTATTGCATTTACTGGAGCGTCAAAGGAAAGACTAATACTTCTCATATTGGACGGCCAAAAAACGCACACCAAGAATTTAGAACAGATAGATGTGGCCCGCGAAAATGGGGTTGTCTTGCTGTGTTTGCCACCACACTGCTCACACCGTCTTCAACCATTGGATGTAGCATTTATGAAACCTCTCAATACATTTTACGAAGATGAAGTAAGATTGTGGCTTCGCACCCATCCTGGAAAAGTTGTTACGCTGCATCAGATCGCAAGTTTATTCGGCAAAGTCTTTATTCATTCAGCTACAATGTTCACAGCAGTGAGCGGGTTTCGGAAAACAGGCATTTGGCCTGTAAACAGAAATGTGTTTCAAGAAAGTGATTACCTTCCCTGTTCAACTACAGACATTCATCAAGCTCACACATCTGAAGTTACAGAAACGGAAGACCAAATACCAGAGATGTTGCCAAGACGTAAAACACCTGAACAATTAACAACTGACGATCAAGCCTGTGTTTCGTCTAACTTTCAGGTTACCAGCCCTGAAATGGCGTTAGTTATTCTAAAGGTGGATAAAAAAAAAGAAACCATCTAACAGGTGCGGAAAACCCGTAGTTTTAACCGAATCTCCTTATAGGAGTGAACTATCTGAAGAAATTAAACGAAAAGGAGTCCCCAAACCTGTTGCATGTAAACGAAAATTTCTCAAATAGGTTTAATAAACCTGGGATACCACCAAAGCGACATAACGACAACGAAAAAGTGACGAACGTTACTGAAGTCTTAACCACCCCTTCATGCTCAAGGGACAATAAACTGACAACGAGAAAGAGAGTGAAGAAAGTTTATACTTCTATGACTTCTCTGAGGGAGGCTGGATACAGTGTATTAGCTGCGGACACTGGGCACACGACACTTGTGCAGGGATAGAAAGTGATGATGACGAAGCTGTCCACACTTGTGTACTAAGTGAAAGTAAGAGGCCTAAATGAAACGTAATACCTGATTCTACAATTCGCAGAACCATGTTTCGAAACCTTATCGTCACATGATTTCGTTATTCTAGTCCTTATTTAAACTTTAGAGATGAATTCATGCTAGTTCCCCATCATACCCCGCATATGGGGCAAGACGGGGAATTGGTGGTTTATGTTTCAAATCGAGGTATTTCTAATTAAATGTAACAAGTTTGCAGGTTTCTTTGCATGCTATAGTAAACAATGGTTAAGTAGACAAATGATAGTCAAACCTACTTGAATTTGTTTATTTTTGTCCCTTTTGTAAGGGTTTAAAGTTAGCTTCCCCATCTTGCCCCGCCTTCCCCTACTTGCGAGCACTGGCGTCGTCGCCTCAGTGCTAGGTATGGGCCGCGCTCCACGCGCTAGCTTGTTAGCGCGCAGGGACACGCTATGAAGCTAGCAGTGCAGGGGTCGGACTTCAGTTGTGTTCCGACTGTGTTCTCGTATTGTTCACTGCACTCAGCGTTGCTTGGTTTTTGTTACTGCCACATGTAGGTTCTTGTTTCGGTTCAACCTCCGGACTTGTCATTCTGTTCCTTTGTCTTCGTTGTTTGTTCAACACTGCTGTTGTCATTCCATGATTTTTGGCAACTCACGATCGACGCCCTCAGCCGGTTGACCAGTGTCTTCTGGTGTGGCCGATTCCGGTTATTATAAGAGTCATCTTCAGTCTGCATTTTGTTCAACATTTCTACACAAAACTCAATTCATTTTTCTTTGTCACTTTCTCTTAAAGCATACAACAGTTCCAGTTTGTAGGGTTTGAGGAAGGGCGTTTTCACACTGTAACTCTAGGTTGTTCAGTTCTAAGCACATCTCGTTGATTTACGCGGACTGTGATTCTGAGACGGCTGAACTTGTTGAAGTAGTGCATCAGAGACTGCTCGCCGACACTGACCCAGCGTCCTATGCGATACACGGCCTGCTTCGATGACACGATTGAACCAATTGATAGCAGTTCGTCTTCGAGGAGATATTTAGTCCTGGATCGTCTCTGAACTACATTGCTTGACTTCGATTCATGAAACAATAAACAAAACAGCACAAAATCTGCACTATTATACAGCTCCGTAACTGTTGGAACGACTCATTCAGGCATGTCACCTACCGGTAACTTTGGAAACCAACAGTGCTCGGTGGGAGTAAACCTTGAAGATATACTACATTCAGTGCTGTATCCAATATTTCTATAAGTTATTAACTCTTCTCATCACTAAAGGTTACTTTTGCATAAGATATACAGGGTGTTACAAAAAGGTACGACCAAACTTTCAGGAAACAGTCCTCACACACAAAGAAAGAAAATATGTTATATGGACTTGTGTTCTACTACTTTCCATGTTAGAGCTCATTTTATTACTTCTCTTCAAATCACATTAATCATGGAATGGAAACACACAGCAACAGAACGTACCAGCGTGACTTCAAACACTTTGTTACAGCAAATGTTCAAAATGTCCTCCGTTAGCGACGATACATGCATCCACCCTCCGTCGCATTGAATCCCTGATGCGCTGATGCAGCCCAGGAGAATGGCGTATTATATCACAGCCGTCCACAATACGAGCACGAAGAGTCTCTACATTTGGTACCTGGGTTGCGTAGACAAGAGCTTTCAAATGCCCCCATAAATGAAAGTCAAGAGGGTTGAGGTCAGGAGAGCGTGGAGGTCATGGAATTGATCCGCGTCTACCAATCCATCGGTCACCGAATCTGTTGTTGAGAAGCGTACGAACACTTCGACTGAAATGTGCAGGAGCTCCATCGTGCATGAACCACATGTTGTGTCGTGCTTGGAAAGGCACATGTTCTAGCAGCACATGCAGAGTATCCCGTATGAAATCATGATAACGTGCTCCATTGAGCGTAGGTGGAAGAACATGGGGTCCAATCAAGACATCACCAACAATGCCTGCCCAAACGTTCACAGAAAATCTGTGTTGATGAAGTGATTCTCGTCAGCCCACACATGTTGATTGTGAAAATTTACAATTTGATCACGTTGGAATGAAGCCTCATCCGTAAAGAGAACATTTGCACTGAAATGAGGATTGACACATTGTTGGATGAACCATTCGCAGAAGTGTACCCGTGGTGGCCAATCAGCTGCTGATAGTGCCTGCACATGCTTTACATGGTACAGAAACAACTGGTTCTCCCGTAGCACTCTCCATACAGTGACGTGGTCAACGTTACCTTGTACAGCAGTAACTTCTCTGACGCCGACATTAGGGTTATCGTCAACTGCACGAAGAATTGCCTCGTCCATTGCAGGTGTCATCGTCGTTCTAGGTCTTCCCCAGTCGCGAGTCATAAGCTGGAATGTTCCGTGCTCCCTAAGACACCAATCAATTGCTTCGAACGTCTTCCTGTCCTGGAAATCTGTATCGATACAAACGTACCGCGCCACGGCTATTGCGCCGTGCTAATCCATACATCAAATGGGCATCTGCCAACTCCGCATTTGTAAACATTGCACTGACTGCAAAACCACGTTCGTGATGAACACTAACCTGTTGATGCTACGTACTGATGTGCTTGATGCTAGTACTGTAGAGCAATGAGTCGCATGTCAACACAAGCACCGAAGTCAACATTACCTTCCTTCAATTGGGCCAACTGGCAGTGAATCGACGAAGTACAGTACATACTGGCGAAACTAAAATGAGCTGTAACATAGAAATTAAGCGTTTCCGGACACATGTCCACATAACGTCTTTTCTTTATTTGTGTTTGAGGAATGTTTCCTGAAAGTTTGGCCGTACCTTTCTGTAACGCCCTGTATATACACTCCTGGAAATTGAAATAAGAACACCGTGAATTCATTGTCCCAGGAAGGGGAAACTTTATTGACACATTCCTGGGGTCAGATACATTACATGATCACACTGACAGAACCACAGGCACATAGACACAGGCAACAGAGCATGCACAATGTCGGCACTAGTACAGTTTATATCCACCTTTCGCAGCAATGCAGGCTGCTATTCTCCCATGGAGACGATCGTAGTGATGCTGGATGTAGTCCTGTGGAACGGCTTGCCATGCCATTTCCACCTGGCGCCACAGTTGGACCAGCGTTCGTGCTGGACGTGCAGACCGCGTGAGACGACGCTTCATCCAGTCCCAAACATGCTCAATGGGGGACAGATCCGGAGATCATGCTGGCCAGGGTAGTTGACTTACACCTTCTAGAGCACGTTGGGTGGCACGGGATACATGCGGACGTGCATTGTCCTGTTGGAACAGCAAGTTCCCTTGCCGGTCTAGGAATGGTAGAACGATGGGTTCGATGACGGTTTGGATGTACCGTGCACTATTCAGTGTCCCCTCGACGATCACCAGTGGTGTACGGCCAGTGTAGGAGATCGCTCTCCACACCATGATGCCGGGTGTTGGCCCTGTGTGCCTCGGTCGTATGCATTCCTGATTGTGGCGCTCACCTGCACGGCGCCAAACACGCATACGACCATCATTGGCACCAAGGCAGAAGCGACTCTCATCGCTGAAGACGACACGTCTCCATTCGTCCCTCCATTCACGCCTGTCGCGATACCACTGGAGGCGGGCTGCACGATGTTGGGGCGTGAGCGGAAGACGGCCTAACGGTGTGCGGGACCATAGCCCAGCTTCATGGAGACGGTTGCGAATGGTCCTCGCCGATACCCCAGGAGCAACAGCGTCCCTAATTTGCTGGGAAGTGGCGGTGCGGTCCCCTACGGCACTGCGTAGGATCCTACGGTCTTGGCGTGCATCCGTGCGTCGCTGCGGTCCGGTCCCAGGTCGACGGGCACGTGCACCTTCCACCGACCACTGGCGACAACATCGATGTACTGAGGAGACCTCACGCCCCACGTGTTGAGCAATTCGGCGGTACGTCCACCCGGCCTCCCGCATGCCCACTATACGCCCTCGCTCAAAGTCCGTCAACTGCACATACGGTTCACGTCCACGCTGTCGCGGCATGCTACAAGTGTTAAAGACTGCGATGGAGCTCCGTATGCCACGGCAAACTGGCTGACACTGACGGCGGCGGTGCACAAATGCTGCGCAGCTAGCGCCATTCGACGGCCAACACCGCGGTTCCTGGTGTGTCCGCTGTGCCGTGCGTGTGATCATTGCTTGTACAGCCCTCTCGCAGTGTCCGGAGCAAGTATGGTGGGTCTGACACACCGGTGTCAATGTGTTCTTTTTTCCATTTCCAGGATTGTAGATGGAGTGTATTTCTTCTAATACAGCAAAGTGTTAGTTTAATTGTATACTGTATGACATCACACACACTAATAATGTTGTGGCAAGGGAGATTTGGTATTTAGCAAGAGTCCATTCGTTTAAATATCGTATTGTGTTATTTGTTTAAGTCTTCGAAGTATTAGCAGTAGCATATTGGCTATTAATATTGAAAGCAGCAGTCCGTCTTCAGGCCGCAAGTGGCCCATCGGGACCATCCGACCGCCGTGTCATCCTCAGCTGAGGATGCGCATAGGAGGGACATGAGGTCAGCACACCGCTCTCCTGGTCGTTATGATGTTTTACTGTGACCGGAGCCGCTACTGTTCGGTCGAGTAGCTACTCAATTGGCATCATGAGGCTGAGTGCACCCCGAAAAATGGCAACACCGCATGGCGACCCGGATGGTCACCGACCCAAGTGCCGGCCAAGTCCGACAGTGTTTAACTTCGGTGATCTGAGGGGAACCGGTGTGGAAAATCAATGAAATTGCAAAAAATTACGTGAAGATTGTAAATAGCAATTATATATGAGAGGAAGCGATTAATTGCAGTTATGTGTCTTACTATTCTGCTTGGGGAACGGCGGCTGGACTGTGCTGGTGCTTCATAACAGTTCTTCCACTACAATGCACAGACCTCGAATGAATCATTCCACATAGTAACTGTGGTGTTAAAAGGAGCAGTGGAGAGGGGGACCTTAGTTTTTATTGGTCCAGAGAAGAATGGAGGGATGACGGAGATTTTGAATGTACCACATGCATGTGCTTAGGCAGGCGCGGTGTGACGGAAGGGGAATGTTACGCGCGCAGGGTAACCTGGTACTCTGGGCCAAGAGTATCGAGAACGCCACTAAAACATCCTATAGCCAGAACTACGCCACCCGCAGAGTGTGTGGTACGTGTCGTTGGGCCAAAACTGCAGTCGATGCTCTGCATCATTTGGAAAGAGCCAAAGTCTCGACTTGTCAGACAACACTTAACGCCCCTAGTCATCCGCATTTCAGTTTCCCTGTTGTTTACCATCTTGATGACGTATTGCTTCACGTACCACTGTGAGAAATGGCCATGTGCAGGGTAATGGACTCCAAATTTCCATTGTATGGAATTATCTTAGCAATATTCACTCAGATAGTGATTGAGATAGACCTGCATTCACCAACAACAGCAATTTCTGCCTGGTTTGAAACCGTCTGCCAATGATAAGGCTTGACACCTGTCTGCAGCCCCTGTAGGCTAGGTTCTTTTCGCGACATCTGTTGTTACACAGCAATGGTGGGTTGTGAGTGGTACACCGTTATTTGCGTCACTGTTACCGAGCGAGGTAGCGCAGTGATTAGCACATTGGACTCACATTCCGGAGGACGACAATTCAAATCCGTGTCCGATCTTCAGGATTTAGATTTTCGTGATTTCCCTAAATCGCTCCAGGCATATAGCAGGGGGTACGACTGATTTCCTCCGCGATCCTTTCGTAATCCTAACTTGTAGCCACTCCCTAATGAGCGCGTTGTCGACAGGACGTTAAACTCATACCTTCCTTTTTGTGTAAATGTTGGATAATCTTCATCGATACACCAAAAATTCGGGCAGCTTCATGCACGGTGTGGTCGTGGGCACATTGAAACACAACAGCTCCTTTCTGCCATTCTGTCGCTCTCCAGGTCGACCGAGCTTACTGTACAGATTCGAAACAACTGACAGACACATATGTAGCGCTGACCGCCTGGTACCATTTCTGCGCCACATTCTGTGTTGTGGTCTTCAGTCTGAAGGCTGCTTTAATGCAACTCTCCGCGCTACTCCGATCTGTGCAAGCCTCTCCATCACCGAATAACTACTGCAACCTGCATCAACCTCAATCTCCTTACTGTATTCAATTCTTGGCCTGCCTCTCCGATTTTTACTACCCACGCTTCTCTACCGTACTAACCTGGACCATCCCTTAATGTGTCGCTGAACCGTGGTACTACCCAGTTTTTTAGAAAATCAAATTTACCATCTCACCAAAGTTATTTAAAGGACATAAGATCACTGGTGATGGACAAGTTTGTGATTGTTTTACAATTTTAATCTGACTCAAAACAGACTGTATTATAAACTTCAGTTCGGACATTTCCCTCTTACTGATGCAATATGCAAATCTTCACTTAGATTTAATTACATAAACACGAATAAGAAACGTTATTTTGCGTCCGCAACCAAAATAATTGATAGTAGGCACGCTGAATAATCAATTACGAACAATCGTTCTTGTTTCACCATGTCTCGAGAGACTAATAACATTATACACTTTCATCCAAAGTGACACAGTCACATAATACCACAACTTCATAAAGAATAGAGATCTTCAAGCTTAATAAAACTGAACTGCTCACATGAAGATCCACAGTGAAACATGCTTATACTAAAAATACAAGGTGGCCCAACCAAGGTCGCAAAACTTCCACACTGGAATAATAACAAGTTGCACGTTCATTAAAGATACACAAATGATTAATTTAAGTCTTAAACAAGAAGGGCTAGTAATAACTCAGCCAATAAAATTACTTACAAGAACGCCAGTATTAACAAGGTGGCCTCACTTAATTAACGGACATAATGACTCAGAATCATTCCCAAATTGCACTTAACTTTAGAGAACAGCATTAAGGCCCATAACAGTGTATGGGAACAATAACGCTACGGCCGGCAGCCAATACGAGCGTTCGCTCCCCACGGCTTGTGGACAGGGTCACATAGCAGGTGGTATATATCTATATATAATCCGACCGGCCCCACAATGAGCGGTCCTGACAAGAATCCATAACCGTGCCGACGCCAGGGAACGAGCAGTCTTAACAAATATCCTGCAGCACAAATAGATTTCAATGAAAACAAGGACAAACCACAGTCACACAGGAATATATAATAAGCATGCCCCCCCCAAATTCTTAAGGAGCGATACTCTAACAATACCCGTCTATCAGTAAATTAGCAGGAAACATAGAGATCACTTCCAGTTGCCTTAAGGCACTTTCAACATTAAATAAACATACCAAATGCTGCCGTGACATATGATTACGCCATTAACTCTACGGCTGCCAGGCACATACACAAACGCAGCCAGTCCCAAAGCGGACAATATGTCCTAAAACAAGTTAAAATTTCCTTGAAAACCACTCTGCGGCAGCTACCCAGGCTACAATAAGTTGCAACAATCTACTTAGTTAAACTCAAAATAAAAGTCATAAAAGTTGGAGGTTGCAAATTACGAGCTGGGAAGCTGTTCAGCGTGATACGACGAACCCACCACAATTTTGCACGTCAAGGCGCCCAATGATCGGCACCGTACATCCGGCACGCGCCAAAAGACAAAGGGCAGAGAGCACGGAGAGGCCCATGCACCACGGTTAGGGACGCGGGCTTGTTTTCAACACAAGTTGGCTCGTTGAACGCCGACTGGAGACTCACTCGTCACACATTCACCCAGAAAACCCGCCGGGGGAGCAGTCAAAGATAGCAGGACAGCCGAATATCGATATCAGCGATGCAAGTCGAACACTCTAGCGACAGGCGCCACGGCTCAGTCGGATTGTGTTGTATCTTTTAGCCAAATTGTGACAGAAACATTTTGTCTCCCTAATTCTGTTCGGTATCTCCTCATTACTTACACGATCTACCCATCTAAGCTTCACCAGTCTTCTCATCTGAAAAGCCTCTCTTCTCTTATTGTCAGACTGTTTATCGTTCAAGTTTCACTCCCACTCATGGCTAAGACTTTGTAATAGTGAAGTTTATATTCGATGTTAACAAGTTTCTCTTCTTCAGAAACACTTTTCTTTTTGTTCGCGGTCTACATTTTATACCCCCTAAACTTTGGCTATAATCAGTTATCTAGTTACCCAAACAGTAAACATCATCTGCTACCTTTAGTACATCGATTGCTAATCTACTTCCCACAGTATCTCGTGATTTAAATCGACAACATTCCATTAACCTTGTTTTGCTTCTGTTGATGTTCTCTTCATATCCTCCTTTCAAGACGCTGTCCATTCCATTAAAGTGATCTTCCAAATCCTTTGTTGTCTGTGAGGGAACTACAATGTCATCGTCAAACCACAAAGTTTTTATTTCTTCTCGCTTAACATCATTTTTACTCCAAATTTTTCTTTGGGTTCCTTTACTATTGGCTCAATGTACAGACTGAATAACGTCAGGGATAGCTACAACCCTGTTTTTCTTCCTTCTCAACTACTGCTTCTGTTTCATGGCCCTTGACTGTTGTAACTGCCGTTTGCTTTCAATACGTATTGTACGTAGCCTTTCGTTCCTTGTGTTTTACCCATGCTGCCTTAACAATTTCAAAGAGAGTATTACAGTCAAGCTTTCTTTAAGTCTACAAATGCTATAAACGTAGGTTTGCCTTCCCTTAAGGGGGGTAGGACGTCAAACGGGACGACTTGGAGCAGGAGAGGCACCAGAGGACATTTTAATTTCCACTGTCTATACTTTTACGAATAAATTCATAAAACTTTGTCAAAACGGCCAGAAAGGATTCAGGATTTACACTCATAGTGGAGAAAGTTCAAAAATATAAGAAAATAATTTTTTTTTACATTTGAAATTTGACTTTTTTTCACTTACCATTGGCTGCATTTGTTGCTATAGGTACACTTTTCTTGATAAGTAAGGGAGATTCTTCGATGAATTTTGCACAGCACACAAACCATAATTACAGGTGTATGAAACTCTAGAATGTTCCAAATCTATTGAAAACTGTGGTAAAAATTGAGATAATTAACGATAAAATTTGAGTTTTTTCTAAACATGAAGATTAAAATGTAACAGCACGTCATTTTTTCATAAATTAAATAATTTATAGATTTTCATACACCTGTAAGTATGGTTTGTATCCTGTGCAAAATTCATCGAATAATCTCTCTTACTTATGAAGAAACGTGTACCTACAGCAACAAACGTAGCCAACAGTAAGTGAAAAAATGATGAACTTACACATGTAAAACAAAATTAATTTTGTTATATTTTTGATCTTCCACTGCTATGAGTGTGAATCCTGAATCCTTCCTGGTTATGCTGACAAAGTTTTATGAATTTATTCGTAAAAGTATAGACAGTGGGAATTAAAAAGTCCTGTGGTGTCTCTCCTGCTCCAAGATGGCCCGTTTGACGTCCTACCCCCACCCCCCACCCCCCACCCCACCCCCTTTAACCTAATAAAAGTTGTAAGGTGAGTACTACCTCGCATGTGCCTACATTTCTCCAGAATCCAAACTATCCATCTACAGTGTTCTAAAGATTCCGATGTGCTATCTTAAAAAGAGGGCCACTAATATTTTTGCATGCTAACTTATTTCTTCAAAAGGAAGGCCATTGCTTTTGGTGGAAACGTGCGCCGCACGCTAGACATGTATCCGGGTGATAGAGAGCTGAGAACAGAGGCAATTAAAACCGGCGAGATTCGTTATGGGGTGCAGCGCGAGGTAATTAGTTCTTGCGAGGGCGGCGGTCCGGCAGATTGATGGCAGCTATCGGGGCGGCGCAGGCACGGCTGACGGCTCAGCCCGGCTGGGCTGCCATTGTGTGCCGCGGCCGCCGTCCCGGTGGCAGTGGCGCTGCGATCGATAGGCGCCTACTTAACGGCACCGCCACTTGCCGGCCCGGCCCGGCCGCGGCGCCGCGCCTCCTGCTGCGACCGCGGCGGCGACACCCACACTGCCGGCCGCCGCTCTTGTCAGTCACGTACACAGCCGAGCAGTGACTCAAGCTCTAGCCTAACAAAGTGATTTCTCTCGCATTTGGGAAATCGTGCAACGATCTCTTCCTCAACACGACGTTACACTGAGCTGACACAAGTTATGGGATACCGATATGCACATATACAAATGACAACAGCGTCGCGTACACAAGGTATTAAAGGGCACTCCATTATCGGGGCTGCTATTTCTACTCTGGTGATCCATGTGAAAAGGTGTACGGCGTGATTATGGCCGCACGACGGGAATTAACAACAAAGTTCCAACACGGAATTGCAATTGGAACTAGACGCATGGGACATTCCATTTCGGATATCGTAACGAACTCAATATTTCGAGATCCAACGTACACTACTGGCCATTAAAATTGCTACACGAAGAAGAAAGTCAGTTGATAAACGGGTATTCATTGGACAAATATATTATACTACAACTGGCATGTGATTACATTTTCATGCAATTTGGGTGCATAGATCCTGAGAAATCAGTACCCAGAACAACCACCTCTGGCCGTAATAACGGTCTTGATACGCCTGGGCATTGAGTCAAACAGAGCTTGGATGGCGTGTACAGGTACAGCTGCCCATGCAGCTTCAACACGTTACCACTACTCATCAAGAGTAGTGACTGGCGTATTGTGACGAGCCAGTCGGTCGACCACCATTGACCAGACGTTTTCAATTGGTGAGAGATCTGGAGAATGCGCAGGCCAGGGCAGCAGTCGAACATTTTCTGTATCCAAAAAGGCCCGTACAGGACCTGCAACATGCGGTCGTGCATTATCCTGCTGCAATGTAGGCTTTCGCAGGGATCGAATGAAGGGTAGAGCCACGGGTCGTAACACATCTGAAATGTAATATCCACTGTTCAAAGTGCCGTCAATGCGAACAAGAGCTGACCGAGACGTGTAACCAATGGCACCCCACACCATCACGCCGGGTGATACGCCATTATGGCGATGACGAATACACGCTTCTAACGTGCGTTCACCGCGATGTCGCCAAACACGGATGCGACCATCATGTTGCTGTAAACAGAACCAGAATTCATCTGAAAAAATGACGTTTTGCCATTCGTGCACCCAGGTTCGTCGTTGAGTACACCATCGCAGGCGCTCTGTCTGTGATGCAGCGGGAAAGTGTTGTTAATAAAAATTCTCTATTTAAACTAGACTGAACTGCACGTGACTGCTTTAGTCTTTAATAAAACTTGCCTCTGACTGCGTATTTAACTGAACTGAACTTTATCTCACTGCATGAAAATATTGTTGGAAAATTAATACTCAAAATACACAATTGACTGCATGAAAGTTTAGGGGTAAAAATAAATGAAAGTCACCAACCTGCATCTGACTGCGTCTGTGGACTTAGCTCGTGCACTCCTTTCCGTTTAGCCGATAATAAAACGTGTATCCAACTCAGCCGTAGTGCAATGGCATAAAATTGTCATTCTAGATAACTTTACTCATTTTGGCCCTGTTTGGTACTTAATAAAAATTCTGTCCTGATCTGAATAATTTGCCAACTGCGCAAAGGCATATAGATTATATTACTCCGATAAATGAAATTATTAGCTTTAATCATGGGAACATTACTTTAATGTACCTTTTGGTTCAAAGCGAGCACAGGATGCGGAGAACGACATAAGGTGTGAGATGAAACTCTAATTCTATCTAAAAAATATTTATTGTTCAAACTTTTAAGGCACATGTGAAAAACTAAAAAAAACTTCTATAGCATGGATTTACGAGAAAGTTTCACAAGACGCTTATTGCATCAACAATGGGATTTCTATCTACCTTTTAGACATTATTTAACCAAAGAAAACCTATTTTATTAATTATTCTTTCTAGTTTCCCCAGGTACGTGCCGAGTTTTGCTCAATATATAGCTTATTATGTGCGTAGCGCCAATTCTTACTTTGATGCTGTCACGACCCGGCTGCCTCCTGCAGGCATCTACAGTAGCTCCGACTCGAAACACGTCTGCTGTCTCTGCGCATGTCCTCACCACTACTCAAACTTTTACCGCATGCACCTAGCTCTGTTAGCTGTTAAAGATCTTACTACTCGAAGATGTACTACTCGTCCAACCTTGCGGTTGGGAACTATCGACATTTTTCACTGGCTCTATCCTGATCGAATCTCAGCACATACCTTTCAACCTTCAAGGGTAACCGCAGACATGGTCTCCGAGCTGATAGTCCATGCTGCTGCAAACGTCGTCGAACTGTTCGTGCAGATGGTTGTTGTCTTGCAATCGTGCCCCTCTGTTGACTCAGGGATCGAGACGTGGCTGGACGATCCGTTACAGCCATGCGGATAAGATGCCTCTCATCTCGACTGCTAGTGATAGGAGGCCGTTGGGATCCAGCTCGGCGTTCCGTATTACCCTCATGAATTCACCGAATCCATTTTCTGCTAACACTCATTGGATCTCGACCAACGCGAGCAGCAATGTCTCGATACGAAAAACCGGAATCGCGATAGGCTAAAATCCGACCTTTATCAAAGTCGGAAACGTGACGGTAGGCAATTCTCCTCCTTACACGAGGCATCATAACAACGTTTCACCAGGCACCGCCGGTCAACTGCTGTTTGTGTATGAGAAATCGGTTGGAAACTTTCCTCATGGCAGCACGATGTAGGTGTCGCCACCGGCGCCAACCTGGTGTGAATGCTCTGGAAAGCTAATCATTTGCATATCACAGCATCTTCTTCCTGTCAGTTAAATTTCGCGTCTGTAGCACGTCATCTTCGTGGTGTAGCAATTTTAATGGCCAATAGTGCATAAGGTGTGTGCTGAGAATACCAGATTTCAGGCGTTACCTATCACCATGGACTTTGCAGTGGCCGACAGTCTTCACTTAATGATTGACAGCAGCAGTGTTAGCGGAGAGTTGTCATTGCTAACAGACGAGCAATCACTGAAATCAGTGTGGGACATACACTGAACATATACGTTAGAACAGTGCAGCGAAATTTAGCGTTAATGGGCTATGGCCATATACGACATGCGCGAGTACCTTTGCTAACAGCATGACATCGTCTGGAAAACCGTGGTCTGATCAGATGAGTCTCGAGCTCTCTTGGCAAGAGAGACCCCTGGCCTAGGGGCAGCCGGCACGGTAGCTCAGCGTGTTCGGTCAGAGTGTTAACTGCCATCTGTAATGAAAAACTGAGTGATGGATCAAAGATAATCCGGAGCAAGCGTTATGGGACGTCCGCCCCGAGTAAATAAAACGACCAATAACGAACAAAATGAGATAAAAAAAGAAAGAAAGTGGGGTGGCGTCTTTAATTGGCAGTCACAACGTCATTGGTCCTATGTTCGAACCCCGCCATCGCTTACATTTTCAGTAATAATCAACATTGACGGCCGAAGACTTCCGGCACAAGAAGTCACCCTCAATCTGCCAGCGGCCTTGTCGAAGATGGCGGAGAAGTGGTCGGAAGTGAAGGGCACTCTCTTGTCCTTGGGGTGGGAAACGGCCCTAAAGGTTGTAGGGAAGAATCGACAATGATCAACGGCATGAACACGCAGAAGGCAATGGAAACTACTATATTAAAAGCACATAATGGTTACCCACAGGACATGTGGCTTATAACTGAAAAAATGTCATGATTTCTCCATTAGTAAAAGGTTCAATAATAGTCGTCCCCCTTTTGGATCTCCGGGAGAGGACTGCCAAGGGAGAGAGAAAGATTGAATAACCAACGAAAGGATAACGTTCAACGAGACGGGGCGTGGTATTTCAGAAGTTTGAAAGACTCAGTATTGATATAGTAGGGGTCAGTAAAACGAAATGAAAAGAAGATAAGGATTACTGGTCAGATAAAACAGAGTAATATCAGTAGCGATATAGAATGGTATAATGGGAGTAGGGTTCGTTACGAACAGGAAGGTGGGGCAAAGATTGTGTTACTGTGAGCAGTTCAGTGATAGGGTTGCTCTTATCAGAATCGACAGCAAACCAACAACGATGCTCAGGTATACATGCCGACGTCGAGGGCTGAAGATGCAGAGGCAGAGAAAGTGTATAAGGATATTGAAAGGGTAATACAGTATGTAAAAGGAGATGAAAATCTCACAGTCATGGGGGACTAGAATGCAGTTGTAGGGGAAGGAACAGAGGAAATGGTTACAGGAAAATATGGGCTCAGGACAAGGAATGAGAAGGGAGAAAGACTAATTAGGTACTGTAATAAATTTCAGCTAATAATAGTGAATACTCCGTTCAAGAATCCCAACAGGCGAATGTACACCTGGAAAAGGCCGGGTGATACGGGATGATTTCAACTAGATTAAATCACGGTCAAATAGAAATTCCGAAATCAGATACTGGATTGTAAGGCGTACCCAGGTGCAGATATAGACTCACATCACAACATGATGAAGAGTAGGCCTAAGTTTAAAAGATTAGTCAGGAAGACTCAATACGCAAAGAAATTGGATACAGAAGTACTAAGGAATGACGAGATACTTTTGAAGTTCTCTAAGATTATACATACAGCAATAAGGAATAGGACAGTAGGCAGTGTAGTTCAAAAAATGGTTCAAATGGCTCTGAGCACTATGGGACTTAACATCTATGGTCATCAGTCCCCTAGAACTTAGAACTACTTAAAGCTAACTAACCTAAGGACATCACACAACACCCAGCCATCACGAGGCAGAGAAAATCCCTGACCCCGCCGGGAATCGAACCCGGGAACCCGAGCGTGGGCAGCGAGAACGCTACCGCACGACCACGAGCTGCGGGCAGGCAGTGTAGTTGAAGAGGAATGGACATCTCTAAAAAGGGTAATCACAGAAGTTGGAAAGAAAACCATAGGTACAAAGAAGGTAACTGCAGAGAAACCGAGGGTAACACATGCAAGAAGTAAGTACAAAAATGTTCAGGAAAATTCAGGAATACAACACAACTCACTGGAAACTGAAATAAGTTGAGACGAAATGGCTGCTTTAAAAGTGTGAAGAAATCGAAAAAGAAATTATCGTTGGAAGGACTGACTCAGCATATAGGAAAGTTTGGTGGAATTAAAAGCAAGAGCAGTAACATTAAGAGTGTAACGGAAATTCAACTGTTTAGCGCAGAGGAGAGAGTGGATAAGTGGGAAGAGTACATTGAATGCCTCTATGAGGGGGAAGATGATGTGATAGAAGAAGAAACAGGGGTCAATTTGGAAGAGATGGGGTATCCAGTATTAGAAACAGAATATAAGAGAGGTTTGGAGGACTTAAGATAAAATAAGGCCGAAGGGACTGATAACATTCCATCAGAGATTCTAAAATTCAACTGCCTCTGCCAGGCGCTTTATTGTGAATAGCGAAGTAATAACGTAGATGTAAATGTGAAAATCGTTGGTGGAAGAGGCAACAAAACGACTATTCACGTCTGGCAACATACCATCTGACTTTCGGAAAAATATAATTCACACAATTCCGAAGACTGCAAGAGCTGAGAAGTGTGAATCCAATATGGCTGACCTGGAGTTAAATGAACCGCCTCTATGGTGTGACAGTGCAAGATGGTGACCAAAAATGGCGACTGGAAGATAGGACGACAGTTTTTATAATGCGAAAATCCACTATGGCGATCAGGAGATATGAGGACACTCTTCACGTCATTCCTGCCCAAGATGGCGATAAAAAATGGCAACTGGATATGGTGAGAACAGTCACATGATTGCCAGGTGACATAAATCCAAGATGATGGAGCTAGGTAAATGCAGTTAAAGTGCATGGTCGTTAAATTTAATGTGTTTCAACTTTAAAAACAGTAGAGTCTGCATGTTTAAACACGTAAAGAAGTACTTCACACATCAAAAAGGCTACTTTCCACATCTAGAACTATTTGCAACTTTTATAAGTGCGAAACATCTAATCTAGTTCTGCTAAGTTACAAATTTTGATCTTAGAAAAACGACTATAAGGTATGTCATTACTTCAGATTGAATACAACATACAAAGTTGTTAAGGCTTTCGTGGCCACATGTTGACAAACTGCATATTGGCTTCTGTCTCGGGTTCTTTGGCCGATGTTCATCTCATGACTTTACTGACGTTTCGCCAGCACGAGTGGTTGGCATTGTCAAAGCTTCACCCTCCAATGCCGGTGGTGAACAGGAGCCGAGGTCGCGGCCGCAGGCTATATGTACAGCCTTGCTCAAAAATATCCGAACGACCTGAATTGCATTTCGCCTGATTCACATGCAACCAGCCAAACGCAGCTGACTAGCAGGTCTTCTAATCTCTCCTTCGTACAGTCGTTTGCCTATTGAAAATGGTTCCAACAAGTCACCACTAGAATACACTGCTCGGTATTGCGATAACTCAAGATGTAAAATAATACCACGATACTAGAAATATCAGGGAACACCTTATCACAGATAAGACTGTCCTTACGGCTTATAAGCTAACATTCATTGCAATAAATGACATACTTGAAATGTTACCACTCTCATTTTTACGTCATACAGGTAATGCACGTAGTAAGTTCGTCGTATTCATGATTTCCTCTTCAAAGTAACATACCGTACTTGTTATTTAACACAAAATGACATTAAAATTTTAAGGTATTTACGAGCAATTAGTTGAGAATATATATGAACGTCGAATGACGCGACGAAACGTCTCGTTCTGCATATGGATTCAAACGCAGGTCATGCAGACTAAGATTTCGTGACTGACGGAAACTAACAGTCATACCTGACTAGGCATACACAGAGTGATATACCACGATTCAAGACAGTATCAGTTAGCAAATATCAACTTTAATTTACATAACGCAAACATTTTTAACGGACGCGAATTCCTACCCAGCATCTATTGTCCCTGTTAACGAACTAAGAGAGATCTTAAATACTGCTTCTTCACAAGTAACTTACTTGAAATGCCGTGAGGTAAGGTTTTTTGTTGGACGGTGATTCGAACCCAGAACCTAATCGGATTGTTATCGAAGCACAATCAATTATGGCATATTGGATTTTCGCGGCAGTAGCTAGATGTTTTAACTGAAATGACGAGACGAAACAACAATTTTTATCCTACCCAGGACTGCAACCCGGCACCTATCGCTGTTATATTGTAGAGAAAACTTACGTTAAATGTGGTTCGTTACACCAGCAGCGACATGTGAGCATGTTTGAACTAGAAATAACATGACGAAGAGTTCAGTGAGGACTGGGAATCGAACACCACACACATAGTTTCTACACACAAACAGACGTCAGCTACCGAATTTTTCTCCACCAGCAATACGGATAACGTCCTTGAACTTACAGTGATCTCGCAAATAGTTATATGACTCACAGGGAGGCAAAACCGTCAGATATCGTTAGTTTTGACAACGAATGAAAATGCATTAAAAATCAAAATTATTATCCACCAGCAGTTAGGTGTTCTCATGCTAGAGTTTGATAATTCATAATGAAAACCTTAGTGCCGGGCCAGCATTCGGACCCATTCACGCGCAATATGTGGAGATGTTGAGGAATCTGCAGTTTTGAACAAACAACAAATTGTAATCGAGCTGTATTGTCACGAAGGGATAAAATTTCGCGTTAAGAGCGGTCTGAGTTGCATTCCCTGTTCAGAACCAATTATATCGGCATACAGAAGCTTAAATAAAAGATGTAATAAGTGTCCTGTGACCCTACATAGCGTTTGTTTCGTCACTAGAAATAAATAACTATTATAAGAAAGGATACTGGTAATAGAGTTTCTACATGTCGCCACTCGTGACTTTATTGTGGTACGACCTAACGTCTACTTGGTAGAGAAGGAATATCATGTTTAACGTGAATTTCAGACAACAGTGCTACTATACCTTCTTCACGAATAGAATCTGTCCCTCCCTAGCATTAGCAAAGTTGGAATCGAACCTAGACCGTCAGTATATGAACCGATCATAAATCCATCAGACCACCAAATCCTCTCCCCTGTGACCTACTTATCTATCATAATACCGACGCGGCACACTCGATGAGAATTCTGACACTCAGGCTCCCTGTAGTGGTTTGCAGCCTTTTCAGTACATTCATTTACTCGGTTGACCGAATCGCCATGAAGTAGCTGCCTCGGCTATCCAGTGCATACATTCGACTCTGTTTTGTAATCACCGAAGTAAAATAACATAATTGCCACCTACACAGAACTGCCAACAGTGTAGGATGCAGAAATTTAAATAGGAAGTGTTCCTTTCCACGTGATTTATTCTATTGCCTTATCTGTTTGTTGAAAAGTCGTGCAAAGCAAAGCAAAAAAAAAAAAAAAATGCTGTAACTTTATGTCTCTCAGAAGTCGAGGTCCGGCCTTATGCATTATCTCACAGCCCTGTGGAATGCGGATGTTCTTGATGAATTGTTGTTGACTTCCAGAGGTGCAGTCATTATGCGTCAGCTGGTAGCGTGATGAGAAGAGTTGCGCACTGTAGATAAGATGTCGTGAGTTCCAATACATTCTCTGCTTCATTTTTTAAAACGCAATTTTGCTGTCTGCTGTAGTTATCAATATTATGGAACTTTGAACATAATTCCCTTTACTTCTCAAACCAATGGAATAAGGGCTAACTGCTGCGACATTTTGTTCTTTACTGGTTTAATAGACGGGCAGGCAGCAGATGCATCTCGAAGCTTTTGTATTATGTATGGGGAGAGCGCATCGAGCCAAAATAGTTAGAAAAGTATTTTCTACATTAGCCGTTGTCTGGTAGAGGCATTTTATTCATCTTCAAACCTTGTTTGACAGCTTTAACTCAGAACAAGTATTCTACATGCATGTAATCAATGAACTGCATGTGCATTGTCAGACTGTTATAGATAACATCAGAGAATTCGCATATATCATTGATGAATAATTTGACTCTCATGTTTAGTATTGTTATAACAACACTAAAAAAAACTTATGAAAATGTGCACTTTATTACAAGAAATGCAATTAAACTACCAATAATAACCTTACGACGAAAGTCTGTTTTAATAAAACTGAGTATCTGTACACAAGCGTGCCTCTATTGGCACGAATTTGTAAAATACTACTCACTTGGATTTCGATTGGGTCTGTGTTTAATTGGTATGCTGTGTCATACTCAACAGGTATGCAAATGTGGCATTTTATAAATCAAGTTATGTATCCCTAGAAACCAAAAATTTGCTTGTCAGCAATGGAAAGAGGCGTTACCGTTTGTGCAGCATTGTAAGTTTTTCACCATTGCACTATGACCCGAAAGTATTTTCTTGCTATTTGCTTATCAGTTCATTTTCTTCATACTTATCACCATGGCCTGTGAGTCTTAAATGAAGAACAATATTGAATTTCGTATCGTTGGCGGTCGATTCGAATTTCTTCAGACACGCTTGTATTGTGAAGCGTCTTGGCAGTCAGAAAGCCGAGGTCTATGACCTTTAAGACAACTTTCTGAGTCGAGCTGCCAAGAGGATTTGATGTGTGAAGGTTTTCTTCTGATTTAGTTAGAGAATTTTTTCTGGAAATTCGCAGCTCCATAAAATAAACTACAAATAGAAAAGAAAAGCTCGCAGACGCTGGCCCCTACCTCGGCTAGAACTGACGACGGTTTGAACCGTTGCAACACGAGACACGGGCGGTACCATGAGGCTACAAACACACTGTTGCAAGCGTGCGACTCTCATCATGGTATTGGTCGCTCAGCCCAATATCGCATCGTGAAAGATAATAGTAGTTGTCACTTATGTGAAGAATAGCATTTCTGTAGCCAAAAAATGGTATTTTCTGTCGTAGTGTCTTAGTTTACATGAGGATTATATAGCACGAGTCATTCAAATGGAATGGGAATATCAACTGAATTTAGCGAGTCTATTCAGTACCATACGCGGAAGTGATTACACTGTCACAGTGTTGCCAGATATTTGTGACGATGCTGCCAATTCTCAGCTGTGCTAGGAACAGCTCTGCAGCGTTATAGGAGGAGAATCCCGTGCTCGTGTCATAGGAGGATACGGACAGGAGGCGCGGGGTTTGGTTAATATGCAGCGTTTTCTCCTATGAGCTGTGTCAAACATTCATGTGTGTAATCTTCCATCACGATTACAGTTTCCCACAAAATATATACGAATAAAACACTTAACTTGTTACTTTGTGACAAAAGATTATTTCAGTACAGGAAAAAAGTCTTTGGAAATCAACTTTGCCCACCTGTCACGAAAAGTAAGATAACAAACACTTTGCACCTCAAAATCGATTGCATCTATGTGCAGTCTTGTGATCATACAAGAAGAATTTCATGAACTGCACGATAATGTAGAAAAATTTGGTGCGAATAGAAGCTGTAAGAAGCACAGTTAACTAATTATTCTGTACCACGTAACAATCAGTTCATTTGAAAATTCAGAAGAGAAGAAACTAAAAATTATGCCCATTAAGACAGAAACTAAAGTGCAGATGTGGGCACTGTGCAGATCTGCTCTTTTTCATCTTCAGATCTATACAAATAATGTATACTAACGAGCGTACTCATTTCTTTCGTAATGTTTCCCTCTTGTTTAGTCTTCTAATGATGAACTGCACCGACACCCATGAGTTTGATTATTTCTTTGTATACTTCCATCTACTATCTTTGTACGTTATTGTTCGGTGTTCAAAAAGCAAAATATTATGCCTGCTCCCACGAGGTATTAAAAAAGGTCGCAAGAAGGCTAACGAATTATAATGAAAATACAGTGAGACGCCAATATGTCTGTCGTCATGGTGTTAAGACGACAGAAATAGTTGGGTGTTATTGCCTGCATCACCGGCATCCCATTGTCGTCTTCTCTTATTAGATTTTCCTATTACCCTGAACACAAGAATCCGAGATAACTGTGTATATTCTCCGTGACGAAACATCCCACATTCCATTCATCCTGATCCATTCGTTATGTGCATCGGCAGCAAAGAGTTATAGGAAAGCTGCTGTGAGGTGACGAATAACAATAAAAATGGTAGTAATAACAAATCAATAATCAAGGATGTTGACTGCATTACAGACGATTAACAAAATAACCAAGTAAGGCTGAGTGTTTAATTGTCGCACTGCGTAGGTGTTCTTACCACTTTGTTACTGAATTCTGTTCTGGTTGTTTGCAGAGAGAAAAGAAGGAACCCTATAGCCATACATATCGCTAGTACAACGAGATATTACCTGTCAACTATCCTTGCTTTACATCAAGAGATTAACATGGCGTCACCGAGCTGATATTTTAAATACATTTCTGTTTTCTCTCTCTCTCTCTCTCTTTTTATTTTTATTTTTTGAGGAAAGCACCGAGAAGCGCGAATAATAAGCAAGTTGGTATATAACCTGTTTACAGCTATTTTCATTGGGATACGTAATGCAAAAATGCAACTTTTAAGTGTATCATTGCGTAATTCCAGTTAGTGACAGTCTATTCGTGAGCTTGCTGGCATTCAGTGGGGTGGAACCTATCACAAAAGCAAGCAAAACACAAATATTTCTTGCACCATGTGCAACACACAAATGAAATATCGCTGCACTGACGTGTTGTCCGATATATTGCACGGAAAACATATCTGATTCATGTTGCTAAATACAGCTCTATCAGATATCAATTTGGATGCGTAATAAGTGTTTTAAAGCATATCTTGAAATACGCAGAGGTATTCGACTGAAACATAGCGATGACCAAGACTAACTGGGGTCGGCAGCATCGTCGTCTACCACCTTGACAACTCGAACGGTGACAGTGCTCGGCCGGATACTTATTTCTACTGGTATCAGAGCTACAGCATGAAAACACAAAAATGTTAATAACCCGAAGATCATTAATTTTGGAACCCATAGAAAGTAAAGCAGTCATCAGTCGGAAGAGTGGTTTGAACACCACTGTGCTTTAATAGGCACGGTCTTGTTGGAGGGGGTATGCCGTTGCTTTCCTCCGACCATTGAGTTGACTTGCCTAGCCAGTTAATAGGGGAACCTACAGTTTAACGTGGCTTTCGGACCAAAGTGCAACTCGGCATTTTTCACATCAAAAAACGCTGCCCCAGGGGAAATGAGTGTAAAATGGCACATAAAAATCGTGAGACTGTTGAGGAATCGAACCCGAGACTTTCATATCCGTAGTCTTGCTCTTTATCACCTTGCCACCATGCAGGCAACACTGTGGTTTCTGCTTGGCATTAAAATTAGGATCTCTCATTTGTGCCTGCGTTGGCACTTGGGTGTCCCTTAGGTGACATTACCTTTGGGATTACCCTCGTACACGTGTGTGAAAATGCCTTCCAATGCCCACTCAAGGAAGACAAGGATACACCGTCTAGCTTCAATATTACAAATACGCCTCAGTTTGTGGATGAACGCAGACATAGGTTGGTAATCATTTTGAATATTTAGCGGCAATGTATCCATTGGTGTTAAACTCGTTTCAATCAATGATTTCCACAGCTACAGGAACACTACTTGTGATACCTTCTAACATTCTGCGTGGTGTCTATTTGTTCTAAGTCGTGTCTCCCTACCACCTTCGGGCAACGACGGTCTGAGCTTGTTTTTTAGGGAATTGACTAGTTTGAACATGAGACCTGTAGCTGGTAAGGAGACGCCAGACCACACATGACACGTAGAGTTCAGAAGAGTTCAGTGAGACTAGCGATGATATAACCAAATACTTAATGATTTCAGCGTCAGCTCCAATGCACTCCCTGTAAAAGAATCTTAATACTAACTAAATTTAGTGGAAGGGGTTCAAGGTTTTCCTAATTTTAGTTAGCTGGTAAAATAACGTCGAAAAAGCAGTCAAGTTTACCATTGGAAATTTTATTCTACTAACAAAACATTGTTTATAAACTGCACTATTGATAAAAGGAAATATTTTAATACAGGATGATAAAAACCAACTGCGTTCAACTAAAATGTGAACGAATATTCCCTGAGTGGGTTTCCAAGTTCTACAATGGATCGAAGGATAACCTATGCCATATCACATCTATAATCTAGGTTTAAATTAAGTTTCACAAAAGAGAAAACTATCAAAATGGTCTACTGTGACTCTCAATTATCTTTAATTACTTATCTAACTTGTCGTAAATTACAGTGGCTGATGTGGCTTCTCAATAATTATATAACAGAAAAATCATCACGTTTCAGATTTTAACTTACGTAGTAAATGTGAATACCATGAGCTTCAATTGACGCTCGACACTAGTATTACGTAAAAATGGGATGTAACAGATGAGACTTCTGCAGTTCTGAGTGAAGCCTTATGCGCTCAAAAATGCGGCATCGCTTGCGTTCATTACCTCGTCGGTGTTCATCAGGGGGCGGCGGCTGGCGCAGCTCCATCTAGCTCGCCATCTCGGAAGCAACTCTTTTCTCACTTCTCCTTACTACAATTTACCGAAGTTGGTTTAAAAAAAGACCATCTGGCTGTGTTTTCATCTGACCAATCAGGATCTCAATGTTAACCTTAAGCTCCGCCTACAAAAATTCTGTCTATCCAATGAGAAACGTTATACTTTTTGTGGTGGGGCAATGTTTTTAATGTTTGCAACGTAACAGAGACGCGAAAAAGTCTCACGCTAAAACTTGCAGCTGGTGGGGCCCTTTTAGTGTTATCATAAGATCTATGCTGTTCTTCTGGAGCGCTCTATCTTTTAACATGAGCTGGGGGTTAGTCCTGGCGGTTACTTTTCGTGGTGGGGCAATGTTTTAACGATTGCAACGTAACAGTGACGCGAAAAAGTCTCAAGCTAAAACTTGCGGCTGGTGTGGCCCTTTTAGTTTTATCATATGATCTATACTGTTCTTCTGGAGGGCTGTAGCTATTAACATTTGCTGGGGGGTGGTCCTGGTGGTTAGCTGGCGACGTGGGTGTCCATCTCTTATCGTAGGGCCTTCTAGTATAACACAGTTCTGCTCTCGGCTTCTGTTCTCGTTTCTCCCCTCGGAACTGCTTCTGTCTCACGGTGGGAAGGTATGACATGCATTTAGGCATTCTTGTGTTTGTCTGTGGTATTCCATTTGCTCACTCGTTACTCGTATTACTTTGGTTAATTTAATATCACGATTTATTCGGAGCTATGTGACATACTACTGTATTTGCTTATCATGTCAGGGTTTTCATGGAAAGTGTTGGATTTGCCTGACACCTTACAACCTCTTAGACAAAATACTTACGCAGTGCTATCAGACGAAAAGATGAACCTGACACAAACTGTGGGAAGTTTGTTTTACAACCTTCGTACTTGGATAAAGAGGTTTTCCTATTTGAGATATCTGTGAACGTTGCTGCATAAGACGATTTAAGAAGAAACTAAAATGCTTCAGCTACGCCAATGATTAAAGAAATTGTCTTAACGGCACTAAATCGTGGTTTGTGAATCGTTTACCGGCCGTACTTTGCTGTGTTTCGCTTGTTGGAAGGCAAAAAGCTTACTGCCAAATTTCACAGAAGGAAAAGGGGGACAAAATGTCTCCCACTGGAAGGTAATGTTGTTTTATTTAAATGATTACATAATCAGGTAAAACGAACAGTGAGGTTGTCAACAATGATAAAGGGCCCTTTTAGGTCAGGAATATTGTATACAGAAGTGAAAGGGAGAGCACCACTAAATTCTACAATCTGTATGCATTGCATACAAACAGAAATTACTGTTACAGTGTACTTACGGCGCCCAATGAGTGAATTGCATATTTTCCGGTGAGGAAGAGCACTGTCGAACAGTCTTCGCTACATTAGGTTACTTAAACTGGTGTCACTCTGAGCTAGAATTTATGGTCAGCGGCTAAGTGTAAGGACAATGAGTCGGATGCGGGTTTTGCAACTGTAAAATGCTTTCCTACATTATAAAAGCGAATATTAAATTTGAACAAATATTGCGAAAATTATGGACTTGGATAGCTTAGAATGAAAATTTTTCTGTTTATTGCAAAGGAAAACAATTGATTTTCTAAAACATTCTCTGCCATACACAACTTGACACAGGTCACGTCGATCAAATCACATGGAAGAACTGACAACGACGCATATCGGAAGGCAGTAACATCCCTTGGCTTTTGGTTTGGCAGTATTCGACAGCCATTTCTAGGCGCATGTAACTAAAGAAAGGCAGCTCGTTTTTGTTATCAAGTAACGTCTTCACCAATTACTTTAGTTTTAATGTGATCTACAAGTCATTGCTGATGTTTGATATTAACATGAAAAGGACAGATACGAAAAGAACCTGTTCTTGGGCAACTACTTCTATAATGACCAAAAGGCTTTAATGATCTTCAAGCACATGTGTTCCAGCAGTGGTATGAAGAAAATGATAGTAATAATGGGGATAATAATCGAATTATCGGGTAACTTTACACCTCACAGTGGATTTCCTCGAACTAAGAAATTTCCTGAATTAGTGAAAATTTCAAAATGGCTTCACATCGAGGCTGTGATGCCTAGAAGAGTCTTTACATTCTGCTGACATGAGACTAGCATAATATCCACGTCAGAAAATTTGCTTCTACGTAATCATTTAATAGGCTGGCATTTTTTCCACCGTTACTAATTTTATAAGCTAAGCACATCATCCGTTACAGCATACTCCTGGGGCTGGGAAATGTGGCCACAATGGTCTGGTGGAACGAACTATCACAAGTGCAATGCGTGGGTTCAGGCATTTACTTTTAAGAGGCACAAACAGATTCACTTTACCTCTGGTAACCTCAATAGAAAGATGTTATAATCCAAAACCCGCCTTAACCCTAGGATGCATATCAGGGCCTCCGAGGCCCTTGTAAGTTTTCATTTTAAAAAAATTCTGTAATTTTTTGTTTGATTTCAAACTGCTTTCCAGTACTCTTTCACTAACACTGTGACATTCCTCCTATCAAGTCTGAACGAGATACCTTTTAAAGTTTTTTGTATAATTCAATACATTTACCCATACACCGTGAATGAATAAGCAGGGCTTCAGAAGCCCTCACACATACATAAATGTTCTTTAGCCTATATTGTCTTCAACATTTATTTGGGAGCAGTTATTAATTCAACAATAACTGTAGTGGTATTTCCAGCAACAGGAGTGCCAGCAGCAGCAGTAGCTGCAGTAGTAATAGTATAACTAAAAAATAATACACACGACTTTCACATATTGGCGATGTTGGTGTATTATTGATCTTTTTGCTATCAAATGTTTTATTATTGCATAGTATTGTTATCCTGTGCTGCTCTTGTCAGCCTCATTGTTGCTGTAGTTTGTTTGTTGCTGCAAGGCCCATATTGTTACGAGTATGACTCGTTTAGTGCTGCACAAGCTACTGTTCGAGAGACACGCCTTTTGCTATGGCTTCGACACGCAAAGCAAGAGTCAGTACGTGCAAATGCAGCTAATTTTGAAAGTGTTATGGCTCAGTGGTTTGAAGAAGATGATTCTTGCGAGGAAGGAAATATTTTTGAAGATGCAAGTAGTGAAGAATCAGCCAATGAATCTGCAGATGTGAATATTGAGGCAGATGACAGTCCTTCCGATAATATTACTTCATCAGAGTCTGGAAATGAAGAACCACCACAAAAAGGTGTAGAAGATCACACATACATTAGTCGGAATGGAATGATTTGGAAATTAGATCCTCCTGCAACTTTTCCTACGCCTTTCCATAATATTGTAAAGAAGGCACCTGGTCCAGCCCGTGGTTTGAAAACCTGTAAACCTAATGATGCCTGCGACTATTTCATCTCCAAGGAAATACTAGAGGAAATCATCAACTGCACAAATAATGAAGGCAGAAGAGTGGCTGCTTTACGTGGTAAAACGTGGAAAAACGTTTCGCTTGCTGAAATGGCAGGTTTCTTGGTCTTTTAGTGCTTTCTGGTGTTGAGAAGAGTTGGGATGTCCCTATTAGAGAATTATTGGATGAAAAGGCAAATCCTACATATAAGGCCACCATGTCAGTAAATAGATTCTAGGATATAGAGAGAATGATTAGATTTGATGACAGGCGTACCCTTGAAGCTCGATCTGCAGATGACAAACTTGCAGCTGTTCACTTTGTATGGGAACTATTTCTTGACAAGTGTAGTAATAGAATGATTCGCAATGATTCACTCACAGTTGACGAACAGCTAGTCCCATTTCGTGGAAGATGCAGTTTCACCCAGTATATGCGCTCTAAACCAGCCAAGTATGGCATAAAAATATTTTGGTTATGTGATGCTACATCTGCATGTACTTTAGACGGAATTGTTTACATGGGAAGGAAGCCCCATGAACCTATTCAGAAAAATCTTGGATTGAATGTGGTGAAAGATATTGATAAAGGCATTGAAGGATCATAAAAAAAATATTGCTGTTGACAACCTCTTTACTAGTGTGCAGCTGGCAGAAGAGATGCTTCAGAAGCAAATTACAGTGGTGGGAACA